>NC_064223.1:12416099-13616099 GCF_023101765.2 Spodoptera frugiperda | reverse complement strand
TTATGCACACACTTTAATTCAATAACAGAAGCAGGGGAAACATGCTTAGGCACAATACCTAAGTCGATACTTATTGGACTCAAATACCAATTGGACTGTAGGGATATGGTCTTGTGAACCACTACGAATATTTGATGTTGCCCTATATTATGAAAACTCATATGCGTAGATACGTAATTTCAAGCACCTATACCTAAACTAGTGAATGTCGTGTTTGGTTACAACCGAGAGTTTTAACGTATCGAGTCGCTTTCTTATTCACTGAAGGCCAGGCTAGTTTACCAGTTGTGCTACTGCATCCCGGAACACGTAAGCTGCCTATGCAGTGGACATACTGCTAGGGTTCCTCAACATTAACCAAAGGATACACTAGCTTACAAACTAGATGCTTGTATGATCAAGCGGTAGAACGCTGTTACGCTACTACGCTACGCTACAACAATTGTTTGAAAAATTTCAAGATTTATGTTTTGGAATATGACTAGTTCCGTGATAAATTAATCGGCGTGCGATGAATCTGAATATATATTCACATTATTTAACTCAATCGCTGAAGCAGGAAAGAGGATGCTTGTATAATGTGCCTAGGTTAAATCCTAATGGATTCTAATTGGACACAAATACCTATGTGGATGGATGTATATGGTGGAGGACATGATTTTGTAAACCACTATGGTTATTTGCTATTGCCCTATTATGAAAGCTCATACGCTGAACTGCGTCACGCGTCTGATTTTCAGAGGGGGGAATGTGATGGTCTGTCAGGTACCCCTAAAATATAAACAAAGGCATCCCAATACTTTGAAGTGTCAACTTTCTAATGAGCCACATGTTAGGCCATTTATCTTATATTTTATGAGAACCAGACTTGGGATAACTGATGGGCAATTGAGTTGTAACTTGTTAAATGATCTTAAGGGTAAAGTGGGACCATTGGGCGCACAACACAATACGAAACGCCACATCTGGTTGCAATAATGCTAACCTACGAAAGGTCCCTGGAAACAATTAGGATATTGCACAAAAAGTGTCATAAAACAAGGGTTGCATTGGCCTGGGAAAGGGGGCTCTGGCGAGGAGATGTAACAAATGTGATGAACACGATAGGGGACTTACTCTTGGACTGCGGAGACGGAAGGTTGTCTAGGATAGACTAGAATTGGTTCCTTAGAACCCAGTTGTACTAAGTAAATTCAGTGTGTTGTGTGGAAGTTTGGTGAGTAGCAGTGTGAAAGCAGCGAACGGGTATGTGAATGTGGATTTATTATAGGCTAGGGCCTTATCCCATCTTCCTATTTGTATCCCCGGAACAGTGCCCTGCACTGTACTTGTTGTACGCGCATCTCCAGGGAGCGGGGTAGGCTTCACCAAGTATCTCGGAGTCTCTCCATACATTGGTTAGCTATGCTCGAAAGGAGTACTAGGTTCAAAACACATGTGTGTCTCGTCAACATCCACACCCGCCATAGGAGGCATATCTATACTAAAAAAATTCTACGGTTGACGAAACATGCACTGTCGAAACGGGGTTCTGTTAAGGAGGTGTAATGATGTGTAGATCTGAATGGCCACTTCGGCGTACACAAGTGCATCTGTAACGGTATTCTTCCACGTAGTATAATCCCTTCTCTTTGCTGACCTCTTATTTCATGATTAAATGTAAATAAATTAAAATACATCCCTTTAGTATATCGTTTCCTCATGAATTCCCATATTATCCTTTGTACTTGCTTTTGATTGATCATATACATAAATAGCATGATGAACAAGTTAATACAATAAGTCATGTTATTTAATACTTGCTTTTGATAGAAAATATAAATAACATGATGAACAATTTAATAAAATAAGTTATGTTATTTATTGGGAATTCATTAAATATCCCGTGAACTATCGGAAACGGTGGGAGAGTGACCAGTATCTGGACGAGCTCTACAGAACAGAGCGGATGGCGGGGCTCTGTTCCTTGCCCATTTCCCACGAAGGGGTAAGCCGAATAACATCCCTCCTTGATTTAGGAAAAACGGAAAATTTATCCACCCTAGGATAGGCTAGAAACAGTCACAACAGAAAACCGACGTGAAACAACGCTTGCGTTTACGTTATGTTGTGTGAGTGAGGTTACCGGAGACCTACATACTCCCGTTCCCAAACTTCTCAATCCCCGATTCCCCAACAACCTTTGAATCCCTTAAATCCCTAACCCCCAAAAAGCCATCAACACACTTGTAACATCTCTGGTGTTTCGGGTATCCATTGGCGGTGGCGATTGCTTACCTTCAGGTGATTCGTCAGCTCGTTAACCGGTTTATACCATAAAAAACTTCCCTTTATATTTTCTTACAGCTTTCTCTATCACGACTATTACAACGTAATTCATCGGTACCAATCATCAACAGAATCAATATCTTTCTAAAGGCAGGCACACACAAAGCTATTTACGTTATTAAACGAAACCGTAGCACTTCACCTAAACATATTGTGCCTCCAAACAGCATTGTGTATACGTATATCTTGGGTAATAATGAAATTCGACTGTAACTGGGTGTGTGGAAACTTAATGGAGCGATGTATGGCCGTTTTAATTGAGTAAGTCCTTCCATAGTGCGTGCACTCAATTAACTGTCATTGTTTCACTGCTTTATGTGATAAGGAAGGTTTCTGCTAGTTCCGTATATTGTTTTGTAAACAATTTATTGCTGGAGCTGTGGTGTTTTGGTTTTGGTTTGTTTATGATTGGGTTTGTATGGGTATAGGCTCGGTCTTTGTTATGTAGGACTTGTAATGTTACTGGTGATATTCTGCAAATATTACATTTCTAAGTATACCTAAACAATTGCGGAAGTTAACATATTTTGTGGTCTTGTATCTCGTTAATTTCTAGATTTTTTTATCGTTATGACACAGAAAGAAAATTCTATTAACGTAAACATTTGTAAAATAAGACAATCACATGATCAATAATTATAGAAATAGAAAAGTAATAAATATAACTAATTGAAATAAAATTCTAAAACCAGGAAAAGTTATCATATAATTCAACCTAGTTTAAAACACAGGCACGTGCATAAAACCATTACACACCAGGAAAAACCTATGCCTCAAACATCTAATTACAAAACCATTGGTGGAACTAGAAAACTTTTCTCCTAACTCCAAACTCCGGACTCAAAACTAAAAGCCAGTTCAAAATGCAAATTCCAATTGGAAATTTATAAACAGATCAACAGAAAACTAAGCGAGAGCAACGATGCCGAACGATACTGGCTTCTCTCCCAGTATTTCATTCTCAACAAGCCAGTACTGGTGGCAAGTCAACTGGAACGTCCTAACGTCCTGAGTGAATTATTGCTTGTTCTATATCGAGAATTTGTTCAGATTATGTTAATAGTGGGGATTGTTTCTAATACTTTGTTTTGTGTGTTTTGATTTTAATTCTGGTTGGGTGATTAGTGTGGTTGCTTCAGTCGATATACCTATATGTGGGTATTTATTTTATTCTGGTTACTATGTATAATTTAAAACGAAACTTTGTGCCTCATACAGCCAAACTATGGAATGAGTTATTTCCGAACCGATACGACCTTCAAACCTTGAAGAAAAGAATGTACTCTATTTTAAAAGGCCGGTAACGCTCTTATGACTCCTCTGGTATTGCGGGTGTCCATGGGTGGCGCTGATCGCTTACCATCAGGTGACTCGTATACTCGTTTGTCCCCCATTCCATAAAAAAACTGTCACAAAGTATAATGAATACTTTGTCTATCGTTGATTTAACCGCAATCTTGAAGTTTAAACCTCTCAAGACTACGCAATAGACTTTACTGCAATATTTAGAGAAAGACCAAAGATTTAACCGATAATCTCATAGTATAAAAATACACATAATAAAACATTGGACAGCTAAAAATAACAGCCACGAATAAAGCATAATTTATTTGTAAAATATCAAAGCTTCGTGAAAGCGAGAATCCGCAATATCATGGATTTATGAACAAGTATGCTAATGAGTGGCGTCTGATATTTATAGGTACGTGCCACACATTTACATAGACGTGTACAATCGTCCTTTTGTAATTTTAATCTTAGTATATCATTAAAGTACGTACTTTATTAAAGTTGAAGTAGAAGATCTAAAAGTCTGTCAAAGAGTGGACATCTTGTTGGCTAATGTTACATATATCATGAGCATCACCAGTTAACCATCTTGTATCTTTATACGAGATTGTCTCGCTGAACAAGCAGTTGCTAACTCTTTGCTCGAGTAAGAACTCCATGGATGGATGATTCTAGAACCTTCAAACGTCCAAGGAAAGAAACAGTACCCTTAGTACGAGATTGCTTTACCGAGCGCCGAACGCGCTCTTGTTTTAATTACTTCAAACGCGAAGCAAACTCATACTGGATACGCCCTTTCGTCTACTCAGGTATTCATCATCTTCAGCATATCAGACATAGGGCATCCATTGCTGAACATAGACCTTCCCTGACTTTCGGGTAGACCGGTCGGAATCGACCTGCTTTCAGCGGCTGCCTGCGAACTCAAGTATATCGGGTACACCCGTGGTGTATACAGGCAGTGCTGATCGTCTTCCACCAGGCGATTTGTGTGCGTATTTGCCCATTGCCTATTATAACAAGCAAGCAATATTATAATTATTTTTTTTGCTATCTCAATCATCGGTATGCAATTATATTGTCACAGATATATGACTATAATTATATGGACCCATAACATAACTGGTGAAGAAGTAAGTGTTACTTTTACCCTACTTATTAAGGGAATGAAAGTTCTAATGCTAGGTCCCCTTTTATTCATTCATATCACACACGTGTTAGCTTACGCTTACAACTTCTACTGACGCGCGACGTACAGGATTAAAAAGTATCATAATTACCTACTTTAACTTTACCTTGTTTATTCCCCGCTGGTAGAGAAGCACGTACGACGCTAAGTCCCGTGTAATACATGGAATGAGTGGAATTCTTGTTATCTAATTATGATTATCAAATATTTTGGTTTCTATAAAATTAATAGTGAAAAGGTTTAAGCCTTTTTTAAAGGGGTAATCAATCATCCAATAACTTCTCTCGCCTTGGGTGTGGTGAGAAGTAGATTAAAAAAAAAAAAAACAAAAAGTTACTGACTAAAAACCAACTCATTTCCAGTCCTGCTCTTCGAGCCAGAGCCTCGGTAACCCGCTAGATAGTTCGCTACGCTGGAACGGGCATTAGCCCTACTGAGCCCCGTCTATGATGGTCTGATGGCTCTTTCAGGCAACGAGCGGAATGCAATGCGCCGTACACTGGTCTGAGCGCAAGGTATTAAACCTAAAGTGTCAATGAGGTGATTCAGACACAATGACGTCTATCAATCACAGTGATCAATTACTGAAAATTATATTATGCTAATGACATGAAACTTGATATACAACATACATAAGTTACACGTCAGTGGTAGGCAGTTATACTTAAAGATGCGTCGTTTTAACACATTTCTGACGCCTTAGGTTTCTAATTCTAATAGGAAATATCCATATTTGCTTTATTTATAACCATAGATTCTGTTCTATTCACATCTATCTGTACTCCTGAACTACATAATTTGCGTTTTGAAACGAGCAACAAACATTCCAGAGAGTAGTCGGGCATAATTTGGCTTTACGCGCTATTTAAAGCACGTAGCGGATGAAATACCGCATTTTCTAACTTCAGTACAGTAACATTGAGTTTATTATTGTTTGTTTAATCTATCGTTTATGATGAAATGGAGGATAAAAATTCTGATAGTAGCTGTTCAAATATGATATACTAGCTACTTCGCGCGGAAGTAGCTAGTATATCACCCGCTCTGCTCAGCTCCTATTGGTCATAGCGTGATGTTTTATAGCCTATAGCCTTTCTCGATAAATGGACTATCCAACACAAAAATAATTATTCAAATCGGACCAGTAGTTCCGGAGATTAGCGCGTTCAAACAAACAAACAAACAAACTCTTCAGCTTTATAATATTAGTATAGATATAAGTAATAAGTATAGATAAGTATAGATTATGTTTCTAAAAATTTAATTCATTTTTAATGGCTAAGTACTGGAGGCCAAATGGAAGTCAGTCCATGTAAAATAATGTCATACAGCCTAATCTGGTTATGGTTCAGCGATGACCGAGATTGGACAAATGCCAGGAGAGATACAGATGGACTTTTATTAAAAGTATTTTAAAATTATTATTATGACCTTAAAATGTATTTAAGGTCATAATAGTAATTTTATATATTCTGTGTGGTATGACCGGAGAAATGGGTAGTAGCATCTTACAACGTTTTAATGACCTATTTTATGTAATAGTAATAAGTTGGTGAACGAGCAAACGGATCACCTGATGGTAAGCAATCGCCGCCGCTTATGGACAACCGAAACACCAGGGGCGATACAAGTACGTTGCTGTCCTTTTCGGGGTTAGGAATTTAAGGGTTAATCTGGGGTTTGGGAAGATTGGGATGGGGGTAATTGGGCCTCATCACACCTCACTCAGACAACGAAACATAACGGAAGCGTTGTTTCACTTCAGCTTTCTGTGAGGCCGTGGTATTACTCCGGTCAAGTCGAAGCATGACTTTCCTTTACACACTTAAAACTGCGATTGTAGAAAAACTTCCACTAGCGGGACATTTTCGTCTAAATGTTGACCGTAAGTACCTAAATCTATGGCGCAGCAAACAAGCAGACAGGTCATTTGATGGTAAACAGTCGGCCCCACCAATGGACACACACAACACCAGAGAAGTTACAAGTATACTATCAGCCTTTTAAGGTTAGTTATTGAAAGCCTCCTCTCAAGAAATTATATAATAAGAAAATTGTATAAAACCTCTCTATTCTGAGGCCAGACGTCAGAAGCATATTGTTGTATTACTATGATGCAAAGAAAACAGTCGTAGGTAGTACAATGCGAGGAGAAGCCAGCTGTTGTTTAGTTTCCATTATTGTTCTCACAAACAATCTGAATGGCGCAAATCGACACCAGCAATTTATACTACGCTAACTCGAAATTTGGAAAAAACTTTTTTTATGCCAAGTTGCTTAAAATATGTGTTTACATACGTCATAAAAAAATTGAGAAGAAATATGCAAAAATAAGAAAGTTACAAATCTTATAAAACGCTAAGTAAAGGTACTTTTTGAAATCACTCGATTTATATTACGCCAACTATTATTAGCGGAGTGTGCGCGCGGATCACTTTGGTCAAAGTCCGTGCAACACTGCACTAACTCATAGTTAGCGTAGTTTAGTGCGTTCGTGTGTATACTTGTTCGTTAGTAAAATGAACTACTTAGCAACTTTTACATAGTAAATACTTATGTGTTAACGTATTAATTAGTTTATTAATGGTACGTTGACTATTCTTTTTGTAAGTAAGTACATGTTCTTTATAAAATATTGAAATATGCATCAGATGATTGATCATGCACTACGACGTCCCGTACTACACTACGCTAACATAAGTTAGACGTGTATAAGATGTAAATTTTTTTTGATGAATTACGTTTATATACGTCTAACTTGCACTAAATCAAAAAATAGAAATAATTAAGGAAATATAAATATGAGATATTACAATGAATAAATTAAATATTAAGAATACCAAATTTCAAAAAAGTATCTTAATTAATGTAAAAGTTATCACGTTTTTCCCTTTAAACGCCTCTACTGTAAAGTACGCTTTTTGAGTTAGCGCAGTATAAATTGCTGGTGTCGAAATAATTACATTCTGCCATTGTTTCTGCAGTTACTTGAACATCGAAAGATGTAGAAGTGTTTAATAAAATTATTGTTTGTGGAACAAAACGGTTTTTCATTTAATGTTTTAGACTTAAATAGTTTGCTATGTTAGTTTTCTCAGTTAAGGTTTTTTTTTATATTTGTTACTGATAAGTATTTTAGTAGGTGCAACTGAATAAAACATATTATGGACTAGTTTTATTAACCTTGACGAGCTGTGGACAACGGATGGACTTGTAAGTAACCGGGGATCTGGTAAGAAATAGGACAAAGTAGGAGTAAGAACAAATTGATTTGATTTTCCGTCAGTCAAGACTGCACGGTTGGCGCGGTGGCTGTGCAACTGGCTACCATGCAACGTCTTTGAGTGATCCACAAATTGCTGTTTCGGGTCTGTGTGTCATGTGTATGTAAAATTGTATGTTTGTAAATGCAATCACGACACAGGAGAAAATATTAGTGTCGGACTACGTTTCTTAAAAAAAAAAAAAAAAAGAGAGACTTGTCACACAAAATAAGTCTCTCTTTTCAAAAAACACTTTATAATAGACCAACTCCACATAAACAGTTCTAATACTACTACCATCTATTTCAGACTAAATGTAACCTACATTACGCTTACTAGACCGAACTTAAATGTACCGGAAATTCCATACTTAGCTTTGACATAGAAACGTATTTATCCATGGAACAACTGTGTTTAGAAAAAAGAAACAAATACAATATGTAACAAACGTCTATACGAAATTACTCTAGCGTCACATGAGAATAATAATATATTTCACCGAATCTTGTGTAGAGAATAAGCCAAGAATTGTGAATGGTAAAACATGGCGGACGATAGAATATAGAAACTATTTTCATTGATCTCATAAGTTTTTTGGAATGTGTGTGAAAGACGCGCGATAATAGATTGTGGAAGTTCTAGATAACTGGCAAAAAGTAGGTCTTATAATTGTTTTGATTTATCCTCTGTCTTCCTCTCCTAAGTCTCTGAAGTTTAGTAATTCTAATAGATATTAAACTTTTTTAAAGACGTTACCCCACGCTGGGGTTTACTGTATCACCTGTATTATGGGTGCGTTTACAAACATTTAAATACACATGACACCCAGACCCGAAACAATTTATGGATCACACAAAGAATTGTTCCGTGCGGGAATTGAACGCGCTAAATGCTGCGCGGCAGCCGGCTGCCCAGACACGGCATCAACTATGCGGTATTAAATTTTAAAATAAGGTTATCATAGATAACATTTTGTTAACAATTTAAGTGCGTTTCGTTTACAATTAATACGTGGAGAAACAAATTTTATATTTAACACTTTAAACGCCACGTTGGTTACCGGTGATCGACGTTAGCGGACGATTTGCCTTCAACAGTTTTCTATTGGCAGTCAAAGACTTAACCGTGAGAGAGCTATGCGTTTACCGGCTTATACCATATAAAAAAACAATCGATACGAAAAAGTGAGTATCATACTACCAAAGTGTAGTATGTTACTACACTTTAGTCATCTCAATAACAGTTAATTTCTTCTTCAAGTGAAGCAGTACATTATATCGCTTTCAATTGGAAAAGGAGGTTTATATCGTATTTTTATCGATTGCACATGTTTTGCGGTCGACCCAGGACGTCCGGGGTCGTTCCGGTGTCGCCGGTAAAAGGAATGGAAACTCTTTCTTGTTATAATTTTTATACCGTCTTGTGGCGGTAAAGATAATAATTGATTAATGATGAAACATAATAAAATTGTCATAAGATTTTTTTAGAAGAAGGATACATAGATGAATTCAAAAGTAATGTACAATAGTTAACTAAGAATCACGGTTTACTCTCGTAAATTCATGGAGAAAAGCTCAACTAGTTTCGAGTCACAGAGGGGCGCTCCAACATGAGTAGCATGTAAAGACGCGGCGACATCGCGTAGCATACTCGGCCTATGTCTTACGATAGTTATTATATAAATGTAGAATAGTGTGTCCACATATTTATTTTTTTATAGCAAATTTGAATTAACAACACATATACATAGAGAAAATAAAGCACGCATTTATTTCAAACCACCCACCTCTGAGCCCAAATCACAATTGAAATACACAATTAAAGTCCATGACAACACAATGCAGACCATTTACACATTAACGTTTTCTACTCAAACATATAACCCGTCGGCTTTTGGTGAACAAAATCTGAGTAACTAGCTTTGTCCCAACATTAGTTGCACAAAGGCTCCTTTCAAAGTGCATTTGACAAAGCAAACACACACCGGATACCTGGCTCGAGTCGTTTCATAGATTTTTCAACGAGAACCAAAATAAATACCTTATCTTTAGACTGTTTCCAGAGTAATTGAAGTGCATTTATAGGGTATGAGAACTTTGTTCGTTCTGTTGAATCCGGTTTTATTTACGGAACATTTTTGCAAGCTTTCGTTAA
Source organism: Spodoptera frugiperda (assembly GCF_023101765.2). Classification (NCBI taxonomy): domain Eukaryota; kingdom Metazoa; phylum Arthropoda; class Insecta; order Lepidoptera; family Noctuidae; genus Spodoptera; species Spodoptera frugiperda. The sequence continues at coordinate 13,605,875 of NC_064223.1, read as the reverse complement.
AGCTAAACGAATTGTTTGTTTTTATTTTTTTCAAATGTTGTTAGTTGTGTCAATCGTGAGATTGTTTGTACATTTTTGGAACGAGTTGAATTGAAACTGAAAAATAAATCAATAAGACAAAGGAATTACAATTAGTTGAAAGAGTCTAATACTAATTAGAGCATAAATACAAAATATAAAAGTAAGAAAAAAGACATTTATTCGGTATTGTAATAATTAAAATACATCTAAAAATGCATTATATAATAAAATTAAACAATATAAAGACGTATACAAATAAAACTATATACTCACACCATAATGAATACAACGTTGTCACAACTGCCAGTAATTATGCAGTATTTTTTTTATAACTTTATTGGCTTACTCACGTAACTCTTAGACGAAGAACTTGACTACTTTCAAGCCATGCTTTAGGCTCATATACATATTTATGAGCAGCATTTCGAGACATACAACGCGGCAATTGTCAAACAGTTACGGTACGTGAGTAAGCCGATAACATAATATTTAATTAAACAGCATCCTACGCAAGGCAAACAATACACAATACTTGACTATTCTAAGCCACGTTCATCGAGACTCCTACCCAGACACCTACATTTCATAAAAGCACTCAAATGCAAAAGCCAAACATCCAATATCTCTCTCAACGATTGTTATTACATCTCGGTACGTTGACATATTCGCAATCCGTTTTTAAATATCCGCTGCAGACTTTGATATCAATATTGTTTCGTTCTCGTGAATAGTTACACAAAGAGAGACAAGTTTTAATAAAAATATGTTTTGTCAATACGATGACAGTAGTCGCACATAGATGTGCGACTACTGTCATCTGTCAGAGTGTCGCCACATGTCTAATATTTTTTTATTTCCTAACCGACGGAAGATTTTTAATTTCCTTACCCTTTATTAGTAAATAGAATGCAATCATTAAATCTTTTAACGCTTCCTTGGATGACGATCTATACTTATGTTCTGTTAGGACAAAATTAAATGATACACACATAGACATTACAGTGTGATATACAAGGAAAACCAAATTACTCACAGCAGTAACACTCCATTACGAAACCCAAGCACATCATCGATAACACCATAATCCAGCAGCCACTTTAATAAGTAAGATGAAGCCAAATTGTTTACAAGCAAGACACCTTAAGACAAATTTGTGCTTAATTGCCTTCAGCAAGGATTACCACATCAAACTGTGCCAGCGTTCATATTAAATGGTTAACAACAGGCAACCCACAGGTTGCTCAGTGTGTGTACCTGGGAAACTAAAACTTACAGTCTATGAATTATTTATGAGTGGCTACGTAGTGCAATTGGCGGGGGAAAGCGGTTTAGAAGAGCGAAACTCTAGAGTTCATCCACTAGATAATAGATTTATTCCAAACACTGTTTGCAACTGTGCAATTTTGTACTGAGGAAACTTTCAAAGGTTACTCAATCTCCGGGGGAAGCTGTGGAACATACACCTCGGTAAAATCAAACATAAAATCACCATAAATTTTTGAAAAGGATTACAAGATTTTTGCAATAGTCCTTATTGATTGTAAATTCAACAGAAAAGCCAATTGACTTCTGGAGACAAGTATCTACATTTAGAATAAAAAATGTGTAAAAAAAGTTATTTAGCCCATCCTAAAATAAACACAATTTATCTTCAGCCTTTTCGTACTTTTATTCAGAAAGAGTTCTACAACGTTAAAACTCTCATTAAATAAATAATAGACATCTAAGGGATTAATGTCTATCTAACTTTTATTATTAAGTACAAAATTTCTTAGTCAGTTACTATACGCCCGTGGCTGCTTAGCGAATTTTCTGTCGGCGGCCTACATTAGATTATTTAGGGCCTCCATCTTGGGTGCTTATAGTATATAAAACATTATAACTAAGCAAGCAGCCCTGAGGGCTTCATAGTGGTGTTCGGCCCACGGCACAGGGCTTCGTTACCACGAAACAAAAAGTTGTTGAAGTGAAATTGTTTTATTGTATTAAATATAAAGTTTTGTTCTCTATAGTATAAGCTGGTAATTTAGCAGACCGATCACATTGGCACCCTAATCACCAAAAGTGTTACAAGTGAGTTGTCTTCTGGAGTTTAAGAATTTAAGGGTTTGTTGGAGGATTGGGAATGGGGCTCTGGTAACATTACTCACGAACACAACTAAACGAAACACAACGAAAGCGTTGTTTCACGTCAGTTTTCTGTGAGGCCGTGGTATCACTCCGATCGAGCTGAAGTCAATTCCGAAGCATGGCTTTCCCACACTTAATGAATAAAATTGAGACTACCGTTCCTGTCTCAAGCTGTCAAAGAAGAGATCGATACTGAAATCGAAGGTAGCTACATCTATAATAAGGAAGGAATCCTATTAGTTTCAATAATGGACAATTTACGTTCAGTAATGCTTTCCATTGATTAGGATAGGATAGCGGAAGACTTTCTCATCAAATGTTTCCTAAATATAAATCTAGATCGCTAGCTAGTTGATTGCTTTGGGTACTTAAATAAATTGGTTTTGGGTCGTATTGTGATTGGGAAGGTCATGATTTGATAGCAGATAGAAATACGAAGATAGGCACGCCTTTGAAAAGATTTATTCATAACTTTCTTTTCTGGATATTAATGTATTGGTGTACACTCCAAATAATGAAAAAGGTGTTTTAGCAAAGGCAACAGTTATTGAAACACGTGTCGTTAATTTACATGAAAAACAATAATTTTAACAACTTCATTCGCCCATATACTTATTAATAAAAGTACCAAACGTTCCAAAAATAGAAATCCATCAAGAAAAATTAACACAATAATCCCAATTCATCCTATCACAAAGAACCTTAGCAAGCTGCTTTAATCAAGATATAAATAGACGATTATTAATATCACAGTTGCCTTAGCTACTGAGCCTAAACCATACAAATGATTCACACCTACATAGCCTTTGTAAAGAACCAAGAACCACCCACAAGAACGAACAGCCTTCGCGTATTATGTCTATATACGCTTCATCTTCCATCTTGCGCCCTACAATAAGGAATGAGGGACTAATTTGCATGTTATTACGGCTTAATCCGTCGCCGCTCTCGCATACGAAGATTTCAACTTGTCTAAACAAGATTTTTGCGGTTTTCATATGTATGTGTATATGCGTGTCGTGTTCTTTTATAAGGATCATGGATGACGACTCATGTGGGTTTAGTTTTGAGAAATTGGGTTGTATATAATGTCAGTTGTATGTAAAGCAATAATATAAAGTTTTTTTTTTTTAGGGGGGAAAATCATCCATCGTCTTCTCCCGCCTTGGGCGAGGCGAGAAGTCAGACTCTTACTCACCCGGTTCTACTCATGCTTTTCGAGCCGGAGCCCCGGTAAACCCGCTAAGTAGTCCGCAGCTCCGGCATAATATTATAAAGTCTAGTACACCTATTTGTCTCTATTTTGGTAATAAATATCTGTAACAATGGATGCTATAAGGTAATTTTGGCAAAATTAAACTCTGTATGGGTTAACTGAATGGAATCATTTAAACTAAAATACAATCTACTTTTTAAACGGTTTTATTTAGCTTGAACTGTTTATTTGGTTGGATGAAATTTAGTCATTGCAATTTCACACACTACCTGATGACAGATCATTTGATACACGTGTGTAGCAAAAATCTGATCGATCTTGATGACCATACAATATTATAATCTATTTTTGTGCCTCCATTACAAATATTAAACGAAAGGCTCGATTGTTAAACAGAGTACAATAAAACCGTTTAACATAAAAAAATATTTTTATGTATTATTTGTTATGTATATAGTCCAGTCATTTGGTAGTTTTACCTGGAAAGTTTTCCGGGAGTTTTGAAAATTGGTGAATTTATAGATTTGGGTATGCTCTTTTCGAATTTCAACTTTGCCACCTCGTACAACCGCCGCTCGCGCCGCCATATTGAAAAAATGGCGCCTAAAAACGGTTTTTTATTAATATCTCCATTCCGACGCATTTTACGAAAAAATATTTATCTACAAAATTAAACTAGAAAAAATTTCCTACAGTTTATGTATTGATAACTTTTTCATAAAATCAATAGTTTTTGGCGTACGAGCGCCGCAAAGTATTATTTATTTGCACCACCACGTGTACAAAAAATGTGTGTTGTGTAGCAACGCCTGTCGCAACCGAGGGCTGGGCTCGCTGTCATTGCAGAGGTAAGTCCCCTGTTTGAGGAGTGGCTAGAGAGGCGCCATGGCGTCCTCACCTACCGCCTGACGCAGGTGCTTACCGGACACAGGAATTTCGGTAGGATCCTGTTTTTGATTGGGCGGGAGGAAACGCCCGGGTGTCATCACTGCGAAGACCGCCCGGAGGACACGGTGGAACATATAACATAACACATATAACATCAGAAACAGGAACCTACCGAAACTAACCTGTTTGTACAACACACATTGTTTGTAAACGGTTTTTTATTAATATCTCTGTTCCGACGCATTTTACGAAAAAATATTTACCTTCAAAATTAAACTAGAAAAAATTTCCTACAATTTATGTATTGATAACTTTTTCATAAAATCAATAGTTTTTGGCGTACAAGCGCCGCAAAGTATTATTCATCTGCACCACCACGTGTACAAACAATGTGTTTTTTTTAAATGTATCAATTCTTAAAAACTAATTATGATATCTCGTTCAAACCAATTTTCTTTGAAAGTTTCCATTAAAATCTACAGCATATATTTTTTTTACTTTTCTTACTCACTTATTTTAAAAGTTAGAGGGCAGGACACATTCGATAGACCTCATTTTTCCACTTTGGAAGTGTCTATCTTTCAAACAATTGATTTTGACGAAAAATGGTTTTAGGAACCATGACGTATTTTTAATGGCCTATCCATAGACAACCATCACGGATAAGTTAGACGAAAAAAAAATTTTTGAAGAGGTGCAGTGACCGCGCGCTCTCCCCCTCTATCTCGGAAACGGTGCACCGTAGAAAAAAAAGTTTAGACAAAAGTTGTAGAGAATTTTGTATTCTACAATATTGGTATTAAATGCAAATACCAAAAACCCATAGGAAATGAGATATTTCCAAAAAAGCGCAAAAAAACGTTTTTGGGACCTTTGGACCTTAAAATTTAATAGTTGCTTACACCCTACCATATGTAGGTTTTGAGACAAGTTTCAGGCAGTCAATATACAAGTATATACAAAATTACAGCTGGGTATCTCAAATTCCGAGGTGAAATCCTAATTTGACTGGACTAATAATACTTTGCGGCGCTCGTACGCCAAAAACTATTGATTTTATGAAAAAGTTATCAATACATAAATTGTAGGAAATTTTTTCTAGTTTAATTTTGTAGATAAATATTTTTTCGTAAAATGCGTCGGAACGGAGATATTAATAAAAAACCGTTTTTAGGCGCCATTTTTTCAATATGGTGGCGCGAGCGGCAGGTGTACGAGGTGGCAAAGTTGAAATTCGAAAAGAGCATACCCAAATCTATAAATTCACCAATTTTCAAAACTCCCGGAAAACATTCCAGGTAACCCCCTTTTTATCTACCAAATGACTGGACTAATATAGAAACTTTTTATTTATAATATTTTAAGTGGCACAATTCGTCCTACATGAGATTTGAAATCTATTGACAAACTATTTGTAGCTAAACATTTAATATCAGTCGACCCTATTGCCCTGAAACACTAACTTAAGGCTACGAAACTAGTTAGTATTCTGTTTGTAAGTTGTTATTTAGGCTTTCGTTTCTAAGATTTTACTCCAGGTATTGATCGGAATAAGTCTCCTTGAGACGTTTATTTTGGAAGGGTATATTCCAACCTTTTTGGGGCTAAAACATTGCTTTCTATTAATGTTATTGTGTTTTGGTAGTTAGAAAATTAAATTAGAAACATTTAATGTGATAATTTGATTAAAAATAAACCACTGTATTATACATTTAGATTCGTCTTCAAGACTGACTTTAAAGGTGGCTTCGAGCTTAGTAATAGCTTTTGAATATACATATTATGTTTAGGACTTTATAATGCTTGTGTCATGTGGCTTAACATTTTTATTGTACAGCTTAACCGTCTCTTGCATGCAGCTGCAAGATAAACAAATGTTGGATCCACGAACACATCACACAAACATCCGTGTAAGATATTGAGATCCCAAGTCTAGTTACACCAAAATGCCGTAGAAAATGGCGAGTAGGCAAAAAGATTTTAATTCAGATAAGACTAGTCTGTGAATCTAGATAGGTTTCTGGTAAAAGTAATTTCATGTCTCGTCTAGATGGTAATGAGATTACAAAAATGTTCGCGCAAAAGAAGGAAAGAAATAAAATTGACAATGAAATTCCAAAATTAAGGGCTTTTGTGTTCTGCTAAAGGGTTAAAATCTAATCTGTTTCAATTAGACCTTTAAGCGCTCTTCTGGACTAGACACTTTTCAAATTCAATACATTTACAACACAAGTAGAAGCTACTAAAATTATCTAATCCAAGATCGGTTCGCTAAATATGTGTTTTTTCGTATCTCGGTGCGTCTTTGCTATAAGACTTGTACTAGGATTTGAAAAAGTAAATGCTAGCAAAAATTCATGAATTATTTTAAAAGTATATTAGGCAAAAGCGATGGCAGGAGTATTATCTTAGATACTACTCCAATTCCGTCACAGTACGTCATAATTTTAATACCGAAAGACCCAATACTGAAAAATCTGTTGTAAGTATTAAAGCAGTTTTCATATAAGCAACAAAACTTTTAATCGAAACACCAATACAAACATTCCACCAAACACAAACTGCAACACGAAAAACGATTTAAAAATCCAACGAACACCATATTCTCAACAACGGTATCTGCGGAACTTCTTTTATCTGTTGCCGAAACGAACAATAATTCTCTTATACGACTCTAAAAATCGTGCCCACAGACCGCAAACCCAGGATATTCCATTACAATATTTTCGCATTGAAATACGAGTCCACAATCGACTTGTGTTCGTTCAATGGCTCTCGTTCACAGCTTAAGCTTAGTCTTCTTAAATGGCTAGAATTATTAGTACGGCTATTACTTTTCATTGAAATGTGATTAAGGTTTTTATATGGAGAGTAAATCACGTTGGTACGATGGCTTTTTGTGGAAGATTTTGTTGGTTGTGTGTTCAGCTGGTTTGGATTAGGGGGTGATTGGGTTTTTTAATCATAATTATTTGAGTATTATTAGTGCCCATCTCTTTCCATATAATTCTTAACATAACCAATGAAAAGTGAGTATGACATGGTGTTGTTTAGCTCGTCATGTGTCGGAACGCAGATCCATGCGAGTCACTATGTATTTTCTATTGTTGTCTAATATACCAGTCTACGAAAGGCTAACTAGTAGTTACAATTGTAATCACAGAACAAACCATCATAAATTAAGTTTCCCCATTATTAAGAGATTCAGAATATTAAACTAAATACTCCAGACTCCAAAACTTATGTCCGCCAAACATTAACTTCATTCAACATCTTGCGACTTACTCTCGCATCTTAAAACCGACAAACAAACTGTAAAACAATAAAATGCTTGGGAACTATGAGCACTCACTTACTTTCTCGCCAAAAAGTTTCATTATCGTCACTGTGATGTAATATTGCATTCCTTTATGGTAAGTTGTGAGTCTCAATTCAAGTTTGTTAGGTAGTGAGCAGATCCTTGGAGACGGCTGCACAAACAATAGGACCTGTCAACACAGACAAGTGGTGGAAGTAGTCTAAGGGACAGTTGATAGCGAAACAAGATTTAGGGGGAGACAAACTTTGATAGTAGTTGTTTTGGTTTGATTTCAAACCTTGTGTTATTATTGTGAACATACTGTAGACTAATTATAACAGCTTAGCTATACTATACCATGAGATATTATCGCCTGTCTGTGTCTCAATTCTGTTTTTTTTTTTAATATATAAGCCGATAAACGGATCACTGGTGGTAAGTAATAGCCGCCGTGCATGGACACCCGAAACACCAAAGGCGTTACAAGTGAGCCTTTTGGGGGTTAGGGATTTAAGGGTTGTTGGGGAGTAGGGGATTAGAAGGGGGGTAATTGGGCCTCCGGTAACCATTAATTAATACAACGAAACGTAACCCAAGCGTTGTTTCACGTCGAATTTCTGTCAGGCCGTAGAATCATTCGGGTCGAGCCGGCCTATTCTTGTCAAGTGTGCATGGCTCCCCCGACTTGCTAAAACATGGCTCTCCCACTTTTAGGAAGATTCATCATCTTTGAGATTATATCACTGGTATTGACTCAAGCTTATTACCAAGTCCTATTCGTACCAGTAGTAATTATATGGTTTCTAAACAGAATAGTCTAAGTCTGACTAAGCTGTCTTCAAAGTCTTCAGTCAATTAGATCTTTCCTTTTGAAAGAATTATGTGCCATTCCCTAAATGGAACAAATCGAGTAAAAACAAAAGCGCCCCTATTAAATTGGCAGCAAATGAAATGTGTCTAGACGAACATATACAAAAGGTATTGGTAATTTTCCTCCCAGACTCATTAGTTCTAGGTTACAAAGTTACTCGCTCATCGCCTATAATCTCTTTTTAACGAGTCCCAATGCTATAATCAAAAGAAAAGAACTAAATGTATTTGTACGTTGGTACACGTCTCTTATGAAAAAGTAACCTTTTTCGTGTACGCCGATATAAAAATGATTTACTACTAATGTAACACAGGATTGAATTCAGCCCAATCCAAATAAATCAATTCTACAATGATAATGCAAATTTTGATTGTATTTTCAAAGATATGGATAATGGTATCTATCGTTTTTGTGAAGATCGATTTTGAATTGGAATAGCTGTAATCTTTATTCATTCAAACATTACTTTAGTACTCGATTGCATAAATTGTCAAAAGACTCTCGATATTTTATTGTAAGTAGTATTATGGATTGTGATATTTAATTTTAAACGATCTTAAGTGTGGGAGAGCCATATTTCCGCACGAATGAGCCGGTTCGATCAGTGTAATACCACGGCTTCACAGAAAACCGACGTGCAGCAACGCTTGTGCTATGGTTCGTTGTGTAAATGAGGTCACAGGAGGCCCAATTACCCCTCCCTTCTTAATCTTCCCAATACTCAAATTCCCAACAACAACTACAAGCCTGGCAACGCACATGTAACGCCTCTGGTAATTTGGGTGTCTTTGAGCGGCGGCGATTGCTTACCATCAGGTAATCCATCTGTTCGTTTACCGGTTTATTCCATAAAAAACACTATTCTCTCATGACTTGTACCGGATTAGCTTCCAAGATGCAAGCAGCACCGGTCAGACACTTGTTTAATTTGGTCTGTCTTTAGATGCTTCAGTAGCATTTGTAAGGACCGTGCAGCAAGGATCCAATGAGAAGTGATAGTAATAAACTGAGGGTATTAATTAGTAGCGTTGTGGAAATCTCACCATTCTCTTGGAATAAAAATTGTTGAACAATTTACTACGAATGTACAAAATGATTTCGTTATATACTGTCGAATTAGCCAAGTGACTATAAAGTTCAAGTTTTGACGGCACGTGGTGCTTGGGCAACTGGCTGTTGTGCAACGTGTAGCGGGTTCGATTCCTGTACCTACGTAGCAATTCTTTGTATGATCCACAAATTATTGTTTCGGGTTTGGGTGTTATGTGCGTATGAATCGGTATGTTTGTAAACGCAACCGGCCAGGAGAAAATCCTAATGTGGGAAAATGTTTTTTTTTTATAAAGTTTAATGTATGTCTAACGCTGAGAATGTGTACAATAACTTAGATATTTATAGGTTTCAGAAAAAAAAACTCAACTTTGATTATACTCTTGTAATTTTACGTAATATTTAAATGTTTTTATGTTATGTAGTTTGACATGCCTCGAGCTTGTCGGTTGTGGCACCGAGTGATCCCACAGACTGACAAGTTTTCGCATGATGCCCGCAGACTGAAATAAAACCAAAAATGGTAGCGAGCCTACCAATCGTTGAAAGTCAAAAGGTTTAGTTTTTTATAAAAATAAATAAAATATTTTTTTTATATTTTGGCCACCACAGTGTTCTATGTAACGGTTGTGAAACCAACAAAACAGCAAAAAGCATTTTGGAAAGTATTTGATCACAGGTCCGTTTTTTACAAAAAAGATGAATAGATTTTAATATGAAGTAGTTCGTAGTGATGTATGAAGTAGACGACTTTGGTGATACCTAGTAAAAGCAACTAACAGCGCAAAATATTGTTTTCAAACTATTACATATTAGCTTCTGCCAGCGGTTTTGCTGCCGTTCCTGGGGGATAAAAGTATGTTATTCCAGACCATAATCTACCCCTGTTTCAAATTTCATCTCGATTCCTTCATCTGTTTCAGCTGTTTTAGCGTGAAGACGTTACAAACAAACATAAACAATTAAAACTACAGAAGGATATATCTAGCAGTTACGCAAACTAAAAATTACAATTACCGTGATAGTTGCACTAAAAATATATTAACACTTTGGCAACAACGGTCACATTTAATTACACAAGTCATAACAAAATAACAGGCAAGCTGACGGCCATTACGACAGAACTGGTGAACGTATATGAAAGAGCTAATATGAGAGGATCATTATGACCGCCTGACCTTATAGTTGGGTCAATGGGTCAATTAACAGATATGCAGCGTTGCGAAAAAGCACCCCGCAGCTTTGAAAATAAATTGAAGACTGCAGGCGGCCATTTAACTCGTGTTATTTATGTTGTAATCATAAATGTGGATATAAATAATGTTATAGGGTGTTGGAAAAGTTTATAGCAACGAATTTTGAACATATTTTTACTCCCTTCTATATAGATATGGATTACATTTGCAATATCAACATAAGGCAATTATTTTGTTCCTTGTTTTCAAATGTAACATCAACTAAAGGTATTGTTGGTAATCTGTCTATTCATGAACCAATTCTGTGTATTTAACAACCTACTCTTATTCTGGAGTTGGTTAAAAATATTCTTTCATTGATTAAACCCTCAGAATTTTCTAAAATTAATTATCACGATTTTTTTTCAAATTTTACACGTAACTTGAGAACTTAATTCAATTTAAACTGGATATATTTTTCCTATTTCAGCCGTACAACAACAATCCCATCCCCTGTTCCCTTCGTCAATGCTACATTGTATCGAAACTGTACCCAGATTGTCTATATACAAAACATTTTCACACAACAGCGGATCGTTCAATCACTGCACCAACCGTTCTGTCTTCTATGAATATTCAATCTTCTGCCCGGGTCTTCCCAAGTTCACTACCCGATCCCAAACTTTACGTCCATTTGATAGTATCCTTATATGAACTTTGGGTACACAACTCCTTACTTAGTTCATTCAAGTTGGTTTGAACCAATAACTTAGCTGATATTAGCTCTAAGTTATGGTAAATTCTGTGGAGGAATTATTAGGCTTGTTGAGGGATGAAGTTGGTATTCAGAGTTAGTTTAAGACATTGACGTCTTTGTATTCTTTTTTGTTTAAATTATAAACGAAGGTTAATGAATAACAATAAGTAAGCTTTGAAGGAAACTTATGAGGCTAGAAAAACTATATTTCGTGGAAACACATAACCGAAAAAACTGATTTTCAATGTCATCAATTACTTTTTTCATAATATAAGCGAACAAACGAACAGACCGACCACCTGATGATAAGCAATCGCTGCCGCTCATGGACACCCGAAATTCCAGAGGCATCACAAGCGCGTTACCGGCACTTAATGTTTCAAAAACATCAATCACGTCAATATCTAAGTCGTTCAACTAAACCAATTACAAAAGAAAATACAAAATACCACAGTACACCAAACACCAAAATTAATTACATTGTTTATCAGAAACCACGTACAAGTAAATTCCCATTAGATTAACGAAGCAATTATCTAAATAAGGCACTCAAACATGGAAAACGTTGAATACACAATGATAATCCTCTTTGCATATCCTCGCCATGTGAACATTGATGAGTTCTATGTCATTTCCGTGGGAGTGAAATGGAATGCATTGTAATTAGCTGTTCAATATTTAATGGCTCATATGAAATCGTGGATCGCCGTATCGCTATTTCGAGTTAAGTCCTTTGGGGAATTGTGTATACGGACAGTCTGATAAAATTTTAATGGTAATGTATCTAGATTATGGTGGCCGATGGAAATGTGACTATGACTGTAAAAGAGGAGATATTGTACTATGATAGTTATACTACTATGCTAATTAGTCCACGTTTTCATCATCATCATCATCAGCCAAGAGACGTCCACTGCTGAACAAAGGCCTCTCCATAATCCAAGATTTACTATCACGATAACTTACTATAACCAATGAAAGCCCAGTCATACTAGGTGTTGTAATGTTGCGACGTGAAATCTCGAGATGAAACTCTGCTATGTCTTCACAATTGCAAAATAAAATTACCACCTAATCTAGACAAAACCCATTACCCTTAATCACAACTACCAGTCGTTTTACCCAGTCAAACTTAAGGAAAGAACAGTAGGAAACTATGCGACTATATATTAATATTCTAAGAACCACTCGGAGTGTGGTTTGCAAATTGAATTACACCATGAACGATATAAATAATTAATGTCCGACTCACTCAACCAAATGCTTTGACTTAATGGTAATTAGAGAACGCCTTGGTGTATTCCTTCATCTCTAAAATGCGGTTTACTTATAGTACTTACACGTTCTGCTAATGGCATGAATCTTTCAAATGTGGTTTTGTTAATAGCTGTATGATAGCATATAATATCATCCATTTTGTTCCCAAAGATACATTTTGCACATCTGAGGATGATTTGAAACTAAATCATGCTTTCATCAATGTTATTGTTTTTAGTGATGTGATGTACAAAAAAGTAGACACGCTTTTTATATTATATAAAAACGTTCAAAGGCAAATACAAAAAAGCAATTTACGAACTATCCAATATCAAACTAATTGCTCAGTTCAATTAACAAACACAACGCGCCCTAAATACTTTCCAGACGAGAAATTGTAAATAGCCACTCACTAGTATTTTTCGCAACGAAAAATGTTGAACAAAAACAACAGCTCAATTTGGAGGAGTGACTTGAGTTTTCTTAAAAATATATTAAAATGTTGCTTCTGGGTCTTTGGCCTAATATTGTCAGTCAAAATAATGGCAAGATGAGTCAATTTGCACATTTATAATGTATTAAACCGTTCCCCCTTCGCTCCCTATTTGCGTAAACACGAGAAATAAACGTTGAAGAGTTGAAGGAAGTATTCATCAAATCCCTTTGACTTGGAACTCGTTAAGGGAACACAAAAACATAGAACAAACTTAATGGCCAATGTTGGTGAACCAACATGAAGTTGGAAGAACAACAATATTAGTTTAACACAATATTTGGACTCAACATTGGTCTTGGAGGGACCATGGACTCAATTTGATAATGGTTTCTATTACGTATTTTACCATGACCTTGACTTAAAGAAAATAAGAATATATCTGTTATCATGTAATGGTCATTGATCCATACATTTTTAATTGAGCTATTTTCTAAGAATGTTTCAAAAAATTTACGCCCACATACAAATTGTTATTTTAGATTTTTCTGTGTAAACCGTAAAAGTGTTTTTCCTCAAAATCCTTTGAACTTTTGCTACAAAGCTAATTAACTTTGGCAGCCTTGGTGAAAATAAGCATAAGGCGGAAAAAGAGACTGTTTCTACCATTCCAGTCTTCATGTTGGAATTTTTGTGATAAATCATACTCAGTGTCGGTAGTAGCAGGTCAAAAGTTATGCTATCCAATATGTGAAATAACATTTATTTATGGTAAAAACCCGTAAACGAGCATAAGGATCTCCTGATGGTAAGCAATTGCCACCGCACACGGACACCCATAACACCAGAGGGGTCAGAAGTGCATTGGCAGCCTTGTTGTTCAGGAATCTGAGATCTGAGAGGGAGGTAATTGGACCTCCGTTAACCTCACTTACACAACGAAACACGTCGGTTTTTCCTGTGGCCGTGGTATCGCTACGATCAAACTGGCCCATTTGTGCTGAAGCATCGGCTCTCTAACAATTATACAGCCAGCTTATTATCATCTACTCATGAAGGTACTCAGCCACTCTAGAATACATTTACCATAGTACAAAGATCTGTTCACCATTCCATAATCAAATATTCTTAAGTCTTAGAAAACAATAAAATCTTGTATCACAATAAATTCCTCTGTATATTATAGCCTCTGTATCAGCCTGGAACATTGCCAACGGAATGACCTCACAACATTAGTTATTAGCGGTGACGTGCTGTGGTCTAGTGAAAACACCGCACGTACTAACAGAATTTGTTACGAAAATTCTATCAAGTTTAGCCGCTTTAGTCAAAATAAGTGCTTGGTAAAGACATAAATGGACGATATTATGTTTGTTCATTACTTATTTTAGGCTAGGAATAAAGTATGGATAATACTTTCACGGATTTACTCTCATTAATATAGGGACTCTTCATCATGAGCAGTGTGCTCAGACACCGCAACGTCACCGCGTTTGCGTCTGTGACTCGAAACCAGTAGAGATTTTCTCCATGTATTTACGTGAGTAAACCGTGATTTTTAAATTTTGTAAGTATGTCTCACAATACTTATTACAAAAGTAAAGTTAAGTGGTATATTTTCCAGATTGCAGTGAAAGACAGTTTTAGGTTTAATTTCTATAACGCGTCAGTTGATAATTGGATGAAGCCTACAATATAATGACGATATGACGAATTTGTATCAAGAATGAGTGACACGCTGTTGTCGCTCCGTGGATTTAGTTTTTAAACTGACATGGTCACTAGTAATATCATTAAAACTTAAAACGGATATTGACTATGTTTATTTTTTTGTGTGTTTCCGATATTTCGGCATTGTTGCAAGCGCCGTGATCACGGATGAATTCATAAAAACTAATATACATGGTAAATATCCTGTTTTAAGTTCTAATGATTCAGTGATTCTACAAAAAATAAAATGCAGTCATTTTCCAATTAAAAGACCTTGTGTTTCAAGAGGTTTTTTAACAAGACGAATTTTAAAACAATTTCTTTTAAAATTTTACTACATTTTCTTACTTTCTAAGGCAAGAAGCCTAGCTTCAAGACGATTCGATTGCCATAATCGTGAGAACGTTCCCTTATCGGCTACAGCGCAAACTTTGCAACTTTCTTTTAAAACCTTTAAAGGAGTACGTGTTTTAAATGGTTTTTATACGTGATCCTAGTGCGTCGGCGTGTGAAATGCTTTCAAGTTACGTTAGTTTATTTTTCAATATACTTTTGTCTAGAGAGACTGTGTTTTAAGAAGAGAGATTATAATGTGAATTCTGTGGAATATCATCAGGACTAAGTCTGTATGGGCTGTTTTGAAAATAGCATCTTGTAGAAATGAATCTTCTTAGAGAAAGCGTTTAATCAAAATGATGTATGTGATATCGGCCAAACCCGATTTCAGGATAAACTAGTTTTGCCTAGGCTAAACTAGTTCTTCCTATATGTGCAAACTAATTTATCCTAAGCCCAATAGGATAAACCATTTTAGGCTAGGCCAAACTGGTTGATCCTGATATAAATACGGTTTTTACGGTTTGGCCGATAACAATATATAATTGTAAATAAGATGTGAAAAAACCAAGGTTATTTGTAAAGACGTCAATAACAAAATTAATTTATCTTTATTCTTATATTGTAGCTTCTAAAGCTGGAGACATCACACAAAGTCCCTATTATGATAAGTATCAGAAACAGAAAAATACGATACAGTATTACTAATTTCTACCAACACCAACCAAACACAAAAACACAATTCTCAACCTTACACCACCGACATAAAGATGATACATCAATACAAAAAGTATTCCTAAACAAAACTTTTGCCACGAACTTGGCAATCAGTAAATGATGTTGAGTGTTTGTGCCAAATTCGCACTTTATATTCAAGGTTCCAAGTCCTCATTACCTATGAAGGTCTAACATTTTTTATTTAAAAGGCCAAGGGCGGGAAGGTGGACACATTTTGCGAATAAGTACATGTTACTATTGTGATGTCCCTCCCTGAGGACTGCTGAACTTTAAACGGGGTATGCATTAGTAAGTGGACCTAACTCAGCGACTGTATTTTACATGTTTTACTTGTCATCGCATGTTTTTGGCAAACTAGGATTACCGACTAATAATAGACTGGTAATGGATGATTAGGTCTCTTATTTAAAGAACACTTATAGTCTAGCAGTGAAGTGACACGTGTTGTTGATGATTAATGGATGACTGCATTAATATCTGTACAGTCATAAGAATAAAATAATGTATTAAATAGAATAATAAAACGATTTTTTTTTGCTCAAACAATGTTGCCCCCGTGTAGGTGAGTTTACAACCATATAAGTTCACATGCACATAAGACCCGAAGCAATAATTTGTAGATCACACAAAGAGTTACTATGTGCGGGAATCGAACCTACTACATGTTGCACGACAGCTAGTTGCCCATCCAAGGCGCCGTGCAGTCGACTATTAAAAGGAACTCTGAGAAAAATCGCCAACATGAGCACTATAGCTCCTTTTGTAAACTTCAAATAAAAAGAAAACATAGAGGCTCAACTATATCACAATACGTTGATAATACCTACCGTCTACTTCGTCTAACAAAAATACTCTTAACACATCTCTCTTCAACCAAAAAAGTCAGTATAAATGCCATAGTTATCCTTTCTTAAACAAAGTACGGTCAAATAAGACTATCGTTAGCCGAACGACCGAATAAACTGTAGTTGCTAAGAGGGAGAAACTAAAGTAAGTAAGGAGTCCATAGTTGTAGGTATTAATGAGGGTCGTACATCTCCAATCACCTGGATAACGCTAGCATTCAGAATGGACGGTAAGTTCGGAAGAATGGTGCCTATTGTGTGATAAACTATTGCTACTGGTTGTACTTAAGTTGCTTTACTCAACTGGCCTCATCAGTCTAGGTAATTGATGCAAGGACGGATAAAACTGTTTTTGTAGCTTATTTGGCTAATATTATAATCGTTTTATAATCAATATTTTTAATATTCTTCCTATGTGATGTCTAAAAACTGATACTGCACGATCACACACGGCGCTGATCGCTTACCATCAGGTGACACGACTGCTCGTTTGCCACCTATTTCATATAAACAATGTCTTATGTTTAATATATTTTGTCACTCACCTTTTCATTAAATCTGGAAAAGAGTGGTGTGAAATTAGGATTGTTATTTCGCAGTTGTCTTCAATTTGCGTCCTTACCACAACCTATTAGCGATTGATATAAAAAAAGTCCTCCTCTGCTATTTTCTTTTTTACCTACTTACTTCTAATGGATATAAAATAGCTTTTGCTTTTGTCTTTTTTACCTACAAAAAGTACTAATAAGTAAAACACACTCACAAACATTACAACTTATTATATGGAAAGAAAATACATTATTAAAGGGAAGTCACAACAACTACTCAGTCAAACAAGTTACACAATAGCACACTAGAGTCACGCCTATAGCAGTAATTACGGATGAAAAAGAACTAAGTAAGAGGTGTCATTGTTAAGGAAACGTATTGTTAGGTGATATCGTACTCTGTTAGTAAGTATAGTATGATATACGAAAGATAAAGATATATTATTTACTATGTACTATATTATCAGTAGGTAAAGAAAGTAAAGCACATGTTGTAATCTTTTTATACAACTTTGCAATAGTAAGTAACTATGTAAGACAGACATAGTAAATGCCGTGGTGATCCGGAGGATGCTGGTTCGAAACCTACCAACGGCAAGTACCAATGGGATTTTCTCCGAGTTCCATGTACTTTCTAAGATTATTTAGACACCATTGACAGACGGTGAAGGGAAACATAATAAGAAAACTTTGCTTATAATTTCTAATTATAAGCTTGCAATCGCCAACCCGTATTGAACAAGCGTAGTGATTAATGCTCAAATCTTCTCCGTTCGAGAAGAGGTCTTTAGTCAGCAGTGGCCACTAATAGGCTGTGTGATGTGAATAGTAACGACATAAGTGAAAGAGGTATGTAAAATTCATAGCAATTGGCTTTGCATTGTCTCTGCCAACCACTGTAGGAGACAGGCGTGAGGTTTTATGTATGTTTACATACATGTAGTAGTAACGGCGAATTTTATTATTTAATTCTCTGATTTTTTGCATGTATCATCGATTTCAGTAAACATTCATGGAATATCGGCAAATAGCAAATAAAAACTGTTAAAATATTTGTCAACTCTACTCGTTATTCATTTTGAATTGATGTGAAATTTATTAAAACACCCTGCCCTCAACTGTTAAATAATCAACAAATTTCCTTGAAAATACAAACACTTACTTACACTTACACAACGTCACGCCTTTTATCCCCGAAGGGGTAGGCAGAGGTGCACATTACGGGACGTAATACCGTTATACAATGTAGGTACACCCACTTTTCACCATTTTTGTTATAAGTCCCATGTAATAGGGAGTGAGCCTATTGCCATACCATGAACATAATTCCAGACTCCGTGCTACTACCGAGAAATTAAAAAAAGCCCAGTAATATTTTGCCCGACCCTGGAATCGAACCCGAGGCCCTTGTTCGGCAGTCGCACTTTCGACCACTCGACCAACAAGGCAGAAAACACAAACATGGACAAAATACCCCTTTCACTCCAGAAAAACAACAGACACATTTACAAAACACACATGTATCATTAATTTTGATTTAAAAAGTAATCATCAATACAAAAGCACTTAAAACAACGCTAACCACTTAAGGGACTTGAAAACATTTGTCTTCAAACTTTTTACAACTCGAAGTGCGAGTCAGGTTCAAGGAAAAATAGATTGTAAAGATACAGTAAGTATACGGAAATAGCGCCTAATTTCCATGGGCCATGCGTGACGAAACTTTGTTCATTACAAACTTTACACTCCGCCCTAAAGGAAAGTTTTCTCACGTTTGGCACAAAACGTAAGTGGAGCTATGTTTAAATATTAACAGGTGAACGATCGATTAGGAAGTCATTAAGAGTGTGAAGTTACTTAAGTAACGTTATTCTATACGTACGCCTACTTTTTGCCAGTTATTTGTTTCAAGGACATAATTTGCAGAAAACTCAAATGGCCTTTCCTTTCGTTTATGTCAAAATTGGTGAAAACATGAATAATGGCAAAACTACTGTGGCATTTTAGTAATGCCACTTGACGCCTTTTATCCCCGAAAGGGTACCAGACTGCTACTACTGAGAAATTTTTGAAAAACTGAAAAAAGCCCAGCCGTACTTTGCCCAACCCGGGAATCAAACCCGACATCCCTAGTCCGGCAGTCGCACTTTCGACCACTCGACTAACCAGGCGGCTTTTAAGTAAATCTGTAGTTTATGAATTCTTCAATATAAACTCTAATCTTCAAAACCAATAACACTAAACTCCATTCGAGAATCACATTATAATATACCACTAAAATTTCCCACTATTCTCCTGAACTCATTACCTACTTGACAATGTAATCTCTTTTCTATAATAATAGCCATAATATAGATTTTCCTTTAATCTCCGATGTCAATTTAAAATTTCCTATAGCTTCCAGGGATCTGCATATTCGTTCCCGTATTTCCATAATCCAATATAGGATTGGTGTAATTTCGTGCCTCGCAAACACAGTACGGAATTGAGTTGGACGGTTAAATAAAGTACAATTGTACATTTTGATTACTGCTCATGTCGTTTTAATTCCAGTTTTGTTGTAATGTTTGTGTTCAAAGTTATGTGTGGGATGTTTGGGCGTATTAATGTAGGAATATCTAGATCTAATAAGATACAGTTTTGGGATTGGAGGGTATATTAGATCTTGGTACTTGTTAAATATTTCTTACCGTTGAGGAGTTAAAGAATTCATCAGCTTGCAATCTACTTTACTGACTATATGTTTATCATTTATTTGCAAGTAAACATGGTATACAAAGGTGTTAAGTTTTAGTAGGTACAAGTATGTTTAGTTAATAAACATAGCACGCAAAAATTTCATAATATGAGTTACAAACGTTAGTATGATTGGTGCATAAGATAATTCATTTTAGGAACAGTACATTACTCATGCAATACTAGGAACATTTAAAGACTTATTAAAAAATAAGTCATTTAAAATTTTAGTATATTTCTATTAAATAAATATCTCTACTTAAATTCTTTATGCGATAAAAGTTCTGATAGGCGACTGATATATGTATAGAAGTTATTAAGTCTAACCAATATTTTTGAAGATACTACTTCTATGGATATACGGAAGAGTATGGATTTTGGAATGTACTCAGGCCCTGACTTATGTACATACAAAACAATACGACGATGTACCATTAAACACGTTCTATTCCCAAAAACCAAACTTAATTTTAGACTAATCACACACTTAATTTGTCCAATTAATCCAACGACCTCCATGGTCCATGACGTAATTCTTTTCTCCTTAACAACCAATAATTCCTAATTCCACGAAAGCAAAATTACATGAATAATGAGCCAGAAATAAAGAATTTATGAAAGAAATTTTTGTTCAGGTAAAATAATATTTGGCTAAAGGTGAATGGGGTTTGGATATGTTTTACAAAGGAAGGGAACGGAATTGATTCTTGTCCATTAGGTCGCTTTGTATTTATTTATAGCCTCAGGTTATTGTTAGAGTACGAGGAATTACAATTTCAAAAATTATAATTCTTAGAACACACATCAGCCGCAGCATAAGTGGCCACTACTGACTAAAGGCTTCTCGCAAAGGAGAAGATTAAATGAGCATTAATCACCATGCTTGCTCAATTCGGGTTAGCGATTTCAAACTTATAATTAGAAACTATAAGCCCAGGTTTCCGTGGTGTCTAAGTAATCTTAAGAAAATACACGTAATATGGAAAAAGCCACATTGGAATATCACTTGGTAGGTCTTAAACCTTTGGGCCACCATGACATAATAAAAATAAGCCGACATAATAAAACAGCAAGAACAAAAGCCTAATGAATACAACTCAATTAATAATCCTACCGGCTATGCCTGCCAGATAGTCCACAAACTTGGAGAGATGGTGGGAGATCGTGAGGAAAACAGCATCCATCTCCAATACGATTACGGTCGCTTCAACGAGAAAGAGTACTTCTTTAAATAAAATAACAACTTAAAATATCCCGAGAGAAAAACTCGGGTACGCGTATCATAACAGAAAAAAAATTAATTCATTCAAGATCTTCAGACGATCTTATTAATTTTTACATTAATTAGACACACGAGAACACTTGCGAGGGAATTTAATTAAAAATCCAAAATATCTTGACTTTGACGGATCAACTTAATTATGTGTATCCCTTACTACGAGGCGAACCAATGAGATTATCAAGTGGCACTTAGGAACACACTCAAAGTCGGTAAACCCGTGTTCGTTGAGCCCATGTGGCACTCTAAATTTGTTCAAAGATTCAATAGATCACATTTAATTAAAATAACATAATAAATGTACTTTTGGAATTCTTCGTAATTAGGTGCTTCTCATTAATTTATGTAAGTCTTATGATTATACTGTCCGAAACTTGACTCATTCATGCCAAAGTAACTCTTTCCAAGTTTATTCAAAAATCATTTTCAAAGTCAAAGTCAAGTAACACTTTTTTGCAACCGGTTTATTTATTTTATCAAAACCCTGATTTGAAAACAAATAATCAACTGTATCATCGCCGCCCATGGACACCCAAAACACCAGAGGCGTTACAAGTGCGTCGCCGGCCTTTTGGGGGTTAGAAATTAAGGGTTGTCGGAGAATTGGGAAGATTGACAAGGGGGTAATTTGGAAACCTCACTCACACGACGAGAAACAACGCTTGCGTCATGATATTATTATCATTAAAAGTTTCCAAAGTATAAGTATTTAATAATACTTGGCCCGTGATTGTGTAATCACGATTGTGACCGTTTAATCACATTGTTTTGCAGGTAACATATTAATATAATTCGAATAATACACAAAACTTTGTAAATACTATTCGGGAATGTGATATTTGATCTCGGTTTTGGATACAAAATGAGTTTCGGTGGTAACACATACTTTAGTTATTTCGTTCAAATATTATAATATTGCTGAATATTTAATTTTATATTTTCATAAAAGTCTAGAATTTGGAATTGTATTATACGAGTATTTACAATAACTATGTAAAATTCTTTGTTCTTTTGTGTTTGTCTGTCGAATAAAATATTTGAGAGTAATAAAATTAACGTTGATACTTTGATAGTATTTTTTTTTCAGAATTTGAGTTTCGTTTAATATGATTCGTAATGAAATTAATAAAACAGATTGTAATAATATTTTTATATGAAATAGAGGGCAAATAAGCAGACGTATCTCCTGATGGTAGGCAATCAGCGCCGTATATGGATATCCACAATACTAGAGGAGTCACAGGTTCTTTACTAGCCTTTCAAAAAGGAATACGCTTTATTCTTGAAGGTTTGAAGGTCTTCTCAGTAAAGAGAATTTACAACATTATTGGTGTTAAATTGAAATCATGTTCTTAACCCGAGGACCCAAAATCACAGCACAACTATCAAAACGTCTAAATACGATATAATTCCAACCGTTTCTAGAAGCTTCAACAATTGTGGCAGCATTCTGCGAGCTATGCTTTACGTGACCAGAAACTGTTAACTTATTTAGCAAGTAGCCATCGGGTGCACAATTAGACCAATTGTACCTGTCGGCAATTTCGTGACTATCGGACGCCACCAATAGAGATATTATTGTTGCTGAGAATTCTGAATCTAATACTGTTATGGCTTTCAAGGGGAAATTTGGAAAGTCGGTATTAACGTTCATTGAATTAGAATTGGAAAATAAAAGTATAGGTAATTTTTTTGATATTTAGTGGGTTGACATTTAGCCATTTATCTCGTCTGGTGGTAAGCGATAATGCGGCTTACGATGGAGCATGTCTGTCCATAAGCAACATATTCACTCAAGCCTTTTGTTAAGACACCCAGGTTATACGCATCAGGAAACACAAATTCTAGCAAAGAATTTCACTCCCTTTCACCTTACGATATAATCTAACTTGTCATGGAGTTAACATGATCCGCATGGAGCAAACTGTAGACATATTATTAAGATATTCAATCAAAAATCCCCTAAACTTACAAGTCTGTCATATTGTTATGAAGGTAACTTTCCAAACAAATAATTGTTTCCAAAGTTCCATATGACTCAAGTTAAAAGCCGGAGGTTAGGAACACAACACAAACTTCACGTCGAACCCACAGAATAATTCTGTTCTCCAAACACAAAATTCAATATATCTAATACCAAGTAGGCAAAACTTTAGAACTCGTCAATAGAACATAATGTTATTTCCAAAGTAATCTTGAGTTATGGTAAACGACAGGAAAGCGGGGCTCAAGGTCGAGCAATTTACAAGCAAGTCAATATAGTAGAGTAGAATATTAAACTTTGAACGAGTTACCCAGAATTACAGATGGACTAAGCCAAAAAGTGTAATTGATGATTTCGCTGTGTAATGGACATAGTAATGGGCGTTAGGGCGAGGAAAATTTTGCCTCTAAAGTAAATCACTGGATGGTTGGCTAAACGAGAGACGGAGATCGTTTCGAAGTATTTCGCCAATTCCTTGAAATTTCTTTTAAAGTGATTTATCATTTTTTTCTAGATTAGTGGTTCCGTTGCCGAGTGTATTGAAGAAATATAAAACGTTTATATACAAAAATTGTCCCATTTCTTCGAAATACTTTGACAGTTGAGTAGGTATTTAATCTATTACTTTACCTTTTTATGAATAAACAGAAATACTAAATAATTTCTTCGAATAATAATTGCATTAACGTATTATAAGTCTTACCGCCGTACACAGAGTTATTTAATGGCTACTTCCCCCAATCCTTAGCAAGGTAACAAAATCATTATTAAGGTATTCCTTAATAACGATTGAGTTCCGAAAACAATTACTTGAACTTAAACATTTGTTTAAGTAATTAATAAATGTCTCTGAGTACGGCAGTTAGAAGACTATCATTATTTATATCAGTAGCTCCGTTTGGGTGAAGTAATTTAAAGTACATGGCACACTTAACGAGCATAATTCCAACAGTCTAACTTGTCATTTAAATTCTAATTTCTCATCGTATGTCAGTATGATATATTTCATAACGTCTATATTAAAAAGCCGACAGCATGTAACCGACGCGAGACAAGCGCTCGGCGAGCCGACCGCCAGGCGCAAGTGAAACATTGTGGCATCGGGCGCTTACAGCTAGCAGTCAGCGCGTCGTAAGCTCGCTGGCAGCTAGCGGTAGCCACAGTTCGAAACCACGCCGTGCCGGAGCCGAGCCGGAGCCATGCTTGTTACCACGTATTTTAACAATTACTATACACGATAGCGAGTCGCATCACGCGCTTGCAGCTCGCAGTTGGTGCACTGTAAGAACGATGACAGTTAGTGGCAGCCAAAATCCGAAATCACGCCGCGGCACCACATGCTTGTGATGTGTGACAAACACTGTTCTGATAGTATCACATAGTAACAAGAAATAGAAAGCTAGTCTAAATTAATTAATGGTATGAAAATGTTTATTATAAGAAAATCCTCTCCAGCACATAAACACTGCCACTACAAACACCCTTACATGTGTCAGCGAAGTGAATGTTACTTTAACAGCTCATCATTAAGTTGAAGTTACAATGGTTTTGCGGGTACACTGACTAATTGAGGAGCCCTTACATTAGTCTTACGTCGTTAATAAAATGAAAGGGTTAGTGTTGGTACTCGGTAGGTACTACAGTCAATTTTGAACTTTACTGTTTTAATGACACGTTTGTGGTTACAGTTACTTATTTGTCTACTCGTACTTTACGTTTTGACATAATTTGAAATCAGTAAAAAATAAAGGAGGACGTGTTTGGTATGATTCAATTAGGAAAGCTTGTTGATCGAATGGTTGCAAATAAAGAAGAAACTTCTGTAAATATTGTTAGTAATTGAGAAGCACAAGGATCACCCTGACATGGAATTGACTTAATATATCACGATGACCGTATAATGTTTTATGCGTAATTTAACATATATACTTTAAGTCTCAAAGGAATCCTCTTCCAGAAATCAAAAGGTAATGTATGGTGATCTGATGACTGCCTAGGTTACCTAGGTTACCGGAGATCCGGCTCGAAAAGTGTGAACAGGGTGGTTTTTAGTCAGTGTGAGGCTGATACTCCCTCTCTTCGCCCAAGGTGAAATAAGGCATTGGATGATTTTCCCCCTCAAAACTAAATGTATGATGATGAGACGTGATGAGAATTACAAATTTTGTAAGTACGGCTTGTATCAACCAATCATACAAACAGTTCTGTGGTTAATGCGAATCGGCTATTGGCTCTTTTCAACTTCCATCAGCTATCGCAATCTCCGCTCGCCTCTGTCCGGTGATTGCAAATTCCATTTGACTTTGGTGCGGACCTTTGATCAATTTTCATTATTTATTGGTCAGTTCTGAATCAACGATACTGTGTCAACTTTTGGATTTTTTGGTTTACACGAGTTTTTCTATGAAGCTAGAGTTATTTTTGGATACTTTTGTATAATATTGTGAGTTTGTCTATTTTCGAAATTCTTAGTAGCACAGCGCGTGTGGTAGAAATTAATGAAACTAGCTATTACATAATTTTATGACTTATAACATAATTAACTATTATATAACTAACACTTGCATTTTAAATAAGTGGCACAGACAGGTTTTTAGGAGAGTTAGAAGTGAAATGCCATTTAAAAAAAATATTTCGAGATGTAAGTACGGTACTAAAACAATAACACCTAAAAATGCTTACTTATGTCTTATGTCAATATTAAGTCTAGGAGAGTTGTTTAAAGTGCTATCGACTATAAATAAACATTACCTACACACTGAGATTGGCAAAGACAGTATCTAGTATATATCTTGGAAATGTCTCCAATAGACAAAATAACGAGGCCAATGTCCTCACAACTCCTCCCCAACTTCAAAATCACTATTCCACCCTCGCACTTCCTCGGGCAAATTAAGCGAGCTAATCCAATCTGGTGTATCAACAGCATTACTTTCAACGGTCGCCTTAAACGCAATAATTTATTGAGGTAATTTCGTCACACTTTGATAATTTCCCATTTTTATGGGTGAAACCCCTATAAAATTTATGCCGTCGTAATACTGGGTCTTCTCGCGTCGCGATCCTATAATTGATACGTTGCCGTTTAGGCACATCCCACTCGGCAATAAAGAGAAGTGAAACGTAAACTTTTTTGCACACACAGCCAATGGACTGGCTAATTGTTTAGTTCTTATCTCTTAGAAGTTCTTCCAGGCAATAAGTTGAGACGTATCAACACATAAAATATGCCTATCGTAAAGATAAATAAAGGACAATTATCTAGAGAAGTAGGTCGTATCTTTATCTTCAGAATATTTTATTAGAAAAACATTAACATTATTGTAAGGTACTATTGCTGTAACCAACTCGTTTTAAGCATAAAAGGGATCAGTTTGAAAGGTGGGCGAAAACATTTTATGAGTAATTTGCCAATTATGAATCTCATTGTGATTGGCGTAGGTGCGTTTTTCTTTTGATATTATCAAAAATGATTTATTATGTCTAGAAAAGTATTTTGTTCTTTGAATGTTACTCCCACTTTTTCCTAGTTAAGAGTTCCAAGTAAAAGAAAGGGCGCATAATACCATATTATTATTCAGTTCACATTATTATCAAAAGATCTATTTATGTTTGGAGGTACAATCCTCCCCCATCCTTAACTTTCAAATTTCTCATTCCTAAAAGACTGGCAACGGATTTATAACGACTCTATGTGTGCTTTGGGTGTCCATGGGCGACACTATCAGATTGATTACTATAATAAAATTGGCTTATAATCTCTTAGTCAACTAGACTATCAATGTTATTAGCAGGTACCTTAAAAGCAAGATGCACTATTGACCAAAAGTCATTATCCCACTATAGAACATTGAACAATACTTTACCTACAATCTGCAATATCTATTCATGTATAACTTGTACAGCTTGCAGAAAACTCTTAAGGCGACAATTGCAATTCATCCGAGTGACTCTCATGTTGAACGTTTCAAAGCGAGTTGGACGCAGAATCGTACTCTTTACCGATTATTAATAGCCCTACGTGACTCACCTTGACTCAGATATATTACTGACAGTTTTTTAAATCTAAAAATAGCCACCAATACTTAGCATGATTGGGGGATCTAATCAAATCACCTTGATTGAAATTCGCTCTTGAATTTTTAAGTAAGTATTGAAATACACTAAGTTCATTTAAAAAATTGTATCCCTACATTATGATTTTCTCCTGTGTCATGGATGCTTTTACAAACATACAAGTTCACATGCCCATAACACCCAGATTCGAAACAATAAGTTGTGGATCATACAAAGAGTTGCTCCTAGCGGAAATCAAATCTATTACACGTGTCACGGCAGCCAGTTACCCAGCCACCGCCCCACTCGAACATAGAACAATACTTTAGCTACTACAATTTCATGTATCCACTTTTACAATTGCAATTCATTCAAGTGGATCTCATGTCGAATGTTTCAAAGCGGAGTTGGACGCGGAATTGTACTCCGAACCCTTTATCAATAGCCCTACGTGACTCGCCTTTTGTATGCGACGATGCGAATTAACTGAATTGAGATTTATTTTGGCGTTCGTGCTTCGTTTTGGTTTTTATTAGAGTCTACTGTCTTGTGAAGTAATGGGTGCCAGTGGAACGTTGTTTGTTACGAGCTGATTGGTATTGGTATTGGAGTGGTGTTGTATGAATTTTGTGATACTGATGCTTGGTATAGGAATATGGTGGATGCAAGTTGATTTTTTAGGTGTTGTTAGAAATAAACATACAGATATTGTATCAAAATATACATAAGTTTAGAAATCAAATTCAAAACCCGTTGAGTAAGTCGTTGACGCTAATAAACAATGTTTAGAGTGCTTTTTCACCAGAAATGTGCTATGTATCTATGCTATGATAAGCTGTGATACCATGTGACTGTTTGATACTAAACTAAGTAGCTGTACGAGGAAAATGCGTAACTCGAGTATGTCGTATATCGATAGTAGAGAAGCACACATCCACAGCAGGCATCCATAGCACGCATCTTTCCATATAAAAAACATAGCTTAACTCAGTTTGTACCAATTAATATGATTGGTGGAAGCCAAACGCATCCACAGGCACGTAGCTTAGCACATCACTAGTATACAATCACCATTGCCTGTTTCTATCTACTACTAGTCATAAAATGCGTCTCCAATAGCAAAGTATTATACTCAATCTTTCTTCACAAAACACTTTACGAAACTCCGCACAAACAGTAAGTATTAAAATTATACACAACAATATTAACCCACAAACATTCACAATTGAAAAAGTCATTGAAGAAACCAACTTCACCAACAAACGAGTCATTAACAAAGGTACTTACATTATAATTAATAATTACAATAGACCTTTCTTTGCGTAAACAAACCGTTAACCAAAAACAAATACAATTAACTCAACTTGGAACTACGGGATTCTCGTAAAGTCGACAGAACAAATAATTTAATGTTACACAAGGAATATTGACGAACGTTCACAAACAGTGCTGTAATCAGATATGCTAACGTACGATGGGGTTACAATCCGACTAGCTAATACATATTAAAGTAATTAGCTTTATTTGAATAGGGCAAGTACTTAAAGAAGGAAACAACTTAGTTGAATGCACTATCAGCAAAATGTTTGACATCATTTTAAAAACAAAATTATTTTGGTTAAATTATTTTCCTACGTGCAAAATCATCCGGAGTTGCGGACTACCTAGCGGGTTTACCGGGGCTCCGGCTCGAAAAGCAAAAGTAGGAACGGGGTGGTTTTTAGTCAGTAAGAGTCTGACACTCCCTCTCGCCTCGCCTGAGGCGGGAGAAGTCACTGGATGATTTTCCCACGTCAAAAAAAAAACTGCGAAAAAAAATATTAAATTATGACATGGAAAGGCAACCGTATCACCTGAATATAGCGTGAATAGGCTCTTTGTTGTTTCTTTAGTTCTGTTTTTTTGGAAAGGACGTGGCTAAACCAAAGTATGGACGTCGTAACCCGTACAAATAAATATTGAATAAATATGGTACTTAGCAATAAATAAAGCCGCATAATTAAAGATTGATATTTTGTAGTTAAGAAGGTCCAGAAACTTGGCATATCTGCGCAATCCTGAAAATAAAGTTGCGCTCCTACGTCAACAACGTTACAAAAACTGACGATATCCATAATGTGACAGGTAGTGGTTGAATAACAAGATCTGAAGATTGAGTTCTGTGGCATGCTATTGGAGAGTCCTATATCCAGGAATGAACGAACACGGCCTTATAATTAAGACAAATAGTTTTAACAAATAAATACTGCACCACAAAACAAACGCTTTCAAAGCATTCGAAACTCTATTTCACAACAATTTTCTCTCAATCGTTGTAAACGTGTGGAATAGTCGAACTCCATTATAATGTAATCATGTTAAGTCGAGAGAATTCTCAATGCAGAGTGAATTACACTGTCGTGTTGCACGTAACTGCTACAGTAACACGTCCTCACTACGGTTTTGTAGTGAAACATGTTTATTGTGTTATTTTAATAGAATTTTTATGTTTTATAAGACTGCCTATTTATGGAGTGGTTAGGAAGTACGACTGTGTATAAGAGATCTCGGGTTACATATCTAGATCTCGGTTTTATACCCGAATTTATGATTAAAAGCAAATTTTTGATGTATTTTTTATCTTGACCTTACGTTGACTAGGGTGAACAAGCAGAGTAGCATCGTCCAAAAATGAACCGTAAAGACGATATAAATTAAAGTTGATAAATTCTGTAAGTTATTTTCTTATAACATAACTATTCACGAATACTTACCGTAGTTAATTTATATCATCATAACTATTATCATCATAACTATTCACGAATACTTACCGTAGGAACTCGGACATTAACTTTGCCCTGTTCAAAGAAAAAATATTATTTTCCATTTATAATTGCAATTAGTGATACAAGCTCTGCTCACACACCGTCCGTCCATCTGAGCTCTTTCGCTTCACACGTTCCGTAGAAGTCCGGTTCTGGAAAACAACTATTAATTAAAATAAAGCAACTTGCAACGTTGCAACGTTGTTCGTAACACATTCGGAATACTGATAAATTAAGGCCACGTCTTACCCGTGTATGTATTTCATTACAATTTAATTTTAATGGGAATTAAGACGTAAGGTAATGATTTAAAGTTCATATTTGTATTTGTGATGTCAATATTGGAACATTGAGAGTGAGTACAATTGTTATTTTTTTCGGATGTAAATAAAAAACAGTTAGCAATTAGAGAGTTACCGTGACGTATCATAATCAAATTCAAATAAACAATTTAACATATAAAACACTCGTATTTTGGGTATGGTATAAGCCAGTAAGCCAGAGCAAACGGATCACCTGATAGTAAGCAATCGCCGTTGCCAATGGACACTTGAAACATCAGAGGCGTTACAAGTGCGTTGCCAGAGTTTTGGGAGTTAGGAATTTAAGGATTGTTAAGGAATCGGGGATTGGGAAGATTGGGCATAGGGTTAATTGGGCTTCCGGTAACCTCACTCCCACAACGTAAGCGTTGTTTCACGTCGGTTTTCTGTGAGACCGTATTATCACTCCGGTCGAGCCACAAGCATGGCTCTCCCACACTTAAAAATACAACGCTATTTACGATTTTAACAAAAGCAGTATACAGAAACAAATACATTCCTTATCTTGCTCTAGTCTAGAACTTTATCAAACCCTAAAACAAAAATACAGTCACGATAACTCCATTGACACTTTACTTTGTATATTCCACACACGTAACAAAACTGAGCAGTATTCTTATTTAGTACAAACACGGTTCATACTGCACTTTCTCAGGTTACTGACGTCATAATACTGCGAGCAATGCATAACGGGACGAGCATAAAATGCTCTTACGTAACAGCACGAGCATAAAAACCTTGTAAACGTTGTACTTGCACTCGATTTAGTATCCACGTAAAACAATGTTATGTAGTTTACAGTGTTTATCTTAGTTTGATAACTTTCATGTGTGTTGTACTAAGAAGTGGTTAGCTGAAGTGTATTACAGCTAATTTTTATGGCTTCATAATAATATTTTCGAGTTAATTTTTTTGCTACGATTTCCTCCTGTGTCGTGGGTGCGTTTAGAAACCAACATGACACCCAGACCAGAAACAACAATTTATGGATCACACAAAGACTTGAATCCGTTACACTTTTCGTGACAGCCCCAAGCCAACGGTCATAATTATAGGGGCATAACTTAATTTTTATTACATTTGTCAATTTATTGCAATTCGCTACAAGATTACAATTTACCTACAAGACCGAATTTGAAAAACTATGCACATAAATTAATTAGTCGTCGTTTCCACATTATTGCTTATGACCAAGCGAGATAGAGGTCAAACTTTAAAGTACATCATTTGTATCAGTCCATTGATCTAATCTGAAATCTCGAACTAACTTATAGCAGTTAGGCAAACACATACCAAGGGAGTAATCAAACTTATACAACTAAATAATCTAATCAATATTTAACAACATAACAGAACATCACAAACTATAACTGTTTTGCTAACACGACCAAACGTCAATTTGTAGGGCTACACATCACGCTATACATCCCAGTTTAACATGGTCTCACGTTCTACGATCTTTCCGTAGACTCAAGGGTCAATTAATACTGGTTTGTAAAGCTTCATATAGTACACAGTCATGTACAGCATTCGAATTAACCAATATTGTGATTTCTGTGACACGAATTCCATTGGGATCAACATCGAAACAAATGCATTGGAATTAGGTAGATATGGTAATGAGGCTTTACAATAGTACTGCCATCAATGCTACTTAAATTACGTGTACATAGACGCAGCTCGGAGTCCACAGGGATTATGTTTAGCATCCATTTTGAGTTTATAGGCTGCGTCTATTATAACGTACAAACTCAAAATGGACTTTATAATTGCACAATAAGACTTGAAATGCAATGGACTGTTGATGATGAATACGTATTGAACATCAACAACTCATGAACGCGGAATTATAGGTCTCATCTCCATAAAAACTCATCGCTCATTAGAGCCACCCGGCACCCGACCACCGCGTTGCCTAGAGCGATTAGTATTATGTATATGAACATCTATAGAGACGCGCTCATTACACCGACTTACGATCGCCTCACTCGCCGCGTTGACCACGGGTAGACGACGATCCACTCGTTGATAACTCGCTGCTCGCACGCTTGTCACTAGTGGACCCCGCGCTGCTCGCGAATAATACACGCATACGCAGAACAAAAAACAAATGACTATACTCGATTTGTGGACCAAGCGAGGTCCACTCATTGTCTGCGCGACGTTTACTAGCTGACCACCCGATGTTTTCATTCTTTGACCATGG
Organism: Spodoptera frugiperda; assembly: GCF_023101765.2. Taxonomy (NCBI): domain Eukaryota; kingdom Metazoa; phylum Arthropoda; class Insecta; order Lepidoptera; family Noctuidae; genus Spodoptera; species Spodoptera frugiperda. Next base: position 13,573,214 of record NC_064223.1, on the reverse strand, counting down.
CATCGTTCACCTGTGGACGACGTATTGACAACTAGTTGAGACATTGCTGGTCGGGTGCTGGGTGGCTCTTATGAGCGATTATCTCTGTCTTTATCAAATGTGTGGGACTACACTTACTTAGTTGGTTCTCATGGCACCCACTAGAAGAGTAGAGTGTGAGAAAATGGGTTCTGCTGCCATGTTTGTTTGTTTTGTTTTCAGCCATGACTTATGAATACAATTATAAAGTTGATAAAACAGCCCTTGAGCTATTGCCATCACTGTCTGTATAAACAATATTGTTTTTTTTCAACTTTATTTTTGCCCAAAATTTTCCAATTAATTACTCAGTGCTTAATGAAAACTTTCATCTTGTTAATTCTTTTTTAGTTAGAAAATTAATATAATGATGTTTATTTTATTTGAAATGTTTTTTTTTCTATTTCGTTATTGGATTTTCTTGTTCGTTGAGTAGTTATTTGTTTATTTATTTAATAATAGAAAGACTTACTTTAATTTTGGAATACTTACTTTTTCCTTCTTGCTTCAAGGACAGATTAGCTTCTAGATGTTTTGGAAACACGTGTAGGTGTAAAAACTTTCCATGATTTTCTTATTTGTGAATCAAAAAATATTATTCCGAAACATCACTCTTTGGGTAAGCCACATTGTTTATATGATATTTGTTAACGCAGGCACGATACAAGAGCAAATCTTATTAGAAGACGACATTTCATAAAAAAACAAAAGAAATCTTCGACTTTTCTTTCAGTACAAATACCAAAGTCACCAAAAACGAGGTTAGATTAAGCCGCAGACAAGAATTTATCACTTTACACATGACTAACCATAATCTATCTCTCGGTATCAATATGAACCGAATGACCATTTTATTATCGTGTTTACGACTATATTTTATGGTATCGTCAATGTGTATTGATAATGTTGATGAAGGATATACTATGGTGAATATTAAACTTAGTTAGTTGGAAGTATTATGTGTGTATACATATAAGATTTTAAGACTTTGTATCTTAAAGAGCAACGAGTTAAACATGATGTGCTTTGGATGTGTGTGTTGAATAAATTTATCACAATATTTTTTAACGTTGCCCCAAGCTAGAATTTTCTCCTGTATCGTGGATGGGTTTACAAACATACATGTTCACATGCACATGACACCCAGACCCGAAACAACAATTTGTGGATCACACAAAGAGTTGCTCCCTGCGACGATCGAACCCGCTGCACGTTGCAGCCAGTTGCCCAGCCACCACGCCAAGCGTGCAGTCGATGCCTTAATATATAATAAAATAAAATTACCTCAATGCTATGAAAATCTTAATACATAACCAAATCCACCCAAATCTGTCACCAAAACTGACGACACAATTTATATTCAAGGTCAACCAACCCAAAAGAACAGCTAGATGAAGTATGAAACCGCAAATACCAAAAGAAGTACATACGCCATACGCCACATGTCCGTAGCAACATTAATCTTCTAAGTGTCAGCGTATGTCTAAAGGAAATTGTACCTAATATAGTACACGTGTAATTACTCAAGGAAACCTCCGTTAATCTTAATTACACTGTATTGTTGGGGATAAATAAAGTACAGTAACTATTCAACGGTTAGAGATACTAACGCTTCACTCTGAATATATTGTGCCGTCACTCGACTGTCGTGTTTGTTGATGTGGTGCGAGGTATGAGAAATGAGCGGTAAATAAAAAATGTTATATTTATTATTGTTATTTGACAATTTTTTAAGTGTAGGAGAGCCATGCTTCGGCAGGAATGGGCCGGTTCGACCGGAGTGATACCACGATCTCACAGAAAACCGACGTGAAATTACATTTTTTTTTTGTGTAGGAAATTCATATGTGAATGAAACCTTGCGTTGTGTTTCGTCGCGTGAGTGACGTTACTGGAGCCCAATTACCTGCTTTACCAAACAAAGATATTCCGTTTAAAGTCTATGGTAAGCTTAGTTTAAGATAAAAAAAAACTCGACTAAAAATGACTGAACTTAAAATTATTTTCTATGTAAATCGCTATTTCCTTTACACTTGAACCACACACCCCCACTCACCAAAACAAACAAATTTAAACGTTATGACTATTATAACAGAACTTTCTAGGCTGTTACGTGCGTGTGAGCAGAGCTAGAACTTTATTTGTCATTCCCTTTGTGGTGCTGAGAATATAATTATGATGTAAATGAATTGGCTAAACGTTTAGACTGTTTAGAGGTCATGGTCATGGCTTATTTCATTAGGAGTCGCTAGGACTTTCAATGTGATGATTAATCAATGTTGTTGGGATTACGTAAATGATAACTGAATTGTTCGTCTTGTGGTTGCAAGTCTAAAAGGGGTCTCGGAATTGATTTTGACGTCGGGTAATGTCCGATTCTGGAATAAGGAACTGTGCATTGTATGATAATAAGTTTATTCAATAAGGTCCAATTACCCTCTTCCCAATCATCCCAATCCCCGATTCCCCAACAACCCTTAAATTCCTAACACTTGAAAGGTCGGCAACGCAATTGTAACGCCTCTGGTGTTTCAAGTGTCCATGGGCGGCGGTGCTTACCACCAGGTGATCCGTATGCTTGTCTTATATTATAAAATCAAAAAAAACACTACTTTTGATGCATAGTACATAATAACATAACATTGTCCTTGTCATCGGTCCTTCTATTACATTTACATTTATCATACCTAACCACGATGTCAAAGCAACTGTCTACAGCACACTCAAATTGATTCACCAACCATTCAATGGAGTTCAGATCTCGACCACCTAAAACAACAGCCGTCCATCAAATTAAACTGGAAATTAATTTCACAATTAACCATCGCTCAAACGCGGCATTAATTATATTATTACAGTACGTTGCGAACCAATTACGCTAAAACGTTTGTTGTAGACTAAGGGGACAGAGACTATCATGGGCCTTCAACTATCGTATGTATGTATAACGTCACGTCTTTAATCCCCGAAGGGGTAGGCAGAAGTGCACATTATGGCACATAATGCCAATGTACACCCACATTTCACAATTTATGTTGTAAGTCCCATGTAATAGGTGGTGAGCCTATTGCTATATACCGGGCACATTTCCAGACTCCGTGCTACCACTGAGAAATTTTCGAAAAACCAAAAAAAACCCAGTAATACTACGCCCGACCCGGGAATCGAAGCTCGGAAGTCGCACTTGCAACCACTCGACCAACGAGGCAGTCAACTATCGTGTAAGTGAGAAATCAACGTGAGAGTTCATTATTGGAATATGAGCCTCTTCTATACATATAAGAGAGGTTTTTCATAATCTCCACGGTTGGTAGATAGGTCGGTCTCATTTTATTAGGATCTGCGTTGATCAAGAGTTGTTGAGGTTTCGGGGATTGAGAAGATTGGGAAGGAGATAATTGATAATATGTACCACCCACGGAAATAATAGGAGTGGACGCAATATATTCTTCACTGCCGCATCACATGGCTTATATCACATTTAGCCAAGTCTTTTAAGTGTTCTTAAGTCTGCTTTAATCTTACATACGGAAAAAGTAGGGTTGACGATAATTTTGAGATTTTAAATCGACTTTAAAAAAGAAGAATCTTTGTGCGATTGTCCGAACCGATTTTGACGCATTTTTTTAGAAAAGTGTTTATTTCACTTAAAACAATGGTTAAAGTTGGTCTGAAAATGATTTATTCTATACTATAAAAATGTATTCTACTCTATCGTCACCAAACAGCGATTACTATACTCAGCTATTATTATAGGCCACTTGATTTGATGACGTCACATCAAATGATTACTGTATTATTAGATGTTGCTCGAATAATAGGAAAGCTGGTACTGTTATGGCGTGCACATAATTATACTACCTATTGCTATCTGATGTTTAGATAATTATGTCCAGATTGCTTTAGTGGTTCTACGAAATTGTGGCGCGCGATTCTGTATTGTGATTGAATTTCTGTTGAAGATATGTTATTTGATTGTGTTTTAGTAATTGAGTTTATATGTATGTAGATATATTTTTAATGAAACGGTACTATTTTATCTTGAAGGGTTGTAATGTCTCAAAAATTTGACTGCACGGTTGGTGCTGTGGCTGGGCAACTGGCTGCCGCGCAACGTGTAGCGTGTTCATTTCCCACACAGCGCAACTCTTTGTGTGATCCACAAATTATTGTTCCAGGTCTAGGTGTCATGTGAAATTGTATATTTGTAAAGCATCCACGACAAAGGATGTATTTTTTTTTATAAATGAAGATATTTTCGATGCGAAATTTAAAATAACAAATTTTTAATCAGCCAAATAATTTCTTCGTGGGTGAATCGAAGTCGCAATACGCTGCACAATAATCGGTTGCTCAGACACTACGACAATCGTGCCAGTCCTAACCGAACGAAGAACGATAAACCTTATTACCATTATAATAAGTTAAGAAATTCTACACTGAATACCTACTACCTAATGTAAAATAGAATATTCAAGCTAATGAAACAAGCCAAAGAATTTTAAACTAGACATAACTAGAACATTATTCCACGCAGTTATAGTTTGTTACAAAACTATTTCAAAAAGGTTTTTGCATACCGACCCTTGTTCGCAGACGGCAATTTTGTTAAAAGGGTCACCGCTTTTAGGGTCCTTACATTTTTTAGATTAAAAATGCTTGCTTGGTTCCTTAGGGAGTAGTATTTTAGGGTAATTTTACTCGCTTCGTTTATCAAAAGATCTTCTAAGTGATGTGATACAGTTTTAATGCTTTTTCTTTCATTTTTTTTCTCTTTTTAGTGTAGCAAGTTCGTGGTCATAGTGGTCACATGGCGTGCAAAATCAAATTTATTGAAAACTAGCATGATGTACTGAATAATACCGATTGACAATATGTCAAGGTTTTCCTTTAAGTGGTAATAATATACTTTATTCCCCTTTGTAATTAGACCCATTTTAATACTACTGAATTTTCAGTAGTAGACAACCCTGTTTTGAACTACGTAATTTTAGTCTGCGTACTAATATTAAAGTTTTTGTTACCGTACGTTTTCGTAGTAGTCCATTTTATAATACCTAGTTAGGTGACTAATTTTCATGATCAAAGTCAAAGTCAAATCATTTATTCCAATTAAACCATAAATAGGTACTATTAGAATGTCATCAAATTAAGAAAATATAAATACCAGTCTGTCATTCTGCCCGTGAGCTAGGTTCCCGTTCTAAAGTGTAGCTTCGAATGGAGTAAAACTAGCAAGAAACTCCATTGATCGATTAGGACTTAGTACTCACATTAAGAATTACTTAAAATTACACAACTGGTTCAATAACCCCAATAATGTGTCCTAAGACATTTGTCTTATACTTATACATATATACCTATAAGTATCCAAACCGTAAATCAATCAAAAAACCAATTCGAAAATAATCCCCAACGCCACTCCAAGCCAAACTCATTCATAAACGAATCTTAACCTTCAAACTCATTCACACAATTGGGGTTATGACCTCTCAAGAAAAAAACAAAAGACGGAACATTCCAGAAAGAGATCGAAGGAAAACCAATCAACTTTGCGCATTGAAGGTCTCAATAGTCTAAGAGCTGCTGCATCCTCCGAATAAATTTCAATTAACACGCTAAGCCAATTTAATTATTTGTTTAATTGAATAGAATGGAACTTAAATCTAATTACACTACTCAATAGTTTATAAAAAATGAAATAGACAAAATAAAAATATACAAAATGTAGACTATATTATTATTTTAATATTCATTCACCCATTTCTTTCGCAAAACTTCAAGCATTCAACCAAAAATAATCTTCTTTCAGTCGAAAACACGTCACATTCTGGCTTTGAATTCAGGAATCGGTTTAAAAGACTATCGAACATATTAATAGTCACGACGTGGTAGTCATCAGTTCTCTGATGTATAGCCTACATAGTACATTCAGGTTGTACTAACCAGTATAAACTGACGGTTAAATACACAGAGAGAGCGTACAAAGCTAGATCATGATATACTGGTTTATAAAAAAGATGATGTGCAGGACTGACGAATACTAAATCGTGATTATTACCCTTAGTGTGATATAACTCATCTTTCTACAAATTTCTAGCCTTACAGGATGAACTTCTTGTCGTACAGAACAACCTTCAAAACAAGAGCATACTCCTTTTTAAAGGCCGACAACGAACCTGTGACTCCTCTGGTGTTGCGGGTATCCATGGACGGAGCCTAACGCTTACCATCAGGTGACGGGTTTACTCGTTTGTCACCTATTCAATAAACAAAAAAAAAACTTTATTTGGAGGGTTCACTAGCTCTTAGACTACAAGGTCTCAAATAGACGATTTATTGACGAATTGGGGCCACAATAGGCCGGAAGAATGGTCAGATGAAAGGATGGTTTATCAGCCAGTACATTACTGCTGGACAACCATTGTTACGTGGCCGTCCAGTTTGTTTTGTTACTCAATTTAATTTGCTGCGGAAGGGTGCTCGCGATGCTCCTTTTTATGCTTTTAATAATATTGAATTGGTTTTGTCTATTGTTATGTTTTGTGATATTTTTTTAGATCTATCTATACCAGCGGTGGAATGCATTAAATTATCGCCGCGTCTACTCTTTCTGTGTATGTGTGTATACCATGAAAGTGGATTAAGACACAACAAAAGGTCAACACTTTTATAATTAATATGACCTATATGGTTTATAGTCAAAGTCAAAATTATTTATTTCAAATAGATCAGGAAGGCACTTTTGAACATCAAAGCAAATTTAATAATATTAATAACGTCTGTCTGTTGGTCAGTTCTCTAGTGAAGCTATTTGCTCGTTCCAAAGTGTATAATTATCATAGTCAGTTGATGATGATTTAAAATCTATAATTTAACATAGGTCGTTCGACAGGTCCAATAAACGTATTGTATTGTATTAATTATAATGTTTATATGCAGGTATTCATGTAGATAATACCATGCCAATTATTTATGTTATAAAAATTAACACCAATCTTTCGATTGCTTGACAAGACACAGAAACAGAACGGCTGCTGTCGATGTAGAAATAAATGTTTAAATGTAGAAAAAAAAATGTTCAATGTTCAAATTGAATAATAGCGCCCAATAAGGGTTTGAAATTGAGGAAAAGGGCATGCTGCGAGGGACGGCCTACTTGACAGGTTTCCGAACGAAGAAATATATTGAAACAGATATCTGCACATAAAAAAAAAAGATTTTTTTATATCCCTTGCTGCAGAAAAATGTGTTTTTGATATTATTTTTTTATAAGTTACAACATCGTCAGGCTTGCTTGTAAAAGGTGCAGTAGCTATTACATATTATACGGTTTGATTTATGCATTGTCATTGTACTGACAAAAGAATTCTCAGTAGTACTGGAATCTGGAATTATGCTCAGTATAATATGACATTAGGCTCAACCCCTATTACATGGGACTTATAACACAAATTATGAAAACTGGGTGATGATGACGATGCAATGAAAAAAGAAGGAACATTAATAATTACTATGAATAAAATATATTCATTTACATAAAAAGCAACAATACAAACATGTATTAATAAATCATTATAAAATTAGATCAAGATTGTTACGTAGTATGTAAACGCACAACAATTTCTTTAATGCATAGCAGCAACAGTATAACATGACAGGATAACCACAATATCGTCAATTTACACCCACAAAGTAATTATGAGCCAAGTACACACGGTGCACAAACAGACTGATCCAGCTGAACCACTTAACCGCCCAATTAATACGACTGCCGACCAAATTGGCTGAATTTTTCAAGCCACAGCGCATAGCAGAGTATTTGCACGCTGATTTATGCGAACATCCACTGGTTGATAAACTGCTGTCTGATGGTAGTGAAATATGGGTACAGTGTGCACCCGGTTTTAGGAGATTCGGTGGTGGATATGGTTTTTAGGGCTTATGGGGATGTGCCTGTCAGAGTTAGGTGCATAAGTTATTGGTAGGATGAACATCGTTTGGTGGTGGGTTGTAGATCAGTTTTATTTGGCCCCCATAAAGCGGTTTAATCGCTTTTTATTGGCAATCTTTCTTTATTATAAAAGTTATTTATATGTGTATTGTTTTTCTACGCACATATTTGTCACGTTTGACCGGTTCATGAGTGTGAGTTCATGTGTTGTTAGAAATTATAATTTTATCAATTCTCCTTTTGTGTAAAGAAGGCTCATACTCCAGTAGAAAGTACTCCAAGAGCAACTGGCTGCCTTGTACCGTGTAATGGGTTCGATTCCCGCAAGAAACAACTGTTTGTGTGACCCATAAATTGTTGTTTCGAGGCTGAGAGTCATGTGCATGTGAACTTGTATGTATGTAAACGCACCCAGAATACAGGAAAAAAACCAGAGAACCAACTTAAAAAAACAGTAGAAAATGATTTAGGCTGTGGATATGAGTATAAAATGTTTAACATCATTAGTGTGCCTATTAAAAATGTAGGTAGTAACTTTATTAACATAATAAGCAAATCTGTAATACATAGCAATATAACAAGTATGAACCACGAATAAATTCGAACAATAGAAACGTACAGATTGATACCAAAAATATAAATAAAAATACGACCAAAATTATTGAGAGGAAACATCGTGAATGCTGTTAATGTGTGCTCACGTAATGCTTAACAATCTGTCATGTGGAAGCGTGGCTGCGTCATCAACCAAGCATGGTACGTGAGAGAAGCAAAAGAGCTTATGTCAATGAAATAAACTGTTTCATGAATTTCTATGGAACTGCCTCCTTGGTCTGTCGGTTTGGGTTGACTACTAGACAAAGATTCGATTCATGGGTCAGGCACAGTATTACTGGGCCTTTTTTATTTTTTGAAATATTTTTAGTAGTTGCACGGAGTCTGGAATTGTGCCCAGTGGCAATAGGCTCACCCCATATTAAATGGAACTTATAACACCAATTTTGTTATAAAGATGGCGTAAAAAAATATTCTAGTTAATATTCCCAACATAACGTATTTTCGATTTATACAATGACGAATTACGAGTATTTTAGTAAATTAGCTATCGACAGTTTATCAAAATTTCATTAACTTTCGAATAAATTATTATTATAATCCAAACCCACCAAAACCGCAAATATCTAGATATCGACTAAATACATATTTAATTTGATGCAACAAATTACATTATACCAAACCGCAATGATGTTTACAAGGTACTTATATATTTGAAATCATCAATATCTCGTGACCTAACACAATGTGGTCCTCACAAAAGAGTCGCAGAATGCTGGTGCACGATCTTAGTCAAATGTGTAGTTCTTTAGTCGTTTTTGACATGTATTATATATTTGAAATGTACGTAATGTGTATTTATATTTACAGCAAATAGAAGTTTCCTTAGGTAAATTACAAAATTTATGTTTATTTCCAAGCCACATGTGTATATTAAAAAGCCATTACCAGATTCAAAAGAAATATGATTTAAATACTTAATTAATAGGGTGAGCGTTGGTTTAATAAACATCATTAAATATTTACTTTCTGAATCTACAAATTATGAAAAGTAAACAAATTTTTGATTAAAAATAATTCAAAGCTATTTAAAATTTACTGCATGGACCAAAAGCAATAACTTATGATCTTTCGTAGCAGTCTCGTAGCAAACGCCTACGTGCTTGACTACGAGCGTAGCAACGTAGCCTTGTAGCAGTTGACTACTATCTGGCAGTTATTAATTTCAGTAAAAAATAAAAACGAGTTAGTTTAATCTAGAATTTAAACAAAACCGTACTTACTTTGTTGGTAAACATTAATGTCAATGACAAAGGAAATTATGTTCTCGATAATAATTTATAATTTCTTAATATATTTTTTTTCACGTAGTATTTTCTTGTCAATTACCCTTTGTTACTACTGATATACAGAATTGTAGAAAGCTTAATACATTCAAATAACATAAAACGTAAATGTATGTAAATAAAATGATTACTTATTTTATTTACATCGTCCTTTGTAAATAAGCAACGTCAATAAATAATTAAATTTAAAGACACGAAATAAAAGTATTTCGAAATTGCGAGGCTTGGTACCGACAGAGTCCCAGTCAGCAAGATAATATTTTACGCTACGTTTGTGCTTAGTACGTGACAATGTAAGCCCGGAACTGTGGGGAATATTTCATAAAACGAGCTTACTCGGTTACATGGGTTTTAAGTTTTACCTTAGACTTTCTTGAAAAAAGTTAAGTTAGTATTTGGAGAAGAAATGTTTTGAATTTTTCGCGTCATTCATTTTTAAACTTAATGTTTTCATGTTGCTAGGACATACTGTATATGATCATCTACCAGTGTACGGTAAAGTCGACTTCCTATTACATGTGACTCTCATTTTATAATGTGCAATGTAACTTGTGTATAATGTAATGTAATGCTGCTCAACATGTAGCTAGTTTGATTCACAAATTGTTTTTGGAGTCTGAGTGTCACTATCTATCTGAACTTGTATGTTTGTAAATGCAGTACCTTAGAGAAAATCCCAGTGCGGGATAACGTTTAAAAAAAAACAGTAAGAAAAACTATCATGAGACATACAAAAAAAAAAAATTTACGCATGTGACTTCAGTGACTCGAAACTACATAGTAGGACTTTTCTCATTAGTTCAAGTGACCGGTGTTTTTCAAATTAAATGTTACTTAATTAACATTGTTAATACCAGCCCGTTTACAAATCAAATAACGTGTCACGCTTTTGTACCTAGATTAATATGTATTATGCATTTATGCAAAAATTACTATGTTAACTATCAGCAAAGACAAAAAAAAAGTACTGCAATCGTAGAAACTCTTCAATTTTGGATACGTTTCCTTTCCAACTTGAAAATATTAAGTATGCGAATAAATTTATTCTTGCGGCTTCAGGTAGGGCGAGAGAAAGGATTTGAAAGTCAGATTTTCAAATGGTCACACGTTTGCTTATTCGACGTGGATATGCTAATATTTAAAGATTTTGTTAGGGAAGTTGCGCGCAGTTGGTCTCAATGGCTTCGTGATTGGCTGTTGGATTTGGTGTCAGAAGTTTGTTGCCTATATTATATAGTAAAAACATGGTTCTTACAGACTTTGTGTACCTTTTTTGATGTCAAGCCGTCAAGTGGCCGGGTAACTACTCAGCCACGTCTACCTTACAGAAAACCGATATGAAACAACGCTTGCGTTGTGATTCTTTGTGTAAGTTAGGTTACCAGAGGCCCAGTTACCCCCTTTCCAATCTTTCCAATCCCCAATTTCTTAACAATCCTTAAATTCCTAACCCTAAAAAGGCCGATTAGGCATTTGTAACGCCTCTAGTGTTTCAGGTGTCAATGGGCAGCGGCAATTGCTTACTTTTACCATAAAAATGCTCACCACAGCAATCTCACAACGAATTATTTCAGATATTAATATTCTACAAATGCATACGAAATATTCAATTCACTGGACATTTTGATTTCTGATATACATGCATATGCATAGATTTCAGAGACGTATGCATAGTATATGTCTATGTATATGTATAATGCATGTGTGTATAAAGGTATGATAGTATGAAATAACATTTCAGTAACTGGTCTATAATAATACTACTGTGTTCTCAACATAGAATGCGTTTTGGTAATGAATTTCATGAATAGCCTCAGGCAAGTACAGAAACTATCTAAGTGAAAATGTAGGTAAAACGCAGATGGTCAACTGATAATCCCTTTTATTCCATTATACAATTTCTACAATATTAGTTCCCGAAATAATTTTATATTTAAGATAAATATTTTGCATGACATTATGTTATGACCAAATACTGAACTGATTGACATTTTTTTTAATATACTGTATTTCAAAGCAAATAAATCCTTTGACTTTGCAAAAGCCTATGTTATATTTGCTATGTTATTTCAAAATACGCTGGCTCAAAAAACATTATCTATTAAAAAAAAAAGCGTATGTTAGGTTTACCCTTACTAAGTTAGAGATCGAACCATTGACGTCGTTAGGCAACAGCTCAACCTCATGCATCCTATCTCTTGGCGTTTATCCAAATGTTTTCGAAACGTGCGATATTGAAATCATATTGTGAACATAATAATATTTTCTTTCAAATATAGATGAACTGTTTTCAAATACGCGGTTGTCGTTAATCGTCCACGACAATATTATTATGATCTGACCCAAGGTACTATAACCTACAACATAACATAAGTCAAAGTCAAAGTCAAAATCATTTATTTCAAATAGACCAGAAAGGCACTTTTGAACGTCAAAGCAAATATAATAATATTAATAACGTCTGTCTGTCGGTCAGTCCTCTAGTGAAGCTATTTGCTCGTTCCAAAGTGTAGATTCCTATGGAGAAGAACGAGCAAGAAACTCCATAGGTTACTCTTTTTCAATCAGATTTACAATACAATTCTTGGTTACATTGTTACTCGTCCTTACCTGATGGGGTTTATATGTATAATACAGTTTCGCCTTATCTAGTTATTTTAGAGATTGACGACGAAAAAGTAACCGATTTGCAAAAATAATTATCATTTATCACCTAAAGAACAAAAATTATATTATCACGAAAGAAATTCCCGATTACCCAACAACCCTTAAATCCCTAACCCCCAGGTCGGCAACACATTTATAACGCCTCTGGTGTTTTGGGTGTCTATAAGCGGCGGTAATTGCTTATCATCAGGTGCTCCGACTGCTAGTTTACCAGCTTATACATAAAAAAAGACATTCTACACGTGGACTCTTTTTTACAAAACATGTAAAGTTTCTTATAAGAAAAACTACTCAACCATCTCTCAAATCCTATTTTCCCTTCTTCACATCAAAAAACCATTGTACTAATATTTTTTTCTTTTTACATAACTCCACTACAAACAAATATTCACACCTTCACATCTAAACACAATAAAACATCTACATATTCACGCACACGTGTAAAGATTTCTGTTAAACACAAACACACTTACCATTCTGAACTCTAGTGTACAGTCAATAACAGAATTGATTGAGATGGTAAAGATTATGTTTACTATGGTTCACTTTAAATAAAAGTCTATAATTTGAAAAAGGTCGTAAAGATGTTTATCACTGAAGGCAGTGATGCAGTTTTGATCCAATTTTATATTATATCCTGTGTAACACAAGATAGATTCACACCTTAATAAAAATCCAGGCTCTGTTTCCGGAGCTGCGAACAACTTACCAGGTTACCGGAGCTCCGGCTCAAAGCAGGAGAAGGAACAAGGTGGTTTTTAGTCAGTAAGATTCTGACACTTCCTCTCCTCACCCAAAGCGAGAGAAGTCAATCTATGATTTTCCCCTTCAAAAAGAGGCTATGTTTTTAACTAGCACAAAAACTAAAAAAAAGTTCATGTCCAAGACCACTTGCTTAAGAAAACTGCTAATTTCAAGGCAAACATCATAATACTTAACACTTAATTAATTCAACCGATTACCTTCAAAAATATTATCACACATTTTGTTCTCAACAGTACTCTGTACACATACACACACACACATACAGACGTCTGATAGCCCGCAACGACGCGGCGTGTTCACGCGAATTGAGATTACTAGGTACGTGACATACCGGGCCGTGTCATTGTACACAGAATTTTTATACAAGGCTTCACGTTGCGAACGAAAGAGCTGAATGAAATGGAAGGGTGTTGATTTTTGTATTTAGTTGGCTATTAATAGATGGTTATATATTTTTTCTGGTAGTGTAGAAAGGTCATTGTGAAAGATGTTATAGTTTAACGACCGAAATCGATAATCGATTTGAATCAAAATTATCGATAGTTATATCGAGTTTTTAGATTTTATCAAAAATCGATCTTAAAAAGATTCGAAATAAATATTAGTGCCTAGTAATTCGAATGACCGAATTAGGAAATATTTAATGTTACATCACAAAGTTCACACTGATTCTGATCTGAACGGTCTGATCCGAAACGATTCTAGTTTAGCAAAATTCTTTCATACATGCATGTACTCCCATGAAACTAGAGGTGCACCCATAAGGAAACTGATAACCGTATAGATAGGTAGTAGTAAGAGGCCACGATGCGGTGTTCGCGAGAACCGAGATTACAACGAACGTGACAAACCGAGCTTCGCAGGAACAGATATTGTGAACTAGTATTTACGATACACCTGGATTTATTTGCCACTAAGAATAATTTACTGTGTTTCATGTAGGTGACCTATTCTTGTAACTATTGTTGAACATTTTTAGACGTTTTAAGAGTGTTTTTTAATTGGCGTTCCATAGTCTCTGCCTGGTAAAAGACATGAGGTCATATATGTATGTATGTAAGTAAGTATTAGAAATGGAGGACATGTTTGTTGATGCAGTTTGTTCAGGTATGTTGAACAACACCAATTCATTACCTACTGGAACATAGGTGATCTTAATAGCACGCTACTGAGAATAATCGTCAGCTCTCTCTCTCTCACATCACATTAACAGCCTTTAAGTGGCCACAGCCGATCAAAGGCCTCTTCTCGCATTAATCACAACGCTTGCTAAATGCAGGTTGGCGATTTCAAACTAATAATCAGAAATTATAAGCCTAAGATTCCTCACGATGTTTTCCTTCACCGTTTATCAATGGTGTCTAAATAAAAATATAAAAACCAATTATTCCAGATCATAATCAACTCCTGTACAAAATTTCATCCGAATCCCTTGAGAACGCACAATCTCACAAATTTTCGCGTTTATAATATTAGTATAGATAACAACAAGAAAGAAACAAACTATGTTTGACAATATTTTCTCCATTTGTATTGAAATCAATTTCAAGTAGAGTCCATTGTAATAAAATAGTTCCATTAGACTGGTCTTCAGAGGGCGACTAATTAAAATGTAAACAGCTGCGGCTTAACTGGAACGTAGCAGATTAATTGTGGAAGTATACGTTTACACTACGGCTACTCTATTCTACTTACATGGCTCGTAATTTTAATTGAAAAACTGCATGGAAATTTCCTTTGAGGGAATTACAGCATTTTTTTTTCATATCCTTTTTTAAGGGGGGAAAATCATCCAATGACTTCTCTCGTCAGGGCGAGGTAGCAGAGAGTGTCAAACTCTTACTGACTAAAAACTAACACGTTCCTACTCCTGTTTTTCAAGCCTGAGTGCCGGTAATCCTGCTATGGTAGTCCGCAGCTCCGGATTGTGTAATATCCTGAAACTTCATTGTTGATTTTGAGAGAGAGATTTCAGATTCAATTTTTGGGTAAAACAAAGGAGTATTGACGCAGATTGGACTAAGTGGATGGGGAATTTTTCGATATTTCGAAAATTCTTCAGTAATAACAGCACGGTGGCTGAATTTATTATATGTGAACAGTATGTTTTGTTTTTGTATGTTCACTGTTTTACTATATTTCGCTGTTTCTTTTATTATTTTTTGTAGATATCGAAGTATTTGTGTATACATTTTTTTAATCATTAATTTAATGTGTTTTTGTGTGCATATCTAGTGTTGCGTTTTTTCTTTTTTTTAATAATTAATTTAATCTGTGTATCTGTGTGCATGTATACTGTTGAATAAATTCTTTTTCTTCTTTCTTTCTTTTATGTCTGTTGTATTGTATAAATACACTTTAGCTTAATCACGTAACAGTTTGACAAGGAACTCGACTAGTTTCAAACCATGTTACGTGACAGTTACGTGAGTAAGCCGATAACATAATAATTCATTTAGTATATCTCACTCATATTTAGTATCTCACTTCAGGGATAGCCAATCGTATATTTCAAGAATGTGTGATCATACAATTGTGTTTAATAACTCGTTTATATACATCATACATAAATATAAACCCAACATCATTCACAAAACAACATTAAAAACCATTTCTCATTTGGAAAAAAATACGATATCAAGTTCAACGTTCGTTCTTCTCTAAACGAATTCCGCCCCATTTCAGATTCTTATGAAAAATTTACATCATTAACTTACGCCAAGGAAATTTTGTACACATAATTCATCAAGCAATTTCACAAGGTTTTTAATATATTATCATGTTTTTACGCTCGTTTGCAAATTGAGGTATTAAATAAGTTAATATCATGGTATATATTATGATGTATGTTAAATGTTTATTTACTATAAGTTTAATTAAGTATTAAATTAAATAAATAAACGGTATAAATATTGTTACGATAATTATTGTATTGACGAAAGGATGTGTTTATTTACTGTAGTATATCAGAGTGATTTTATCGTGCTATTATTATTTTTAAGCTAAGGCTGTTGACCGCGACTTTGCCATCGTTCACACAACTGACTCAATTTGGATACATGACATTTTTCTTAAAACAATATTTTTTTATAAAATAAAGTAGCATACGTTATTTCTTAGTACATCAACTACTTGTCGTCAGAACTGGTCTAGCCATTTCAGAGATTAGCCAGAACAAACAGATAGACAGACAGACAAAAATGACAAAAAAAATTTGATATTATCGTATGTAGTTATATTCATTCTTGATAGTAAACAAACTGTAGTTTCAATATTACAAAAAGACACTCCCATTTTATTTATTAGTCTAGATAGTAGCGATAATTTTGTTAGTTAAATAATGTCTTGCAAATTTCTAAGAATTTTAAACTGAATTTTGTCCTATGTATATGTGTGTGTTATACTATATGAGACACACCTCATGAAAAAAAAAGCAGATATTTTCTCAGATTAATCTAAAATATCGTAGTCAGTAAAAATACAAATAAATCTTGACCTTTTAATATTCTCTCTAGATATTGTAGACCTTTAAAAATCATATATCTTGAAAATATACAGCTCTTACAAATATTATCCATATCTTCAAACATACTTAACATTGAACGATAAAATTGTAGACTTAGTACAGTCAAGTGAAAAAATTTGTGAAGAATTAATAAAAATATAATTAAATTACTAATTTAGATAGTTCGTAAACCACTTAAGAAAGAGGTTATTTTTAATAACAGTTGGTATTATTTATTATTTTTGTATAACTTTCGTGAGACATCATAAATTAATTATTATGTTATCGGCTTACTCACGTAACTGTTTGACAAGGAACTCGACTAGTTTCAAGCCATGCTAGAGGCTTATATTCATGAGCAGCATTCCACGAACAGTCGCCGCGTCGTGTATCACTAGCCTTTTATTGAGGCCATTGGAATTTAATCTTTATAAAAAATTCAAATATACTGGTTGCCTGTTAAGTCAGTTTTACGGGCGAAGATTTTACGTGACAACGTCTTTTTCTCGGTAGAATATTTATTGATATGAATATTATTATATTGCACAATACGAACTCTAAGGAATTGAAAATGAAAATAAGAATTGCACAAATTTTAACTATAAATTCTCTAGTGCTTAAATTAGCGTGCGCGGCGGACCGAACAGATAGTTGAGTGGGAGAGAGAGCAAGGCATTCGCCGGTCCGGCAGGCCTCTCTCTCGTTCGAAAGATGACTCATCGTTACGTTACCGGCGGCACTTTTTCATGAGTGACTCCGAGCCGCAACCTAATTTAAGACGTTGTCACGTCAAAAAATTTAAAATGAAGTTACCATATAATGTAAATATGCCTATCATTTTTCTACTCCACTGTACACAACGTACTCATAACTTGAAAAGTGTGTCGAATCGCAAAATTCATTTTTCATTTCCCAACGAAAGTCATTGTAAGAAGCCGAGCAAATAAGAAAGATTCATTACGAGACGGCCATATTGAAAAGTGTCCAAACAGACTTTTGTAATAATCAAAATGTGATATTATGTTGTGTGCAATAAAGTTGAATATGTTATTTTTAGAATTTGAGCTCTCCTAGATTAAATAAATATTATATTAAGCAATTCTTACTTATGAAAACTAGACCAGATAGCATCATTAATCGACTAGTCGCTAAAGAGAACAAGGGCTTATTAATGCCCAGATTAGGCAAAGTGATATATTTTTAATAGTAGCCGGTAAACGAACGGACGGATCACCTGATGGTAAGCAATCGCTACTGCTCTTGGACACCCGAAACACCAGGGCGTAAAAAGTGCGTTTCCGATTTTTGTGGATTAGGAAATTAACGGTTATTGGGTAATCTGGGATTGAACGGATCTTGATGATATTTGGTATACAGACAGGGTAGGGGCTGATTTCGGTAATAAGATTTTTATCTCAGGGAAACGCGAACAAAGCCGCTGGCAGAAGCTAATATAAAATAACTCATAGTAGTTCTCACTCTCACAAATAACTTTTCTCATAGTGTTAAACAAAACAGCATCTACATTTTCTAAAAACAAATCACAATGGTGTTAAAGGCATTTTTTCCAATTAAAACTAAAGAGAATAAAGGATGGGGAGAGTAATCGGATTCCTTGCAGCAGTGCTCGTAAAAGGAACGAGCAGTTTTTAGCGCGATGGCCTGTAATTGTCTTAGTACTGGACCCATGGTGATGCTATGGAGAATACAGGGACGTTTTAGTTGCTCTGATTTCTTTATTTAGATTGTACAACTATTTTGTAGGTGCTGACAGTTATTTTGGTTTATTTAGGGTGACATAATAATTGTAACAAGACTGACAATTTAGTCGAGCTATACAACAAGTGTCTTGGGTTTTGATTTCCAGTAAAAACAATCAGTTATTGGATTTTTTAAATTACTTAGTAATAATATAAAGTCGGAACTGAACTGGTGTGGATGTTACATAAATATAAAGAACTTCCCCTTCGAAGAATAAAAGACGTGTAATATTTGATTTTGTATTAAAGGACGACTGCTCGGTTGATGCGGTAGCTGGGCAACCGGCTGCTGTGCAACATGTAGCAATTCGATTCCCATGCGGAACAACTCCTTGTGTGAACCACAAGCTTGTTGTTTTGTCACATATAATATGTGAACTTGTACGTTTATAAACGCACCTATGAAACAGGAGAAAATCTTAGAGTAATACAAGGGGTTTTAAAAAAAACAAGGTATAGTTTGAAATGCTTCCATCTCCACAATTAATTTAAAACGTCAACGTCAGTGAAATCTGTATTAAAAGTTAAAGTAAACTTAGTACGCGCCAGTTAAGTCAACTTATATCATTAACGGGAACAAAGTTACCGTCCAAAGTTGTTGCTTAGGTAATTATTTAGGTAACTATTTCTGATACTGTTTGCCTGAAAAGGGTAACGTTTTAGGTTTTGTGATGTTGACTCAGGTGTGAAAGGTCTGCGTTTAATATTACTGTAGATAGAATAGAGCTAAAATGTATTTTATTTGTGGGCGGAAAATTGTTTTGTGTTCATATAATTATGCAATGACTTCTCCTGACTTGGGTGAGGCGTGAAGGAGTGTCAAACTCTTACAGACTAAAAACCACGCCGTTCCTACTCCTGCTTTTCGAACCCAAGACCCGCTAAGGAGCATACCCCTCCGGGTCTTGCCAGGCATGTTCTATCGTCAACCGTCATTACTTACCATCAAGTGAGATCGCGTTTAAATACATTCGGTCTGTCTAGTTTGAAAAAATGTCTAGTTTGGAAGCAGCAGGATGTTTTGAATTTTTTAATGTTAAAGTTTTGAATGTCAAAAACGGACTCTGAGAATAATCGGAACGACACAAAGTAGCTTTGATAATCGTCACTCTACGTTAAAGTTATTTGCTTAATCAAAGCCTTGTTCTATAGAGCATAATGTTTTTGTGCGTTTTAATCACTAGAATTAGTGTAGTAACTCTTTGTAGAAATCCACTAACAATACTCAGAAACCGCAATCTTCATAATGGATCTAACATGTCATAGTAAATTTCATCCAAACCCTGCGAGGAACCAAAGGGACTATTCAACTTATTACCTTTGACAATTTCACTGCAGCCTACAAGTGTAATTATAGTAATGCGCGCTAATTTGCGGCCAGACTGACGGACGGACGGACTGATTAATGGCCAATAGTGACAATTTTGCCGAGTGCCGTCCCGTACCATTGTACAAATGATTTGAGTGATTGAGGTCTGATTTGGGACAAGTATTGTATCGTCGTAAAAGTATTGGTACAATACATTTTAGGTACGAAGTTTGGATTGGTATGTGAAATTATGTCTTAAAGTAAGTAGTATTAGATTGAAATTGTAGTATTTTAGTTCAATGTCACCTGATTTTCCTATGAGAGAGGTCTGTCTGTCTCTTATCAAAGATAAAAACTTAACAGCGTATTACTTAAATTTACCTATTCCTAACTTAACGATTTTGTTCCGAAAACAATTGGTAAGAACTTGGTTAAGTAACCATTAAATGACTCTGAGTTTAGTGGCTAGTAATTCAATTCATTTAATATGATTTTGAAACTATAACTATACACGTATAAGTCAAAATACAGACTCAACCCAAGACCTCACACTATATAGCAATATTCCATAATCATATTTACTTTATTTACTTGACAAATAAAACAATAATTATGCAACAGCTAACGAGAATCTATTTCTTCAACGCGGCATTTAGGTCAATAGGTAATTCAGCACCACCGGCGATATCCATTTACCTGAATACCAAAGGAATATTAATACAATCAGAATCAATTTATCTTGCAGAGGAAAATGAATGAAGGAGAATACATTATTCATGATCAATTACAAGAAACCACGGACTGTTGAGAAATTTATGATATTGTAATGCTGAAACAATATTCTGCCGTGATTTTGGGAGTTTCGGAGTCTCTGTCTTGGGTGATACTCGGCGCTATTTGTTTATTTAAATAGCATAAAGGGTTACTTACGATTCGGGTTCGGTTTGACGGTCCATTTAGTTTTAGTTCTGTGGTTAAGTAACTACTATGTAGTTATAAATGGAAAGTTAATAGTTACTTAGTACAATAAAATAATGAATTTAAGTTTAGTTAAATAATTTTGAGTTTAGTTCAATGTAGTTTTTTTTTAATTAAAAACCAACCAACACCTTGTCATACCCAAAAAAAAAAGAAATCTATACGAATATCTCAAAACATTTACCTACAAAAAGATATAGTACCGAACCTACATTTATTCCTATAACAAAACTACAAACCAATAAAAATAAACGACAGTCACCAAAAGAAAAATAATGTAAAAGCTCTTTGACAAAATTCACACGAGAAAACGTAAAAAGAAAGTACGTACCGGTGACATGTAATCGAAATATATTAGGTACTTTATCAGGTAAACAAAAAAGACTTACAATGTTAGTTATTGAATTTTATTTGAACTGACGTTTACTTTTTCGTGTGTTTTCGTTTTACGTTTGTTGGAAAAATTGGTGTTGATTTGATTTGAGAATGGTACTGATTTCTTTTCTGATACTGAATGTATATGTCATCACCTTTTGTGAGTAGTAAAAGGTGGAAAGAATCTGTTTATAACTCATTGATGATCATAAAACTACATTCTAAGTGTAGGAGAGCCGTGTTTCGGCTCGAATGGATAGGCTCGACCAGAGCGATACCACGACCTCACAGAAAACTAACGTGATATAACGCAAACGTTGTTTTTCTTTGTGTGAGTAAGGTTACAATCTACCCAATTTCCGATTCCCCAACAACCCTTAAATATCTAACCCCCTATAGGCCCACAACGCCTATATAACTCTTCTGGTGTTTCGGGTGTATATGGGCGCTAGAAATTGCTTACTATTAGGTGATCCGTTCGCTCGTTCACTAGCTTATACCATAAAAATTATCTCCATGAGATTAGGTTTTGGTTGAGAATTTGTAACAATAATGGTAAGCTATAGCAATCAACTACTACTACAATGATTAAAATAAAATATTTATTTATATTGTTTCACAATCCCACAACATCATTACCATTCCATAATCTAACCCCAAAACGAAATTAAATTACCACAAAGTTTTACAATTGGCTCAGACAAGGATTTATCCCACACCCACTTTAATCCTTCATTCACCTGCAACAACATTCGAGAAAAGAGGCGCGCTACTCCAAAACCAGATGGGAACGAAACAATTTTGCATAATCCCAAAGAGCGAGCAAGTGACGCCGTGTGTAAAGTATAAAGATGCCTTTA
This sequence comes from Spodoptera frugiperda, assembly GCF_023101765.2. Classification (NCBI taxonomy): domain Eukaryota; kingdom Metazoa; phylum Arthropoda; class Insecta; order Lepidoptera; family Noctuidae; genus Spodoptera; species Spodoptera frugiperda. The sequence continues at coordinate 13,551,122 of NC_064223.1, read as the reverse complement.
AAATTGTACTTCACACTGAAAATAAAATGACATTTTGCAGTTGCGCATTTGTTTTTTTTTTTTTGGTGAGCTCTTTGTAAGGTGTCAGTTTAGTGTTCATACTCTTAGTTTTCGTTTTTGCATACTTTGATTTCTGGTGTATGAGAATCGAAAAGATATTACTTGAATATTACACGAAAAGTTATTAGTTTTTACAATAAAATCACATCTTTAATATTTAAATAAAGTAGAATCCTTCTTATTGCAATAACTATCGTGAGCCATATAAAAATAACCAAAAATCACTGCTAACTCCCGTACATTAATGCAGATAAGCTCTACTAGATTCGATTTATAGAGAGACTCTTCATCATGAGCAGCGTGCGGAGACGCGGTGACGTCGCGCAGAGCTTTTCACCATTACTGTACGTGAGTCAACCGTGATTTTTAGTTGAATAAGATTCTTTTAAAAATATTTTGCATATAACTAAAATTCAAGAATACTTTTGAAGATAAGACATATAATATAAAATTCTGTGTGACGTTAACTACGTTTCGTAAACGATCTTACACCATCATAGCATAAAACCAACAAATATAGTATCGTGAAACTACTTCTATATCTACTCCAGTTTCCAAGTAAATTTCCTAAGACGCTCTCGATTCAATAGAGGAAAATGTAAACGAAATAGAGTGGAGAAGTTATGCCACGCCTGTCAAAAGATAAAGAAAGGTTTGTTCCAAAAGATAATGTTTTTATACCCAAAGCCGTTCGCTATGCGCTATAGATTTGGAATATTTTACCGATATCCATTGGGAGGGTTTTTAAAAGGAATGATAATAGATATCGGCGATATATCGCCTGTAGTTCGAGGAATTGGTGTTATTCTGAAAAAATAAAATTCATGGGTTGATCACATGATGCTATAGCTATAGCTTTAGCTTTTAACAATTGCTTTGTTAAGTGATTTTATTTTTATGGAATAGGTGGCAAACGAGCAAACAAGTCACCTGATGGTAAGCGATCAGCGTCGTTCATGGGCACTCGCAACACCAGAGGAGCCACAGATGCGTTGCCGGCTTTTTGTAAAGGAATACGCTCTTTTCTTGAAGGTCTGCTCGTTTGCCACCTATTCCATAAAAAAATGTGCCCAAATATTGTCTGATTTTTCATTCAACCTTCCATTCTAATTCAACAATCTGTTTGTCCCAACAATAAATAAATAGACGACTGGAAATTAAAGTAATTATCAAAAATTAACCCTTCACCAAAGGAACTGTCTGAAACAAAACGACAACAATTTTGGAACATTTTTTCGTTTGAAGTTTGTCATTAAATTAAATCACTCCAATTACTTTCGGAGGTCTGCAGTCAAAACAGATGATGGAGACTTCGAAATGAGTCCATTTTGTCAGTCAGAATATAATAATTCCCATTGTTGGACTGAAATAAATAATCATTGTTTTTAGAACCTTTGATAGGTTAATCACAAGAGAGATTCCCAAAACCAATGTTTAAAAATCATGTCATACTTGGCGTGCGCCAATACACATAGAGTTGACGTTCATACCTCAACTCTGTACATATATTGGTAGCAACTCTATATATTTTTATCATAAAGTTTCATTATTATCAAAAAGGTTCTATATAAAATGGCATGCAAACAATGCCATGTTATTTAAAAAGCCATACCCGGTAGTAGATGGAACCAATTTCGTCGATGACTTTATAACATAATTGGTGAAACGATAGTGTTACATTTCAATAACTATTATGTTATCGGCTTCCTCATGTACGCATTTGACGAGGAACTCAACTAGTTTTAAGCCATGTTAGGGGCTCATATTCATGAGTCTGCGACACACAACGCGGTGACTGTCGCGTTGCTACTGGTGACTGTAGTTTCGAACCCATCGCGCCCTCTGCTTGGAATCATGCGCACTTTCGAGCGCGCGAAACGCGTTTGCCAGCGGTTGCGTATACAAATGAATTTAGTACGTCTCACGAAAGTTATAATAAAATTATGTTTTAGGGTTTTTTTAGGGGCAAAACAACATAACATTTTGTAATGTCAAAATAAAATTACACACACACACACACACACAAAAAACCATACAAACGCTACATCATTAATACAAACACGATTACGTGGGTCCAATATTAATGCGGCCACGTTAAACCCTGTCCTTTGGGGATTACGATCAACAAAAATATTGTGAAGAGCCCTAATCAAAGCAAACGATGTCCCCATTAAAAGGGTTTCAATTAAATCGGTTTCACGTAAATTAATAAGTGATGGACTGCTGTTGAAGGCTTGAGTGACCGCTCTTTGATTTACATTGAATAGGGGCCATTCATTATAATCGGGTATACTATAAGCTGTCGTGGTTTAGTTCTTGTTAGAATGTTATTAACGCTTTCTATTTAATTTTTGTGAATTATTTCTTAGGCTGTTTTGTACTAGAATCATATTTGTACCATGTGATCCTATGCTACTAATATTATAAATCTGAAAGTTGTGAGTACGGATGTTTGTTACTCTTTCAAAATCTATTGAGGGATTTGGGAAGAAATTTAAAACAGGTATAGATTACGGTCTGTAATAATACATAGGCTACTTTTCATCCCCGAAAACACGGGGAAGCCGCAGACAAAAGCTAGTTTGACATAATTGGTGAAATACGGGTTGGTGGAGCTACCAATTTTGGAAAAATATGTATATATATTATGTAGTTTAGATAACATGATGGCCGTGTAACAAAATACTTTATTGCCGTGCATTGAGTTTGATTCATATTTCTGTTCTCTTACAGGGTACTAATAAGAATCGACCGATCAAGTTTCTGTTTGCAAATACAGAACCAATAAACCATCCATCCATCCATCATAAATTAATAAATTTGTAATTATACATCTCCTAAACACTAGCAAAATGAACTCTAGAAAACTTTCCTCAACTAGTGTTTAATTAGCATTCATTCGCAACCAGTAGAACGAAACAAGATAACTAAGTCCATCTAAGTTTAGATTTTATGTAGACAACAGTTCTAGCATCCACTTTAAAGAACAGAATGCAAAAATAGTTGTAAAATGGGAACTTTAAAAATAATCTAGACCTTTTGAATATCTGGAGCAGTTGTCTATCAGTCTAGTCACTAGAGTATCGAAAGCTGTTTGTATTATTGTCACAGACAACTTGCTTGCTTGCAACGTCACGCCTTTTACCCCCGAAGGGGTAGGCAGAGGTGCACATTACGGCACGTAATGCCTCTGTACAATGAACACCCACTTTTCACCATTTGTGTTATAATAAGCAAGACATGGGGGTGAGCCTATTGCCATTTGTATTATTGTCACAGACACCTTAAGTATTTTTGTATATACGTAACAAAAATAACGTGTATTTTTATAGGGCTTTCAACATTTAATAATATTTGTAGCAGAGTCATTTAATAATATTTTTTAATCAATTTTGCGTTGCCTATACGATAAATTTTCAAACCACAAAAATAAAACTAAATTCATTTGGTAATCGATTACTAACGTTTTTCTCTGAATCATTTACATATTTTTATTGAAAACGATTACGACCATTTTCTGTGAATTATAGCGATTAATTTTGAAACCAACAAAATTTCAAACAAATATTATTTTTTAAACATAATCTAAATCCCAACTGAAACGCTTTAAAATGTTAAATTCTAAATTAGATTTTTCTTGCAAAAATATTTCAATGAAATAAATTAAACATTGCAACAGCACCAACATTAAACATATAGTTTAAACTGATCAAAATTACATCGCATTTACAAAAACACCTAACTTGATCAACCTTCAAACCAGTACAACCATTTTAAGCCCCAAAACGCAAAAAAGTACCAAAAATTGCAAATTCAACTATTCGGAATGCAAATCAATTTAAAATTCCCTTACTCAAACAACGTCTGTAGACCGTCCCTCGGAGGGAGGTGCACTCGATACTAGAACGCAAGGAAATGCAAAACAATTTCACTTTGACTGTACCAGCCTTTGGTTAAAGCGCAGTTCCTGATTTTGTGTGTACCTGTACCAACCTCTTTGGGTTATAACTGGAAGGCAAAGAGGCGTGGTTGTGTTTATTTGTTTATTGATTTTGGTTTTATTTTTTGTATTGATGTTGGTATGGTTGAACCAACATATATTTATAATTCAAGAGATGTTAGTGTCCAAATATAAAAAAATAAGAAAGGTATTGGAAGGAATCATAGAAATTATAAAAGCAGTTGTTTTCATAATTTGCTTTGTATGTCATAATTCTACTTACCAGCCACCAAAAAGCGGACGGATCATCAATTCACCTTCTAAACCCTTGTAGGTCTTTGGACAGATCAATAAAAACTGTAAATATTTTTTTTAGAGACAGAAAAGGTTCGCCCTAGTAGAGTTAATAAAATATGACGTAAAATTGACACTTTTACTAACCGACTTCCCAAAAAGGAGGAGGTTCTCAATTCGGCCTTTATATTTTTTCTATGTATGTATACCGATTACTTACGTTGAGGTTTAATGACAGATTTGCATGATAATTTTCTTGTTCGACGCGGATTAGCTGAAATTTGGTGGAAGATTTGTTTCAGATTAGTTCAGTAGTTTTTATTTTATTAGCATTATAATTTCAGTCTAGTCAGTTACTAGACAGCGTAGAGAAATTTCAAAATAACTTTAGATTTTATGAAATTAGTTTAATGACCAAAATGTGTACTACTTAGTTAAAGCTAACTCGGAGTTTGTAAAACTGGAATGGAGGGCAGATTTAAATTTAGTTTATGAACTTTGGTAGTTACGTTGCAAAGTTAATAACTATCATGTTTAAACTATGATTAGTCACCGAGAGGCACACAGTAGCCTGTATCATACTTGCTCTTAACTCGGTGGCCAAGCACAGGGGTTTATGGCAAAAAATCTTTAGCTGTTGACATCTTGCTGATGATGATTTAGTTTTTGATTTACAACAGTTATCTAGTGGTGTTTATACTTCTATTGCTAATGAAAACTTCTAAACGAACCAACATCTATCTGTATTACTAAATATAATTATGAGGCTGAAGAGTTTGTTTGAACGCGCTTGTCTCCCGAACCGCTGGTCTGATTACAATAATTATTTTTGTAATGGATAGTACATTTATCGAGAATGGCTATACGCTACGATCGAGAGCGTGAAATCGCGCGGGAGTGGCTAGTATAATACAATTGAAATGACAATAATTAAATAACTCATTACTCAGTAATAAGTCCCGCAACCCAGATTGAACCTAACTATTCAATTGACGAAACAGTCACTCGACTCAACAAAGAGTTTTAATTTAATCTACAAAATTGTACGCTGTTTAAAAAATACCCTTTCACATATACAATGTGCAAAGCAGCGCATCTTCCAGCATTTTTGTCTAGCATTTTCATCTAGATGCTAGATTTACATATTCCATCCTGTCGCTTTAACTCCTCTCTAGAAAACTGCTACGGTCACACCCAGAACAAATTGTTTGAACATCTATTTCAGAATTCAATTTCATACAAATATTATCATTTCTATTTTATTTTGATAAAACTTTTCTGTTTATAATATTATTTTGTGTTAGTTGTTTCTTGTTTTGTCCTTTCTGTCATGTAGAAAGAATACATTTGTTACTATTGCTACACTTCTTGTGGGTGTAATAAACACAAACATCAACAGGGTGTTTTTCCACCAGAGATGTGCTATGCGACGTTGCTGTGGATGCATTTGGCTTCCCCATCAATCATAGTTATTGGAACACATAGCTTATCACTAGTGGAAACTCATTCAGCTGAGCTATGTTTTATATACCGAAAGATGTGTGTTATGGATGCATGCTATTTTTACCCGACTGCGCCAGAAGGAGGGTTATGTTTTTCGAGTGTATGTATGTATGTATGTATGTATGTATGTATAATTGTTTGGCACGCTCTGCAGCCTAAACGGTTTGATGGATTTTGACTTGAGAGGTGTCGTTAGATTCGTATTTACTGTGAGAGTGACACTGGATATATCAAAATTAAAAAAAAAACAAAATGGCGGATTTTTGGCGCCAAATTCGAATATTTCTCACTCTCTAGTCTAAAAGGCTTGATGGATTTTGACTTGAGAGGTGTCGTTAGATTTGTATTTACTGTGAGAGTGACACTGGATATATAAAAATAATAAAAAAACAAAATGGCGGATTTTAGGTGCCAAATTCGAATATTGCTCACTCTCTAGCCTGAACGACTCGATGGATTTCCGCTTGATAGGGGTCGTTTAATTCGTATTTACTGTGAGAGTGACACTAGATATATCAAAATGAAAAAATAATAAAACTAAAAATAAATAAATAAATAAAAGTAATTTAAAAAACTAAAAAACCCGACTGCGTTTCTTTATAATATTAAAATGAAAAAACCCTAAAACAAGAAAGTCATCGTAAAATTTAAGCAGTCGGGACCCATTCTAAATATAAAGACTTTGTGAGGGCACATACGGCTTGCTATCTAGAATGGGTCCCGACTGCTTAAATTTTACGATGACTTTCTTGTTTTAGGGTTTTTTCATTTTATTAAATAAATAGTAGATAGAACGAATTACTTTTTTTTATCACAAAACACTTTCTATTCCCACGTGTCACGTATATACATACAAAAATATTTTAGTGTTTGTCGGGTTATTTATTGAACTGACACAACTTACTAGGACGACAGGTCTGAAAAGCTTTTGTTGGAAGTGAGTGCTCTAAAAGAATTCATAACAAGGTGTCCTACATGTTGTTTATTTACTAAAGCATAAAAGTTTTTCTTGACCACAAATACTAGCCTTCTTGTTTGACGTAAAATGTTATAATTTATTACTTGTACATATCAAAAAATATGTCACTGGGGCCAAAAAAGGGGTTGTAGTTATTACCTAACGGAAACGTAACGGAACGAAATCTGACTAAACGAAAATTGGGCAAAAGGTAAAGTATTTTTAAGGTTATTTAATTATTTAATTAAAAACATGGTTCGTGAAATTATGTTTATCTAAAGTAACATGGACTTGATAAAAAAGTTAGTGAAAAATTGGTGCAACAATGAGTTTAACCTTTGCTTAAACCTTTGATGCTACTCGTATTTTTTGTTGAGGGGGAGAATCATTCAATGACTTCTCACGCATAAGAAAAATAATTTGTCTGAATCCACTCCAAAGATCTCCCTCTTAACTTTCACATTTTGTATTTGAATCCATTATGTTCTTCCATATAAAAGTTATAATACTAACAAAACGTTTTACACGAATATTTTTAACGAATTCACATTATAATGTTACTTAACTTTCATACCGACGCGAACGTTTCACTTCATATACAGTCTGCGTCACTTTTAGCAGATTTGAGAAAAAGTTTTGTTCCACTCTCGTCCTTAGCAATTTAATTATAACAGCGGGTTTAGTTTGCGGTTGTTTTGGCAAAGTCTAATTCAAAGTACTTTTATTTCACTGTATTAAGGTTTATTTTTGCTTGCACAGCTCACACCTATGTACACGTGTATATGAAAATGAAACTTAAATAATTGAGCAAAAAGTTAACTTTTCATCACCAACAATTTCGTTTCATTTAAATGTACTCATGAATTTTGTTTTGTCAAGTCTCAGCTTAAATAAACAGACAAAAAGTAATACAATATCAACATTTCTGTATGTTTTATGAGACAAAACAATTATGACGAATTATTTGTGATCTTAATTCAAGACCAAATAATTGATACTTCAGACGAAATTCTTAGAATCGAAACAAATATAATAAGTAATATGACTTATTGCTTTAGAGGTATATATTTTCGGGAAAATACGTTAATGAGCTTACAAACCCCATTGATGAAGGAAGGTGAAGGTTTCCATCAAAGAGGAGTATGTCAGGAACAAACGAAAGTAATTAAAGCTACTGAGAAGGCAATTATGGGGTGCTAATTGAAATGTTTGATGTTTGAACATAAGGGGGAGTGACGTTATATTGTCCCTACAGTTGTTTTTGTGACATGGTCTTGTAAAGGGTGTATTTTTTGACTGCTATGTAATTAATTTCCGTGTGTTTATGAGTAAGGCTACTGTTGTAAAGTAAGGATAATTGTGTTTTAAATCTTATTAACTGGATATAAAGATGAGAGTACAATGAATTTGGCATCATTATAAAAACAGAAAAAATAATCATGAAGTAAATACAGAGATGTCACCACTAGATTTTCTTTTAACATAATGCGTGACACGTTACGTGGATCGCTAGACGGTACAAACTACTAAAAAACGTTCCCAAATGTCCACATTTTAATGTGCCACTTTCTGAGCGCTTAGAACCTATCTACACCTTTTTACTTATTATATTATTGGGCAGAGCCATTTTTATGTGCTCAATCTCTTCTCATGCATGAGAGTGCGGAGTCGAAAACTACCAACGGCAACTACCAATATGACATTTTCCAAATTATATGTCCTTTCTAAGATTGTTCAAATATCACTGATGAACGGTGAAGGAAAAAATCTTGAGGAAACCTGTAAGTTCATTTATTTATACATACAAAAAAACAGTGTCTTTTCTAAGATTGTTCAAATATCACTGATGAACGGTGAAGGAAAAAATCTTGAGGAAACTTGGGCTTATAATTTCTACTTATAAGTTTGAAATCGCCAACCCGCATTGAGTGAGCGTGATGATTAATGCTCAAACCTTCTTCACAAGAGGATTTTGGTCACCATTGGCCACTTATATTCTGTTGATGATGGTGTACAACACATTAATCTTTAGTAGGACAACTCATTAATATTCAATATCCATTTACGTCGACACTAATATCCAAAACACATTTAGCCCAGAAAAAAGGACCTTCACACGGAGTAATTAAAACATTTTTTTTCCTAACCCTTTAATATCTCACGCCGGCACAGCGCACCTTATTCAAAGTGCCTATGACTTACACTTTCGCGCTGTTTTTCTAAAACATTGCGGTTGACAGAGTTGACGGGGGTCGACTTCGTAAAAAAGTGGTCGAATGTACCTACGACACAGATGTTCCATTATAGAGTGAAGAGAGGGTTGACTCTTGTCTTTTGTGGTCACGAGTTTTTGGGCCGCTCGTGCTAATGTAAATTTAATTTGGGTTTGCTTTGATTCGAAATGAGATTTTAAATAAGTAGGCGGCTGTTTATTTTTTTTATCGTTTTTTTTTTTATTTTTAATCTTGTTTTAATGAAAGGTGGGGTTGGGTTTCTGTTTGAAAGGGAAGGTTGGGTTGATCTTTCTTTGCTTTGTGGTTTGTTCTGTTAGACTCGCTCGATCGTAATAATTTTTCTTTTAAATTCTTACATGGTTAAAGTAATCGCAATTGCGACTGCCAGACAAGGGGTCTCAGGTTTGATTCTCGGATCGGACAAAATATTACGAAACATTTTTTGTTTTTCGAAAATGTCATAGTAATAGCACGGAGTCTGGAAATGTGCCCAGTATACCTCAATAAGCTCACCCTCTATTACATGGGACTTACAGCATTAATTGTGAGAAGTGAGTATACATTGTAATTCTTACACATATAACCACAAAATTTTCCTCAAAGCAATACGTACGATCTGTAAAAAACACTAATTAACGATGAAGCCTCATTATCACACTAAAATAAAACTCCCATTCATAAAACAATGAAAGTATTTTTATTGTAATGTGATATTTTTTTAATCCCACGCAATAAACGCTTATATTACCCACTTTACGAGAAATCCTTTGAAACTTTATTCAAGCTAAGATAGATTAAATCCTATTTAGATATAAGCATCATTCAAATGTTCCTAATACTTCAACTCTTACAGAGCATTTAGTATTCCTTGGCTTTCTTTCAACGCCACTAAAACAGTAAGTAAAGCAATTTCGTTGCTAAGTATACGTTTAACTGTGCCAATAAGGGTGCTTGCTGACTTAAATGTTAGATGGGAGAAAACTATTTTGGAAACAGGGATGTGATGTCATGCTAGATGGTCAAAACCCTTTTGTACTGTGTAGGTTTAACCTGAAACAATTAAAGAGATAAATTTATTTTTAAATTTTTAGTAATGGCACGTCATACACGCACCGACAGTGGCTATAAGGGGCTACTGCTGACCAAAGGCCTATTCTCGCACGGAGAAAATTTGAGCATTAATCCGCAAGCTAGCTGCTAGTTGATTTCAAACTTATATTCAGACATTATAAGCCCAGGTTTCCTCACGATGTTTTCCTTCATCGTTAGTCAGTGATAACTAAATAATCTTTTAGAGTACATAATATAACTCGGAAAAAGTCACAATGGTACTTGCCGGTGGTAGGTTTTATCTCTAAAAAGTTGTGTGCCTTGCGAAAATTTGCCCTCGTTATAAAAAAAGGTTCCGAACCTGCACTTTCATGCATAAGAAGCATGCTGAAAACTGTCTATAGATCATGAATCATGTCATCAATAGCCTTAATGAATTCAATATTCAAAAATATCTTACCAAGTTTAGCTTCGTATAAAATTCCATCATCATCCGTGTTCTATAAAAAGAAATCTAACAAACTCAAAGACAGAGATAAGTTTTCAAAAAATCATACCGAAATCCACTCACTAAATCCCTTACACGAAGGCATTAAGTAAGAACTCTTTTAGCCGGTACCAGAGAGGCTTACAGCTAATCTGATGACTCTTATAGATCATATTATGGCAGTCTTTGACAGTGTTCATCTTAATCTTTATACGTAGCAAGATATTAGGAAGTGGAGGACAAAATTAATGGGCGCAACATGACACATTATTTATATGCGTTGGACGTGACTGTGTGACTTCAAGTTGAAGGAGAAATACATTGAGTGGCGCTGTGGAAATATGTGGATTTTAATCTGGTTGTAAATGTATTTTTTTATAAATTTTAGTTGTGTAGAATTTTCTATTTTTATTTTATTTGTAGATTAAAGTGGGTTTTCAAAGAAATCATAACGTAACCTGTTAATCGATGTTTGAGACTATTGATTTGTATATAGGGCATCATAAATTAAAGGTATAAATAGATTTTTGCTCAACTTTTTAACAAAACTTGCAAATAATATGGGTTCATCTAAAGAAAAATCAATATTAAAGTTCATCTAAAGTAATGTGGAACAGAGCAGCTCAAGGAAAGACAGTGGAAAGGGTTGGAGGAGGCCTTTTCTGATTGGCAAACAGATATGCAAGAGATTACCAAATAACAGACCATCGAATAATAAATAGAACTTTAATTTGCTGGAATAAGATAATTAAATGCCTCTATAATATTATGTACGCTTAAGACCTGAATAAAAAGGCTATCATTTCTTATCTTAAAGAAAAATCTAGATTTTGCCTCAACAGAAAATGAGACGAGAATATGCTTAAAAGAAACTAGTCTTAAATAAAAACTTTTATGACTTTCCGGAGTAATTTATTATGCAACAGCCAGCTAAAACCGTAATTAACTTCTCAATGAAATATTTTTATTAAGAGAGGAAATTCAGGTGCTGTTAAAGTGGTCCATTTATTTTGCACGCCATTGTACTAAACAGGGCCACTTAGCGCAGCACGTAATCTTCTTAGCGTGCGCTACATACTTATATAAATTACTAAAATTCATAACATTAGTGAAATTTACCGTCTGAAAGCGTGCTTAAATTCGTAATTACTTGAAAATTGGTCATGTTCAATCAATTCGATGCGTAATTTACTAATTATATTACGTTCTATTGTATAAATGTGCTTATAATTATTATTATTGGTTGTATGTTAAAGGGAATAATTGAATTAATTATAGTTACACCATTAAACTAGATTTAGTTTAATTATTATCTATTCTGTGAAAAGTATTTGGTGCAGTGATCATTTTGAGTAATAGTAAAATATTAAATATTTTCTCCAATTTCTTTTTTTATTTTTGTTAAACCATTCCCCACACAAGGATTGTCACATGTGTCGTAGGGGCGTTGACCCGAAACATCAATTTGTGGATCACACAAAGAGTTGCTTCGTGCGAGAATCGAAATTGCCATACGATGCGCGGTAGCCGGTTAGGCTACCGTGCCAACCTTGCATACTTTTTTATATGCTAAAACAATATTTTCTTTAAAACTATAGACTAAGTTTTATTTACATTGAAGAAGTTTTTGGGTATGAATTTGAAGAAGTGTGTGGGATGTGGGTTGTAGGTACATAAGTTTTGAAAATTTTGCATTATTTTACTCTTCAACGAATATAGTATGTTCATATTCCTATAAATAATTTTTAAATTTAGACATCAAAAAATCCTATGAATTTCTTATGCAGGTATAATAAACGCATTTCTACTCATATTCATTGAACGTGATTGAATGAAAATTTTCCTTTTTGTGACTGAAAACGTGATCTTTGTTGAAATTTACTAACATGAAAATATCATTAGAAGTACTTTGAAAAGCGTTACACGTTTCAGAGAACGATTTTATCTCCTTTTAAATTCGACTATAGTGAGTTTAGACGTTTTTTATTCGTGTCTAATAAAGTTTTAATGCACAACTGCGTCTCGAGGTGAATGACCTTGGGAATTTTCACCTCAAGTGCTGCTCTTAGTATTTGACATTGTACATTTATCTCAAATATCAGTGTGTGGGTGACAATCGTGCGTTACTATTTTACGTAGGATGACAATTTACACTCACACATATAGGAACAAAAAGTATAATTTTAGACTTGACTTTTGTGATGTATTTTGAGTGTTTTACGTGTGAAAACGAGTAAATAATTTTGATACTATTCACACTCTTTTTCACTTGATTCTCCTATTGAATACAAAATTCAAAAATTGTTTGATTTTTTGGTTTGGTTGCCTTTACTATTAAGTTATAACATTAGGACTAAAGGAGCAAGTCTATTTCGTTAATGACTAAACACTACGGCTGCACCTACTCGCATATCTGGAAGTTAGACCAACACTTGAGACGGCGGCCGGACGCCAAATAATGTATGTGGTATGGAAATTACTTCAGCAGAAGATTAAGAGGTTATTTTGATCATTAATTTAAGTTCAGCTGGTAAGAAGAATGATCTTAATGCAATTGTCATAAGAATAGTTAAAAGTCTGGCATCGATTAAGAGCAAAATATAATATTACCTAAAAAATTCGAGTTATTAACTACGTCCATAGGATATATAATAAAAAACACCAACGGAGAAAAACAACAACTATATAATCATAAAAAACTTTACAGTTCGGAAATAAATATTCGTTATATTAAAACAAAAAAAAAAAAAAAAAATCTATAATCATATCTATAAGTCAATTAGCATTCAATTTTTTTTTTATTCGTTTTTGCGTGAATCTGTGAGAACTAAACATCCATATATCTTTACAAACTATCCGCTTTTATAATAATAGTAGGAAGTATCATATATTACATGAAGTGGTACTTCGTATAATCACCTGGCAGCATGCAGAACGCCTAGAAAGCGTAGCAAGACGTATACAGCTCAGGTTGGGAGATACATTAACAGTGAGAAATGTTTATGTGCACTGCGATGTTCATTGAAATAAATAAACGCCTCACGCTCTTGAGTTGCGATTGTGTGTGTCTTTGCAGCTGTGAAGATAGACGGGTCTGTTTCAAATGCTTATAAGGCCGTAAAAGTATGTATCTTGATCTATTGTTGACTTCTAAGATCAAAAATGTCAGTATTTTCATTGTTATGTGTCGATTGATTGAATTGGAGCTCAAGATTTTAAGGTTGTGCGGGTCTACGGACGGTGAGCAAGCGTAGCACGCCGCCCGACCAGAACCAGACCTATGCGTGCGTGCGCCTTAAAGAGCCACCAGACCACAACAGATGGGGGTCCAGTAGGGCTAATGCCTGGAGTCTGATACTCCTTCTCACCTCGCCCAAGGTGGGAGAAATGATTTTCACCCCTCAAAAAAAAAAAAAAAGATTTTAAAGTTACGGCTTGGATTTTGACATAATGACTGCCTTTTTGGTCGATTATGAATTTTACACGTACAAAGTTTTAGTTCAACCAGTGGCTAGGCAGTGTTATATTAGTTCTATTCGAAACATTCCTATTATAGCTAAGTTAAGGTTTAATTTTGAATGGAGAATATGACTTAAAATGTAACTGACTATAATTGTATGTATGCTTCAGGGTATAAAACTATGTGACACAAAATTAAATTAACTTTTAAAACTTCTCTTCTAATTTTCAACTAGAAAAGCGTGTCAGTTTGTTCACGGCACACATTTGTGGTTGAATGCAAAAATATTGACCCGCAGGGGCCGGCAGGCGGTCAGATGTACCCCACACTGCATTCACTCAGCACCGTTATACTTGTTTCATGAATATTTAAACTTCACAATTTTTGTGGACGTCTAAAATATGGTTCCAAAGGTTTTTTTGTTATGTAGATTTATAATTCTAGTAGGTAGTAGTGAGGTAATGATTGAAACAGCAACTTTTCATTGTTGATGATGTGAGATGTATTGTGATGTGAATCTGATTTTAGCACTAAAATAGATTTATGGACAAAATTTTATTCTGTTATAATTTTAACGAGAACCTGGATGCAAGTCCAACCGACCTATCTGGAAATCATTGGGGGAAGCCTATGTTCAGCAGTGGACGTCTTGTGGCTGATAATCTATGATGATGATAATTTTAGCAATGAATCGATTTATGATATATCCTCTATTCATAACTGGTTAAATAGATACTAAGGCTTATTTTTTTTTTCAAATAATTGTACTAGTTTTTGCAACTAACGGTACCTAATATTGTCGCTCTATTCACGCGACGTAAAACTTCCCTCATACATATTTAAGCTTTACATTTTTCTGGTGTTAAATTAAAATTGGTCGTTCTAGTTTTGTGTGTGTATTTATTGTTTTGTACACTTTTGTTTTTGTCCTATGCACATAGTATTGGACAACGTTTGAAAAAATACGTGACTAAAAACACTGGCCATTAAGCTTGTATTTATACAAATAAACAGACAATAGCTTAAACTGTTACATCGCACTCAGATAACATTTTTGTTTAAATATATATATATAAACGTCACGCCTTTAATCCCCGAAGGGGTAAGCAGAGGTGCACATTATGGCGCATAATGCCAATGTATACCCACATTTCACAATTTATGTTCCATGTGGTGAGCCTGTTGCCATATACCGGTCGCACTATTTCACAGACTTCCCTCATACATATTTAAGAACATTTTTCTGGTGTTAAATTAAAATTGGGCGTTCTAGTTTTGTGTGTGTATTTATTGTTTTGTACTTTGCCCTATGCACATAGCATGGACAATTTGAATACGTTACTAACCCACTTGTTCGGCAGTGCACTTGTAAAATAAACATTTGGCTAACGAGGCAGTCTAACAGTTTTGTTTTAATATATACATTTAATAAAACTATCAAATGTACGTATTCAAAATTAAATCCCTATCACTGGTACAAAAAAAGCAATTGACAGAGGCTTACAATGAACGAGGCAGTAAAAACAAATGATTCCAACTGTCTTTGAGACAATGATGTCCCAATTCCAATAAATCTTTCAGTCAATTCAGTAGCAACCGTGTGACTGAACAGTGAACACTTCAAAACTGACGGACGACCGTTTTCCTGCTCGAGGGACCCTAAAATGTTAAGGTGTGGTCTTAATGATGCAACTCTGTCGCGTGTTTTAAGGTGATTTGAATTGTGTTTGTCGAATTAATGTTGAAATGACATTAAGCCGTTCATCAGTATCGAGATTGATTTGCGAGTACCAAATTCGTTTTTGATTAGAAAATATTGGAACCACTTTTGAAAATTATTTTAGACCATTAAAAGGGCCACTTTGGTTCGATGCCGTAGATAGTATATTCACATACATTATAATGGATGTGAAATGATGAGTAAGAAATTTCTTTTAAAAATACAACTTCGTATTTTGCAATGCATACAATAATCCGTTTTAAAACAAAGTCAACTGTTGTTTCCAAATTTAAAATCGCAACGACAAAAAATATTCTAGCGATTTTTTGTCGCACTTTCAAGAACCGTACACTAAAAGGAAGCAATTATTCTGTAGTGTCGCAATCGTGGAATCGAAGAGGAAAAGACAGAGTTTTTACTAATAGGAACAACGAAAGGCTTGAGTGGTCATTAATGCAAAGATTTTTCCGGGACAAGTCAAGAGTCGTAAAAAATGCTGACAATAGTAAAAGGTATCTATTGTTTTTGAGTAATAGTTTTTACCTGAGACTATTTTAAAGAGAGAGATTCTAGGAATATTGAGATCTTGCAACTCTTTGTGTGATTCATGTTTCGGGTCTGGGTATCATAATTAGGTATGTATGTGAACTTGTATGTTTGCAGACATAGCCACGACACAGGACGAAATCCTAGAGTGGGATAACGTTTAAAAAAACCATGAAACATAATATGAAGTAGAATAACTTTATTTGTAAAGAGTAGTTTGTAAATAAATTTGCAAAACATTATTAATAAACCATAATTTCTTTATAAACACCATATTATTATTAAAAGTCGCTTCATTTAACTGGTACGCAATCAAACTTTAAACAGTTCGTAATAAGAGCAAAGCGTTGAGTTATGTAACAAATTGCCTCATACCAAGTTAATTTAAGCAAACAGAACTTTGCTTAAGAAAACGCAGACTATCGTAACGTACATGTGAAACTTGCACGAACGAGTACATAGTATACATATTATATCACTAATTTAATAGCAACTCTTAGAAGAAGTGTTTATAGAATAAATAAAGCACTTCTCACTACATTCGCAGTACTTAAAGTGATGTTCCTTTAAGTCTTTGGTAACATCGGTCACCGGTGACCAATGTGTTAAGTAAGTAGTAGTTTTTTTACCAATAAGATTTTTCAAGTTCATTTTATAATGAATCTTGTAATAGTTAATTAATTTATTAGTTTACTAGCATAAGTAACCACTGCTGACCAAAGGCCTCTTCTCGGAAATGGTTTGAGCATTAATCGCCACGCTTACTCAATGCGGGTTGGCGATTTCAAACTTTTAATTTGAAATTATATGCCCAGTCTTGATCACGATGTTTTCCTTCACCGTTTATCAGTGGTGTCTAAATAATCTTAGAAAGTACATATAACTCGGAAAAAGTCACATCGGTACTTGCCGTTTTGGTAGGTTTCGAAACCGCGCCCTTGTACTGAGGGTACAGATCGGCCAGTTAGAAGCGATTTCTTACGTCCCTTTTCATCTGTTCATCTTTTGAGTGGTATTAAGATCCCTAAGAAAAGGTGTTTGACCTAACACCAACATAACAGTTGCTTAGCCAAAATCTAAATTCAAAAACATTATACCTACAAGTACTAAATTAACAAAACTATCAATCTTAGATAGCGTCATTCAATAAAGCCATTGTCAGGGGTGTCACAGTTTGAAAAATGTTCGAATCCGGCTAGGGGTGTCTCTGGGTAGACGTAATCAATCAATGGGAGAAATTGAGTCCGCTTTGATATTCGCGGCCTTAAATTATAAGAGATAAATGTCTATTTATCATGGTTTTGTAAAGGTTCAGTGATTTGGGGGCAAAAGTAGGGACGCACTTATCACTGAGTGAAAAATTTACCGGTCGTCTGATAGTATTATGATTTGTTATTACTTCAGTATAACGTCGGTGACAGAATATTATAGATGGCTTTTTTATGTACAAAAAATAAAATATTGTCGTATTGTCACGTCTTTTTATTCTCAGAGGTGCACATTAAGGTACGTAAGGCCTCTGTATAATGTACACCCACTTTTCACTATTTGTGTTATACGTCCCATGTAATAGGGGGTGAGCCCATTAGTTATAATACTAAAATGTGGCGTTGCTAATACAAAGATTATAACTGATTCTAGCGTTATGGTTATAATCGAAATTTTTAAATGTTTATTTGAACTTAATACTTAGTATTTAACTGTGTTCAAGGTTTACTAACAGATATTTTTCATATAAAAGCGTTAATGATGGTCTCAAGGAACTATTACACGCAGAATATTCTTTCTTTACCAGCATTTACCTCTCTCTACCTCTTAAGAAAATACAAGGAAGCTACATTTTACCTTTGAAATCGCGGTGAAAAAACATAAGCACTAATTATTTTTCTTTGTTCCGAGTTTCTTTTCAATCTTTAAAATATAATCCATCTTGGTAACTAAATATAAAAAGAGAAATCTTAAAATAACCTAGTGGCTCGATTAGCATTCAAAAGAATATTTATTTTGCTTTGAATGCAACAAAAAGTGGTCAATGGTTTTACATAACCAAACAAAAGACTGACCAAAATTTTAAGACGTTTTAAAAACACTCGCTAAATTCTCATACATTGTTCCCTAAAAAAAATCTATCAAACACGCATTTCCGCACGATAGTCACCCATTAACACGGCAAATATTTTCCTTCTCTTAATTTATTGGAAAAACATACAGCTATTTATTGGTGCGGAAAATGGCTATTCATTTTTAGCGACAAAGTATAAATAGAATGTGGGTCACGGAGGCGGTCCGTGTTTAGAATTATTATCAAGTACTTACCACTCAATGCGGGTATGCGGGTCCGTAATCGTGGTACTGCAGGGTCTACCAATATCCTGGTTTCATTTTATAAACATTGCCAAGTAAAACACGATTTTATTGCTATGCTTACTTATATCTATAAATATATTATTTAACAACTGGATTGAGGCTTAATATGTTTAGTTGCGGCATTTGACGAATGCATGCATTTGGTAAAAACGATAGGCGGATTAAACGTCGCCGTATCGTGAATAGTTTTCATTGTTTCTAGGCAAGATGTAAAATTTTGTCAACTGCTTTGTAAAGGATGCACGATTGCACGTATTCGTCTAATGACGCACGACATGGACCGTTACTAATGATATCCAATCATCAGGTACTAAAGTAAACTAATTGTACTGATAGCAATAAGGTTTCTTAGACCTACCCATCTAGCTTAAATAGCAGATGGTGAGCAGTCGCATTTAGCCAATACATGGGATTGCCCCTCACATAACTTAGGCGGCTTACAAATGCTTGCTGCTTCAATTCAATGAAAATTTTCCATAATGCAGCAACGTTAAATTCATCTATTATTTTTAACGAATGCAAGTCATTGTGGGCAGAAGGCTTAATTCTTAACACGTTTGCAACACCAAACAATACAAGTTCATTGTCGACCACCTAAGGGTCTGTTAAGTGGTAGTTTATATCATTATAGGTTACTAAATTAAGATTATGTCTACAGCGTCTTTGATTCTAAGGAGATTTGAATTAATCTCTAACATCTTGAGTTAATTTCTCCACATCAATGTAAGAGGATAACAATACGAAGTGGTTTGAGAATACGCTGTCAATCAAGTAATTTGAGGTTAATACCTGTTTGTAGCTGAATAGCTTCGTAATACATTCGTATTCAAGCAAATATCAACCTTAATATTAGAACTATAGGAACAAAAGAGAAAATAATACAAATAGACATCAGTAACTTAATCTATTATGATCTGTCAAAACATTAATAGATTCTCGACTGTATTACAAAACTATTAAAGCTTATTGTTGGTAGGTACTTTCTCACTGGTGTTGGATCTAATTTCATGCCAATTAGTCTTAGTAGTAACACATCAAGTATTTTGGAGGCGTATTCATAAGCTCTATTGATATTATATTAGGAGACAAATACATTAACAGCCATTATATTAATAAAACCTAGTACTCAACACATTACGTCAGGCAGTTTCATTTGCGATCAATCAATTAACAAGTGCCAACAAGCAAGTCGAAGTCAAAGTCAATTAATCCTAAGTTAGGCACTTTAGAAACGTCAAATTGAATTGTCCGTCAGTCTTTCTGTCATTGAAGCTAGGTGCTCGTTCCGAAGTGTTGCTTCGAATGGAGAAGAACGAGCACGAAACTCAATCATTGTTACTTTTTTCAAAAAAATTATTTTTTTTTAATCTCCGATACTTTATTTAATCCTTAACCTATTGTATATATTATATTTGAGACGAACTATTTCCACAAAATTTAGCTTACTAAACCCTCAATAACATATTTCGTAACATTTTATGAATATTACGTAACTCCCCTAAACAGAAGACCACAACCTAATCGATTTTATATCCAAACAAAGGCCATGGCAAAAACCTTTGGGGGGTTTAAAAATATACCGGTTTTTCTATACAAGCCCATTTGTCAAGCAATTTGATGGTGTCGAGTGACTCTTTTCAATTCATCATGAGAGTAACCGTTTGGAAGCGAGTGCCACTTATTAGGATGAAAAATTAAAACATTTTTCGTTTTTTTTTTTGCATTTTTTATGAAACATACAAAAAATGCGTTTCGATTTTATATGAAGTCATGTTACTTTTTTTGCAAAAAATTTAATTTAAGCTTAATCAAATTATTATAAGGTTCTTTTAGGTCTTGGCTGTTTTTGCCATGAAGTAAATACAAAAAGGATATATGCTATAATGTTTTGTGCTCTTTGACACACAAATAAGGCCCTTCTCAATGATATTATAAGTAAAAAAGGTGGGTTACAAGCAGTGCGTGTGTCTGTAGTGTGAGACTGCAAAATTGGAAAATAGAAAGGGGTGTGGTTTGCAACGTCCTGTGCTCCCTGTAAATTGCCACGTATTATGTTAAAGGATTATCCAGTTATGACATCGTCTATTTGTATTTGGTTCATGGTTTTTATACACCACACCAAACTAAATAATAAGAGAAAGTTACATTAGTATATCGAAACTAACCAGCTACATTTCCAATCGTTCAGTAAAAAGAAATGTTTTATGTAAAGTTGTATATTGAACAACTTTCACATATAGCTCCTATATTTTGTATACACAAAAAGTCGAATTATTTCATTTTCCATTCAAACACGAATCGGTTTGTTTGTGTAACTTTTTCGAAACTGTTCCCGAAGCCCGTGGTCGTACAGTTTCGATTGAATGTTTTATGTTCATCGGGCATCGATGGAATAACAAAAAAAAAGTATTGTAATTTTAACGTTTAATGAAAACGGGAAGGTTTATATACACGTATGTAGGTACGATACTACATACGTATGTATGTTTTCATATATTTGGTATACGCCTTGACATTTGAAAATTTTTGAGAACATTTGAACATTCCTGAAGAGGCAGAAATGTATAAGTTGTAAAAAAATAATATTCACCTTCGATAACAATTACTGTACACCGAGCATAATGGGGGCTAGGTACTATATTTTTGCTCACTAGATGGCGAATGTAGGCAGAGGTTTTAAGGTAAGTGTCCACAGGCCCGCATCGTACGCATTCCGTATGACGTCATCAGTACGCATCGCATGTAGGCTTTGCTGATGATGCGGTGCGTACGATGCGAATCAGTGGACGCAGTTGTATGAGTTTCTATACAAGAC
The DNA here is from genome assembly GCF_023101765.2 of Spodoptera frugiperda. Classification (NCBI taxonomy): domain Eukaryota; kingdom Metazoa; phylum Arthropoda; class Insecta; order Lepidoptera; family Noctuidae; genus Spodoptera; species Spodoptera frugiperda. Next base: position 13,529,688 of record NC_064223.1, on the reverse strand, counting down.
AAACTAAAATCCGTTGCGTGCGGTGCGTGCGATGCGTACGATGCGGGCTTGTGGACGCGTACCTTTATCGTCCAATCACAGTAATTGTCAAAGAGGTTCAAAAGAGGTTCAGACTAGCACCACCTAGTGATAAAAATACGGTAGGTTCCATTCCTACCTTCTAGGTACAGACAATTTTCGGAAATCTGAATATTGTTTCGCCCAATCCGGATATCGATTACGATACTCTCTGCTAGTCAGTAGACGTGACTGAAAGGTATTTCAGTCCGATTCTAGTTAACTAAGTTAATAAACACCATTTGGAATTGAATTCCATTACTAGATGTTTAGGTATCAAATTGTAATTGGAAAAGATCCTATTACATAGGGCTAGACTCAGGTAACACGTAATTAGACCTTGGATTTATTTTGGCTGTATCAGGATTAGTCTATTTTTTATTGGATAAGCCGGGCTGATGGATCACCTGATGTTAAGCAATCGCCGCCGCCCATGGACACCTTAAACACTAGAGGTGTTATACGTCGTGTGCGTTGCCGGCCTTTTGGGGTTAGGAATTTTAGGATTGTTGAAGATTTAGGGATTGAGAAGATTGGACAGAAGGGTAATTGGGCCTTCGGTAAACTCACTTACACAACACAACGCAAGCGTTGTTACACGTCGGTTTTCTGTTACACTGTGGTATCAATCCGGTCCGAAGCATGGCTCTTCTATATTTAAACATACTATACTCTCCTATACTAGACAAGAAAATAGTTCAGCTTGCTACATGTCAACAAAAATAAATCAATACAGCCAACTTATTTATTCTACGCCATCAGTCGCATAAACTTCCAGTTTTATTTAAAAATTTAAATTCATGCTCGAAATGCTTCGTTGAATAACTAGACAGTTTCAATTTTAGTATCCATTTAATAGTCAACCTCACACAATACCAATAAAATGTGTCCTGTCCGACGTAAATGGGCGGGCATGAAAACGATTTGTCAATTCCAAACTGTGATGCTGCACATAGGGTATGCCCATAGTATTGGAATACAAAAGAATTTTGCTTTTGGTGTCAGTGTCAAAAATGTGGCTAAAATTAGGTCGAGTATACACAGGGGGTTTCGTATCATTTTAGAATCGAGTATAAAAACGTGTGCCTAAAAATGTATTATATAATATTTGTTATACATTTTTTAACCAGTTTAAAACAATGACTATCAAAAAAGCCTGAAAGAGTCTGCTGATTTTGATTCCGTAAGCACATTTAACAAGTACGGTTTGTGGCTACCGCTAGCTGACAGCGTGCTTACGGTGCGTCGCCCGCGAGGTGCAAGCTTGTTTCAAACTTGTGTCAGGTGTCAGGGCCCTGACGGCGGGTCATGCGACGTTGTTTCGCTTGCGCTTATCGAGCAAATATGGAAACGTTTAAACAAAACGGCTTCAGAAAAATTTCCACTCGATACGAGATACAATATGATTTCACACACAAACGTGTGTAGAGATTTCACATAGAAACATACAAATTCAAACGTATGTAGAATAACATTTTTATTTAGCATAGTCCATTTCAAACAAACATTTTTCTATAAATCAAGAAGAATAAAAACTAAAATGAAACACAGACAACTCTCTCTTTAAGCTCGTAAATTGCAATTAAAAGTTAAGAGAAATTTAATAAAATTAAAATATGTAATGTTACAAAATTAAAATTACATTTTCTAAAAGATTAATATCTTTTGTCGTGGTCTGTACTTAAAAGATCATAGGGGTGGCACTTAGTATTAAAATTATTTTATCGTTTTTGCCAACCATTGTAATAAACGTTTTTGTTTATCATTGAAACGGTCTCAAAGGCGTATGTTATCTTATCGATAAATTGTGGTACTTCTCTAGACGGCTTTTTGTGAACGTTACAAGCTAATGTGAACCATATTATGTATGTATTAAGAATACTTAGAGATTGTGGTTTTAAATACAGTTTATCTTGTCATTATATTTTGTACTTTTTGTGACTGAAAAATGAGTTATTGTGTATTTGCTATACAATCGTTGTTTAATTCAAATGTGAATAAAAGGTATGATTAGAAAAATTGAAGATTTGAATGGGAAGCCTTCATTTCAAAGTCAAAGTACCTATTTATTTTAATTATTCCTTAATTAGTCCCTTTTGAAACGTCAAATTCAATTGTCCGTTAGTCTGTCTGTCAGTGTAGCTCATTGTGGTCAATAATACGTATTCTCTTTTGGTCTTCTCTCATCTCTGATCTCTTTATCAAATAACCTTTAGTTATCTTTTAACTTCTTCTACGTTACAATGATATTTCTCCAGCCATCTAGTAAAGTACCTAAACTCGAAGTTGATAAGAAAACCAACCCACTTACACGTCATCAAAATTAATATGACTACGTACTTACGTAGAACTTACAAATCTTTCACATTAAACACCCATTCCCAACCAAGAATACAGATGTGAAACTTTAATTATATCATAACAGTTACTGATAACAAGTTGCTTTGCCATTACAAACTTTATATCAATTAACATAAAATTTAATTTGTTGTGTGCGGCAACGTTAGCGCCATATTACTACTGTACATAATGTTAATGAGTTTATACTACATAATCATTATTGTGAAGACGTAATTGAAGTGAATAATAAATGCTTTTGCCAGGGTTGGCAATGTTTAAAACATTTGTTTTAAACACAAGTTTAAAACACTGATTAAAACACTACAAAAGTATGTATCTTGTTTAAAACATGATTAAAACTAATTTGTTTTAAACATGTTGAAAACATAAAAAAATCTCTATATACTTTTACACTCAAGAAGTTAAAAACCTAATGGTATATTTTTTTACTAAAGAGTTGGCAACATGGATATTATTAGATGGGATACTGACAAGCGGTAATGCGGTGAATGAATGTTCATAAAACGCGGGGATTTCCCGGTTCGCTTTTGGTGGACACGTATTTTTTCAACCGACTTCAAAAAAAGAAGGAGGTTTCTCAATTCGACCGTATATATGCTTTTTTTACGTAATTTTGTTCGGCGTTATTAATTAACTATTACAGTGCGTGTATGTGTGCTGTATTATTTGGGAAAAAAATGTGATAACAGGGCGGAAGAAAGACCCGCTTTGGCGGAACTTTATAGAAATTCCAGCTTTTTTATTCATTTTATACATATTTACGTGTTTAAAACAAGATTAAAACATGTTTAAAACAAGTCAATTAAAACAGCAGTGAAGCATTAATAAAAAACATGTTTTTTTTGTTTTTCAATTAAAACATGATGTTTTTTTCTTTATAAAAAAACATGTTTTTTTTCCAACCCTGGCTTTTGCTCTTACAGTCGGTACAGTCTTGAAGAATAGTGCTTACTAAAAATATTATATAGAAATCATATCGCATTACTTTAAGTATACCCGTGAATACGTCGCATTCCGCACGCGCCTCAAAGACCAATCACACCACCACAGATGGGACCCAGCAGGGCTGATACCGACCGCCGGAGTAGAAACAGGAGTGGTTATTTAGTCAGTAAGAGTATGACACTTCCTCTCGCTTTACCCAAGGCGGAAGAAGACAATAGATGATTTTCCCTACACAAAAAAAAAAAATATTTTATGTTTATTTTCTCTTCAAGAGACATGCGTAACAGTTTAATGAATTTACAACTCTATTACTATCTATTAAAACAGTAGTTATGACTCTCCAAAACAAATACAACTAGAGTTTCAAAAGAATACGCTTAATAGCAAGCGATTACTTGAACATCAGTACAAAATCTCTTTCAAAAGATTTTCCTATCACCGGGAGCTCACGTTGCGATTATTTCGTCCCCTCGACGCGTCAGACGGGCTTGATCGCTAAAGGTACTTGAGTATCATCACTCATCTCTTTTGATGCACACCAAACACGTTAAAGGGGTGAATATACATTTAAGAATTTGCCCTAATGTGTACATGCCCGTATAGGCCAACACGATACTCTGTTTGCCAGTTCAACCCGGCAAAATTCGCTCGAATTACCTGCGAATTTTGAACTCAAAGTGCTGAGTGATTGTGGACTTTATCGTAAAGCATAGTATGTGTTTTGTTCAATATGACTTTATTCGTTGAAAAAGTTAACTAAACACGTTTGTTCGTTACTAAATTAAAAAGAGGTAATTTTAAACCCCTAATAACGTAACCCTTCGCTGAAAAACCCAAAAACTCAAACGTAGCAACCCGACTTTGATTACAACAAAAAATCAACACACCGTTTCATTCGATACCAATAAAAACAAATTAAAACAAAACAAATAAAAGAATAAACCGTTCCGTAATTCGAATTGGTATACCGTTTTCGGGAAAAAAAATATCGGGGTCAAAAACAAAACCAATTTGTTTCACGTTATCATATTGGGCGCGAGTGTACCCACATATCTTGGCGCCCGTTTGAAATTATTACAAAACATTTCGGTGATTTACTGGGCAGATAAATTCTGCTGTAAAACTTATCTAGTAGACAAATACGCCGTGATTAATTGTTTGGGATAAGTACAGTGTAAAATGTGAATGTATGATGCTACTTAAGTTGGATTTTTATGTTATGTAATATTATAGTAGACTTGCTTTTGGTGCTAGGATAGTAATGCGTCTATTTTATCTCCGAAGGAGCAGGCAGAGATACACCTAACATTTTTACCATTAGTGTTTTAATTCCTATGTATTAGGGGATAAGCCTATTGCCATATACTGGATACAATTCCTGAGTACAACGAGAAACAACTGAAATAAGTCATGTACTACTAGGATTTTTTCGGTTCACTTTGTCCGACCCAAAAACCCTTACTACTCTACTCGACATTGAGAGTGGTCGCAAGTGCGATCGCAAGGAGGCAGTGTAATGTGTCTTCTCTGCCAATTCTGTTACTTCTACCAATTATAATAGAGCTGAATTTGCATTGTACGAATTCTACTCTAAGATCTTCACAACTTTCATAATCCTGTTGCTACTAGTACAAATAAGAATTTATATAACAAACCATTGACCTTATGTTCTAAACTATACACATACATACTAGATCATTATTTATTTAAGCTTGTGTATAAGTCCACATTTTCAATAGTAATACCTAGTTAAGTACAAAGATATGTAGATTACAAGAAAATATAAGTAAGAAGAAAGTCGGCGAATATTCAATGTGTGTCCTCACAAAAGAATTTCCTAATCGAAAAAGGCAATGTAATGAAGTATCTATGTCTGTGTGCCGTTGGTTCTGACACGTCAATTACCAATGACGAATGACGCTCCAACTACTAGTACATGGCTGATTATGACGAGTGATTGATTCACGCCGCTCAAGAGATTCGGCTAATAGAAATAGAAAAGCAATTTTCTCGTTCTCATAATCGACTTTTGATTTTGTGATTGAAAAACTTGCGAAAATTACTTTTTTCGCGTAAAGTGTTGAAGATTGATTGCGAATTTATTTTAGTGTGTGATGTTAATGTTATGTTTTTTGTGATTTGATATGATGTGCTCGAGAAATTGAATCTAATTGAATCATTTACGTATTATTTGCGGCAAATATATGTTTTACTGTTTATGTCATTTATGCTTCACAATGCTGTTTCAGTCACACACATAAACAATTTCTACCACAGATGGGGCCCAGTAGGGCTGATGCCTAATCTGGGGCTGACTAGCGCTGACTGGACTGTCTAGCGGGTTTACCAGGGTTCCAGCTCACAGAGAAGGAGTAGGAACAGTGTGGTTTTTAGTCAGTGTCTGACACTCCCTTCGCCTTGCCCAAGGCGGGAGAAGAAATAGGATGATTTTTGCCTCTCAAAAAGTTTACTGTATTCATGTCCCAAGATAAAATCATGGATAAACAAGCCTTGCATATCCATGCATGGCTTGTTTGCAAATACCTCTGTTCTTGCAAAAGTGTACTCAGGCTATGGCGACCGCTGGTCACCATGACGCCCAATAACAGAACTTATAAGAAAAACAAATCTCAGCTTGACAAATGAATCATACCTGTTTAGCTTGTACAGTAATTTAATATTTCAACATTAATTTCTACCATCTCCATACTAAAACCAACATAATACTCATTCAAAATCCGCCACTAAGAACCGACACAAGTACTATGAATAGATATAATTTCTTGCCCATATTCCGTGAGCAAGTGAGCACAACTTTGCGAGCGACATCAAAGAGCTTATGATACCGCTACTCCATTGTCCACTTACACATTATGTAAGGTATGTTCGTGTGTTACTGTGATTTACATACATATTACTGGGTGTAGAGAGGTCCGACTCATTATCGGAATGTGAATGGGTAGTGGTTAATGTTGGAATCGTAATTAAAGTTATCATTGGTTTTGATTTACTGATTGGTAGAGCGAAATTATGTTTGGGCTTTTCTAAATAATATTTTTTACAGTGTAGTATTATTGCGTTCTAAGGTTAATTTTGTTTCAAATATGGAATCAGAGCATTTACTTAACAGAAATTGTTGGTTAAAAATTGTTTCTTCATCGGTATTTTGTAAAAAAAAAACAATTTTTTTAACCTTTAATTTTCTATAATGTTTATATTTTTCTCTAAGTCAGGTTATATCCCTTAAACTATCTCCTAAGTATGAAAAATACTATGCTTACAATTTTTAAAATTAGTTTACATTTTTACTTTATAGGCATATTGTGCATCTGGTCTTATGAGCTCGATCTGAGATAAATGATCAAAATTACAGTTTAGTAAAAAAAATCATGTCATTTATCTATATTATATGATATCTAGTCGGGAAAAACCAACTACAAAGAATAATGAAAACTTTAGTGTGCAATTTCCATCTCTCCATCAGCTCTAGTTACAAAAAGGTCAGTAGTTAAAAATATAGCAAAGTCAAACCACCACTGAGTGCAGTACGTTGAACGCTTGATTCTCTTAGTTTGTTTTAAGTTACCCCCCCCCCCCACTACTATCTTAGTTAAGACTGCTGGCATTAAACTTGTTAGATTCAGCTAAAGTTTTGGCTTAGTTCGGTCTAGATCAGATCGACACCAGCAATTTATACTGCGCTAACTCAAAAAGCGTACTTTACAGTAGAGGCGTTTAAAGGGAAAAACGTGATAACTTTTACATTAATTAAGATACTTTTTTGAAATTTGGTATGCTTAATATTTAATTTATTCATTGTAATATCTCATATTTATATTTTCTTAATTATTTATATTTTTTGATTTAGCGCAAGTTAGCCGTATATAAACGTAATTCATCAAAAAAAAATTACATCTTATACACGTCTAACTTATGTTAGCGTAGTGTAGTACGGGACGTCGTAGTGCATGATCAATCATCTGATGCATATTTCAATATTTTATAAAGAACATGTACTTACTTACAAAAAGAATAGTCAGCGTACCATTAATAAACTAATTAATACGTTAACACATAAGTATTTACTATGTAAAAGTCGCTAAGTCGTTCATTTTCCAAACGAACAAGTATACACACGAACGCACTAAACTACGCTAACTATGAGTTAGCGCAGTGTTGCACAGATTTTGACCAAAGTGATCCCCGCGCACACTCCGCTAATAATAGTTGGCGTAATATAAATCGAGTGATTTCAAAAAGAACCTTTACTTAGCGTTTTATAAGATTTGTAACTTTCTTATTTTTGCATATTTCTTCTTAATTTTTTTATGACGTATGTAAACACACATTTTAAGCAACTTGGCATAAAAAAGTTTTTTCCAAATTTCGAGTTAGCGTAGTATAAATTGCTGGTGTCGAGATGTAGATATGATTTAAACTGTTCTGTTAGCCAAGAAACCGTTTTGTATATAGTTTTGCTCACTATAATTTATTATGTGTTGGATATTGAAAAAGGATTTTTTTGAGCTATCGAGAGTGTTTACCATTATATACACATACTTTGTTTGGTGATAGAAGTTTAACCAGTCGTAAATTCAAAAGTCATGGTTTTACTATCATTCGTTTACAACTTTTTATTCTTCCAAGTTCTGATGCTCAATGTTAGTTGTGCGACTGTCTAATACACGCTACACACCTTATACTTTGAATGTGCAGTTTTAATTGTACAGTCGGATTGTCCAATTAAATCGTAGTTTATACAGCCTATAAATCTTACGATTTAACTGTGCAGTTCTAACTATAACATTATCTATTCTTGATTAGATTCAGTTAAATTGTACAGTTCAACTGTTTACCCTACACATCGTACAATTTAAATATCCAGATACTTCACCGTTAAATTACGATTTAAGTATGTTTTAAAAAATATGGGGTATTTAAAAAATACCTTACGAGGTGTGTTGCTTTGCTTTAGTGCTTGACATATTATTATGTTGAATTTTAGAATCCCATACATAGTCTTTCCTGATCACTCCTGTAACATACAATTTACATGTAATTTTTCTAGAGAAACAAGTGCCACTGATTGTCACAAACATCCCCTTTGTACCGTACCACGTTTTGGAAAAACTACAAACGTGAAAGTTTGATTAAAACTGTACTGGAGCTGTTAGTACGTATCAGGGAGTGAACACAGCATCGAGTATTACAATGCGCTCACAATTTTACTTTCCCGTCACGGAGTATCGATTACAATCTACCGTCTCGTTCGTCCTGTAATCGAATTGATGATTTTGCATTTTTGTGCTCGACTAATGTATCTAGATTGGAGAATACAGGGTAGCGAACTATAATAGGAGTAGTGTATACACATGTACAATTGTAGCTACACAGTTGCTAAATAGGTACGTGTGTCTGTTAGGATATTATTATGTATGTTTGCCAGGGATTATCTCGCAATTGGCTTAACTAATTTTAATGCAGTTTTGTAAAAATGTAACACATGTATGACCTTACAAAAGTTATTATCTTTTTGTAAAATTCCACAAATTGTTAAGTGGTGCTTTGTTCGTGCTCAGTTTGGCCTGTATTTATGTATGTATGTTTGTGCGCGATTATCTGGCATTTACTTGAACTGATTTTTATGCGGTTTTTAGCATAGGAGCATTGTATTTTTAGACTAGGGTTTTAGGGATATTATATGACTTAAAAAAAATGGAGGCGGTAAAGAAAATTCAAGACAAAGAATAACAAGTTTTATAGAAATTAATACTAATTACATAATAATATTGACACCAATATAAGAAAACCAACAATAGGTACGTACGTATAACATTATTTCTACAACAAACTTCTTGGAAAATGTATATTAGTGGAAATAATACGTTCGCTGTAATGTAACACGACACGTGCTCAAGACAAATTGTAACACGTGTGGAAATACGCTCACGTTTCACGGCACAATCGACCTTAATTACTTTCACATATGGAACAGAATTCGATACAATTGTCATTAATCAATTCATTGCAGAACAAGAACTGTGAACGCGTCACATGGCTATAAAATTGTAATTTAAGAATTTATTGTTCTGTGTCTGTTTGTTTGTCCATGTGTTTAATGAAGGAAAAACTACACAAGTTTATCCAGACCCGTATAGTAGTTTACTACTGATATAAATGGTAAACTAGAATAGTATAAAGGTTATTTTTATTTCTCCTCTGGTGTTGCGTGTGTCTATGGGTGGCGCTGATCGCTTAACATCAGGTGATTGGTCTGCTCGTTTGCCTCCTACTTTATTTCAATCTTCTTTTATTTCTGATCTCCCTGTATCTTCATGATCTTCGTCATATAACAAAGAATATTGATTTATCGTAACAACAATATACATAAGTCATAATCACCACACTTCTTGATAGTCTGTTTGGTTTTATAATTAGATCACCAAAAACAAAGTAATTCTATTCGTCTAGCAAAGGTAACAGATTTAAAATATACACCGCTAGCTGCGCAAACAATATTCTTAGTCTTCTGATTTTTAAAAATTGTTATAATCGCCAACCCACATTGAGCACGCGTGGTGATTAATGTTTAAAGCCTTTGGTCAGCAGTAGTCACTTAAAGGCTTTTCAATATACACTATTATCCGAGTAAAACCGTAAGCAAAGGCTAGTTAACACAATAAATTTAAAAACATTTATTCTCAACAGCACAGGCCGTGTTGCCGTTTTGTAGCGTAAATGCATGTCAGTTGACTGATTTGCGTAAATTTATTACGGGAGAGAATGGGATTATTGTGCGATGTTTTGTTGCGTGCATTCCTGCCCCGTCTGCGTTCTACTTGTTTTAATCATATTAATGTACGGTCTTTAATGTTTTATGGCCGGTGAATTGATATAACATATTTATAATATATTCATTACATTATTGTTTGTTTATAAACAGTTTTATTTGACTTGCACTGTTTGTATGTAAGTGTCAAATCTATTAATTGGAATTTGACACCCTTCCTGCCACCTAACATCAATTATTCATTCAGTAAAATAATAACATTTCAAAATACACGTCTATTAAAACAAGAGAATCCATTTCTTACTTATTATGTTTCACATCACATGAACAGCCTATAAGTGTATAAGTGGCCGCTGTTGACCAAATGCCTCTTCTCACACGGAGAAGGTTTGAACATTAATCACCATGCTTGTTCAATGCGGGTTTGGTTACCTTTGGTAGGTTTTAAACCCGCACTCTCATGCATGAGAATAGTCTAAAGGTCTTATCCAGGAATGTGACTATTATTGTCCTGTTAACGGAATTACAAAACGCTACAAATATCAAATACACTATTTAACTAACTTATTACTTTATTTAATCGTGTTTACTTAAAGTATTAGCTAAGTAGACTTGGTTGGCTTAAAATTTTGTTAAGCCATAAGTTAGTTTCAAGTTAATTATAAATTAACGGAGTTCACTTCGCCTGTTTTATTCGCCTTTAGTTTTACGGAAACAATAGACTGTAAGTCGGTTACTTTTACAGGATGTTGTTTTAAACTGCACGGTTGGTGCGGTGGCTGGGCAACTGGCTGCCGCGCAACGGGTAGCGGGTTCGATTCCCGCACGGAGCAACTCTTTGTGTGATCCACAAATTGTTGTTTCGGGTCTGGGTGTCATGTGTATGTGAACTTGTATGTTTGTAAACGCACCCACGACACAGAAGAAAATCCTAAGGTGCCCCACCTTAATACGTTTAAAAAAAAACTCTAAAAAAAACTAAAAAAAACAAGTATGTATCACGGTATTAACAAAATTAAAGTAATATACTTAGGTTTTTCTTTCATTAATCATCTGTTGATACCATAGTAATGCCTCTAAGACTCCATATCCATTTGGAAAAAATATGTTGAAAAAGTGCGAATTCCGATCGATCGACATTGACATTATATCTTGTACGCTTGAATTGCAACACTAAATAATGGCATGCTAATGAAGGGGCCTAGTCAAGCAATGGATGGAAACGGGCTAATGATGACACGAGAGAGAAGACAGTGAAATAGCTAAAACATATATAATTTTAAGCAGAATTGCTTTAAAATACATAGTAAATATTACACTCTCATTATAAACTTCCTAGAAACGATCAGGTAGAATCTCTTGCAAAACAAATTGATCCTACCAAGAAAGAGATCTCAAGTAAAGTCTTTATATATTAATTAATACAGATTTCATAAGATCTTCTGAGAATTAAATAATGAATCAACGCGGGATTTGTCGTTATTCCAATTCTTCTTAATTTCAAAAGGTCGCAACCGACTCACAAATGTTTAAGAAAATAATTCCCTAAGGTGTAATTAATAAAATTTCTCTACACACGCTTTCTGCACACGTCGATCAAATTACATTTTAATTAGATGGTGCTGTGTAAACGATATTATACTTTATTGAAGAAAGAATTGAGGTCATAATTGAGTGTAAATCTTTGTTTCTGTTACCTTACCAACGGTTATTATAAAAAGAGTTTGTTTTTTTCTTCAAACAGCTTGTGGCTATCAGGATGAGCTTTGCATGAGCTATTGATGGGCGAGTTAGAAACAAAAGGCTTGAATAAAATTAATAAATTAAGTATTAATGTAAACGGGTTGTTGTGAAGTAAAATTAAAATGTGTAGCAACAGGGTAAATGAATAATTTTTATTTTAATGACAGGCGTGTAGATTATTTTAAATAATTAGACATGTATTTTTTTGAGAGTATCAATCACAATTCTATGTTAACTTTTTTATTAACTTGTTCGACAAGCGTTTAAATAATTATAATTCGTATAGAGGGGATCGTAGTAAAAGTTTCCTAATTTCCTTTTCACAGATATTTGAAAAGATACCTGAAAAGACTGAAATAAAAAAAATATTTTCCCAGAAATGTATTCGACCAAACAGTCAAAGTATGTAACTCTTTAGTATAAAATTGTAACTGAATAGAAAACTCATTTCCAGTAATTTTCAGCAAGTTAATTGGTTTGGAAACTTTGCTTTTGTTGGTCAGTGAGTTCAAGTATGCTGTATACCTGGAAATTCAATTTATTGTGAAAATAAATTATGTAATAGCGTGTTTCAAATTTTACAAAGATGAAAAAATGTTTTTTTCTTCCTAAAAGATATTTTAATATCTCCTAGTTTATTAAGAATTCATTTAATTAAATGCATAATGAATCCTTTCTTTTTCAATAACATTATCACTTTTCTGATAATTAGTCCTATATCATGCGATTTCAAACATGGTCATCACCAAATTCATGATACGTTGTGCTGTAGGTAGGCATTCTCTTTGACTTTGACTCACTCTTCCCAACATCAGAAGACGTGCAGTTGAGTTCACCTGTACCTATATCAAAATCGATTTCCCCATTAGCGTGATAGACTAACCCACGATTTACAACTCTATGATAACATTAATTAAACCTATTTTACAATAACCCTATCCCTATCATACAAATAGTGAGCTACAATCTGCTTGGATACACAGCCTTACCTCAAGCTGTACACAACCAGTTTATTATGGCCTTGCCTTGTATAAGCCTTCCGCGCGTTCAAAGGTCAGTTTATTCTGGTTTTGTGTAGCTTATAGCTATGTTGTGTAAAATCGCAACATTCCTAACATTTTCTCAGTGAAGCTTCCTATCGTAGTTTTCATGCTTCAGATATTTTCATTGCACTTCGTTAAATATTTTAATTAGATAACTAGTGAATCATATTCACACGGGTTCGAAACCTGGCAAGTACCAATGAGACTTGTTCCTGGTGACATGTACTTTCTAAAATTATTTAGACACCGATGAAGAAAAACATCGCGAGGAAAGAATTTTTTTTTTTTTTTAAGGGGTAAATTCATCAATGACTTATCTCGCCTTGGGCGAGGCGAGAGGAGTGTCAGACTCTTACGGATCAAAAATTACCCCGTTCCTACTCCTGCTTTTCGAACCGCAGCCCCGCAGCGGGTTTACCGCTAGGTAGTCCGCAGCTCCGGAATCGTGAGGAAAGCTGGGTTTATAATTACTAATAATAAGTTTGAAATCGCCAACCCGCATTGAGCAAGAGTGGTGATTAATGCTCAAACCTTCTGCGTGTGAGACGAGACCTTTGTTCCGCAGTGGGCACTGATAGGCAGTAAATGTGATATATATTATATGTGATGTGAAAAGGGAATCTTCAACTGGTGTGATGGCTTGCGGTTTTGAAGCATTTACATTTGATGTCTAACTTTTATTAATTTGGGTGTGATCGAGTTTAGGATTTAATCAATGTTGGTATTTGGAATTACGCTTCCAATGGCATCAATTGATTTATTTATGGTGTTTATTCTGTTATTGCCAATTATGTCAATGTATGTAATTTATATGTGATTTTCTATATAATAGAGTATAACCAGGTTTGTTTGTTTATTGATTTGTAATTCCGAATCAGTATTTGAAACTATCGGTCTAGGTAAATTAATGAGATCTGCCACATAATATTGTTTCATTAAAGGTTCACAGATAGAATACTAAACTGAATTTGATAAATTAATTTCATCATCAAAACACAAAAATGAAAAATAAAATCAAGACAGATTTCTCAATCGTCTCAAACACTCTACCGACACTTCACAAGCAAAGCTACGAAAAAGACCTAGTCATTCAATAAAACAAATGCAAATTCAAACACACATGAAATATGACATCAAACCCCACCGTAGCCTTTTATTAGAAAACATGATTTATGTCAACATGTCACATTTGAATTGATACCATCGCACCATTGGCAGTAAGGGTCAAAGATTAACATTTTATCATTCCCGTATAACGCAGGAGTAAGCAATTTTTCAAGGGTTAAGCCTAGAGGATAAATCATCTGCTAATACCGGTAGGCTATCGCTAGCGTGATAAAACACGCTGTAATGTGGAAGGGATTTCAGCATGGACGATTTTTGTTTTTACCTGAATTTTATGCTTTATGCTGAAAAATTAAGGTACAGTTTTATCTAAGTTATATCCCATGAATGGTCGATATTTTAGTGACCAACATTATCGTGATGCTTTTATTTTTCCATCACCGTGATTGTATCAGCTTCCAGACCTTCAATGCTAAACATTTTTTTTTATCAAACGTTTTTCTACCCAAGCTTTGGGCCGTATGTGCTTTTACAAACATACAACTTCACATACGCATGATACTCAGATTCGGAACAACAATTTATGGATCACACAAAGAGTTGTTCCGTGCGAGAATCGAACCCAGCAAGCAGCCAGTGGCCTAGCCACCAAGCCAACCGTGCATTTAACCGTAGCTATTTTGCATAGAGACAATTAAAAGTATCCACTAAAATCTCCAAGCACTTCATAGCTAGTAACTCATAATGACCTCATAGAAAATAAAATTGTATCTGCCGCAAGAAAAAGTCCATAAGTAATTCAATCACGTCTTTTTCTGTACACTAAGACTACTATATACAGAAGATTTATTTCAAGGTCGATTATGATGATATCAATATCGATATCGTATGAAGCGCAAAGCCAAAACTTCATCTTATCTGTGTAGATATAACCTTCACAGAGCTACTAATTTCCGTTTGGATGAGAGAGAAACATAAGTTGCTTCGAATCTTATCCTCAGTATCTAGTAAAGTTATAAATAGACCCAACATTTTTATCTTCTTCTATTTATTTATTACTGCCGCTTTCAGAGACATTTGATGATTATCTTAAACTATTACTTAGTAACGATTTTGTTCCGAAAACAAATATTACGTACTTGGTTAAGTAACCCTTAAATGACTCTGAGTACGACGGTTAATGTCTATTTATTTAAGTTATTGTTCCATAGTCTACTTTACTGGTACTTTATGATCTAGTAGTACAAAATGCAAGCTCTTATTAACCAAACAACGCAACAACAGCTACCAACTCTTCCAATAATGACATCAGCACTAATTGCTATTCCTCTTCACCGATTCCAACAGTCATTTGAATGCCCATAATCATCTGTCGATATTTACAGCCTGATCGCGCTAACCTAGTTCAAACATCCCGCTTGAAGCAATTTCAAAACGAAAAGAGACAAAAGGTCAGATGGTTAATACGTCAGAAAGAGATAGATATAGCATTTCAGTGGAACATCAAGCGGATATTAGCCTAATAATTTTGTAGGTCAGGTAATGAAGCGAAAATCCGTATTATGTAGTGTCTAGGCTAGGTTGCGGCTAAATACGTGGATAATGTGGCATAGTTATAGCTAATGGGCGTAATTACTTGTGAGAGTGGAACTAAGCTGCATTACGCGTGTTGGAAATGAAGAGGTATGGCTTTGTTTGAGAGCCTGGTACGTTAGGACATTGGAATTGAAAATTATTTCTGCTGTAACGACGTTGTGTGGAATGGAACATGTTTAGTAATGGTTCAATATTCTGCTATAGTTCTTTCTTATTTAAAATAGATCATTCATTTTTGTAAAGTACACTCAACAGACGTTCTTGTTTCCAAGGCTCGGAACCGGTTTAAAAAATACCGGTTAATACCGGTTTATATCGGTTTTCCTCCGAACTTTTCTTAAGAACGTGAACATTAAAGAACTTTATTTTAACCTAAATTAACCGGTTTATTCGACGAGGGGCATGTCGGTACACGCGTTGAAATATTATTATTGAAATAAGCTGAACAGCGCGCGGCGTTTCTTTGGTGTGCGTCGTATTAACCGGTTTTTATTGCTCTAAACCGGTTAATCCGAAAAAACCTTTATGAAAATACTGTTCCAAATACCGGTTTAAAAAAACCGGTTTCGCGAACGAAACCCAATGTAAAGGTTTTGCGTACAAGTACATAATAACGGTTTGAAAATTTAACCGGTATCCGAGCCTTGCTTGTTTCCTTGTATTTCAAAGTCAAAGTCAAAATTATTTATTTCAAATACATACGAATATGACCGGTATGACACTTGAACGTGATACGAAAATACTACTAACATTAAAAATATCTATCTGCCTGTCAGTCCTTTAGTAAAGCCATTTGCTCGTTCCAAAGTGTAGATTTCTATGGAGAAGAAAGAGCAAGAAATTCCAAGAAACTCTTTTCCAATCAGGTTCACAATACAATTCTAGGTTACATTTGATCAAAACCTCTTTGTCATTTAAAATTGTCCGAAAATATTCATAGCAACCAATCCAACAATTCTACTCTAACGAACTTCCTGGCCCTTATCAGGAGTTGTATGAAATTCGAAATATTACTGCGAGAGAGATGAAAAGTAAAACCTGCCTAACACAGACCGCGTAAGATAAAGTTCAGTAGTTGTGGAGTTCAAAAGTTTAGACCGAGAGCCAACCTCCATTAGTGAGAGGTATTGAAAATTTGCATCCCACATTATTTCAAAGTTATGTTCAATGTTTTGCTACGTTTAATTAAATTTGAATGTATAACTCTTTGTGGTGGAATAACGAAAAATTCTCAGAATCTGCTTCTACTGTACTATATTTTACTACATGCAGAATCAAATCGTAGATAATAATCTTCAGTAAACTACGTTTAAAAAAACCTACTTTAACCTCTCGTCGGTAAAAAATATTAAAGAAACCGACTTTAACTTCCTCTTTAAGTGTAAGAAACACTTTTCTGAAAACCCCAAAATCGATTCGGTCAATCGTGAGACAAACGCGCACAAACACATATACACACTTATCGTTCAAACATAGAACCTTCTTTTTTTTTAATCTGTTGAAAATAGACAAAGCAACGCAATGAACATGTTGATATTTTTGTTGCTAATAACAATATTGTTTGACAAAATACATCAATTTTAAAAATTTCTTGAAAAAAAGAATATTCTTACTCTACTTCTATCGAAGTACCAAAGGTTGTCGCATCTCATCATTGTCGAACGTACAGTAGTTCCCACAAGTTTGCCTGTACTTAGTGAAGTGTACCCATTGAGAGTGATGCAAACTTGTGATGAGCACGTACCTGGGCCACGTTGCTAAGTGGTTGGTACAGAGTTTATGATTGTGTAGCAAGGTTCTTTTTATATTTTGTAAGGTTTGAAAGATTTAGGTTCAGTTATTGAAGAAAATATTCTATGGAATAATAAAAGAGATGGAATGATTATGGAGATGTGCTTGATAGTAAAGGAATTTAATCGTTGCCCAATACTAATCTTCTGTGTCCTAGTGTGTTAAGCTAGTTAGCAGCTAAGCTATGTTTTTATATGAAAAGATGCTTGATGGATGTTTTTATCGATGGCTTATAGGAACTATCGATACATTGCATACTCGAGCTGTGCACGGCTACATAGCTTAGTGTACTGAAAACGGTCACACAATTTAACTAGTTTAGCTATTACATCTTCGTACCATACCTATATAGCCCATCTCTGTTGGAAACGCAGCCTTTTAGTATATACTAAAATACATTTATACATACTACAGTAAGTAAATCTCGCAAAGAAAAAGCCCACTATTAGTAATACTTACCTTATTTATGTGTAAAAATAATTAATCCCATTGTAAGAATTTCTTCCATATCGTTAAAACAACAATGTATTTCATGTTTTTCTTTTAATAAAAAGCGAACAGTTTTTTTCCGCTAATGAGGAATGTAATAAACGATGCACCGACATGGAATGTGTTGTAGAAAAGGAATTTTAACATCATGAATATTATGCGGCTCTTGTTAATGCAGCTTGTCTATTGTAATGTGGGGAAATTCTTAGCATATTTTGTTTTGTCTTTACATTTTGGTATTTAAGTCAAGGCGTTAAGTGTAGTTTTACTTTGCCTTTTCGTTAAGGGAAAATACGATACTAATTTGTTGCCACCTCTCCTCTTTCCGTGGGTATCACACATTACCAGAGATATCTCTGATAAACCTGAATCTTTTTATTTGTGATGTAAGTAACGTGATTAAATCGAAAAACATTTGTTAAGTCCCACGTTTGTAATGGCCAAACTTGACAAACGAGTTGTAGTGTCGTTTGTAAATATTTTTTTTAAAGATTAGAGCCATTCTACAGTGTTATTAAGTATTGTAATATGCAATTGCTCCTCTGCTTAACCCTCTGGGGGATAAAAGGCGTGACGGTTACTATTATAGCAATCCCTCTGTGAGGTGGTATGTCGAGACTTGGTGGTAATTAATAGAAAGGCCATAATATTGCAGTAAACTGCCACTGGACTTTTACTGTGAACGCTCATTACTCAATATTATTTTTCTTATAAACTTTGTAATCCTTTTAGCCTTGACAATTTTCTTCTTTTTCTATAATTCAAACTACACATTCAGTTGCCACAGTATATCTGTGAGCAGTAAATCAAACGCAGTGCAGTAATACATTAGAGTTTCCGACGCAAGTGCATCAACTCAAGTGCTTTGGGATATATTTTACTGTGACATGAGAATGTAAAGCGGAATGCTTACGAATGTATACTTCTACGTCTTCTTGTGAGTGCTGTGTTAGTGAATGGAAATAGAAATAAAAACTTGATATTGGAAAAGGTTATGATTTTTGTAATAACTATCGTGAGACATACTAAATTAATTAAAAATCACGGTTTACTCACGTATATTAATAAAGAAAAGCTCTACTAGTTTCAAGTCATTGAGGGACTCTTCATCATGAGCAGAGTGCGCATACGCGGTGCCATCGCGCAGCCTACCAGTAGAGCTTTTCTCCATTAATACACGTAAGTACCTACAATACCTACATCGTGATTTTTAGTTAAGGTTATGATTTTTTTTGTAAATTCTTTTCCAATTCTGTCGGACATAACATAACGGCATTCCTTTTTATCACTAACTACATTTACAAGTCATGTTATGAGTCCCTTGTGATAATATATGAAGAATATACTGGTGACAATTCCGGACTCCGTGCTAATTCAGCAATTTTCGAAAAGCCCTTAGCACTTAGTTCGAATAACATCCACTCCGAAACCAATAATTCAAGATTATATTATAACTTTCATGAGACATACTAAATTAATTATTATGCTTTTCAGCTTACTCGAAAAGTTAGTCAAGTTTAGTAAAATAACTACATAGTAATTAAGAAAAACATCAAACATATAAGTAGCACCTTTGCTAAATCTTCTAAGATCAACAGACTTAACACTCCCTAGACTAAAAACAAACAAATTCTTTTGTTTACATGCTGTGTACCACCTCGTTAAATATTCCTTGACATTCATGAAATCATATTTTATTTATACAGCTCTTTTATCACACACTCGTCGAATGCAAAGTTTACACGAAAAATATGAGAAATTTTTACGATATTACTGTCGTTGCATAAAAATGCAAAGCGACACATACTGTATGTATTTTAATTTGATGTTTAAAAAATGGCGGTGACAATTTGCTGTGCTTTTCACCATCTGGCTTGGTCACAGTTATTTCAAAACGTGTTGTGTTTCGTAAAATCGTGGTTATGTTTTGTGTTTGAATTTGGACTTAATTGTGCTGTTGTTTTTGGGTGGATTTTTGGTTGGCAGTTTTAATTGGTTCTACAATGTACCTACGCTTTAATTTTGTAGGAATACTAGCTGACCCAGCGAACTTCGTACCGCTTTCGCGTAGCAATAATGCTCTACTTTATTTTGTATAGCTGAGTTATGTATGAGTCCCTATTTAATTTGAACTGGAATCTATAATATCCTTCATATAAAAATGAATCCATAATTTTCTGGTCTCACTATACCTGAAAAGGACTTTACTAATTTAATAAAAAACAAAATATATTTTCATAATAGTGTTTATTCCATAGGATTCAATAATTTCACTAATATTTTTACAAATCGCTATTGAAGAACTTGGCATTTTTAAGTAAACATTGAGCTAAATACCACGCGCGCTCTTTATCAATTGTTGGCACATTAAAATGTCCAGCATTTTGTCCTGCAGGCGCCTTATCGGCTCTGATGACAATTTTGTGATTATCTGATGGCATGCGGTCTAATGCATTTGTGAATAATGCAACTAATTCATTGTGTTGGTGGAAATATGTTTGAAGTTGTTCATCACAATGGATCTTTTTACTGAGTTGTTGTGTGCGCAACGCTGACTGACTTCTCTTGCTGAATTGTCCATAAAATATATTTGCAAAAATGTACAGTCTTCAACAGGCACTGGCAATAAGGAACCTGTTTGATGATGTATTTGAATCCCTGAATCTGCAACAATATAAATATGTATGCAGGTAATTGCATAGCAAATTGTACCACCATGTGGCTCGCAAAATACTGCCACAATACTTTACATCATTTCAAATTAAAACTACTTTAAACCTCGACATTAAACAGCCATCCACGGCAGCTTTGGGCAGTAGGCTTTACCAAGAACACCTTGCTCATGCCATTATAAAAAACAACATGTTATAAAATGGTGCTGATTAAGTCTTCGGATTAAAGACCCATTATTATGTATTTGACTTATTGTTTACAAAATAAACACATCACTGACTCGACATATTTTGCACCAACTACATGGTTTTAAAACTAAAAAAAAAACGTTTGCCATTATACTTACTAAAAGTAGGCATAAAATTGTCTCGTATAACTTTTGTTGCCCCAAATGATGTCATTTGAAAGCAATTATTGTACTGCTAGATATGAGTCAAAAAATTAACCAATGAATGTAGTGGCTCTGGTGGCGGTACCAATGGCGTCAATTTGACTTGGCCGCTGGTGCAACACAATCCAGAGGCTTCATTTTTGAATTTCAATCCCAATGTGGACACACAATGTTCATTAGTCCAATAGCAACAATTTGCTCTGAACTGTAATCAATTGCCACATTATAACTGAATGCAGCTTTGTGGGGATTAAACACAACATTTCTATCTTGATATCGATTCAGTTCAAGTTCATTTCGCGCTTCGCGTTGCTCATCAGTTTGATTTGCTCTTATATTTCTTTGACTTGCCGTATTTCGAGTTCTGCGGCCTAAGCTTGTACGTCTGGTTGGTAGCATTGTTAAAAACGAAATTCCAACTGAAAATAAAAAGCTTTCATACATTTTCTGCATAACCATGTACACCAAATTGTAGTATTGTGTAGTCACCAAAAGTTACTAAAAATCAATATGAAGATGCGAACTTACCTTGATTAACAAACACTTATTAGCAAGTAAAAATCTTCTTAGTCTTTAAAACTCGAAAAAATATTAAGATAATCTTTCAGAAATATTGAAAAATATACATTTAATTTTGCATATTTTAAAAAACGCGCAATACGAATGTCAATGTCATTCACACCAATAGACTATATTGAAAGAGCATCGTTTGTTCGAAAACGTGAATAGAAACTTTAATTTACACAAAATAAATTTCTGAACACACGCGTAACTGTTGATAATTTGTCATTATTTCTGAACGCACGCATAAATATTTGAGGAATTTCTATTAATGCTTAATGCACTTTACAACATTTTCAATAGATTAAAAAAAATACAGACAATTGTTTATTCACCCTTTTCATAGTTTATGCATAAATGTCAATCATTATTTACAGAATTTGAATTTAGAAACAACAAATATTTGACATTTATTGAATCTAGCTTTTGCCCGTGACTTCGTCCGCGTAGTGGTGTTAGTGGTCAAAATGCTGCCGTATGTTATCTAAAATGTGAATTACTTGAGAATATGTTACTGTTAGCATTTTTAAAGATATGTATTCCAAAGAAACCACGACCGCCGATTCATCATTTTATAATCATGATGAAAAGTAGCCAAGGTTATCTATATTATTATCCTTTAATTTCCTATATATTGCCTATCAATAAAAAAATACATTGTTTCGTTGTTATATTCCAAAAAAAAAAACATTCGTGCAAGCGTAACCTCAACACAAACAGGGTTAATTTCGCATTCATAACATTAGTATGGTAATAGGGATATTGGCGATATAAATAAGTATATGTGTATTTAAATAAGAATCGAACGCGAGTGAAGTCACAGGCAACGTATTAACGAAAATGACGAATTTTCAAGCAAACATTAATCTCCTCTATCAACCATTCTACGCCTTCTACCCTTTTTAGTAGCCTATGTTCTTTCGCTCCTCATTAAGTGTCTAAATACAAAATTTCACTGTTACAGCTTTAAAAATTACGAATTTCCATATGACCATTCATCCCCTATTTTTACCCATTCTCTCCTATTTTTTTGCAACAAAAAGTATCAAGTGAGTTCTATTCTATCTCAGTACCAAATTTCATCAAAATCGGTTCACTGGTTTAGGCGTAAAGGGTAATTACAGACAGAGAGAGTTACTTTTGCATTTATAATATTAGTAGGGATTCTGTGCTCCAAGTCTCCAACGCACACTTATCCAATAGCATTTGTTTTTTAATATCCAATAGCAATATGAACTTTATCCAATAGCAATAAAGCTCAAATTGACTCTACGTATTAGTTAGAAAACGTTTGTATGAGATAAAGAAAAGGGCTGTTTTTAGGGCTTTTCCGTCAATTATTTGATATTTTCTCGCCGTAAAAACCATCCTTGAACTTCGACGAATATTACAAAAAAAGAATTGGCCAAATTGGTCCACGCGTTCTCGAGTTATGCGCTTACCAACGATTTTAGCGATTCATTTTTATATATAAGATAATAGGGCTCAAAATTGTATAAGTAGGTACCTATGAAAATGTTCATAATATTTTTTTTATAAGACAAGAATAATTACGTAAACTTACGTTGAATCGAAGTCGGTTAAAACTTAATGTTCAATATTTTTATAATAACTATCATGTAACCTACTGACTAGGCCGCTCATGATGAAGAGTCACTCTGTGACTCGAAACTAGTAGAGCTGTTCTCCATTTAATGTACGTGAGTAAACCGTAATTTTTAGTTAATTGATGTTCCATTTTCACCAATTTACACCCAACTATTTCATTTACAGTTTTTGTAAATAACTTTAATATTTACCGTGCAATAATAAACTAAAATTATTTTATACAATTGCTAAGCCAGCTAGCTCGAGCAATCTAAACATGAATAAAGTCAAAATATAATAAATTCAAAGGCAACAATCGTAACATTTAATTAAATTGTCGATGGGCCGTTAAAGAATTAAGGCGTGGGCAAATTCGTGAATTTCACTCGGAAAATTGTAAAACATAGTCGTTATAAGAAATTTATAATGGCTAATTAACCTATTTTAATTCAGCTAAAGCAACAGAAATTATATGGATGGGCTGTTTCCAGTCTTAATTGTTTATTATCTTGCTTAAATGTACCGTTGGGGAAGCATTTGGTAGACCGACGCTTCTTTATCGTTAGGAAAACAAATACGGATAGAAGGACGTGAAATTGGGTTGAAATGTATCCTTATTAAATGGTTCAATGTTAGATTAGTTGCAAATGTGACTACAGATAAGGTACCTATACGATTTATTCCTGGATAGAAAGAAAGAAAAAACATTTATTCCACACGCTAAATAAACAAGTATATATAAATAAGTATATGACATGTATAGTTCACGCAAATATTCGAAAATAAATGAGATTTAAAAAAAAATCATGTGGTGTGGTGGTGGCATGGAACCAGTTCAGCAAGCATGTGCAAGACAGGGCCTTGCGCTGGTATTCTACTGCCTTATGTGGCTCATGGATATACAAGTATGGATAATAATTATTATAACAATATAAATAAAATAAAATAAAAAAAAAAACACAACACTCAGATCTGTTTGTATGTGATTTTGATTTAGTTTGGTATTCTTAGTATAAAGGGCTTAAGAAAAGAGGATTATTCTACATGAACATTGAATAACTATATCTATTCCTTCGAGGAATAAGATTCCATATCGAAAACAAACAATGATGTTGAAAGAAAATATAAAAAATAAAAGTATTGGTAACAAAACACTCATACCTAACTTTACATAGAAAAATAAACTTTAAGTAACGTTATGAAGTTTTAGATTTCAACTTAACGATCTTAAGTTAAAAGAACAACACGACACCGCTTCTTAAGACTGTAATAACAATTAGCATCAAATTTCATAGGCCATTACCCATGCGATATTACTCAAACCAGACGATAATCACCGCAAATTATGTCATAACACCTTATTAGTGGGTTGGTGATGGCTTCATTAATGTTCCTAATTTTATTTTGTAATCAGATATGGTCAGTTTCTCTGCATATTTCATTTAGTACTTTCTTCTTAACCCTTTTTCTAACGTCACGCCTTTTATTCCCGAAGTGGTAGGCAGAGGTGCACATAATGTCACGCAATGCTACTGTATAATGTTTACGTGCTTTTCACCATTTGTGTAGTAAGTTCCATGTGAGTGAGCCTATTGTCATATACCGGACAAATTTCCATTTGTGTTACTACTGAGAATTTTTGCTGCTGATGCTATGTGTAAAGTTGTTTTACTAGCTGCTTTGTGTAACTAGAATAGACTGATTTGACTATAGTTCGGCCATTACGTAAGTAACTGGATGATTTTCCGCCCTCAATAAAAAAACCTAGGAAATCTGATCGGAGACTCCTTGCTAGATATTTATGCAAGTAACTACTACACACTGCATCCCCAATTATATGAAAACACCTGTTTCTAGAATATTCCGCGACATTTCTAGCTAAATATAGAACATTACTTCGGTATCGTATCAAGAGATATTATTCCCAAGCTGCACTTTATTCCTTTATAGTAGCAATTAAGTCCGAAGCTTAAATATTAAGGAGCTACTGGAAGCCATGTTTATGTGTTATAAACTTAGTTTTAAGTAACACAGGGTTTAAAATAGAGGGGCGAACGTTTGTAGATGTAGTGCCGAGTTTATCTCTGGTGTTTATTATTATGATTGTATGAACATTGAAGGTCTTTGGAATTAGTTACGTGTCTGAGAACTTTGGCTGTTTTGATGGTAGACTTGTAGTTTTCGGAGTTGTATGCTTTTGTAGTGCTATGTAGTTAGTAGGTTATGTTATAAGGTCTGTTTCACAATGTGTGATTTAGTTATTGTTAGCTTAATTAACACATACACATTTCTTATGAAATTTTGCTTGATCTACAGGATCTAATGTTATTATCAATAATGTATTCCAAACCAAGATACTTAATTTTTCTTAATTTAACAATACATTTGGATTGCCAATTATCGTATAATATATCTTATTTATTATTTTATTTTTAGCTGTAATCGTCCCACTTCAAGTCATAGGCTTTCTTACCCTCCTTTCACTCTTCTCTTTGCAGATCTTTCTGCGACCAATCCCTATCGTAGGTGTTAAGTTCGTCCCGCCATCTTCTTTTTAGCTTTTATAAGTCTGCGTTTGGCCACCAACCCGCTTTCTGCTAGAACGGCAAAGCGAATATTTAGCACACAGACTTAGATAGTACTTATTTACTCTGACCTTGAAAAGATCTGGGTCATTTGACCATCTCCTAACACATCATACTCTTCATTAATCACCATATACAACACAAACCTTAATATCTCATTCTTATTAAGAATGACCCACATCTGATAATCGACCACCTTCCCCCACGATTTATTATATCAGGTCAGGTGCATATGTTACTAATACGATATAAGCCGCAGTCTGTGTCAGATTAGCATTACATATAGGTGTAATAGATTCATCCGCATTCCAATCGTGCTGGCCGGAGCGGTCGGGGTCAACGTACTATGTTTCAGGTTGAATTAGCATTGTGGGTTTAATAGCCTCGGTTCAGAGGTATAATAAAATGATTTTTATTTTTGAATTGAATATGCCATTCGCTTTTGTAATCAATTAAGAAAAACATACTGATAACTGCTGTGAGCTTGATTGCCGAGCCTTTAACATATAAAACATTGTGTATTTTATCTCAAGTTCTAATGATAGTGTTAATGACCATGTCAGGCCTACTCCGGTTCTCGAATCCGAAGTTTCGTTTAATCTTCGGTCGTAGGTTTTATTGATTTACTAATGAAATTACTTGAAATAACGTTTTATTTTTAATTTCATATCAAAACCTATTTGTTTATCTTAATTTTCATTCGTTCATTTTGTTCACGGAAGTTTGCAATAAATAGAATTGTAGTAGGCAATCTGAAGTTTTTGCATTCGTTCGTTGAATTAGAGTAGCCCCTGTTTTTTTTTTTTATCCGTAAAAACCTCATATTTTTTTGTCTTACCCGAGAATAGAAACTGAAACTTATTGCCCAGCCGACCCTAGAGACCACTTTGACCAACAAGTAACCAACCAAAAACCAGCATTGTATTGTACAATCTGAAAAAAAATAATAATCCATAAACCCAACTTTCAAAATTACTCTTTCTAAATACCCAGGAAATGATTTCCAATCCCTGTTACACAGCACCTTATCCATTCACCAACGAGGCATAAAACTTGCTTACCTTAATATTTCTCATGTCATTACACCTAGCTTATAACACGGCGTAACATTTACTCGTAATACAAGGACATAAAGAGTAAAACGTCACATGTTGTTTTACGTCGTTTTTTTACTGAGTCGTAAAAGGTGTGACGTATTTACTATGCCTATTGTTTTTTGGGTATAGCGTACAATACAGTATGTTAACTAACAGAGGGCGTTCCTGTTAACCCGCAATAGTATAGCATCCATACGTGCTAAAAAAATATTACCATTCAAAAACAAAAAAAATTTTTTTTAATGTATATATGATATTTATTTTGCAAGTAGGTTACAATGCATCTCTTTTACACGTCAATCTCTTAAATAGCTAGATGAGGCCGATAAAATTAATATTCACCAAACATTTCAAATCGATACGTAAAAGAATCACTCTGTGCACGCGTAGTTGAAGGAAGGCAACGTTGCAATTTATTGCTTATTTTTCTATGCTAATATTTTTATTTTAATCTATTTATGATATTATAGATTAACGAGTTTAAAGGAACGCCCTCTGTTAGTTAACATACTGTATGTATAAGTTAAATCTAATTCATAGTTTGTACTCCTTGATTGAAATAATGTTATGTTTGACCTTGAAATAAAAACATGTTTGTTTTCGGCAGTTGCGTCTGTTCATATGTATTCGTAATATTTATTCTCTAGAGAGTCTTTCGAGTTACCTACCAATAGGACCAATTGAGATAAAATTGATTAAAGAATTATAATAAAATTAGGTTTTAGTAATTGAGGTGGCCTATGGCAAGCAATGGGCGTCTAGTATCAGAGAGATTGTAAAAAAAAAACATTATTTTTTTAAGAGTAACGATGGAGTTTATTCGAAGCTACACTTTGGAACGAGCTTCACTGATAGACAGACAGACTGACGGACAATTCAATTTGACGTTTCAAAAGTGCCTAATTTAGGATCAATTGCAATAAATGTTTTGACTTTTGTAACTGATAAGTTGATAATGAAGGTCATGAAAGCATAGTGAGTATTCTAATAGTAGGGAAACTCCTTTCAAAAGGATCAAAATCCTTCCTATAACATCAAAAGGATTAAAGTTACATTAAATTTTAAAATCTAGTTTCTATAAAAGCAACTTTATAAATGGATGTTGCCCATCCCGTTTCTTCCATTTTTCATTCCATCTAACCAGAAATAGGACAAACTAAATTAAATGGAATCATATTTATTTCCCATCAACCGCGACTCGTGGACTTTCTTGAACCGACTCAGAGAAAAATATTATCATTTTAAGAGGGAAATCCCTCGTTATTTTTGTGTGAGGCTTTTTAATTAGACTTCTGAGTTCATTCCTTTGTTTTCTTTCTTTTAGAAACGTGACCTCGTGGTAAGATTTTACTTCTGTGTCTTTTTTAAAATGTGTTTATATTGTTGTAATTAGAGAATCATTGTCATCCTAAGATGTCGACTACTAAACTAGATCTGCAACAAGTTTGGCACTTTCCCCGTGGTATTTAGTGTTTTGTTTGACATGTGTAAATATTACATTTCTAATTGAACAGAAATATCGAAATAAATTCAAAGGCAAAGGACAATTACATACTATGTCTCACGAACGTTAGTCTCTATTCTAATGTTCTTTATACATACTAAATTCATTATTGTTTTTTGGCTTACTCACGTAATTATTTGACTAGCGACAGTGTGTTGTGTTGCGGAATGCTGTTCATGAATATGCCTCTAGCATGGCTTGAAACTAGTCGAGTTCCTCGTTAAATAATTACGTGACTAAACCAAAAAAAAAAAACATACTAATTCTTTAAGATAGCCTCTTTAAAGGTTCAAATATAAAGTTGAAAAGTAGTCATTCATTCATTTTCCAATATACTAAATTATGTAACGCACATAATGCCTCGCCCAGAGATTTCAAAAGCAGTCTTATCCTAAAATTCTACTTCATAATATTTAAGATTACATAAAATATCTGAAAAGTCACTTTCAACGTTCCTGTTAGGGCCTTTTCATCAATCATTCAAGTGTCCGAAATATTGAAAAACTGTTTCTATTAAGATAAGAGTATATTTTTTTTGGTCGTAAGTCGTTATAGTTTTATCCATTGTTAAAATGGACATAATGTAGCTGTAAAAGAATGTGATATAACGGCTATCCTTGAAGATTCTACAGCATAGGTGTAAAAGGGCTAAAGGGGTAATCATCCAATGACGTCTTTCGCCTTGGACGAGGCAAGAGGAAGTGTCAGACTCTTACTGACAAATAACCACCCCATTCCTACTCCTGCTTTTTGAGCCGGAGCCACGGTGAACTCGCTAGGTAGACCGCAGCTTTGGAGACGGAAAAGGGCTGCATTAGTTAGTATACAAAATAATGATTCGCCAACTAGGACCGACTACATACTAATGATTTTTTTAGATGAATACGCAAATGGGAACTCATGGTTACGGCCAACCAAGTGAATATTATTACGTGAAACAATTGTCTTGCGTATGGTTATTTTACACAACAATGACGTCAAACATATTAAACGAATCTACCTGGTGAACAAGGAAACTGCGCATTTCGCAGTTTAAGCACTCAAAATTGTGCAAAATTGTAAATCTAATGGCAGGGCCTCGATTACGTTGACAGGGCGACGATGAGCGAGCTAACGGTGCGTCAAATGGAACGACATAAACCAATATATGGCCCACTTATCGCCATCCCTGCCGCCATGAATTCACACGTCATTTGTTACCCGACAGTCGTACCGGCCTATAATATGGCCCAATTTTTAACATCCCAACATATTTTAGATGGTTTGAAATTTTGATGTGCTCAATGTGAATTTTATCTGCATCAACGTTTGGGTTGTGGACGTCAAAATATTGCTGTGTTTCTGTCATTTGATTTTGGAGTGGTGGAGATATTGAGGGGCCTGGTATTCTATGAAAGGGTTTCCTAATGCAGATGCCAGTCTTCCACTAAGGAAATCAATACGTAGTATAAGATTTGTTCATAATAAGATGTCTATGTGGAAGAGAAATAAAATACATTTATTATTATTATTTTGTGATACAATACAGGATTGCTTCATTATAGGTCTTCCTTAAATGCGGAATATTCTTAGGTCCTTAGTGCCGTTTCTTACTTACTTACTAGCAACCACATAGGAAGATATTAAGTTCGATGATAAAAACCGACTGATGACACATGGCGCAAATAAAGTTTACGTGCGATTTAACTATTAGAAGTCCCTACACTAAACTGTTGTATAAGCTCCACAAACAAGCCTCAGCACACGTGTCAAGTTCAAACTCTTAAATCAAAATTGCAAAAGGTACCGCTCAGCCTGAAACCAGGTAAACCAACATTAACCTCTTCATGTCCTTCTTTAGAATAATAAAATCTATTTGGACATAAAACGAGAGCTGTTCCAAGGGTTAACAAACGGGTTTGATGCTCAGTTAATTCTCTGCAAACGCTTCAGACACTGAATATTCAGAGGCACTCCGTTACTATGGCAACGGAAGCTGCGACACTTAATCTTGTTACATGTCAAGCATGTCCTAGTTGTAAGTTTAGTATTTTTAAAATGTATTTAAATGGAGACGGTGTGCAATCTGAAACTCGGTAAAGGATTAAAGGTAGCATTTTTGTAATTTTATTATAACTATCGTGGGACATACTAAATTAATTATTATGTTATTGTCTAACTGACGTAATTGTTTAAGGAAGAACTCGACTAGTTTCGTAATATGAGCCTCTAGCATAGATTGAAACTATTCGAGTTCCTCGTCAAACAGTTACGTAAGTAAAGCGATAACATAAGGAATCAAATTAGTGTGATTATGACCGGTTCTCTAGCACAATCTGGTTGTGGTTTCAAAACACAAATGTCCTCAAAATAACGCCTTGGAAGTCCAACGTTACTATTAAACTACTAGTTTGGTACATTACCTAACTAGTAGTTTTATTTAGATATTTTTGTATAAAACTTTACTGACAAAAAACTAAACTTTACAATAAAAATATAAGCAAAACATTTTACTAAACTAGCTAGGCTAAAAAAAATTTAATGTAAAACATCGGTACTATGTATATTATATGCTGAAAGCCCCTAAACGACTCTCTAAGATAAGCCATCAGCCACTAATATTACATTTTTTATTATATTTTTCATGTCCTCTTGTAAAAACTGAATTGAAATGGAGAGAAAAAATTTTATCAACCATTTTCAGAGTGGAATTGTAAAAATACACTTTTTAATGTTCTTCGCCGTAAAATAGACGTAAATGACTTTGCGACTGGCACGCCATCTTCCGTTTGCGTTGGAACATAAAATAATATAGTTACCGGGGAGGTTTTATTCATAAACTGTTTATGGGTGTCTAAAGATTTTATTTATTCTGATTAACGTTGATGGTGTTTGTATGTAAGGAGACAGTACTGAGAATCATTTAATGGTTACCTAACAAATTATTTTCTTAATAAAAAGATAGATATTTTTATATATCGGATTTTTTTTTCATTTCATTTAAAAACAATCACACAACAATATATGAAAAAAAAAAATGCTTTAGAGAAAAAATATCGTGAGAAATTCCATATATCTGAGTGTGGTAGTAAGATATTAATGGTGTATATTTTAATATTGTTAATATTTTTTAAAGATGTATTTTGTAAGATAAATAATTTAATACAGACTGTTTTTTTTATAAACACACAATGAATATTTTATGATAAATAATATTTATGTCTGAAAATGGGTTACATAACACTTTTATGGCAAAAATAAGGTATTCTTACGTTTTTTACCGGATACATTTCGGAGAGTGTGCGGGGGAATTGCACAACTTGATTCCTCCTAGTCCTTTCCATCATCGAACCACAAGACAATCGGCGAGGCGTCACCGTTTCATGGTGGATATCCCACCCACACGCACGAAACGCTTCGCTTCAAGCTTCCTTGTGCGAACGGCTAGGGAGTGGAACTCCTTGCCGGAGTCTGTGTTTCCTGATGGGTATAACCTGGGTGTCTTCAAAGCCCGAGTGAATAGGTTGCTTATGGGCAGACGTGCTCCATCGTAGGCCGCATCATCACTAACCATCAGTCGAGATAGCGGCCAAACGTCAGCCCATTTAACGTAAAAAAAATCTAAAATTATCTACCACGACTTTAATGGGAGGTAATGTTGTGTTTGAAGATTACAATAGTAAATATTGATGAAGAGTAATTTATTTTTATTATGAACGATCTATCTTCTTCACAGATGTGTAGCAGATAATTTTAGAACACCTTATACAGTGGTTATTAGTAATTTCAAGCTACACAACATCAATTACTTCTACATCTCACCAACACCCACTGAAACAAATATGTCAGTCAGCATTCAGAAACAGGATTACCCACCCTTTCCTCAACCGCAAATAATTACAAAATAATTCACCGACGAACATCAGACGAAGTAATTTACCAATACACCTGGGCCCTAATCAGGTAGAGGTACTTAGTGGTCCAAAATGAATTGCGTTTCGGGACCAAACCTTAAACAGAAGGCCTAGGGGCCGTAATACAACATTAAAGGTTAGCGTCATACCGAGACGCGATGCGATGCGACGATAGTGGAAGAAGCCAATGACAATGGCATGAGCTATCGTCAGCGGTATTTCTGAAGCGATACATTCAAGAAAAGAGCTTACTCTTTTTTAAAAATCCGGCAATGCATAAAAAAAAAGTTATTACTCTGGTGACTCGCCTGCTCGTTTGCCACCAATTCCATAAAAAAAACGACTGATATTATTACACAAAACACTTAATGATACTATCAATATACAATGTAATATATGTATCTTACGTTACGTACATTACATTGGCGCTACTGGATCAATCCATCCATTCACACATTACATTTAGTGACTTTGAGAGCTGTCGAGCGGTGTCAAGTGACACACCTCAACGCAGTTCGACGCGGTGCACTGTGACCGAGTGACTATTGTAAAGTTGAGGCACTCTTACAAACTGTCCGCGCAGCGTCGCATCCCGTCGCGTCGTACCTCAGTGTGACCTGACCCTAAGTCCTTTGGCACTCTTAATGTCCCAACGGCTGGGTGGAATTGGGGTCTTGAATATAACTGAACGTGTCCAATAAAACTCTATTTATATGTTAGTTTTGTATGTAAATTCTGATATTTGATGTTGTTTTACGATACACAGGATTCTTATAAAAAAATATTCGTTTTGATCATAGTTATTGTGTTAGTATCTTGTTATTTAAAATAACTTTAATTTTATTATAATTTTCGTGAGGTATACTAAATTATTATATTATTGGCTTACTCACGTAGGTTTTTGACGTGGAACTCGACTATTTTTAAGCCATGCTAGAGGGTCATGTTCTTGAGTAACATTTTACGATACACGACGCGGCGATTGTTGCGCTGCTACTGAATTAAAACTAAAATATTTTTTGTCAAGTAAGAAACCCGAGATAGCCATTTTGATTTTATCATGTGTATATCAACGACCTAATTTCATCCTTATAATGTCTGATTAGACGAAATAAGACCAAAAAAGAGTTTCGTGAAAATATTGTAATTTAGGAATTGCGTAACTTAATAAAAGCCTAAAATACAAACAATATACTTTATCAAATTAACTAACTTAAAACAAAAATATTTTCTTTAAAACTTTTCTCAAATGACAGATTTCGATTAAGGGAAATTATTTTTCTTGGCAATTTTTCTAACCAAGTTTCTTGAATGTTCTAAAAAGTTTGGCTAAGCAAATATCTTTGATTCATAATTTACTATCCTTAACCAGGGAAGGATCGAGAGATTGGGAGATAGAGCTCAGTGGCGTGCCATTGGAGAGTCCTATGTCCAGCCGTGGACGAGAACATGCTGCTGATGATGATTACGATGATGATGAACCAAGGAGGGAGGGAAACTTATCTGTAACTTAAAAAAAAGCACCTAACGCCTTGAAATGATACTAGGTATGTTTGCCCCAAGAAACGAATCCAGGACCCCTTAATCGACAGTCATATTTGCGGTTACTATACTAACGAGTGTGTCTTAAAGGGACAAGCCTGCCACAACCCCTCATACCGCTGCAACTCCTGTAAACCAGGATCAACAGTTGATGCAACCATGAAAACACTGAAGTCTAGCGCATCCCAAGGACATGATCTTGGTAATGTTTTGGATCCGGTAACGAAATAAATTAGACGATATTATTAGAGGAGAAGAAAAAGAAAACGATAATTTCCACTAAAGAGTATACATGTCAAATTAAAGTATTCACTATGTATCAATATTTTATTATAATGCGTGTAAAAATTTCAATGAGAAAAAGTACATTTAAGTTTGAAACTACGCTCAACAATATTTCGCTTCAAACAATTAAAAAAATTCAAAGACTCTAAAGTGTAAAATTCTGTAACAAAGTGAGTCCTTTTCAAGTACTTTGGACAGCTTTTCACATCGCTCTTGACCATGCAAAAAGAGGCTTTACATGTTTCACATAATAACTTTTAATTACTTTCTCATGTATTTTTATATTTTTCTATGAGCGTTAAATCTGTCCTTAATATAAAACGACTTTTAACTACTTTAACTAAAAAAAACCAAAGGAGACTGGGAAGTCACGGGTCCGAAAGTAAATGAACGAGAAATCTAAAATTATTTTATGTAACCAAACACTAAGAATTTACATTATTACCGTAC
The DNA here is from genome assembly GCF_023101765.2 of Spodoptera frugiperda. Lineage (NCBI taxonomy): Eukaryota > Metazoa > Arthropoda > Insecta > Lepidoptera > Noctuidae > Spodoptera > Spodoptera frugiperda. The sequence continues at coordinate 13,495,240 of NC_064223.1, read as the reverse complement.
ATTTATTACATTGTAACCAAAAACTGTTGATTTACTTATAATAAACCCTTTTTCTAACGTAAAAATCGAACAACACCTTGCTTGACATATGCACTAAGAAACTAATAATAAACTAATAAAGAAACGAATAAAATATATGAAAAAAGATCATAACTAAAATCCAAGGTACAACAAAGTAATATAATGTATATACTAGGCCATTACCAACCAAACGGTGTGATAATACAAAATTAATTTCCTCTTGAAACGTGTTCATTAGTTGATTATCAATATTGATGTGCTGTTGCATTAACTTGATACTCCTCTGAGATTATCAAATTTTGATCCTCATTAAGTCAAACGACTGACTTTGATAGATCGTGTGATTGTGGAGGTGCTTATCGTGAAGTATTGAGTCGAGGTTTGATCAATAATGTACATTATCAGTCTTAACTAATGAAATAAGTTTGTTTGTTGTACTTTCTAGTACTTCTTAACGTTCTATTTCTTTACTTAGTTATAGTTCAATTTGGAATAATCAAAATTTAGATTATAATTTAACAATAAAAATTGTGCAACGTCGAGTCCTTGAAATATCAATAGTACAAATAATAAAACTGTAGAAATAATACAATAATGTATGATGTGAGTCATTCGTTGTGTGATTGAGGTTACCGGAGGCCCAGTTACCCCCTTTCCCAATATTACCAAGCCCGATTCCCCAACAACACTTAAATTCCTATCCCCTAAAAGGCCAGCAACGCACTTAAAACGCCTCTGGTGTTTCGGGTGTCTATGGGCGGTGCCGATTGCTTACCATCAGGTGATCCGTCTGCTCGTTTACTGGCTTATACCATAAAAAAACATTCACTGCATCTGAACACAAGCTACACCAAAAGCCTTCTGTATTGACCCATCAAACTCTTGCAAGTATGTATCGACCTATACATACACATTATGTATATTTGCCTTACCTTTATAATAGCTCTCACCTCTACCCATAACATCATTAGCCCCATACATAGTGATTTATGGGGCACTAATCCATATTTTGACCCTCATATAATGACATCACGACGATGTAGTTACCATGTAAATCATATTGAAGAAGGGGATTAAATGTAATATCTATATACAAAACGAACCCAGATGTTTAAACTTACATAAATACTAGTAAGTACTAAAAATGCATGAAATTTTTATTTCTTTTGGCTCCTAAACTGAAGTCAGCAATAGCATTCGTGATCACTTGTTTAACAAAAAAAAAAATACTCGTGTCTTGACAGGACTTCTTGTGTCTTGTGTTACAAAATAGCTAGAAACAATTTCGTGTACCATTAATTATTAAGTATTCAAAAATATTTCACACATAAATTGGTTAGCTGATTTATATGAATTGGCAAATAGCATTAACAAATCCTCTGGGATCAGTAATGTGACCACAGACATCAATGCCATAAGTGGCTTGTTGAACGTGTTACTATTCACGCTCCATCACCACTGATTTATTATGAGGTTGATTTAACCTCCTGAGTCCGAGGGTATGATATTTTCGTTTATTGATTTGATTTTTACAACATGATATCTTACCATTATATAGACACAAGAAAAAATAAAATAAAAATTATAGCGTGTGGAAAACGAATTTTTCACGATGTTCTATATTAAGAACATCAGTTTTATACAACTATGATCATAAATTTTTGATGTACTTAATTTAGGATACTCGTTTTTATTTTTAATATGAAATAAAACACTTCATACTTAAACATATATTTATTAGAAATAATCACTCTCTGCTCCGTAATTGAAATATATTTTAAACGTTAACCACTATTGTTTTGGTTGCTAATCACAGAAAGGCTAATATTTATAAAATCTTTGAAAGAAAAACAAAAATAATCAAAAACTAAATAATAATTTTCTTCATGAACTAATTATATTGCTTTACTTAACTTTAATCACTCTTACAATTTTACATAATGGAGATCTTAAATTAATAATTAATTTGAATCAGAATCAGCGGTACACCCATGGAATTGAGCAAAACAATTCCTAGAACTACATAGACATAAGTAGACACGACAGAAACGGCACTTAGCTGTAGTTTTCTTATTGCAGCCTTCCTTGCGACATCTCTGCTGTTTTTTAGTAAATTGTGGCATATGTCTTGCATTCGATGTTCTTTTTTGAACAGTTGGCAAGGGATTTATTTTAGTTCGCCTATTTTTTTGCTGGCTTGGTAGATCCAAATCTTCATCACACGATTCCTCTTCAGCTAGGGATACCAAGTTTTCCTCTATCAGTTTAAAACCTAACTTTAATTTGTACTCACGCAGCTGAGGTATTTTATGCAAGGGCTCATTCTGAAGCTTACGTTGCTCACGATAAATAATCCAAGAGTTCGACACAGCAATGTCAATCATATGAAAAATAAACCTGATAGTCCACTTACGAGTTCGCGCCCGTATCGGGCAAACTGCTATCATTCTGTCTGCCAAATCGACGCCACCCATATTCGCATTATACATTTTGATGACTTCTGGACGTGGAACTTGGATATATCTTTTATTTATTTTATTCCAACGCTTACATGTATCAACATTTTCGTTAGTTAAACAAGTTGACATTAGTAAAACGGGCTTGTTGTCTAACCATTTCGTTACAGCTATTTTTCCATCTTGCGAAGCACAAACCTCAGTAGTACCACGGCTCTGTTTTGAGAACTCATTGTCAGGTGTCATGACGCAATCGCGAGGTACACGATTCTTCATGATAGTCCCAGTAGCATTAAAACCACGATGGGTTAATTCTTGCATCAACTTCATAGATGTGAAGTAGCGATCAAAGTACAAATAGTGTCCCGGAACTAATGACGTGGTCAAGTACAAAACAGCGGACTCTCCCAAACTGAAACCATCATAACCTGGAAACGTCGTTGCTCCCTCGTATACCTTCATGTCACAAATACTCCCGTTAGGGTTGGCCAAAACAAATACTTTTAATCCGACGGGATTGGGCTTATTAGGGCAGTACTGTCTAATACCACATTGACCTGAGAATGGTATAATCATCTCGTCTATTGAGAGATGCTCGGACTTTTGTTGAACGTGACATCCTTCGCAAATACGGTCAAATAGAGGTGTTACTTTCCAGGTTTTGTCGATTGCGCGCTGACTATCTGGGATATCATTATCGAAAACTACCTTTAACCGGGTTCTTAACAAGAAAAATCTGTCACGGGTCATATTATCTGCCACTATTGGAAGTCGCCAAACTTTTTCCCAGTACATTTTGATTTTAGGATAGCCAATAGTGGCCATGACCATAGATATACCAAAGAATGTCTTCAATTCTCTCAATGTGAGTCCAAGTGCCTTTTGATTCTTCAGCATTTCCGTTTGATTGGTCGCTGTTACTATTTTCTCTAAAATTGTATCGTCTATATAGTCTTCAAAATATTTAAACATTTCGAAATCATTAAAAGCTCTTTGAACATAATTAGGTGAAAGTAAGTTGTGTTTAGTTGGGCTAAACACTCCTGTCCAAGTATTACTGGTTTCATTGTTAACTTGTACAATCCTACCTCTTCCTCGTGCTCGCATGAAACGCCTTCCACTACCTGAGCCTCTGCGTGAAGATGATCTTACTCTAGATCCTCGAATCAATGAAGATGATGAAAGTGCTGGCGATGAAAGAGGTGGTGTCGATAATTCTAGATCTTCTTCTGAATCAGAGCTATAACACCTATCAGAATCAGAATTTGGTCGAACTTCAGGTGGCATGTACAGGTCCTCATCATCAGAAGCACTAAAATCACCTTCACTTTGGTTCAGCTCGTCGAGAATTTGATCTTCATGTAAAACTGAAAGAAAAAAAAAACCATATTTAAAAACGAACGTTCTAAAATAAGTACATCCAAAATGACAATATTACCGTATAGAAACCACATGTACTAAATTAAGGACATTGATCGAATTCAAGTCATGGAGTAGAGTTATTTGAGTAAATCAGTGAAATAATTGTCATTAGTTACTGTACAAACATTAGTTAGCATGTACAAACTCCGAGAAACTAGCAGGTTGCAAAAAAATATACGATTCAAATGGATTAACTTACCCCGTTGTCTCGGCGCACGCGTCCCTCGTTGTTGCGACGCCATGTTCGGTTTGACAGAAAGGACTGAGCGGGGAGAAACTTTTTTTCTTTGAACTAAAAATTACAACGTTTCGTTTCACGAAAAAAACTTGATGCTAAACTGGTGCACTTCGGTAAAATATTTTATTTTTTTGGTTGTCCTAAATTTAGAACTTCAGTACTCAGGAGGTAATGTAATCTGCTTATAACATTTTTTGGGTGGGAAAATCATCCAATGACTGCTCCCGCATTGAGTGAGGTGAGAGGGAGTGTCTGTCTCTTACTGACTAAAAACCACCCCGTTCCTACACATTTATCCCCTTTCTACTCTTGAAAAGATTTAGTCTGAAACTTAATAAGCGGTGGAAAACATAGGGTACAATAAAAAATATGGGTGTCATACTATCATCACACGAGCTTATCAATAGAAAACTTCCAATTTTATTTGGAAGTTTGTGTGTGTTTGTTAAAACAATGACATCAAAACGGCAAAAGGGATTGGGATGAAATTTGGTATAGGTGTAAATATTATGGTCTGAAATAATACATAGGCTATCTAAATAAAATGTATCCCACGGGAACGCTGCCGAAATCGTTGGCAGAAAATCGTATAGTACAAGAAAGAAATTGCTTTCTAGGATTCTGATCCCTGAAGTGTTTGACCAAGGTACGCAAATACATAAGACACTTGTATTTATGTCTTGGAATGTCGCCGCACCTTGGCCAGAAGCTTGAGCCATTAAATAGAGAGGACAGCATATACATAGGACTTTCTTTATATCCTGATGAAAAAAAATGATTGCATATAAAATTTAACTTCATAGTAACACAATTAAAAAAGTACAGCAACATTTTAAGCTGAGCTTAGAGTTGTCCAACTTGTTTGCTGTTAGGAGTGGAAGTGGTTTTGTTTTAGTGACCGTATTACAACTTTACGTCGGAACTTCTGTTGAAGTTTTACTTCATTGTCATTAGACAGGACTTATTTACTCTCTTCTGTTTATTGTTTACAGTCTCGTTGGATATGGAATGTGAAGAGTGTGCGGCGACACCTAACAAGTGACAGACGACAGAAGTCGCACATAAATATCTCAACGAGCAAATCTACGGATGACGTCATAAATATCCTGCATCGTTAATGTGAAGTTTACATGCGAATAAACATGGATAGAAAATCTCAACGAACAACAGTTGGACAGAAAGCCCAGGCATGATCACCTCTCCTGGTCGGAGGATCCTCCTTTTCTAAGGGAACTTTTGCTCTCTGTTCCCTAAAAGTGACTGCTCGGTTGGTGCGGTGGCTGGGTAATCGGCTATTGCGCAACGTTCAACGAGCAATTCTTTGTATGATCCATACATTTTTCACACGATATAGTTGTAATAATAGTTTACACGCAAATCAAGATACAAATGACAGAGCAATAGGCAGGCAGTAGCTGTTGATTAATATGTGATTATATGGAGACGGCTTATGTTATTGGGTGCATATTATTATCTCATGTCTGGGTTGGAATAATTACTAGCTATCGAAAATTACAATTAGAATTATGACCGTCAACAAAATACATATTCAACTCCAACGTTTACAGAAAAAAAGATTTACAAATTCAGACAATTACCCTAAATAAGAGCCACAGAAGAGGCTCTTAATTGCCAATATAGAAGAAAATCAATAAAATAAAAACGAGGACGGTCAAAATATTCCTCCGACACAATCCTATCAGGACATCAGCTGTACCGACGTTGTTTGTTGCTTATTAAATTCCGCAGACGGCTTATGTTATTGATATTTATATTGGCAAGGAACTAGTTTCTGCTTTCTTCGTATATTTAATTAATATGTACTTAGAAATTAATTACAATGTACTAAGTTCGGTATTGTTCCATACACAGGGTGTAAATAGAACGCTCCCAAACCCTACAAACAGGTGATGGTAAAAGATGAAGGGGTTAGGAATTTAAGAATTGTTGGGGAATCAGGCATGGAGAAGATTAGGAAGAAGGGTATTTAAACACGACGCAAGCGTTGTTTCACGTCTTATTATCTGTGAGGCCGTGGTATCACTCTGGTGGAGCCGGCCTATTTGTGCTGAAGCATGGCTCTGTCACACTTATGTCTACTTTCATATTCATTGATAAACAAATAACATTTCTGTACTTATTTTCACTATCGAAGAAACACAAATGAAATCTCCGGATTGAATATGAAATAGTATTGTAACAAAATATATTTTCAGTTAGTACCCATTCTTTCTTTTTTGTTATACAAATATCTCGATTGATTTACATATAAAAATGATATTGTTTCGAAAGGTCAGACGGAGGCGTTACCGACGTAATTACATAACAATATCTACGTAAGTAATGAATTACTATTTTATTCTGTAAAAATAAACCTTAAATAGAAGTTTTATAAATTGCCACGTTTAGCAGGACAGTTCATTGACTGGGTATGTCTTTATATTTAGCTTAAACTATTTGAATAATGTCGAATTTCCCTTTTTGCTATTCATAAGAACCTCATCATAAAACTGCTAGACAAGCATTACCTTGAGGTATCGAACAAGATATTGTAGACGACTTAATAAATAACATCATCCATTTATTCTGAACGTTATATTGGCAGGAATCTATAACAAAATATCGTATCGCAGAAGAGCTCTCGCGCCAATCTATAGGTGCCAGTTTCTCGGAATCAAATCCCGGAATTTTTCGGGAACAAACGAAGAGCGGTGTGGAGCTCTTAGATAAGCGGTTGTCATTTTAAAATGTTAATATTCAGCTACTCGACTATCTTATGGATCTAAAGTTTGTACGGCATGTAATGAAGCGTACCGAGCTTCTTCAAGACCTAGGTTTAATTAAAAATCTTCATAGATATTCTTATTTCTTCAATAGACTAATTTATGTATATATTTTTATGGGTACAAGCTCGTCACAACCTCCTAACTGCAACTCCTGTAAGCCAGGATCTACAGCAGATACAACCATGAAAAGACCGAAACACTGAAGTCTGGCGTAGCGAAGCGTCCAAGGGATATGAATGACTGTCTTGGAACCCACAACGAAATTAATCAGAAGATATTATTAGAGGAGACGTAATACAACTATAGTTTCCACTTCCTTCTGTGAACTTAATGTACAGACATATTGACTTAAGGCTAAAGACACAGAAGAGACTGTACAAATTGTAGAAGCCTAGTTGTCAAGCACCTTGTATATCACCACTTTTGTATAATTAAGAGTTTAGTTGTGAATTGAAACTACTAGAGCATTTCTTTCCATGAACTCGTGTAGGTAGTCGACATCACTGTTGAATATTTTTGATGACTGAAGAAGAAGAAAATGGGACTTACTCATTCTGTTGAAGTCAATTACAGCTAAAACCATTAAATACATATAAAATAATTATGCTTAGTTATTTTCCTATCTATTGAATTCCGAGGCTGGAGATAACATACGTTATTATAGTTAACTTACTCGACCACGTATTTACCATACATTGGCAGTAAAAAGAAAGTACAGACAATCGGTTTCGTATTAAACGCTTGTAACTTACTTCGAATATGCGCTATTAGAACATTATGTCAAGCAAATTTCCTAGTCTATATGGATATTACTGCATATTATACACATATGTATATTGGACCCAGAAATTACAAGTTCTTAGTATTACATTACGGAATATTTTTATTAATCCATTGACTTTTATCGCCAATTTCGTCTTTATTGTGGTTTAGAACTGACAGCTTTTTCCAACAATCTATTTTCTATTGTGTCTCATATCTCGTTAACTGCCATGTAGGTTTTCATCCATAAACCTTAATTAGTAAAAAAGCAACGTCACGCCTTTTATCCTCGAAGGGATAGGCAGAGGTGCTCATTACGACACGTAATACAATGTACATCCATTTTTCATTTGTGTTATTAGTCCAATGTAATAGGAGGTGAGCCTATTACCATATACTGGACACAATTCCAGACTCCGTGCTACTACTGAGAAATTATCGAAAAACCGAAAAAAGCTCAGTAATACTTTGCCCGACCCGGGAATCGACCCCGAGACCCCTTGTCCGGCAGTCACACTTGCGACTCGACCAACGAGGCAGTCCTTAACTAATATTACTTAATTTATTATGTCTCACGATAGTTATCACACAAGGCGATAACTCCGAAGTTTATTCTTTTCTACGACTTTATAGTCGCCATTTATCTGGCCTCAGTTATGTCTCAGCGTCACCTGCCTCTCCCGACACCTAGATACCTATCGCACTAAAGAAGAGCGTATTGTTTTTGCTCCGCTCACATTTTCTTGATATTTTTTGGATTTTATTTCTCTACCGATTGGATTGTTTGCTGTTTTTTGTTTTCGAAGATGCTGATTCATATTTTGAGCGTCTAGCGTCCGCCATTTTGCAATATTGTTTTCTGTTGACAATCTTTTGTTTTTTGCTAATACTGATAGTTTGCTAACTTTTTTGATTGTTTTTTGGGAGTTGATACTTATTACGTGGTCATATTTTTGAAACAGTATTGTCCCATATTGTTATGATCAAACATATTTTATTGGCTGACTTAATATTATGACAATAGTTTTGGGACTATTTAATAAATAATGGAGAAGCTTGAATATTTGAGACAGTACATATTATTTAGGATAATTTTGAAATACAAGAAGGAACACGGGATCATTAAATAAATTAGTAATTTAAATATTACTTTACGTACCTTTTAGTGCTATATCCAAAATAGAAATAAAATATACCTTTCTTTTTTAAATTAAATAGCATGGCAGCGTTATGATGGGTCACTTAAATCATACTCAGCTAGGGTTTCACCCGGGAGCGTTATTTGATCTCGACGACGTATAATTTGATTTTAGTAAGTAAAAAGTTCGATAAATTAGCGGTAAAATGTTGCAGATACCTGAAGTAAAATTTGGAAGTATTTTTTTAGGACGGTCGACTGTTTTGGCTTTATGGCACTTGGGTATTTTGAATAAATTGTGTATTTAGTAGATTTTATTTGGTGCCTTAAATTTATAAAATGTATCAATATGTTGCACATTTAACATTACTAACGTACATTTTTTTTATGGTATAAATCGGTAAACAAGCAGACGGATCTCCTGATGGTAAGCAATGGACACTCGAAACACCAGAGGCGTTACAAGTGCGTTGCCGGCCTTTTGGGGTTAGGAATTTAAGGATTGTTGAGGATTCGGGGATTGGGAAAGGGGGTAATTGGGCTTGCGCTAACCCCGCTTACACAAAACAAGCGTGTATGTATTTTAAATGCGGATATTTTTAAAATTAATACTTAATAAATACTATGATGTCAACAAATTATAACAAATACAACTTGTTTATTGTTACAAACAAAATATTTTATTTATGTAAACAATAACAAAACCAAAAAGCTTCTACATTATAAACCGCAACACAAAATCGATTGGACGAATATTTACAAAGAACTTGTAAAACAGAAGGACCATAATATTCAACGTTTTCATTTTGTCTTAAAAAATAAGTTTTATATGGTATTGAGGGCAAATAAGCATACAGATCATATAATTAGTTATTTATGAATGCTGCCAATGAACAGCTGCAACTCCAGTAGAATGAGAGTTGCAAATGTATTACCAGCTATTTTAGAGGTTAGGGAAATTGAGTAAAGTTTCTTAAAAAAGGAGGATTTTTTTTTTTTTTTTTTTTTTTTTATGGAATAGGAGGCAAACGAGCAAACGAGTCACCTGATGGTAAGCGATCAGCGCCGCCCATGGACACCCGCAACACCAGAGGAGTCACAGGTGCGTTGCCGGCCTTTGTTTTTTAAAAAGGAGTATGCTCTTTTCTTGAAGGTTTGAAGGTCGTATCGGTTCGGAAATACCGCCGACGACAGCTCATTCCACAGTTTTGCTGTGCGAGGCAGAAAGTTGCGCGAGAAGCGCACAGTTGTGGCCTGCCAACCATCTATATGGTGGGGATGGAAATGCTGTCGTGTGGGTCGATGGCGAAAAGAAGCGGCAGGAATAAGACCAAACAATTCCTCAGAGCACTCCCCGTGGTATAAGCGATAGAAAATGCACAATGAAGCTACATCTCTACGCATTGCCAAAGTGTCAAGTCGGTTTGAAACTTCCTGACACTCAACAATCCGAACCGCACGCCGCTGAACGCGGTCCAGAGGATGAAGCTGGTACTGGGGTGCCCCCGCCCAAAGATGAGAGCAGTATTCCATATGGGGCCGAACTTGCGCCTTATATAGAAGCAGGCGATGGGCTGGAGTGAAATACTGCCTCGATCTGTTGAGCACACCAAGCTTTTTCGAGGCTAATTTAGCCTTATCCTCCAGATGACCACGGAACTGGACGTCGCTCGAAATGTTGATGCCAAGTATTCCAATACCGGCTGAGGCAGTCAGAGGGGTACTTTGAAACTGAGGTGAGACGACCAACGGTAGTTTCTTAGCGGTAAACACGCAGACCTGTGTCTTAGTAGGGTTAAACTGGACCAGATTAAGTTCACCCCAATCTGAGATTCTCTGCAAAGAAGTCTCGATTTCTGACACAAGTCTGTTTCGGCTTTCGATGACGTTTTCCCGAGAAATGTTAGCGCGGCCGGTATAATAGGCATCACCTGTACTGTCATCCGCATAACAAATGAATGCCGCTGATTTGCAACATATCATTGATATGGATGAGGAACAGGGTAGGTGATAGCACGCAGCCTTGAGGGACACCTGCGTTCACAGACAGAGAGTCGGAGCATTCCCCGTCGACAACGACCTTAATGCTTCTGTCTGTAAGGAAGCAGGAGACCCATTCGCACAATTTCTCGGGAAGCCCATAGGAAGGAAGCTTCGAAAGAAGCGCTTTATGCCAAACCCGGTCGAAGGCTTTCGCCACGTCCAAGCTCACTGCCAACGCTTCCCCCTTAGACTCGATCGCCTGTGCCCAACGGTGTGTCAGGTAAACCAGAAGATCCCCAGCCGACCGACCTTTACGAAAACCGTATTGTCGGTCATTGAGTAGTTGGTGATCCTCTAGGTACCGCAAGAGCTGGCAGTTAATAATGGACTCCATTATTTTCGAGAAGAGGGAAGTTATGGCTATCGGTCTGTAGTTGGACGGATTTGTTCGATCGCCTTTTTTAGGGATCGGGTGGACCAAGGCCGTCTTCCAGGATTTCGGTACTACGCCTAAAAAGTAAGAGAGCCGAAAAAGACGTGTTAAAACTGGTGCCAACTCCGGAGCGCACATCTTTAACACAAGGGGTGGAATCCCGTCGGGCCCACTCGACTTTTGGACATCAAGGGACAGGAGCGCCAAACGTACCGAACGCTGGTGGAATCGGATATCTGGCATATGCCACCCACACCACGGCACGGCAGGCGGCCCACGCCCCCGTCATCCAGTGTCGAGTTGGACGCAAAGATTTTACCCAAAAGTTGGGCTTTATCCCTTGCGCCATGAGCCAACGAATCCCCCCCCATGTGCAGAGGTGGAAATGACGGCCTGCAGAAATTGCCTTCGATAGCTTTGGCGAGCGACCAGAACGCACGAAGGAAGGCGTTCAAGCTTCTCGCCAATTCTACCGATGTACTGAGACTTAGCCCCTGCAATAACTCTTTTGAAGGACTTGGAGGCAAAGTTATACTCCTTTTTAAAAGTGCTGGTATTTACATCCCGTGCCACCACCGCATCGGCCCAGGCTCGATAGGCTTCACGCTTCCTGCGTGAGGCCTTTCTGGAAGACGAATCAAACCAGGGCCGATACCTGCCACCGACAGGGACCAGAGAGGATGGGACGAACAGCTCCATCCCCTGTAGCACCACATCGGCGACAGAATCGGCAGCGGCGTTGGGATCATCCTGCAAGAAGCAAACCTGTCTCCAAGGATAGGATGCAAAAAAGGACCGCATCCCATCCCAGTCTGCCGACCTATAGTGCCATACGCGGCGAAGACGTGCATCTTCTAGACGCGGCGAGCGCGTCCAAGATACAGAGCTCCGGACGAGACAATGGTCCGATGAGCCTAGGGGAGCAACAACGGACACACTGTAGCCGTCCGGGTGAGAGGTCAGCAGAAGGTCCAACAGTGAAGGCCTCTGGTCTTCCACATCTGGGATGCGCGTAGGCGCGGTAACCAGCTGTGTCAGGCCAGAAGCAAGGGCTAGGTCGTGGACAGATCTCCCCGCGTGGTCAGTTCTACTAGAACCAAGCCAGTCGGCGTGGTGGGCGTTAAAATCGCCAAGTAGAACGACTTCTGCAGAGGGTATCTGCCCTTGTACAGAGTCTACAGCCGTCTGGATGTGTTCCATGAGTCGGTCAGTCTCGCTATCACCACTATGGGACCTGTATAGGCACGCATAGACACGGGGGTGGTCGTCGTTATCTACACGCAGCCATAAGATGGAGAGGTCCCTACCTTCAAGATTTCTGAGGCGACGAAAGCTGATATCGTCTCTAATGTACACGCACACCCCGGCCCTAGGCAAGAAAATGCTCCAGTCCATACCCAGGGTAGGTGAGGTACGATGTGTCCACCGGAGACGATATCTGCGTCTCAGTTAAAAAGAGCAAGGCGGGCTTTGCTGTCTCAAGATGGTAGTGGACAGCGTTAAGGTTGGAATGGATTCCCCTGATGTTGCAGAAGTCCACATTCAGCGTGGCAGGGGGTGCCGAAGTTATTTTGCTCTTGCCTCGAGCTGTAATGCGCGCAGTTTTGCCCCCCCCAGAGTACGATGTGGGGCGGCCTAGACGTCCACGCTCAGGGTGGTTGAACTCTGAGTATGGACGTCCAGAGAGGGATTCTCCAGTGTAGCTGGTACCCTCCTGGGGTAATCGAATTGAGTTGAACTGCGCCATTACGTAGGGGGGATGGTGGGCCTCCGGTACCCTCACTCACTCGGTGAAACACAACGTGAAGGTTGTTTCACACCAGTTTTCTGTGAGGCCGTGGTATTACTCCGGTCGAGCCGGCCCATTCGTGCCGAAGCATGGCTCTCCCACGGTTAAAGGATAGGATGCTCCGACCAGGCCAAAAAAAAGTGCGATGTAGGATTTATGACGTCATCCGTTGATTTGTACGTTGATCGTCTATGTGCGACTTCTGTCATCTGTCACTTGTCATGTGTCGCCACAAGAGAAAAATAAACTCATTTCTGATTCGATAACCAAAAAATCGTATAGCTCAATATTTTTAAATGCAAAATTAACCTTCAAAGTGGTCCTTCTAAATTTTAATGAGCTACGTCATTCTATCGGCCGCCGAAAGCGTAGAGACCTAATGGCCGCTTTTTCCACTTTACCTGCGTTATTTAGCGCGTCCACCCGGAAAACAGATATAAATGAGACACTTTACGAAACGTTCTGGCTGAGGTGCTTCAGGCTAGAGTCAGCAGTTTCCTAAATGACGTAAGGGATTATAGACTAGACGAGTGTCCAATGAACATCTTGAGGAGATTTTGAAGACGAAGGAGATCGTCTTCAAAATCTTCGTCCAAGGTTACACGGTAATAGTGTAAGTTAATTTGGTTTGGAGGTAAGTAAATGTGGAGATGGAATTTGCAATATCATTGATTTTCACAGTAGAAATAATACCTCGTTTTGCTAGAACCGACTCTTTACTAGTTGACTCTAGTAATTGTCTTAGTCCTTATATATTTTTAAGTGCTTACTGTTGACAATGAATTTGGAAAATTTATAAATATAGTCATGAATAAATTGATGACTGATCTGTGTTTCCTGCAAAATACAACTTGAGTGTCTTCAAGTACCGAGTAAACTGGTTGCTCATAGGTAGACGTGCTCCATCGTCGGCAACATCATCGCTCACCACCAGGCAATATGGTGTTCAAACGCCATCCTATCAAGTATATATACAAAAAAACTTACTTGATGAGCTATCAAGAATAGTAAAATTTCTTTAAGCCCAAGAAATGATCATATGTATTTGGCAAACAAACTAAATCCCATTATGTGCAAGTTCCAACAGTGCGTTTTCTCATCTTGCTCATAAAATTTAAGAACATTTTCAACAATCCTTCCTTCGTCTCATTTCTCAAGTACCTTCAAGTCCTCAGCTAGACCGGAATGTTGATTCATCTCTGAAGAATCAACTAGTTACTGCAAACTTAGTATTTGTATTAAAGAACTTTAATGTTGAGCAAGGACTAGATTGCTTCAATCATTAGAGATCATAGTTGCTAAGTAAGTAGTAACATTCAAAGAATTTCTATTATAGTATTTTAAAGTTACACAAATAACTGTTTGTAGCCTGTCTTCGCAGATTTTAATTATAATGGTTCAAAACAATAGTCATAGTGTCGATTTTTATTTATTCCAAATTCCGTTACTCCTTTTAAAAAGTTTAACTGCCGCACTTAGAGACATTGAATAATTACTTAAACTATTCCTTAGTAACGATTTTAATCCGAAAACGATTGCTAAGGACTGGGTTGAGTAAACATTAACTAATTCTGAGTAAGGAGGTATATAAAACTTCAAAAACCAAACTAATCTTTTAACTCAATACAACAAAAGAACAAAAATAGAACCGAAACGAACAAAATCCAACTGATTTACTTTAGATAAAATAAAATAACATTACAACACGTGGGAGTACAGTATCCAGGTACTACTACCCACCTACTTCTAACCTACGACTTTTAATAACCTCCCACGCATCAAGAACTTCATCCAAGATGATAAGTCTCGAAAACGTAAGATGGAAGTACTTAAAACTTTTCGCAATCTCCGAACTCTTTGCTCTCAAGACTTCCACCGGTAACGTAACACAACTGACTCTAAGGTACCACACTGAATTTTAACAAGCACCCACATACTTAGCGGCAGATGTCGCCCGAATCGTATTGAGCACGTGACAAATCCCTTTATGAATTTAATGGGATAATAACGTTTCTTGAATTAGAAATTAGAATATTTAAGATTTGTTTTTAAGTCAATGATTGAATGACCAGGGCTGCAGAAAAGGGCAAGAAGTTTCCGTGGCTCTAGCTTGAAGCAGGATTTGGAACGGATAGGTTTTTAGTCGGTAAGAGTCTGACATTCCCTCTTACAAAACATCACTTTGTTCATATGTATAGTTCAGGCAATGCACGTCCAAAATCCTGGCTGCTTTAATCTGTTTCACCTAATGCACTCCGATATTCAATACTGTGGAATTGATATCCCATTATCCTCTATACAATATCCATTAATTACAATTAAGCATAGCGATCAGTCGTGAATGTCGGTGGTTCGGAGGTTTCGAAACCTACTAACGGCAAGCACCAATGTGACTTATTCCGAGTTATATGTACTTTCTAAGATTATTTAGACACCACTGACAAACGGTAAAGGCAAACATCGTTAGTAAACTTAAACTTATCTTTTCTAATTATACATTTAATATCGCCAACCCACATTGAGCAAGCGTTATTTTTTTTTATGATACACGCTGGTAATCGAGCTGACGTATTACCTGATGGTAAGCAATCGCCGCCGCCCATGGACACTTGAAACACCAGAGGCGTTACAAGTGCGTTGCCGGCTTTTTGGGAGTTAGGAATTTAAGGGTTGTAGTTAAAGGGGGAATTGAAACCTCCGGTAACCTCACTCACACAACGAAACACAGCTCAAGCGTTGTTTCACGTCGGTTTTCGGTGAGGCCGTGGTATCACTCCGGTCGAGCTGGTCCATTCGTGCCGAAGCATGGCTCTCCCACACTTAATCAATTTCCACAGTTAATCACCACACGTGATGATTAACGGTCAAACTTTCTTCGTGTGAGAAAAGGGGTTTGGTCAGCAATGGCCACTTATAGGCTGTTGTTGATGTTGACGATGATCTCAAAATGTAGAATGTTTACGTGAATTTACTTTCATTGTTGGCTAAATGGAAAATATACAAATTTTTCTCCATTTGTTGGCAGATTGAAATGTTATTATATTATTTGTGAACAGCCCTTTTAGATGATTACATAAATTGAAACGCCGCCTGTGAGTGACATTTACACTTGACATATTGATATAATATAAATATATTTGTGTTTCTAAATAAAAACGAGACGAAGTTATGATATTAAAGTATTTGTATGAATTCGTAATAATAAAACTATTGTTTCAAACAATTTTCGATATTGGCAGTAATACTTTTTTGTAGCACTGGCAATAGTAATTCGTGATCCATTAATGCTACTGTTGATATCAAAGAACGGAGTATAATTGGAGTGCTTACTACAATTTTTATAAAAAATATAAATGTATTTTTCAATACACTTTTCGTATGAGAACTTTATGCTCATCGATTGTGAGACTACTGGTATGTAGTATTGCAATCGTTTTCTAAATGAACTTTTAATTTAAGATCGACATCGTACACAAGCCGGTAACAGTGTATTGTTGGGCTTGCTCCACATAAAAAGTATTTTTCCACCAGAGATGAGCTATGTAGCTGTAATAGCTAAGCTGTGAAACTATGTGACCGTTTCCTCTGATACTAAGCTATGTAACTATGCTATAAAGATGCCGCAAAGTAGCTGTGTGAGGAAGATGCGCAGCTCTAGTATGCGATGTATCGATATCAAAGCCATTTATATAGCACGAATCTTTTCTTATAGAAAAACATAGATCAGCTGAGTCCGTTTCCACCTGTGCTCAGCTATGTGTAAAAATGAATATGATTGGTGGAAGCTAAACACATCCAAAGCAACGTAGCATAGCTCTTTTCTGGTGGAAAAGCACCACCCATATCAGGTAGATTAGATGATTTAGAAATATAATATATCAGAGTACGCTGCTGCCCACTTAGGCTTTGTTACATACCTACAACTCTAATTGCACCCGCCAAAAGAGTGAGGTTGATGATAAATAATGCTATTTTGCCGTGTCACCACACAATTTATAATTCACATAATTAACAAAATAATGATAAGCATTTAATTCTGATATTCAAAGCCACAAAACCATTATTTTAAAAGTCCATTAATAAAGATAATAGACTGTATCATAACACAACACATTACAATAAGTGCTTCCCCGCTATTAATTAAACGCATTATTACTTGGTGATAATGAACAGCTACTTTTGATTGGTTTCATATTATATTTATTTTTGATGCTTTTATGCATGGCTTGATGGTAATGTGGGTCTTTTTATGAGTGGTAATAGACTGTTTTTTTTTTTTTATGGTATTTCGTAATACTATTATTAACTATGCTTTACAAGAAGGATTTTATCTCCTGCAATAAATTCACAGAAATGGAAACAAGCGTTTTCTTTTTCTTCTCCTCTAATAACATCTTTTGATTTTTTTGTTGTGGGATCCAAGACATTCATTCATTACCATGTGACGAGCTGAACTTCAGTGTTCCGGTGCTTTCATGGTTGTTTCTACTGTATATAATAATACACACAACATAACAAGGTTTATGACCATTTATGAGTTGAGGATAGATGCATAATTTATTATTATAACATCACCAATTGATACTAACCGACGCGCCACTCAATGATCACAAACTATGACCTGAAAATGACTCAATATTTAAAAATAAAACACTGAAACTGTCTCATTGTTAGAAATGAAAAATGAACACAAAAAACCCAATAATACTTAACCTTGGAACCACATAACACCATCACAAATGTACGAACATTAAACAACAAGAACAATTACCACACACAAACAAGTAAGAAATGTATCTCTTTAAGAACACTCCTTCATTATGCGTTCCCGGCTCGCGTATAATATGCAACATACCAATAACACATTAATGTAAGCACAAGGTAAGCGGGAAGCGTCTCATTATTACACCTCAGTATTGTTTAATTGTCAACCCCTTTGTTTAGCAGACAAAGCCTCGAATTAAGAGGAACGAAATGTTTGAAGCATTTGCGTGGGAGTGACGGCGCTCTCAGCATGTGAAGTGCTCTTTACACGATTATGTTTTGTATGGAGACTAGACTCCAGTCTAAGTTCAGTAAGCTGGAGCTAAAGCTACGCTATTGTAATTCGGATTTATGTTTTAGTTCTGGAAGACAGTTTTAGTAATAGCGGTTTTTCTTTTTGTGGATTATTTTCTTTGTTATTCAAGTAAAGGCATATTAATATACAGTAGTTTGTGGAGTAAGTAAATATAAGTTTTTGGAGACGTAAAAGTATGTATCTTGTGAAACAGTTTCACCTACAATCATGGGATAATAAAAGGGTATATCACAGAGTAGGAAAACCCCCCTAATCCTATGAGAAATAATCAGAAGCAAAAACGCAATTTCGACCAAAAAATTGTACCCCAAAACGCCTACATCATTTAGCAACATGACTTATATAGCTGGAATTACTCCCCGGAGTAACACCGCCATCCCGCGATATTTTCCTAAGTCGTAAAACAACTAATAAATGTATACATTCGAATATACATAGAAACCGTTCAGACCCCCAAAGGACGTGGGGGCTTAGGAAATGGTAGCCGAGGCTTTGAGTGATTTCATTTCAAATGAAACGAATATGTTTGCGTCCCTTTTAATTTGACTTTTATTTGAACTGTTGCGAGTTAATATTTGACGTTTGAGATGATCTTTTATTGGGGCGGCGTGTGTTTGACGATTTCACGCGGTCTGTGTTCATGTGAAATGACGTGTGAAATCGATATTAATGTTGTAAATGTGAAAATGTTTGTTTGATATGGTTTCGTGGCTAAATTGTTGGATGATGTTTGATGAATTACATTTTTCCGTACGTTCATTTATTTGTCTATCATGGCATAGGCTGTTTATTTTAGAGTTAACAAGAAGTCATGATAGCTAAGGAGGAGGTGGTGGAGGAGGAGAGGAGAGTGCGTAAGAAAAGCACCCCCTCACACCCGAGCCGTGGCGAGAGACACTCCAGGCTTGAGACTTGAGATCGTGTGACGATCTCTAGCCACCGTAACTGCGAGTCTGCGGATGGCGAGCAAGGGTAGCACACCGCCCGACCAGAACCTGACCCGAGCTTACGGCGCGTCGTGTGCTGCACGCGCCTCAAAGAGCCATCAGACTACCACAAGTGGAGCCCCGCAGGGCTTATACATGGAGCTGTGGACTGCCTAGCGGATTACTGGGGCTCCGGCTCGAAAAGTAGGAGTAGGAACGGGGTGATTTTTAGTCAGTAAGAATCTCACACTCCCTCTCGCCTCGGTCCAAGGCGGGAGAAGGCCAGATAAGATGATTTTCCCCTCTTACCAAAAAATAAAGCAAACTAAATCTGGTATTTTATTAACAGTTCCTATTACACATGAGTGGAAAGAAGATATATTAAGATTCCTACTTTTTCAAGGTATATCAAGCTTCAAGTCTTAGAAGCGAAAACATCTTCAAACAGTTTGTTTAAAAAATCCTTCTCTTGAACACGTCACTAGACACCGTCCTACAATAAATTCGAGTTTCTCCAGCTTACGGCGAAGACATAGGTTTATTGGAGCTTTGCATACAAATTAATTCGACACCTAAATAGGATTACGACCTACTTTTCAGTGTAAATTTTACGCAACTGCCTTCTACGATGATCACGTTGAACAGTCATGTATATTTTCATTCTTTATGTTTTTAGACTCATTGAATCTGAGTGGGGCAATAGGTTCATTAATTTACGTAATACTCTATAAGAGCATAAATGCTGAAAATGATCCTGTAAACGTCAAATTGAGTCTCATTCTTTTTTTATGTTATGTTTTCATCTCCGTTATGCACTAGGCACTATAGTCTTGTATGGGACGTAAGAAAAAGAGAACAACAATTTTATTTGAGCTAAAAATCTAAAAAATCAACCTTAATTGTAACCGTTTTTTGTTCACAGTGCTCCCTAAAAATGTGGTCTAATAAAAGTAATTGAGAACTTTTCAACTGCCGTTTGGAGTAATCGGGACAGGAGAGTGTTACAGATACCCTGTTCCCTTTATAGGGTAGACAGTAATATACATTTTAACGGTTGATTTCCTTCACGACGCGACGTAGGGGAAAAGTTGAAACTATTGTAAGTAATTTTGTTGGAACAGTATTTAAGGTGTGTGAGCGTAAAAATGAAATGGAATGAAAACGTATAAAGTTTGGATGATATGTGTGTTAATAATGATTGCATTAAAATCAACGGCGTGAAACAACGTTTACGTTGTGTTTTGTCGTGTGAGTGTGTCCATTTTGTGACCCAATTACCTTCCCCCAATCTCCCCAGCTCATAGAATCCCCAACAATCCTCAAATTCCCAGCCCTAACATTACCAGCGAAGCCTCTGGTGTTTTGGATGTCCATGGGTGGTTGATTTTTCAGAAAGATTAGCGGCTTATTAAAAAAAAAATGAAACGGGCGACACTAAATTAATGATTGGAGCCCTGAAAACTACGTGTAAATATTTATTTCTGATGAACACGAAAATATAGTTTACTTTGTGTTCCACCTATGTTGAGGCAAGACTTCAACCTACAGAACATTGTACCCTGTTGTGACTTCTAAATTAATAAATTAAATTATTAAGAGCAAAAGTAAAAGAAGTCCCCTTCTTTCTCGTTATCCCTCATCAAAGAACTCAAACAACTTAGCAAAAATGTACGAGCAGCTGATGCATTTTTTTTTTCGTAACTTCCAAAAAAAAAAACTGGTATAATTAAATAAACTTAATTGTCACGGTGAAACGTCTGCCAGTATTAATTGCCGAGTTTTAAACTTTTTTTTTCCTGTTACGTTACCCGTCGCTGTTCGAAATTGGAAATTGTTTTTTAATTTTCAATTTTTAAATTTGTAATTGGATAATTGGTGGATTGTTAATGCAACTTGGGATAGATGTCAAGACGATTAAGAGGTTTTGAAATATAGAAAAGTTAAAGAATGTTTTAACTGTAGTTCTACGAAATTATAAAATACAATTTAGTTATTATTTAGCTACTTTTAACTAGCTCCAAATACATTGCGATATTTGAACCTGTAAAACTCTCTGCTGAAGTAATTTGTTTTTAAGCATAACCCGGTATACCTCCGCCTATGGACACCTGAATCACCACAGGCATTACAAGTCAAGAATTTAAGGGTTCTTGGGGAATTGGGGATTAGGAAGATGGGGAAGGAGGGTAATCGAGCCTCCGGTAACCTCACTAACACAATGAAGAACGACAGTTTGCTGTGCATTTTATACATTTTAAATCGTCAACACAAAGATAATTTTCCTTTACATACAACAAAACCATACATGTATTTCAAAACAAATACCCATCAAACCAACCTCAATTCATTGTACCTACTCGTACTCACAAGAATCTCCATTTCCCTACCTCAATAACGTTTTGTTTAATCTCACTCCACATTGTCCAAAGCTGGGAATCGTTTCTCTAAGTCATAACACATCTCATTCATTCCGATTACAATATTTACGTATGGTAATCATGTACGTGTGGGGTATCGCAGACTTTATTCCGTGCAATTTATTCTGCGTACACTCCCGGGGACGCATTACGTACGTGACGGGGACTTGACGTGAACGAAACGCGTCCGTACCACGCATTTGACTGTGTGACTGTGTGTTCGTATGATTGATTCGTTTTGTTTTTATTTATGTTTTTGTGTGAGGGGTGAGTTTTTTTTTTCGGAACTTTTTTGTGTGTGCCATGTTTTCGCTTTTTTGTGGTTTTTTGAGGAAGGAAATCATCATTTTGGGAGGCGAGACTGAGTGACTAAAAACTACACCGTCAAGATATTTAGGCTTTAAACCGGCTTCTCGATAACCCGTTAAGTCGTCCGCAGTAGAAGGGATTAGGCCTCCGATAACCTTACTCTAAAGGCGTAGCACAACGCAAATGGTGTTACATGCCAGTTTTGTGTGAGGTCATGGTACTACGATAGAGCCGGCCCATTTGTACTGAAGCATGGTTCTCCAGCGGCAGCGTGAAAATGTTGTTTAATGACACATTTTGTTATAATAATGTGTTGATTCTATTGTAGTTATTTTAATCTTTTGTGGCATAGTGTTGAATAGGAGTTAGGAGTAGTCTCATCCTGTATTGGGTTAATAACACATGAATTGCATAAAATACCAAAGATTTGTGGTATTATTACATGTTATTTGTCATCCAATTTAAACAACAAAAATAATTATTTTTTGACTTATAAATACAAATTAATCTGCCTCCCATATTTGATGAATTATTTATGATTGTTAAAATCATAAATAATTCATCAATATTCTCAAACAGGGACGCGCGTCGTCACTAGCTACACAATATAAGCCGTGGCAATATTTCGTCATTATCCATGAAGAATGGGCGTTGGTCTCTCTTGCCTTTGCAACTAAATTCTCATTATAAAGGCGACGAGTAAATAAAGTCGACTGTCGTCCGTATTATGAAGATTTTTATTATAAACTTTGAAGAAAGAGGTGACTGCCTCGTTGTTAGAGTGGTTGCAAGTATGACTGGGCGTTATTCGGCTTTCAAAAATTCTCAATAGTAGCACGGAGTCTGGAATTGTGTCCAGTATATGGCAATAGGCTCACCCTCTATTACATGGGACTTATATCACAAATGGTGAAAAGTAGGTGTACAGTGGCACCACGTGCCGTAATGTGCACCTCTGTCTACTCCTTCAGGGATAAAAGGCGTGACAATTATGTATTGAAGATAAAGCGGTTTTATGTATGAAAGGTTTTATGTAATTATTCTGTTTGTTAAATATATCATCGATGAGACAGAAAATTACAACTATCAAATAGAAATAAAAAAAATATATGTCAAAACTCAAGTGTCAGTCAAAGACCTTCAAATATAATCTATATATGTCTCTTCAATAAATTTTAGACCTTATCACAAAACAGTAAAGTTGAAATCTGTCTATGTATCTAAGTAGGTATATCTCTTCAATAAATTTTAGACCTTATCACAAAACAATACAATTCAAATCTGTTTAACAGCTTTGACAGATTGGTGTAGGTTTATTTGGTGTGACCGATGCATAATCTAACTCCAAAACTGAACTCAAATAAGAAAACTAAAGCAATAATCCCTTTTGAACTAAAACTATTATCTCTGAATAATATATTTTAAATCCCATCTTGTTTGAACCCACAATTTCAATGCTAAAACTTAAAAACTTTGCTTTGCAGTTCGCTGGCTTTTGATACCTAATAGGATTAGTATAAAAAATACAACGAAGAACAACACAGTAACTTTTTTATCAACATTTTCAAATTGTTTGTGTTTATAGAAAAAACTAAATGATTACCGTACTAAAAATTTTGTAGGTACAATTCCAGACTGATGGCCCTACTATCGATACATCGGCTGTGCTCTCCAGCTGCGCATCTTCCCCACATAGCTTAGTATCAGTGGAAACGGTTACATACATATTTTCATCTATAGGTATTACATCTTCGTAACATAGCTATATAGCACATCTTTGGTGGTAGAGGCAAAGCACCCTTAAATTAAAATAATCCTGTTTATTTTTATTTTTGTCGTTAACTTAATGTTACGATGTCAAATTTTAATGAAATGCATTGTTTTATTAGACGACTCATGACTGTGTAAAAACTACGCCCTATTTTTGGCAAACGTGTTTTTTTTTGTTTATTGAAGAATTAACCAGCAGAAATCCAATACAACTGTCGCCCAGTACCAATCAAGTATTATCCGTCACGTTCCCTTCTCCGAACCTTTCGGTTCTACGTCACAGATTCAGCTCACCACAATATGGCCGTCGTTAGCATGTCGATGCAAATTGGATTCTGATTCTATATGAACCACAAACGTCAGTTGCATTCGAACAATTGCTGAGACAGCTTCCTAGTTACGATCGCCACTAAAAATGTGGTTTCGTACCATGATCGTGTTACTTTATTTTGTAAGGAATTTGATGTTTAATGTGCGTTTTATTGAAATCTTCTAAGTTAAGATAGTTTCTGATTTGGTATTCTTTATTCAGTAGATGTCAAGCATTATTATCAACTAAAAGAAATTCATTTCTGTCTGAAGATTAGTATAGAGTATTTATTTTTACGTCATCATTTTAGTGGCTTTTTCAATAGCACTCTATTTTTTTAAGGGGGCATAATCATCCAATTACTTCTTCTATATTGGGGGAGGCGTGAGGGAGTGTCAGAGTCTTAGTGACTAAAAACTAACCTCCCTCTACTTCCTGCTTTCCAAGCCGGAGCCCCGGTAACATGCTAGGCAGTCCGCAATTCCAGGTGGGCCTCAACCCTATTGAGCCACATCTGTGGTGGTCTTCTGGCTCATTGAAGTGTGCGCAATAGCACACCAGTGAACTTGATCTTCAGCTCTTTAGATCTACTTTTTGCTTACCACCACACCTATAGTATAATTATGTTCTGTCTCTCTTGTATAGAAACATGATACCGTGCACTTACCAACATTTGTTTCATACATTTACCTTCACATAAACAAACTGTGTTTAAATCCTCCAACAAGATCGTTCATAATCATTCAATGGTTGTCAAAACAAATCCGCGGTATCCTGCCATTTTTCATACTCAAGACAAGAAGAATTTTTTTATTGGCCGTAACGCATGTTGGGACTCTGATACATCTATTAATTTCCCTTGAGACGAAACATGTCGTCTGTATGTTCACGAGTGTTAAAAGAATTTCTCTCGTATTTTCACCATAAAAAGGCGAAAATGTTTTTCCTTTGCTTTTGCATGCAGATAAGTGTTCATCATAAGTGTTTCGGTTCTAGGCTCAGCTGTGGCAAGTGCAAAACTGGTCGTTGTGGTGTTTGAGAGAGCATTGAACAGAGAACCTTTTTGGTAAAATGATCAAGTGTTATGACGTCACGCTTTTGTCATTTGTTTAAAAGAGTTTGTTGACTATCAACACTCTCTTTAACAAGTAACTCGTATGTTACATAACTAACTACTTTTCTTTTATTAAAAAACACACTTTTTAACTAAACGGATTTTTTTTCACAATTAGTATGAGTTACCTGTATCAAAATAAACTTAGAGTTCCTTTTTGAATGCAGTCTTTACATTTGAAAGATATTACATAAAACAATTTTTAAATCAATTTCAAATATTTTATTAATACAGAAAATATAATTATTTGTTTCAATACTCTTACTTTTATTACGATTCAAACACCTTTTGTCATTAACTACGAGATTTTTCAAAACATTACACCTTATTCTAAATACTATTCCTCTTAAACAAAATAAAGTCGATTGAGGAACTCAATATCAGCAAATTATTACGCTTAGTCCAACAAACTCTGTCCATTTCCTAGAAGCAACACAAGCGAAATATCAATTTGTTAAACCACAGACCAAAGGCCGGTTCGAACTTGAAACTTGGAGTTAAGGAAATCGATACAGGCAAAATAGTTAACGGCGAATTGAATAACTGCCTCCACATAATAGTTGAGTTAACTTTGTGTATTATTGCTTTGTACTGCTGTTTGGTATTTGTGTAGTTGATAGCGGATTAGTAAGCAAAATTATGGTGAAGCTAATATTGTGTGTTGTGTTTAGTTTCGTCATTGATTTTGATTTAGATTTATTTCCTGACTAGGGTAAAATATTTTTACGACTAAGTGGGTGTTTTACCACTTTAATACCAAGAAAAGTTATATTATGTTATCATGTGTATAAAAACTACTTTCTTTATTCATGCTCTTACCACTGTACTCAGAGTTATTTAAAGGTTACTGCTTTCGGAACAAAATCGTTACTGAAAAATAGGTTTGAGTAATCATTAAATGTCTCTGAGTACGGTGGTTATCAATTATAAGTTACTCTGATTATATACCAAACGAGGTTTCTGCTGCTATGTATAACCTAAAATTGTATTTTCTCTATATCTGACTCCTATATCAATAATTTCTACCTAACCAGCCTAATAAAAAAACCAGCCTAATCTCAAGCTAACCTACAATAACAAAAACAAACTCAATAGTTTCTTTTCTTTGTAATTCAATGCTCATTATAATCAATCATAATTCGCTACCGTTAATCTTGGGGCGACATTGACTTATTGCAATAATTACTATCGCCCCTACATCACCACATAATGTTACTTTCCCATTAGTTCGTGTCAACTTGGTATTAGTGAATTCCTTAACAGAACTCGCAAATATACTATGTGACTATTGTGTGTTGAATTGGCGATGGGTAAAGAAAAGATATTGGTCAAACGTTCATGTTTTTAACTGTTTTAGAGTGATTTTCCACCAGAGGTGTGCTATGTATAGGTACTATGAAGATGCAATAGCTAAGCTGTGAAAATATGTGACCGCTTCCACTGATACTAAGCTACGTAGCTGTGTGAGGAAGATTCGCAGCTCGTGTAAGCGATGTATGATATTAGAGAAGCTATTCATAGCACGCATTTTCCATATAAAAAACATTTCTTAGCTGAGTCCGTTTCCACTAGTGCTAACCTACGTAAACCCATGAATATGATTGGTGGAATGACAATGTGTTTTCTATTGTATCTCATATACAAACAGTCAAGAGTTTCTAAGCCAAGAGTTTCAAGCATCATAGTTGGCCCTTGCACTGGTTCATTAGAAATTTTATGTTGAGTTAAGAGGGTTAAACTTCATTCTAAACTCGTCCCAAAAGTAAGTGCGCAGCAAAGAAAAATCCTTAAAGAAAATGTAAAATCCGAAATTGTCCTCTTTAAGCTAGAAATGAATAGTTTCAATTCTAAGATATCTAACGTAAGCCAGACTAATCTTACAATTACTTCCTAGATGAATGCATTTCAAGGGATCTGGCCAGTCTGGAACTGAGATAGCTTCCATGCATTTGAGGCTAAGTACCCAGACACGAACGGTGTGAGGATCCCGCTATCTAAGTCCAGTTACGCTTTAAGACAAAGTTCCAAATATATTTGAAGTTCTGCTATGCGATGGTCCAAAGGTTAAATTATGTGAGTTTGCGAGTTTAAATTAAAGGTGGTTGGGACTGTGGATACTAGTTCAACTATCAAGCAAAAGGTAGTTTGATTCCTTGGTCGGGTTTAGTGTTATTGGGGTCAATCGGTTTTAATAAAATATTTGGGTAATAGGAGGGAGAGGGGGAAAATCATCCAATGACTTCTCTCGGCTTGGGCGAGGCGAGAGGGAGTGTCAGACTTTTACTGTTCCTACTCTTCCTGCTCGAGCTAGAGCCCCGGTAAATCCGCTAGTTAGTCCGCTGCTCCGGATCATCGGAGTCTGGAATTGTATTCGGTGTATGGCAATAGGTTTATCCTATCATGAGACATAATAAATAACACAAGAATTTCTTATCTGCATCTTACATTATAAAGCACCTCTGCTTACCCTATTATTACCATAGAGATTATACATTTACAAAAGTTTGACATTAAGTTACTTTAACCTATTTAAAATGAAACTTTGGCTCAGGCAGAGCACAAAAATAAGAACCAAGAAAAGCAGAACTGCTCATATAAAATCCTTAAAGTAAAATCAACAATGTCCCGTTCAAAAACATTAGCTTCTTCAAACACATGGTCTATATTTTCCTTTTGCCTTATTCCAATAAATTTAATGCCCATACCGTTGGGAATTCCTTCTAGTCTGCAAATAAAAGAACCTAACGATGATGACTGTAATCTATCAAAGTTTTTGCCCACTTCTGACTAATTCCTATGAGTTTCTAGAGAGCTTAGAACGCTAACGACATTGTTACTTTTACGTTTTTGAATAACAAGACTATGTTAATTTTTAACCGATTTCAAAAATGACTGTTCCTAGTTTGACTTGTATCATTTATATGTATGTATGTTTGTGCGTGTTTTAGCATAGTACTTAGTATCTAATGGTAGTAGATTTAGAAGATGGTTTTAGGGATATTACCTGGCTTAAGGTCCACAAGGCCGGCAACACACTTGTAACTCCTCTGGTATTTCGGGTGTCCAATGGCGGCGGCGATTGCTTACCATTAAGATCACCTTGCTTACTAGACGGATCACCATCTGTTAGTATACCTGATTATATCAAAAGTCACAAAACCATAATTATTGTAAAAATTATATACTTATATAAACGTTATTTAGAATGTAAATTAATTTGACCAGGATTACAGAACATGATGGAGACCGTTATACACTGTTACTGTTAGTTTATACTAATTTCCTACTCTAATTTCTCCAGTGTTTCCATTCTCTAGCTAAGTTTGAAATGGCCATAGTTTGATAGAAATCACCAACAAAATCACCCGCTAATCTTCCATGCCTTCACCCGCATTGCATCCCCTTATTATAGAGCGAAAACTGTTTAGAGGAAGCTATCTCTGCAGCCGACTGTTATTTGACCAGGATTAATTAATAGTCCGTATTGTTAGTACACAAACTGATAGCTAGGGAACGTAGTTGAATACAAAATGTGGGAACCAAAACAAAACGGTACAAGTTGAAATTGGTTGGGTCTAATTTTAATTGTTTGTTACACAACTCTTGGACTGTGTTGTAATGGTTCGTGGTTTCAGATCTGATATTGTATGTATGAGGTTTTAATATCTTTGTTTATTTATAGTGATAGTTGTGTTTGGATTAATCTGAAATAACCTATTTTAAAAGTATCTATAGTTGAAGAAACTGTAGTAAGTATATCTACGTTGAATAAAATCAAATCGATAAAGCAATTTGCTAATATTTATCACAAAAATGAAAACTATGGAATTAGTTATTACGTTTCTTATTCTCATATTACGTTTTTCAATTGCGTAACTGTTAAACGATGAACTCGACTAGTTTCAATCTATTTTAGAGGCTCATATTCATGAGCAGCCTGTCTATCTACTATGTCAATCGCGTTGCTACTGACATTTACATTAAAGTAGGTTTACGTGAGTAACGCGAAAAATATAATAATTAATTTGGTATGTTTCCTGAAAGTCATACTACAAATTACTTAAATCAACATCAATTACCGAAATTGAAAAAGTCAAAAGTCCATTCCGAGTAAACTTGAATGTTAATAATTCGAGTTCGCAGTAGTGTCGCAGATTCATCCCTAAATTTAATTATAAGCAATATATTGTATCTGGTAAACAGAAGCAACGAGTATTGATCAGGAATTCTGGATATTATTGCTTCAGGCGAAATGGCGAAATCGTACTATTATTCGTTTTATTTTCTTTCCTTGCTGTATTTTGCTTTGACATTGTGATAATACTATGTATATGAGTACCTACATTATGTCGTCTTATGTTTCTTTTTCCAAATAAGAGACAAAGATATAATTATGTTTTGTGTATGTAGAAAGATTTTGGTATTATGTCTTTTTAGTTGGATGTCCAATGCGAATCCCAAACAACTGAGGAAACATAGAAAAAAGAAGATTACTCCTATTAAAAAGATTGGCAACGGTTTTTTAAATGGACACACTTTGTGGAAAATCAACATTGATAAAAACTTGAATTTTTTCTCATTACTCGTTACAATTAAAGTGCTGACCATTGTTGCAATATTATATACTGGATGTTGCATTTCCAAATACCCGTAAATACATACTGCATTAATCTTAATCAGGATGTATTTCTGGCAAACTCCTCTGTTGAAGTTGCATAATTCCCTTCTATGCCGAGTACCTAAATTATAATTTTACGTTGATAACTGTATATAGTAGACGATCAACGAACAAATCAACGGATGACGTAATACAATCCTACATGGTACATGGGAAGAATAAGACATGGATGGGAAAGCCCAACAAACACCTGCTAGGCAGAAAGCCCGCCAGACACGATTACCTCTCTTGGACAGAGGATCCTTCTTTTTCGATCTAAGGGAACTTTAATCTCTGTTCCCTATCATTCTATGTGAGGAATCCCGCTTGCGATGATCCAACCTACATATATTATAGTGGTCTTATTAAAAATCTCTGGAACAACAAACAAAAAAAAAGAAGTTTCTTTTGTATAACTCGAGAAAATAATGTTCTTTGTCCTTTTATACCTTACCTTTTATGATTACTTCGTTTGATCTGGAAGTTGAAAGGCTATTCTTAGACTATGTTGCAAACCTTTTCAGTACTTAGGGACTTCTTTTAAGTTTTGCAGGAATTTTCCTCTTCAATTTACTTAGTTTAGTGAAAAATCTTTGTTTTTTCTAATTAAATTCTGTTTGGACGTTGTAAGAAATGCTTGGCAATTTAATATTATTAGAATTCTCAATAGTTTGTAGATAATGAAAGGATGATGCCAAGGTTTTTATGAAATCTGGTCCCACCTTTCAATAGCTATGTGTGTTACATCATTGGATAGGTAATTTTGAGCTGACTAAAAGTTACTATATCGGTGTCATCGGTCATTGGTGATTTTAATTACTAGAATCCTCGTATATTAAAGTACTTCGGAAAATAGGGAAGTACATATTTTAAAAGTTTAAATTTTAAGAATTTATTAATAAGTCCACTAAAATTCTATTTTATACTTTTATTCCTCCAGTTTATTTTAAGGGCAGCAATATTCCAATCAAGTGTTCACTTGATTTCTTGGAAGCTGATTGTTCATTTGACTCCTATGTAACAGTGACGGTTGTCGTTCAAGGAATTCGATATTGGTTCGATAAAGGACTGTGCTGCAAAGAGTGACCGCACTCCAGTCGACAACTCAGTTAGCACTCAGCCTGAGGTCCTCACTCAGCTTTGTGAAGCAAAATTGAATATAAACCTTTGGAAACATGTGAATATAACGACTGTAGGTATAGAACATACTATATTTGTATACAGTCGATTCTCGTTCGAAACTGGAGGGACTCTTCGAATATTTTGAATTACTGAATGTTTGAATTATCAAATAGTACGAAATTTGAATTTGTTTCAAAATTGTGGTACTGACCTCAGTAAGCCCTGAGATCTATCTGTCCCTTTCTCTCTGCAACTTCAAATTATTAAGAGTTTGATGCCGATAAGTTCGAATTAACGAGTCATTTGGTTGCGTAGAATTTATTTTTTCGTTCAAATTACCAAGAGTGTATTGCTTTACTTCGAAATACAAAGAGATTTTTTAGGGAACTCGTGATAACTTGGAATTATAGGGAAGTTCGAATTATGGAAAAGTTTTAATTACTTTAAAATAGAGCTTAATTTTAGCTGAGCGCCATATGTGATGTATTTAACTATAATTAAGAATATTTTGATAGCTTACAGTTCAAAACGAAAGCCAAGGACTATAAAATATCCAAATGATTGTAGCAACATATAGGTATGTTACATGCTCTCATTCAATTTTATTTGCACAAAGAAAACTGTATCGTAGGCAACCCTGTTAACGTTAACACTAGGTAATATATTATTTTCTTATAAAAGCATTTTTCTACACAAAGTTAGTCCTTGTTGTGGTTATTGTTTATTTTTTTTAGTTCTTCTCACAAAGACCTTTATATCGCACGAGTAGGGACACTGAATGGGACATTGTTATGAAGAATATAAAGGCTAGTTGAGACATTAATATGATTTATAGTCTGGAAAACGGAATATTATCGTATTATTTAGGACTTTTGTTATTTTGATTTGATTGTATTGTTAGATTTTCCTTTTATTTATTAATTTATTAGGTACGGTATTAATCGTATTTAGTATGCCAATTATGATGATGTACCTTTTGCAAGTACACATTACACAATTTCCCTCACTCCTCCATGCACTATTTCAGTACGATATCTCTTTTAATGATGACGTACCTTTAATGAGTACTCATTACAATATTACACAATTAAACTCACTTCTCCATGATACTATTTTAGTACGATATCTCTTTTAACCGGCCACGGCGATATCAAATAAACGCATCGTTGCCGTTTCAAATCAGTACCGAGTCCGAACTTTGAAGCAACGTATCGGGCTCCCCGACAACCGCGAACCACAGAACGCTGCCAAATATGTCCGGAGCTCTGTTTGTTGCAAACGCTTGTGTTTCTGTTAACAACTCGAAGTTAAGTTTGACTTTGACGGTACCTTCATATTGCTATTATTGTTTGGGGTAACGTCTCCATGTATTGTGTGCTTGATGTTGCTTATGACTTACGCGTAGAATATTATAACTAAACATCACGGTTTACTCACGTGATCAGCGACTGCGTACGTTGCTTATGATGATCCATAAATTTAGGCGAGTAAGCCGTGATTTTTAGTTAATTTAGTATGTCTCACGATTCTTATTATAATATTATGTAATTGTGGCGACACTCTGACAAGTGACAAATGACGTCACAAATATCCTGCATCGCACATATGAAGTTTACAAGCGAATAAACATAGATAAAAAATCATAACGAAAAACGTTGGGCAGAAAGCCCGCCAGGCATGATCACCTCGCCTAGTCGGAGGATCCTCCTTTTCTTAGGGAACTTTACTCGCTGTTCTCTAAATAATTAATGACTTCTTACAGAATGCATGTATTAGATTTTTTCTAAAATGTTTTTTTTTCTAAAATGCTACCTGGCAATAAAAGCACCGTGTGCATTGGTCCAGCCATTTTAGAGATTGATCAGAAGTAACGGAGAGACAGACAGACAAAAATTGAAAAAAAAATATTTTAGTGTATGCATCGTATATATTCATTTAGTTAAGAACGTGATATAGATAGTGTAGATGGCTGTCCCTTTGATGATGAATTTTCTGCCTCGATGTTGAGTCACAAGCGCTACTAGCATAAAGGATATCAAATTGCGTTAAATAAACGCAACCCTGCGTTAAATCACCAAGGGAAATGGAAACTATCGTTTTTTTTTCTTCCCCTCTAATAATATCTTCTGGTTTCTTTCGTTACCTAACTTCAATATACCGGAGTTTTCATGGTTGTATCTACTGTAGATCCTGGCTAACAGGAGTTGCAGCAGTTTTGGGAGGTTGTGATGGGCTTGTTCGATAAGTTTGATACCAATAATGTTTTCAGTGATATCAGAAATCTACGCTATGTAGTGTCAAAATTATGACAATGACTTCTCCCGCCTTGGGTGAGGTGAGAGGGAGTGTCAGACTCTTACTAACTAAAAACCACCCCGTTCCTACTCCTGCTCTTTGAGCCCCGCCTCGGTAAACCCACTAGACTCCAGGTCGCGAAAATTACAGTTTAGGAGGCAGTTAATCATGACAATATCAATTCTGTTGTTTCAATATCAATTCTGCCCTCGAGGATTAAAAACTGTACCCTCATATTATAACGAAGAAACTAATAATATTTTAAAACTCAATTCCTACCTCTAAATAGACTTATGAGCTAGTTGGCAACGTAGTTTAAACCTCTTTGCTACGACTTTCCCTCAGTCTTCAACTAGTGATTAGATTTAAACTTGAATATTCCACAGGTTTCTTATCAAAGTTTAAGGTGCACAAAGGGCTTACAAAGTTACTACGCTAGTAGGTATACATACCTAGAATTAAATCTATGTATAGTGCACATAATGTTAGGTATGAGTATTAATAAATGGAACTGGTAAAGATTTATTACAATGTGTGTCAGAGATAAAGTTTCTATTAAAAATGTCTAAGACAGTCTCGTGGCTTTTGAATCTACTCTACAAAAGAGAAGAATATCAAAGGCATATTATTACAATATAAAATATTATTTTTTGTTATTTATGTCAAGAATTACAAGTGCGGGAGAGCCATTCTTCGGCTTAAATAGACTGGTTCGACCGGAGTGAATCTCGGCCTCACAGGAAACCGACGTGAAACAACGCTTGCATGGTGTTTCGTTGTATGAGTGAGGTTTCTGGAGACCCAATTTTGCTCCCTCTCAATCTTCCCAATCCCCGATGCCGATCCCAACAATTCTTAAATTCTTTTACTATTAAGTGTTCCATCTTAGCGTTTACCAACTTATGCTATAAAAAAAAAAACCAGACACTTTGGAATCACAGTCAAAACCAAGAACACCCTTTGTTGCGCTTAGAACCATTTGCTCTGACAGAAATTTCGAAAACCAAACACCATTTACTATTTTGACTTCAGAAAGACGTTTATAGTGTTCTTTATCATTTGCAGTGCCTATTTAACTGTCAAACACCAGATCCACAAATTCACCTGTAATGCCCAACCTGCCTGCTTGTTATTCAAGGAACACCGAAAAACACGTCACGACCAGATCTTGATAAAATGACGTACAAGTTTGGCATATTTCCAACTAGGTCTGCTGACCATGTCCTGATATACAGCTTGGTATAGTGAGAAGAAAAAACATTATGCGGACGTTATTGTTTACTGTTAAAAACTTTGTTGGATGCAACTAAAAAATAATAAATGTTGAAAGGTTGGCAATGCATATATGGTAGTTCGTCTAGTGTTGCAGTCTTGGGCGTCTCATTTGTCGACCTGTTCCAAAAAAGCTGTTTGTATGTTTAGGTCTAAAGTCATTGGCACTTATTCTCCTTCCTGGCGTCTGATTGATTTGATATTAAGTACACATTTTTAATCTTGATGCCCATACAATATAAGCCCATTAAAACTGTTTAACATGAACAATATTTGGTTTTTATTTTTATAATGGTTTATATTTGAGACCCAGGTATATTATAAACCTGGAATCAGCCACAAATTGGCGACAGTGATCCCAAGTCAACTGCCAAAAGTAGTAATTATGGTATTACTTATTTACTTGAATTTTACTGTTTTAAAAACCCAAAAGCTTTAAAAGTACTTTGCCCACCGCCTTAACTAACTTTACTTACCTAAACCAATACAATTATAGCAACCACTCACCCCTACCAGCCGTCAGTAGCAGCTTCATCAATAATAACGCCAAGTGCCTGAGTTTATTGGTCAAATAAATTAATGGAAGTAAACTCCCTTTGTAGTCAGCCTTTGTGCCGTGCAAACTGCATTGACAGTGTGTTATGATCGCACACAGCCCCTTTGTAACACTGAGTAAATACACAAGTGATTTACGTGGTATATACTCGTATATATATTATTAATATAAGGACTAACAAATTATGTGTGAGTTATACTAAGAGAATTATGGTCATTGCACATGAAAATCTGCATGGCGGCGGCACGGCGTTTTTTTTTTGTTTAGAAAACAATACAAAAATGCTGAAAGTGCGCTGCCAGCACGCGTATTAGAATAAACGAAAGATCTAAAAATCAATTCAGTAGACATTGTTTTTTTGGTTCACTACCTACGAGTACTTTTTGGTGTTTGATTTATTCCAGCTATTGTCATTTACAGGAAACTTCAATAAATTACTCACGCTATTTATAGATGCCCATTAAATCAAAATTTCACTTCCACAGAGTGCAAACAACGATGTTTTCCCCGAATCCATAACAGCCTTTCAGCACTAATTAACGCGAAGTTTAATTATCGACATCAACGAGAAAAAACTAAAAGGCTCATAACCGCATCAAAGCTACATGGAGGCAAAGTGAAAAAACCTAAGAGAATACTTAATGTTGTTTTCACACAGCTACTCAATAACCACCCTTATTGTAATTTATCTTTACTTGATACAGAGGGTAAAGTTAGTTGGATATTTTACATCACTTATGAATACCACGAAAATAGGACCGAGTCTTGGTCAGTTTTGTCTCTCTCTCTCAATTACTCTCTATTTGGTAAAGGCTTACCTAAAATTTTGCATTCATTCTAAACTAGCTTCTACCAACGGATTTTCACGCGGCCCCATGGAATAAAATGCGTCCTATACATTGTTCCAGATCATAATCTACTCCTGTTCCAAATTTTATCTCGATCCCTTCAGCCGTTATAACGTGATTGAGTAACAAACACACACACTCATAAACTCACAAACTTTCATATTTATAATTTAAGAAAGATACACCGGTTTTTCATGTGATTTATACATACTTATACACCAAGCTTTTACTATTCTCAAGACAAAAATAATTTTATTGTAACTTTCGTGAGACATACTAAATCAATTATTATGTTATCGGCTTACTCACGTATTTGTTTGACGAGGAACTCGACTATTTTCAAGCCATGCTAGGGGCTCATTCCGCGACACACGACGCGGCGATTGTCGCGCTGCTACTGATACAAAAATAATTTACCAAATAACACTATCCCCAACAAATCGTAACCTCTGCAGCTCGGCAATAGAACTAGCAACTACTCGTCCATAAGC
The DNA here is from genome assembly GCF_023101765.2 of Spodoptera frugiperda. Lineage (NCBI taxonomy): Eukaryota > Metazoa > Arthropoda > Insecta > Lepidoptera > Noctuidae > Spodoptera > Spodoptera frugiperda. Next base: position 13,459,045 of record NC_064223.1, on the reverse strand, counting down.
TCACTCTATTACATTTGGGCAATAAGTCAATCAGAATTGGTATCAACTGGCGCAGTGCCAGGGCTGTGCCCGTCACTATGATGAATAGCCTCCAAGGTTTCGATTGTGGAGTGCTTACTTTAAACTGGTGAAATACGAGCTCGAAGAATATGGCGGTAGCTGCCCCATATCCGCTGTTTGTTTTGCTTTGAGCACTGCAGAAGTGCTGGCTTGGTTTCTTCTGTATTTATTTTTAGCATTGTTATATTGTTGTTTATTATGGAGGGTCAATTTTAGTTTAGGAGTTTTGTTGTGGTTTTGAAAATTGATAGATTTAAATTTAATGAGTTTCATGTATAAAGCATATTTATATTAGTAATCTAAAATTCATACTACAATGATTATGATAGAAGTTACAATCCTATATATTTGAAGTCTAAAACTTCAAGCTTGTGACGTAAAACTTAACCAAAAAGCCAATGGGAGAACCATGCTTCGACGCGAATGGGCCTCACAGAAAACCGACGTCAAACAAAGCTTGCGTTATTTCGTTGTGTGAGTGAGATTACCGGAAGGCCCAGTTACTCCCTTTTCCAATCTTCCCAATAACTTTTAAATTCCTAATCCCCAAAAGGCCGTAAACGCACTTGTCACGCCTCTGGTCTTTCAGAAATCCATAGAGGGCAGTGATTGCTTACGATCAGATGTTCTAGTCGTTTGTTGGCTTATACCATTGAAAAGGGCAAATTAAATCAAAGCCACCATTCAAATAAAAATACCGAAACACGATAACATTAAAACAAAAGGCAGACCTATTAAAACATATTTAAATCTACATTTTAAAACGAAATTACACGTCAACACAGTAAATCACGAACAGTAACAATTTCAAACTAAATTGGAGTACAATCGTGATTGCACATGAGTTGATCTGATTACAGTTATTAGTGAAATTCGCGGTGACATAACGTGACAGTACGTTCAACTGTATTTAGCCAATTAAATTAAAAGTTGTACGGTAGCTAAGCAATGTTGCGAATAATTTACGTCAATTAGGCTTTTAGGTTATATTGTGAATTAATTTGTTAATGGTGAGGTAGTAATCTGATGTCGGTGAGTAGGGATTACAATAAAATTATGATAGCGTATTTTAAACTTTCCAATTTGAGTATTAAGTAACAAAAAACCTTCATTGGTTTTATTAGTTTTTTATTATGACACGAAGTTTTTTTTTATATGCTATGCTCCACACTAGGAGTTTTTCCTGTGTTGTGGGTGCGTTTATCAACTTACAAGTTCACATACACATATCTGACACCTACGCCTAAAACAAAAGTTTGTGGATCACACAAAGAGTTACACCGAGCGGGTATCGAACCCGCTACACGTTTCGGGACAGCCAACCGTCCAGAGCATTTTTAATGGTATATAAGTAAGCGTATTTTTGTTGGTATTTGGCCACAGATATGCTTATCATTAAAATAATCATAACAGCCAAATAAATTGTATTATAATCGGTAGGTAAACACTATGAATACAACTCTGAAACATCTGCTTTTGGACACAAACAGGCTATCTTTTAACTCAACATAAACATACATCTGCGATCATTAAGTACTGGTTGAAAATGAACCTAAAGTTCAAGTAAAAATAAGATAGAAATTCGAACTTTACAATCCGACCTCAATAAACCGAAGCAGAAGTTACTACCAAACGAAGTTTGACAATAACTTTGGACATTTTACAGTTACTCCCTTACTTCTTAGAAGTTAGTAGACATTGGAACGAACGTTTATTGGTTCAATTCCTAGTAGGCACACACGGTACGTCTGTTTTTAAAAGATATTTCATACTAACGTTGGGAAACTGAAACTAGAAATCTAGATTTTAGATAGATTGTATTGCTTGTCTAATAAATAAGCAATACTTCAAGTGAAGTAAAGTAATTTGTATGCTTTTTAAAACGAAACATAGCTGGATCTAGCATGCATAAAACTTGTACGGTAATTCATTACGAAAGCACCAAGAAATACTTTGATTTTGACTTTAGAAGTATATAGACATGTCAATATAGTCAGGGACTGACATTGACTATTATAATATTTGGTTGTCAAACTGACAGTGACAATTCATAGTTACCAGTATGAATAAGACCTTCTAGCGTGTCTTGAAACTAATCAAGTTACCTAACCAAACAATAACGTAAATACACCTTAAAACATACCGTAATTATTTTAATTTCAGTATGCAGTTTCCTTACCACTCCTCCCACTCCAAAACAATTAAAATATCTTCGATATCCCATTCGACTAAAACCGGATCGATAGTGCGTGAACAGATGCAAGTAGTCATACCATAAGCAATGAAAATTGATTATTATGTCCTTGGATTAAGGTCGACCTGACCCCTTCTACCCTACCTTATGTATACAGCCACTGTAATATAAATTCAAATCGACTGTATGGGGTTTTGTATGGTTATGGCTTTGTATGGTGTTAAGTTTTCACTTAAATATGTGTTGTTGGTTAAGTAGGCATGGTGGGTTGGGGGTTTTAGTCCTGGGTTGTGCCTAGTTCTTTTATTAATTTTTGTAATCGTGAGGATTCTAGAGTAAAAAAAGGAAAGGCTAGACGCCGAACAAAAGTATAACAGAACACCGCAGATGGGGCCCAGTAGGGCTGATGCGGACCCGGAGCTGCGAACTGCCTAGCGGGTTACCGGGGCTCCGACTCGAAAAGCAGGAGTAGAAACGGGGTGGTTTTTAGTCAGTAAACGTCTGATAAGTCCTCTCGCCTTGTCCAAAGCTGGATAAGCCATTCGATGATTTCTCCCGCAAAAAAGACATAAAAACTTTTTCTGTTACCGTAAAAAATGGTATTACTTTAAAATCTATTAGCTTAAATACTCATAATTTAAATAATTTATTACATTGGACAGAAGATATGATACTAGCTATCATTTTTTACGAATTACTAAAACTTTATATTAATTCTTAAAATAGTGCAATCAAAACCTACTTTACTACGATCACTAAAAGGTTTATAATTATTTGTAAAACTATATTCGAAAATGTTCCATTGGATAAGACGTAGTCTCATTAAAAGACGTTCAGACACCAGCTCGTCAACGTATCCCAATCTAACAAATCGTTTCAATCAATTTTCAATCTTATCGCTCAATGATAACGTTGAAAATCTACTGAAGAAATTTGACAGTGTAGGGTAGTTTGATGAGACTACGTTGTTTGCTTGTTGCTTGTTTCATGTCGTTACATGTTTCTGAGGATTTCAAAACATCGCCCAAAGCAGTACCTGGGAATAACGTTTTGACGTAGCTCCCTAAAGCCATGGATACACTGGGAGATAAAATAATAATTATCTTACTGCCGGTGAAATGTACTAAGAAATTGAGCGATATCGAGCGATAAGGGTTGAGGGATTAAAACATGATCTATTCTGCCGGCTTCACCTGTGTTTCTGTAGGATAAAAAGTCCCATCATCTAAATCAGCTCACCGTGTCTGTACACCAAATTTCAATTCAATCAACCAGCAATAATTTTAAGCGTGATTATATAATCACGCTGAAACTACTGATCAGATTTTGAACAAACGAACAAATATCCAAATAAACTTTCACCTTAACGAGTATAATATTAGGGTGAAGTATGATAATATATGTGTGTACCATAAAACATGTCACTGTGAATATGCCACCTATAGGTAGCATACCTAATTAGGTATTGTATTTAAGTTGCTAACATTCTAAGCCGCAGATGTTCACGACATACAAAGCAAAGTTCTGTAATTCTGCAATACTTCTCCGACTGGTTACTAGCAGTCTCTCTGCACTCGGGAACTTGTCTCCTGTGTGCACCTGACTTTACATCACTATGAGGAAAATAAGACATTATAAACATGTAAGGGTTGTTATCTTAGAATATAAATGTATATTATTATTATTATGTTACACACTTAACAACCACTGCTTTAAACCAGCAATTAAATTGTCATTTAAATATGAACTTTAAATCGTATGTCGTATGATACATTTCATAACGTCAATACAAAAAGGTGGAAAGCGCGCTACCAGTGAGCTTGCAGCCTTTTTGTATTGTTTCCAAAACAAAAACCGCCGTACCGGAGTTTACCTTACCTCACCTTTATGTTTACCTTCAAGAAGTTTTATAGTGAAGTATGTAGTTGTAGAAAAAAGAAACATGTATGAATTCTTAGTTTGTAATTATTTTAAAACCAAAATCATCATTCTTTAATTAAATCTTTCTTCTGGCTCTATTCCAACTAGATTGGTGTCGACACAAAATCTTAACCCAATTCTGAATATCAGTGAGACTAAATTGGAACTGATTCTCCGATTTGATTTATTTTCTTGTTTCCAGGAATCAAAATCAACAACCAAATTAACTAAAACTCACGGTTTACTCACGTACATCGAAGAAGAATAAAAAAGAAGTAAAAGAGCCTACTGAGTAGGCTGCGCGACGTCGTCGCGTCTGCGCACGCTGCTCATGATGAAGAGTCCCTCTGTTACTCGAAACTTGTAGAGCATTTCTCCATTAATGTACGTGAGTAAACCGTGATTTTTAGTTAGTTAATTACTATAATTATGTCTGACGATAGTTATTAAAAAAAAAAATTAAATCATAATCAAAAACCCACATACTCAAAAGTCACTCATACAACGACAGAACCAACAAAACAGTCAAAATAATTTAATTCATTTATCATTTTCATCTTTGTCAAGATTTTCGTACACATTATCATTACATTACAAAGTTTGGCACGAACATTAATTTCGTTTGTACCCATCAAAGCGTCGTTCCACATCAAATATCACATTAATTACAAAATTCAATGGGAAATTATTGAAATGCCAACATATTAGGAATAATTAAAATGACGATACAAGTTGCTTTGAACGAATATCATTATCTTAGAAGAAAATAATGTTGTTTGGCCTTGGAAAATTTTACCACCAGTATTAGGGATGGGAAAGTATTGTAATGACTAAGATTTTACTTTTCATGTTAACATAATACAACACATCGTCATTCATTAACATCGTTTCATTTACAAAGCGATCGATAGGCAGTGTTATATGATACTTCGTTTATGATGTGTCTTCGTTTATGCGGATTCGAAACAATATACCAGCTGCAAGTAACAATGTGACTTTTTTCTAGTTACGTGTACTTTCTAAGATTATTTAGATACCACTAACAAACGGTGAAGGCAAACATTAAGGAAATTGCCAACCCACATTGAGCAAGCGTGGCGATTAATGCTCAAACCTTCTCCGTTGTGAGAAGAGGTCTTTGGTTAGCAGTGACCACTTACTTATTGACTGTTGATGATGTTAATGATGATATAATCCACTTCATGTATCTCATCTTACATTAACTTATAACCAGTGCAATACGACTGATTTAGTAACCTATCTGGTAAAGGTGTGAACTTTTCTGCTTACTTCGCCGAAGAATAAAACACCTTTACATTCATTCGGTTGTTACGCTAATGTACACGTCATTTCTATAAATTAAGTTCTATAATTGTATTATGAGTTCTATAATTGTAGATTTCGTGAGATACGTATACTAAATTACAGCCGCCGCGTCGTAAGGATCTATTCAAGTTCCTAGTCAAACAGATACGTGAGTAACCCGATAACATAAACAACAACATAAAAATTAAATTCAATTCTATAAACATTTAAAACTTAAGATGGAACTTACACAGCCACTAATACTTTTAATAACATACTACAAAGAAAAAAAACCTGATAATTGTAAACACATTATAATGAAAAGTTTAATTAAATTCCTCGCTATTCACAGCCCTACAAAACATAGCCTTATCCGGCGGTTCTGCTTAGTAACTTTATAAGGTAAACTTCGGCAATAAATTAATTGTAAGGAGATAAGAACAGATAGCTACAACGCCTCTTATTAAAATTTTAAACCAATTACTTTGCTTGGCTCTAAATTGAGGATAAGAGTTTATTTATATTATAGAATAGAATTTATCTTGTTGGTAGAAATGTATTGAATCGACTAAAAAATAAATTCAAGTTCGAAGTATTCTTTTGTTGGTTGAAAATTCGTGAATGGCCAAGAAGAGATTCCAGTTTGAGATTTGATTCAATATACTTTGTCACTTAGATGGGGCAGAGGATATTATCCATCGTGTTCTAGGCTAGTTTCCTACTAGTAAAATTCAATATAATATTGTAAAAACAATATAAACATCAAAATATTTTTTTCTGTTATTTCTGCAATTTTGTGAAATATTGCGTAATGACGTCATCTGATTTCAAGTCAAATAACATACTTATTTTTAAAAAAATGCTAAACGTTCAAAAATTAAGTATAGATCACCAAATCTTTGAATGAAAATGTGATTTTTTTTACATATTTTATTGTATTGAAAAGTCGAAATAATTTAGTTTTGACTGACGAAATTACCTAATTTTAATTACGTTAAATTTCAAGTAATAACAAATTGTAAGTAGCGATTCAGTAGCCTAGTAACTAAATTATATTCAAAGATGCATTCACATCTTCTTTACGATGTATCAACGTCGTCTCGCCCACGAACATTCTATAAGGAATTTCCCTATTTCACGCTCAACTGACTACCTTTCTTAGGAAACTGTTTACCTTGTACCACCCCTTGTAGGGGGACCAGCAAACATAGTGCGTAGTACTACGATAGAAAAAACCGTTTTTTCTTTGATGCAAATATTTATTATTTGTTATTGTTTGCTTTCGGTGGCGCGTGTCAATTTTACCGAAATAGTTTTTTTTTTCTGTTATACGTTACATAGTATGTATGTATTGTATGTGTACATACGTGACGGTGACTTTGTTTGTTTTGCATTTCAGGTTCAACGGTTTGCGGTTGTATCTGTTTTTGTTTGAAAACGTTCGTGTTTAGTGTGGGACTTTGATGTTTTGTTTTTGTTGTTTTAGTTTTTTTTATGGTTTAAACGAGCTGTCGGATCACCTGATCGTCGTTGCAATTGTCTTCGCCCATGGACACTAAAGACACAGGAGGCGTTACAAGTGCGTTGCTTGCCTTTTGGGGGTTTGGAATTTAAGGGTGGTTTTGGAATTGGGGATTGGAAAGGGCGAGGAGCTGTTTTTTGTGAGGCCGTAGTATCACTCTGGTCGAGCCGGCCCATTTGAACCGAAGCATGGCTCTCCCACAATTATTGTGATATATTTATTTGTTTATGTCTTCATTTGTTTAACTGATGTTCTAAATGATTCATTGGGAATTCAATAGTAACTATTTATTACGAAAATATCGTTTAGCCGTTTTTGACCAATTCACTAACAAAAATAATCTCATTTACTAAATTGAAACAAAAACTGGATCACTGCGTTACTCTGTTATAAATAAAGTAATCATTCATATTACATTACATTTAACATTTCTATACAAAACCAGTAAAGTTTTTAACCTCACTAAACGATGTTATCGCATTCTTTTTGTGAACATAAAGCGAACTATAATAAAGAAAAGAAAATGTTCGCAAGAAAACAAAGTATCTCGGAAGTACGTTTTGTTAAACGTACAAACTTTTAATATTGTTCACACATTCCTATAGAGGCGGTGTATGGTCGCACTTGCAGCGGAGACTTTTATGTTTTATCTTTTCGAACTATTCTTCGTTTAAATGACTATAAACCAAGTTTAAAATTTTTGTACTAGATCTAGGAAAATATATACCATCCTTTACCGATATTTGATATTATGCTGGTAAACGAGCTGACAGATCACCTGATGGTAAGCAATCACCGCCACCCATGGACACCCGAAACACTAGAGGCGTTACAAGTGCATTTCCGATCGTTTGTGGGTTAGCAATTTAAGACTTGTTGGGGAATTGGCGACAGGAAAGACAGGGAAGAGGACTGCGCCTTCCGGTTACTTCAGTCACACAACGAAACATATTCACGTCGGATTTCTGTGAGGCTGTGGTATCACTCCGGTCGAGCCGGCCCATTCGTGCCGAAGCACCTTTGTAAGTTTGGTCGTCAACTACATAAAAGCGCTCATTCGAGTTGGAGATCACAGTTTAAAAGGTTCAAATTCATCAGAGAATGCGGCCGCTTGATCTGTGTCAAATATGTAGTTTCTTTACTTTCTGTTTTGTAAGTCGAAAGTTATGTAATCGATTTTGCCACAAAATCCTACAAATATTATAAATGAGTAAAAACGTTGAAGTTTATGAAAGTGTTGAAGAATGCGAAAGTTTGTTTGTTTGTGTCTATGTTTGTTACTCATTCACATCAAAACGAGTGATAGGACCGGGATAATATTTGGAACAGGGTATACTATGGTCTGCAATAGGTACACATAAGTTTTTTATATCACGGCAGTGCGGGCAAAGCCGTTTGCAGAAGCTAGTAAAACATTACCAAAATAACCATATCGTCAGCAAGACGCTACCCAATCTTGCAATAACAGTTTCCCAAAATTCCCACACGTAGGATTTCATAAAGGAAGGAAAATGCCTTAGACACTGTTCCGAGCTCAGATGCGCCCTGCAATACTGCTGTATCAACTGTTCCAAACAACTTCGCGTCTGAAATGGTTTGAATGCATTTTTGTTTGGAAATTGGATAGAAGAAAATTATTGTTTGGGTTTGCGCTGTTCGTAATATAAACGTGCTCAAAAATTTTTGTTTGATTTATTTAATGTGGGGTAATTGAACTACAGAAACTAGAGAGTATGCATCTACTATAATCCGTAGGGTGCTTTTCCAGCAAAGATGTGCTATGCACGTATTGCACGTAGCATAACTGTGTATACTATGGATGCGTTTGGCTTCAATCAATCATATTCATTGGTATCCATAGCTTAGCAATGGGAAGAAACGGGTTCAACTAAGAAAAGTTTTTGACATGGAATAATGCGTGCTATGGGTATACCTCACATACTTGATGCTACTTCTGAGAATGTGCAAATGCTAAATAGGTATACTTATTCATAATTTGTTCAATCTGAGTTTTGATAAGCAATTGCATTCACAATCAATCGACGCAAACGTTGGTCTAATAACACCTAAATAATAAAGCCATAAGGCTGGTTTTTCAATGAAATTTCTATACCCTTTATGCAAGAAGACTTTAGATGTAATAACACGTCGTGCTTATAAGATGTTTACGGTACAATGTTAGCAAGTTCCTACGTAATACTTACCTCGTGCAGAGTTGAGGGATGCGTGAGACTTACAACTTTATGTTATAATAAATAAAGCTGATTATGAAACACGGGTTTAAAATTCTCCAAGCATGTTCTATGGGATTGTATTCTTCTTCTTTGATCGAGTGATTGCAAGGGCCAGTGATGGACATAATATCAATATTACTCAACATAAGCACGGTGACATCGAAACCAACGTTTATTTAAAATTTTATAGATAAGTCTTTGACTGCCAATAGAAAACTGTTGAAGGCAAATCCTCTGCCAACGTCGGTCACTAGTGACCACCACGGCGGTCAATGTGTTAAAATATTTAAACCTTTCTGTTGTGTTTTATACAGCGGCAGATGAGAGGTTAATATCGTGAAAGTAAAACAATTGAATACAAACTAGAAATTCCTTTTTTATTGGGGAAATAATCCAATGATTTCTCCCACCTAGGGTGAGCGAGAAGGAGTCAGACTCTTACTGCCTAAAAACCAACCTGATCCTTCTCCTGCTTTGTGCCAGAGCTCCGGTAACCTGTTACGTTGTCCACAGCTCCACATAACTAGCAATTCCTGACTTATTGGTGCAAAATAAAAATTTTGCCCTGACAAAACCAACCATACTAAAATTATGTGATTGTGTTTAGCCATTTCAGGCTATGTGCAAATAAAATACATTTCGGTGATTTTATTTTTATTCATTAAGATAGAAATGTTGCTCCACAAAACGATGTCCCGTATGTACATGTTTAAATAGTTGGTACATGAGTTAGAAACTAGTTAGCAACAATGCACTGACGCGTTATACCTCACCAAGTTGCGGTATCTACAGTAACACTGGTCTTGCAAACTTTTATAATGTGTGTGCTTTGAATATTACCATGTAAAACGCTTGTAACAAGTTTTCAAGATGGATTTTACGTACATGACAAGGTTCCTTATTTTGATTTAAGTGCTTCGTTAGTGTAAAGACATATCACAATTTAACGGCACCGGTGCAACCCAACAATATTAAGTTCCTGTTTAAAATTTGAACATTAAATTAATCTTATGCCGTATGATATATTTTATAACGTCAATACAACAAGGCTGTAAGCTGACGAGACCTGTGGGCGGGCCGCGCGCTTACAGCATTTTTATATTGTTTCCAAAGCATATCGTGTCCGTGCGATTTATGTGTGCGATGGCCTTTGAGTATAAAATTTGCTTAGTTACTAAGTAGACAGCCTGGCAATTATAGTTCAAAACGTTCAGGTTTATCAAAAAGTGCAAATGCCCAGTCTTTGTCAAATGTATAGTAACCGAGTCGGCTGTTACAATACCCGTGGAAAATATAGGATGGTCACAAATATATTCATCCCTGACGTCACCACGCGGCATACAATTAATAATGGTTATACTACCTCTCTTTTCACAACTAAATTTCATGTTCACATTCCTAGAAATCCCTTTGAATAGATATAGAACAAAAATTATCGTATGTATTATTTTAATTCATATGAGCTGGTTTAATTGCCATTCCCATCCTTCTTGAACAAAAGGTTGGCTACCGAAAGCACAAAATTGTAAGACAAAACCCCAACGGTACACTGCGGGCCAATTTCATTGGTACACGCAAAATGAAAATTATTTTCTTGCCTTTGGTTTCTTGTTCATGTTCAAGCCTTATTAAAAGGGGAAAAGAGGATTTTGTACGGATATAAATTTTACGCAAAGACCTACCTAATTATTTTTTAATGATATGATATTTACTGCTATGGGATTTCTGAGAAAGCAGTCTTTGTACCACGGATAACGTTTATGAGGGAGGTGGTTTGTATTATTGAAATATTTGATCTTTATTTTGTACAGAATACACTGCCTCAAGATATATTCTACAACAGTTATGAAAATTATTTTTGAGGTCTTAACATAAACGTAACATTATGTAAATCAAACACAGAAAAGGTAGGCAGAGGTGCTCGCATTGTTTGTAATATCCTATTTTTACCAAATTACAGGTCCTAACTAATAACCCTATCTGTGTGCATTAAGCACAATCTCAGGCTCCATTCCATAATTAATATTATGTTCAAAATCTATAACCTCCTCACGCCCCAGTCATCGCGAGAGACACTGCGGGCGTCGAGGATCGCGGGACGATCTCCGGCCACCGTAAGTGCGGGCCCGACCAGAACCAGACCAGAAAAAAAGGGTGTAAATAATGAAAACAGTCATCTTCTCTATGGCTCAAATCCGACCCGATTACAATCTAAAATCTTAATATTCAGATGTCTGACGTCAACTATATCATGTACTTTTAATAGACCACTATTCTGACCATTAAGTGTAATGTAAAAATAAAAAAGCGTAGTTTGTATCCCGAGCGAGCGTTATTGCTTCCTGCAGGAGTAGACGTTATCGCTCGCTTACTTTACTCTTAGTAACTGTAGACGGAGCAAAAAACACTGGTATTGCACACAGAGTAATATGCAGTACAGCATCATTCGACGGTTCTCGAAATGTTAGTTGGAATGTACCTATGTAAGTATTTTTTAGGTATCTCCTGATGCAGAAAAATATTGGCAGCAATGGAAGTACTAAATATGTGATGATTTTCTTCTTTATTAACAACGTTGCTTTCTTACCTCTGAATAGTGAGAAGTTTTACGTTATTAGTGGCAACATTATAGTTATGATAATAAGCCACCAGCTTTTTTTGATGCGGTAAAATTATCCGATGACATGGGCAAGGCGATAGGGAGTGTCAGACTCATACTGACTAAAAACCACCCCGTTCCTACTCCTGTTTTTCGAGCCAGAGCCCCGGTAAACCAAATCACCAGCTATTTTTATGTGTTACAAATTAGTGACATTTAAATCTTGCCTCTTCAAACCCATACCTCGCAATAAATTCCCACACACTGTCTCAGAAACGAGGTCGCAATCCCAGCGAAAGAAAATTAAAAAGGTTACATAATACTCCCTGAGCTACAAGCGTGACAGTGTCCCTGTTTAAATCTCAGACGTGTCACGTGTCACGTCGCGTCGCTAACTTGTCCTAACGACGTGAACGAGGCTCGCAATCATGTGCCCATGATTTTTTCATCACGCTGGGTATTTTTGTTCTAACATTAAAACGTATTTTCGTATGATGCGCAGATTTCTTTTTCGTTTTTATTTTTATTTTTGTGTTTTGTTTTAATATAGTGTGTCGATAGGCATATTGTTTTTGGGAGATACACATTTATAATTACTAACCATAAAAATACGTGTATTAATTATTATTTTATCTCTTTACAGAATAGCATAATTTTAATAATAGCAATATTGGAAAAAGGTCTTCTTATAATTTCTTTATTATATTGTCTTGAAGATTTACGTATTAGACTTTATTCTGCTATTCTATTGCGCCACTATTATTATCATTAGTATTAGTATCGATTTCCACAAAAGTTTGCATCGAGATACTACGACAAAATAGTAGGTATTCTCATAAATAATACAAATTACAATAGCAAATAACAAAACCGAGGTGTAGACTTATAGCACTCACCTCCCCTGTTCAGAGATATAAATTATGCATTTCCACAAACTGAGAAAAAAGACAACCGCAATATAACTTTCCACAACAATTGTCCCTAGGTTTAAAAAGTCACAGTCACTGCGCCACTCGACCCGACCGCTCTTACTGCACTTTTTACCCAGCTAATGATTCTTATGAGAATCTACTTTAAAACATTTTCTACTATCCACTTGAAGAAAAAAATAACTTAAATGTTTTTGTTTTTGAAAAGCCTATAACTGTGGTTAGGTGAAAGCAAGCACTAAACAGTTAAACAGTATGAAATCACTAGTGGCATGCCAGCGGCTTCACTTACGTTCCTGTACGATAAAAAGTATCCCAAGTCAGCTCATGCGTTGTATACCAAATTTTATCAAAATACGTTCAGTCTTTCGGCGTGATTGACAATTAAACATCTAAACAAACACCTTTATCATAATTATTAGTGTGATCATAAACACAGCTACGAAACTTCCATTTCCGAATTTAGACCCTCACCTATTTTAAAATGCCAGGTTTGATTTACCCATTTTAAAACGACGTAGTTATGAAATTTTCTTCAGTATTGACTACTAAAATGTTGTGAAGCTAGCTGATCCAATTTCTTAACTTTTTATGTAACAAAATGACTCAAACTCTGAAACTTAACTTTCATAGAGTATAATTATCTAACACTATACTATAAGAAAATACGCAACATACAACCAAAACCACGGCAGAATCAGTAAGCAAATAAAACTTGCTTATTAAGCCCTCATATTTTACACCTAATAAAAAGGTAACACAGCACACAAAAAATCTCCCAAAATTGAATCAATATTTAATTTGACTATAAAACGCAAGACCTGCTGAGATTGAATTTAATGTATTATGCAGATCACGGCCTCGGAGTGTCAAATAAAACCGGAGTACAGAACGGGTCTCTGTTTGTTCGGGACCGAGTGTTTAGGCGCATTCACATGTCCAAAGCGCTGCAATAATAATATAGGTAGGTTGGGAAATCTGACCCAGTTTTCAAATTAAACGTGAGTTTTATGAAACAAAACATTAAGTTTAATTTGAATTGTGCCTTCAGACAGTTACGTTAATAGTACTGAGTAGGTGGTAAGCTTATTGCCACACACACGAAACCAAAATTAGAACACGTCTGAATGATGAGTTTTGTTCCCCGAAAAGATATACCACTACGTACATCATGATTTATATTTTTTGTTCTATTTGAGCCTTTATCCATAATTCCAAAATGCGTCCTAATTGTACTGAAAGTTTTAAGAAAATTGAATGTCGATTCCTTTGCCGTTGCTCTTGACATCACGCGATCAACCAAACAACTTATATTAAAAACTTGTAATTTCTTATACGACATGAGAATTGAAAGCAAGACCTACTCGGCAGGCTTGTTACGTCGTTCGTTTTGCGTCGTATACTTGGAGTAAATAAAACACGTTTATGTAAGTATGAGTGATAATTTGAAAGATAAATCCTAGCAGTAACACTCAACGTATCACAAAAACACCTCATCTTCAACAAAATGGACCCAAATTTCGTTCCAACAAATTCTTCGGTAACTTCGTACACGATACTGAGTTGGTCCTAAGCTCCTTATATTTATGTAAGTCGTGGGTGAAGTTAAATAAAAACGCTGACATATCTCTTAGCCACGTGCTCTCGTAATTGAGTTTCTACCTCCATATTTGGCCAAGGTTTTGCTTTTTCAGGTTTTTTTGCTCGGGGTTTTCACTCAAAAGGGTTATTTGCACATGAAAATTTAAGCAAAATAATGATTTTTGATGGTGTATGATTTTAGGGAACGTGAATTGATTATTTTGTTTGAGCTTATGTATTGCTTAGTGTGTTAAATAATTTTTATATCATATAATGTATCTTCACGCTATTCCAACCTCAAAGGTGAAGGCAGATGTGCACATAGTAACACTAACTTTTCATTCGTTATAGTTTGAGCCCCTTATAATAGAAAGTTAATCTATTACCAAATACTCATATACATCGAAAACTTTACGTTTCATTATTTTAAGATAAAAAGATGTTTTAATTATTATGTTATCGGCTTACTCACGTAATGTTTTGACGAGGAACTCGACTAGTTTCAAGCCGACAACAGCCGACAACACGACGCGGCGATTGTCGCACTCCTACTACGTAGCAGTGCGACAATCGCCGCGTCGTGTGTCGCGTAATGCTGCTCTTGAATATGAGTCTCTAGCATGGCTTGAAACTAGTCGAGTTCCTCGTCAAAACATTACGTGAGTAAGCCGATAACATAATAATTAATTAGTATGTCTCACGAAAGTTACAATAAAATCAAAAAGATGTTTTGTTACGTTTTTGTAGGAGAAAACTTTTGGACAACACCACAGCAGAAACACCTTTTATCGTTTGAATTTTAAACATTATAAATCGCATGGTTAATGGAATATTTTCCCTTTTCTCTCCATATTAAAGGTAATGGCTGAACAAAACGCTGTTTATAAACACATTGTCACTTTAAATTCAATACACACGTAGGTACACATAAAGAGACATAAGTGGTCGCTTCATACATACAAATTCGTGGGAATGGGTGCAGTACGTACATGTTTCCGAATGAGGGCTTACATAAGGGTTGTGAAGTCAAAATGACTTATATACAACATCTCATTTAGATGATTAGGTATATCTCTAGCTAGCTATTAACCTATGCTACAATTAATATGTTATGTGAGTCAAGTTAATCACAATAACAGCCTATAAGTGGCCACTGCTGACCAAACGCCTCTTCAAACGGAGAAGATTTGAGCATTAATTACCACGCCTGCTCATTGAGGGTCGGTTGTTCAATGCAGGAGTCGTGTTAATAATTTATCGTATTAGGTCTTGTTACTGATGGTTTCAAACTATAAGAGACCAACATATGTATAACATCACACCTTTTTATACCTAAAACCTATATGCAGTGTGAAATCCACGTTTCAGCAGATATATTTTATAGGTTTTATGTAAAAGGTACAATTCTAAACTTTATCTCATTTTTAGCCTATCATTTTACCTATTAATCCCAGAACACGATACCAGTCGCAATTTTGACTGCTCATTGATTTTATAGGTAGCATTTTATGGGACTTTTAGTGACAGAAAGCTTTTGTGTCTTAGGTTTATGAAAGACAACAAGAATTCTGTTTTTTTTTTGCAAATTAGAGCATTTAACAAGTCAAGCAAAATATACTAAAAATGTGCTCAACAATCCTGGCAGAAATAGGAACTAAAAACACAATTAGTAACGCTGTCTCCGCAGCTAAAGCGTCCGGCGTTTAACTCAATTTTCGTTCTAAAAAGGGATGCTTAACTCGTTTTTTTTTTTGTCAATTTTTTTCTTGTACAGAATTTCTGTCCATTTATCGAGTGACTTGGCTCAATTCCAGATGTATTTCCAAGGAATATTACTAGGAATCCTCGAGAATATAGGTACTGGGATACCGTTTAAGGAAATTGTTTCAAATATTTTTGTTTGATTTTGTTCTGACTTTGTATACCCTGTTATTTGAGTTTCATGTTCTGTTTTGATTTTGAGAACCAATTGTTTTCAAATGTTAGTAATTTCTGGCCTACCATGAAGCAAATACAAAGAGATTTCTCTTTAACATATTGCGTGACACTTTACAAAACACGCCCCTCCCTATTTTCTATCTAGTATCTACTACAAAAAATTGTCAATTGTCCACATTTTGTTCAAATTGAAAGATGCGTGCTATGGATGTGTGCTACGGATAGCTTCCCTATTATCGATCTTCGTAGCATATCATATAATATAGCGTTTCTTCGTAGCATAGCTACATAGCACAACTCTGGTGGAAAAACAAGTGTTCTATGAAATGAAAGAAATTAACTTGAAAATCTTAAAACATTTTATTGTAAAAACATGTTAGGTAAGTTAAGAAAACTGTTTACTTTATGAATAAAAGCAGGACGTTAAATTAATGATGAACACTATTCTTCTTTGCATTGTAAAGTAGATTGGCCTTTGTTACCGATCCTTGCAAAACATGTTTGCTGTTTGCTCTCATCATAGGAAGCTCTGTTGAAAAATATTTTTCTCTGAACCACAAAAATATTTTTCACACTTTTACTACTATATTACATTGATTTTGTAAAGAAGCTACATATATACAGACGTATAGCTGCGTCTTTGTGGCCCGGAGGTATAAGACGCTCTCTTCTCATGAAAGCGCGGTTTCGAAAGCTCCCAACGGCAAGGTACCAATATGACTTTTTCCAAGTTAATATGTACTTTCTAAGATTATTTAGACACCGCTTACAAACGGTAAAGGAAAATATCACGAGGAAACCTGGGCTTATAATTTCAAATACTTGTGGTCTGTGGACTTGTGGTCGAGTATTCACAAAAGCGAAAGTTAGATATGACGTTCCGGAGTCGATTTCCATGTCAGACAATATATGATATGCCAGATCCTGGTATATTCATTTACTCGCATCTAAAAGTGAAAAAAATAATAATAACAATAGATGTACCGCACATTAAGGTTTTCTCTTATTCATTTTCCTAAAGATATTGTAAACAGACATTTATTTGTAACTCTTTAAAAAAATCATGAAAGCACGATATTTCTCCATATTTCCTACATCGCCTGAAACGTGAAGGCCGTAGAAGCATGTTGATACTTAAATGTCAGAAATTCACTGATGTGCGATAGAATTTGTTAGCCTGAATTTCATGAAATGCCTACCGAAGTGTTCACGTGTGTCTGCTTTGAACATAACGTTATATTATTGCAGGTTCTTTGAAGATGTCTGTACTCGTACTTCATAGCAAGATGTTTTGATGGTTGGTTTTTAATTAATATGGTCCAAACTCCAAACTCAGGCAGGTTAATATATCTTACGTTTATACGGATCAGGAGAGTGATTTAAGAGTGCGGGTTATTTTTTTTTTATGGTAAGCCGGTATACGAGCAGACGGATTACCTCATGGTAAACAATCGCCACCGCCCATGGACACCCGTTACAAGTACATTGTCGGCCTTTTGGGTTAGGAATTTAAGGGTTGTTGGAGAATCGGATATTGGGAAGATTAGGAAGGGAGGGGATTATTGGGTAATAAAAAATCTAGTGTGAGGCAACATTTTTATAAAAAGAAGAAGAAAGAAGAGGAAAGTGAAATGAGTGGAATTAAAAAATATTCTGATTAAAATGGACAAACATAACACAAAGTATCGTTAGGGTCACTATTGTAGCTACTCACTAGCTAATAAGCTACAATTTCAATCCTATTATTAGAACTTATAACGGGATATTGACCATGTTTATTCATTTTAGCGAGTTTCCGATATTTCGGCACTGTTGATCACGGATTAACAAATAAAAATAATTTCAATCCTATTCACATCTTACTAAGCTACAATTTCTATTAACATCAATATCACCACAAACACATAAGGCACTCCAAATAATTACTGAACCAAAGTACTTAAGGGACACAATAAAATCCAGGCAGCTCAAAAATACATCAATTTGGGCACAGCTCATTGTGCAATATCACCCAACGAAATGGGTCTCGTGAATTGACCTTAAAATGGACAATGTTGAACGGACTAATCGGAATACTAGCAGTCGCAAGGTATAAGATGAAGCGATAGGAAATAAAAAACATATGGAAAAATATAATTCAGTATCACTAATAAATAAAAGGTTTGTTTTGTGTATTCAAACTTCACAAATGCAAGACATCTCGATCCAGGATATCTATTTAGGTTCACGCGGTGAGTTCTTCTGTGAGGTTATCGAGCCTATAATACATGGATAGTGGACTACTACGGCGCAATTAGGGGAACACAAAAAACTAATGCAAAAGTAATTTGGACTCAATTGACCAGTGACACTAATCTATGTAGCGGTGCGAGTAAAATGTTCTATGAAGATGTGACTCCGCTGCACGAGGAAGATGCACGATATCGATAGTAGGGAAACTATAACACATATTCATAGCACGCATGCCTCCATAGCACGCATCTTTCTATACAAAAAAACCTATCTTAGTTAAACTATCTTTTAAATCGCTTCCTCTTATGATAAGGTCACACGCCACTAAGACGAAGGGACAAATAGCATCAGGGAAGGTCTGTAAACCTTACCTAACCCTATAAACATATTCAAACCCAAGGTGTTCTGCACAAACATGTGTTAAGTGTTTAATTTATTTTGAGTTTTATTCCGTTATGGAAAGATGCTGAATTTCATTACTTTCATTTTCAGGGTCGGGACTTAAAAGGTGTTTGTGGAATTAAACATTATTTTGTTTGAATTTCATTTCAAAACATTTTGCTTACTTTCGTGTAATGTAATTTTTGGAATTATCGTGGCAAAAGAATTTCAAACTTTCTTTTTACATGTAGTTAATATGAACGATAAAGGTTAATCGACTGAAAGCCGCGTACCAGGAAGCGCAGCATCTGTCCACCTCGTGGGTGGAGCAGACAGACGACCTGATTAAGGTTGCAGAGAACCGCTGGATACAGGTCGCTTCCAACCGGCCTATCTGGAAGTCTTTGGTGGAGGCCTATGTTCAGCAGTAGACGTCTTGTAACTGATATGATGATGATGATAAAACGTTACTTTTAAAGCGTGACCTTCCAAAGGAAGAAAATAAACTATTTAGTTTCAACAAGTGATAAGAAAGAAACACGTTCACGTTTATACCATTTCCAAAACCTTATGAAGTACATAAGGTAAGGCTGCTTCTTTCAAGACAAAACCCAAGGTCACGGCAGCTCAAAAATCACATTCAAAACCTTCAACATAATTTTTTATAGTCTAAAAATTATAAGCACTTCACACTAAGAGCTGAAGAATAATAACCACCTCATAAACCGTTCCTAAACAAAGCCAAGCCATTGCATTCAGTTCTACTTCCAAACAGGTCTAAACACAGCTCGGAACGAATGGAATAGTGTGTCAGCTGCCTCGCTCACCGCACGTCGTAAAACTTGATTGAGAGGAAGACTGTAGTGTCGTAAGTGTCACAGCCAGCCATATGTCTATGTCCTACGCAGTGGGAGATAAAGCTGATGTATTTTTGGGACATGACTAGGAATACGGCGTGATTGGTTGGAATTTTGCTTTAAGATTCATTTGTTCGGAAAAGCTGGTAAAATTTCAAGGTCATGCGATTTGTGAGTATTTGTATTATGTTTGTTACATCTAATTGTAACTTTTAACTAAGACTTAAAATCTTCGTCACGCCTTTTATCCTAGAAGGGGTAGACAGAGGAGCTCATTCGGCACGTATTGCCGCTGTACAGTGTACCCACTTTTCACTATTACTATTAAATCCCTTGTAAAAGGGGGTGAGCCTATTGCCATATATCGGACACAATTCCAGACTCCGTGCTACTACTGAGAAGTTTTCGAAAAACCAAAAGAAATGCCCAGTAATACTTTGCCCGACTTGGCAATCGAAAACGAAATCCCTAACCGCACAGCCGCACTTGCGATCACTCGGCCAATGATGCATTCAGTTAAAATTTAAGTGTTCCTAAATTCTCCTATCTATCCGAAACAGTATCAATCAACAATCAAAAATTTCCATTCCCAAACATCAGAAGTAAACAACTACAACAGCATTAATACCCCTTATAATCCTTCACAGAACCATTACTGTACTTTAACAAAACAATTAACAAACCACAAATGAAACATCAATATCAGACTTCGGAACAGCGAGCTGTACTCAAAATTACGATAGCAGAATAATAGCAGCAGAAAGCAACGATAATCGACCAACATCGCACTTAAAATTAAGAGCAGCTTTAAAATTTTAACCAGAAACAAAATAACGTGGCTTTTAATATATCTTGATTATTTTCCGACATCGTAATGGTTGAAAGCATCAGATAGAACGAATGGTCGGAACAGTTTTGGTAAACTTCTACCAGCTTGAGCCACGAGAAACGAAAATAAACGAACTGTTGCAATTAAACTTTGCGATGCTGGTAAAGGATCGAGTACTATTCGCTTTTTGAAGCTATTGTTCTGTAGAGTTTATTTGTTGGTAAAGGTAGTGATCGATTAATTTTTGCAGCAATAAATATTATACTGATTTATTTCTAGGAATTCCTAACTCATATAGTCAATACTAGGCCTAATATTATGTAGGAGAGACATGCTTCGGTACGAATGGGCCGGTTCGACCGGAGTGATAACACGGCCTCACAGAAAACCGACGTGACACACGTGACGCGTTGTGATTCGTTGTATGAATGAAGTTACTGGCCAATTACCCTTCTTCCAATCTCTAATACCCCAACAACCCTTAAATTCCTAATCCTCAAAAGGCTGGTAACGCATTTGTATTTGTTTCGAGTGTCCATGGGCGACGGCGATTGCTCACAATCAGGTGATTAAGAAGATTATTAAGTAGTTTAGTTATATAAATATATATCTCATCAAAAACCCATGTAATAGAACAATCTGAACCTAATTAGTAGATTTGAATAAAATTCAATCATACAGTTGGTAACAAAATGCTCACTTTAACATAGCTTCGTTAAATATATACGTCAACAATTAAAACCTCGTTTTGTAAAGCACGTGAAATTTTATCTCTTTCAGCGATGTAGTTGGGAAATCCTCTTAACTCATAATTTACCGCGGGGTACTGACATCTGTGCTGTGGCTGAGTTTTAACAAAAAAAAATATAAAATGTGCAACAGGCAAAATGGACAACAAAGAAACTACGTATGTGGAAGAGGATCATGAAGAAATGATGTGCATTTATAACTTATTGGTAAGATAAAAGCTTATGGCTCAATACTCAATACTTTATTGCTTTCCCCATGTGAGACTTAGTTGGTGATTTTAACTAGGTGTACTTACCATCAGGTGGGACTAGTGAAGCATTAGTTTTTGTACGAATAAAAATGTGGACTCAGTCTAGAAGAACAATATAAGTTTTGAAGAGAATACACTTTGACATGACATTTAAAAAAGTAGGTATATCCAATGACACATTTGCATGTGTCCGACCGATTATAATATTGCGGTTATAATTGGTAATTACTAATATTGTCGTTTCAAACTTTCTGGTGTGGATCTCAGGTACGGACAAAATATACTTAGTTAAAACCAAAAAATGCTAGCAATCCATTGTTGTGAAACCATACTACGTCTTACACAAAAACACTGCACCATAAGACAAAATAAATAAACTCGCACACACGCACACAAACATGACGAACCTAAGCAGAAACAACAGAACATTTACATACAAACAGCTCAACATTTGTAACTCCTAAAAAACCCGAAGCGTATAAAACATTAATAGGAAAACATCACTCCTTCATCAAAGGTTCTGGTAACAAACGCCTTCCGCATATAACAAAGCCCCTGAACCAACGCCACGTGGATACAAAATAAACTACGATGTGACGTCACGATACCCGATATTGGTTCTATAAAGGACTTTGTAAAGAATGGACCACACTACTGGTTTTTCAAGTGTAGTACTACTAGTCGATACTTGAAATGCACGAAAACTAGGTGGTGCTTGGAACGTTCCACATGTGTGGGTGATTTGAGAATCACCTGAGGGTCAGGAAATCGATATTGAGGTTTTCTATTTTTAAATGGATTGTTGGTATGGAGTTTATGCTTTTATAACTAGAGAGAAAATAATAACAAAGTGGTATTAGTCCATCCATATTTAAAGAAATATGTATGAACCCTGTTTCGTTTACTTTCCTTCCAAAAAAAAAATAAGGCACTAATCGTTTTTTTTATGGTACGAGCAAGCGGGTAAACAATCGGTGCCGCCCATTAACACCCAAAACACCAGAGGCGTTACAAGTGCATTACCGGCCTTTCGAGGTATAGGAATTTAAGGATTGTTTGGAAATGGAGGATTGTAAAGATAGGGAAGGGGGATAATTAGGTCTCCGTTTGTGATTGAATTGTGCCTAAATTTCATCATAATAACATTTTAAAGATCTAACCAAGTTTAGTTCACACACTCAACAGTAATAACTGCATAAAAACACTGCAGTGCTAATAAATTAAAGTTCAAAGAACTAAAGAAAACTAAAACTTATTACTGGCGTATACCACGTGGGTACAAAGTAAACGATAGTACCATCACCCTATCGGATATTGGCTCGATATAAAATTACTTCGCGGCACGTGACCTGAGTTCCAATTGAGACTCAAGAAATCATGCTGTATGCTTCAAGCTATACTGATAGCTATCTTTCTTGTCTAGGGTTTGTATTGTTTAAAGTGCAAACTGCATTGTTAACTTGATGTTTAAGCATAAAGTTTCTGATCGTCGATCGTGGTTGTCTAAAGTCTAAAAAGTTTGTTAAAATTAAAGTGTATAGTTCTATCAATTTTATTCTTATACTACTTTTGAAAAATCCAAATTTAATTATTGTTTGTTTGTCTGTCAGTCTGATTTATCATATATAATTTTAACTTTAATAAAATTGTCATAGATCGCTAATAACTTAAGACTTTAAAACTATGAAAGTAACAGTCTAATAATTTCCAAGTCTAATCAATTCTAGATATTTAATTAAATCCTCAATATTTTTGTGAACAAGGCACAGATTTTTAATAGAAATAGATCGAGATTTTATTATTTTTCTTGTCACATTTATACTTTCCCAGAATATTTGAACGGTTTCGTCGAGTAAGAAATGTTTACTAACTTGTAGCTGAAGTATGTTTGTCGAAGTACTTTTTATATTGAGTTTGTCACCTACAAACAGAAACACATCTATTTTGCTCACTAACAGTTTTATGTATGACAAAGTTTGACGACTAAATATAATCTTTTAAGTCTATTTTGGGGTTATATGCTTAACACGTGTAAATAATTATATAGTTAGAGATAACAAAAATATAAATATTCACTCATAAATATTCCACTGCTGGGCTATAAGCCGCATAGAAGGAACTCGCCATAATCACTACACGTGGCTTATGATTTGGAGTTGGGGATCGCAGTTCAAAAGGTTCAGGTGCATGAGAGTACTGTTATTGGTTAAATGTAGTCTTTGATTTGGATTTTACAAGGTTTAGGGGGATATACAGTATGGAGATTATTCATATCACTAAAATGATTACTAGTCCACAAAAGCAAAATGTACCTAAACATTTCAATTAAAACCGAAAATTAAAAGATTGAAAATTTCAAGCAAAGTTTATTGACTACTAAAGAGCTGTAATATTGTAGTTTGTCTAGGAATGTTACAAATTGCCGTTTTGTCTAAAATTCGCGTTCATTTTTCGTATATTGTCAGTCAGGATGATAAAAAATAATGGTTTAAATTAAAACATAAGAGGTTTCCCCAAAACTAGTAATTAAATGTTACATCTCACTTTAACTCTAAATTGAATACTTTCTACAATTCTATCTCTATCTGAAACTTATAACCCGTAACCCGCACTGATAGAACAAAAAAGACCCCACGAAATCTTTATACAGACGAAATCGAAGGCAATACTGACAATATATTCCGCGATCCAATTGCTAAACGGATTGGTATTGCAGCCCAACCCAACAATACAGTTTATAGCAGGCACATCGCGACGACCACAAATCCTCTGGAAGTGGGGATAAAAGCGTTTATTTGTTCAGACTAATGCACATTTTATGCGGGACCCCCGCTCCTTATGACTTACGTGATGTAACGTCGTGGTGTAAGTAATAGGCGGAAGAGGGTAAAACATTGTAATGCTAGTGAAAGTGTTGTGTCCTTCAAATGACGTATGGGTTCATTTTTGCAAACTTTCTAATTGACTTCAATACGGGATTCTTGTCGATATTCAGTTACCACTCGGTGTAGGATGGAGTATGGACTACTTTTGCAAAAAAAAAAACCGAATTTGGTGAATGGGCATACGTTTTCCATCGTAGGCCTCATCATCACTTACCATAAAGATAGATGACGGCAAAAGGTCGACTCAAGAAACGTAAAAAAAATATTGTTAAATAAGCAAGTCAGGCTATCGTGGCTGTACTTTCATAAACATTGTTTTTTAAAATTCGCTAAATAAAACTCTGAAGCGAATCCTTTACGCCACCCGCGAAATAGTCAGGACGCAAAGAATAGGTTTCCTCATAAAATTCGGACCGTAAATATGAAAAGAAAAAAAGATTTCCGTGAATAAAATAACAAGATACCTACGTCATATGACTGTGCCCTAGTTTTACGCAACTTTGACATGATGACATATTTTGTATTGACAAAATTACAAGTTCCTTTAGTATTCATATGTTTGGACCTCTGACTATGTCGTTGTTTCAACTGATTCAATATGCAGTATCTAAAGATTCTATTCTTTAAGGTTCTATGTTTCATTATAAAATGGATTGCCTCGGTGGTCGAGTGATCGCATAAGTGCGTCTGCCGGACAAGGGGTTTAGGGTTCGACTCTCGGGTCCGGCAAAGATTTTTTTCAGTTTTTCCAAAAATTGACAGTAGTTGCATCTAATCTGGAATTGTGCCCAGTATATGGCAATAGGCTCACGGGGGTGAGCCCCTATTACAAGGGACTTTTAACACAATCCGTGAAAAGTAGGGGTGTACATTGTATAGCGCCATTACGTAAAATGTGCACCTCTGCCTACCCCTTCGGCGATAAAAGGCGTGACGTTGCATTGTTAAATTGAATTTTGAAGACGTCACTAAAATGTATAATATCTGCCAAATTACTAAAAAGAAAGCAATCATAATGTTTCCTTCCAATATTGTGCAATCATCGTTCTACGATCCTTAATTACTCCCAAACCGTGAGTATTAACCGTATCGGAATTAATTGCTTACCGTTGTAATTGTTTACAGATGCCAGCACATCAACCTGCCTCAATTCGTCTATATCTATCAATAGACTTTCGACCTTATCATTGAACATTAAAGTTGAAAATCTATTTAAGATAATTTGACAGATTGAAGTATGTTCATGAGCTGGTTTCTGTACATTTTGCATGCAATACGTCTGACCTGTTCAGAAGGCTCCGACCAACTGAAATTGCTTCCCATGCATAATTCACTAGCACATGTTTAACGGCATGGCGTTTTCAATTACCCTCCTTTTTTAGGTGTATGCGTTATTGAATTTTGTATGGAAGAAAATTGGATGGGGGTTTATTAAAAAGGTAGGAAGAAATAGAGGTTGGGATTAAAAACGTGAAAAATTACCTGGGATTCGTTTTCTATTTTAAGTTATTTGGCTAGAGTTGATTTTAGTTCTGCAGAAATATTAGGATTGAGGCTCAACTCGACTTTAAAAGAGACTATGACCTCTGAGTTTGTTTCGGCATTTCTTCTCAGAGTAGTCCGATAGGAAATGCCAGCCTCATCTAGTTATTTAAGAGATTGACGTGTAAAAGAGTTACATTGTAACCTATTTGCAAAATAAATATAATTTATCATTACTAAATTATAGGTCATACTAGTGATATTTATGCATTAAGAAGGCCAATCGACAGCAAGCACTAAGCGAAAAACTTTCCGTAAGCAAAAGCATATAATTTACACTGCGGGCACAACTGAATCGTTCCGAGAGAATTCGATTAAAATCCCAAAACTCTACTACAACGACCAATATATTAAATTCGGAAACGACCGATCTAAACGGTCGATCAGACCATTATTATTTCGCTAAATTAACTTTGAACTATAATTTCTGCAAAAGAATTCCGGGTTTGTTGGAAAAACTCTGGGGTCTATAAGGCCAGTGCCTAACGATTCGTGTAACACAGAGTTATTGCGGGGTTAACATACTAATTCTGTTCTATTTAGCGGAAGTTTCCATGTGTGGACGTCCAATGGATGTTTGTTCGGAGGTAATAATAGCTGTTTGGTTAACGTTCATAGAGATCTATATGTATATCATGATCACCAGATGTTGTTATTCGCCAAAGGAGTATAAATTATAATCACATTGAAAACATATTATAGCTACCAGATTGGCGATGTATTAATGAAGGGCCAAATTAAAAGTACTTTTAAACGAGCATTGCAGCATGTATGAAAAGACTAATGACTGTTAATGAAACGAAAGAGGTATGTAAGATTCGTAGCAATTAGCATTCCATTGTCCCTGCCTACCCCCATGGGAGACAGGTGTAAATAAGGAATTTATATAAACCAAAATAGTTATTTGACCAATCTGAAAATTTAAATATATACGCCTTTTCTTAGTAATCACACTGACGACCACTCAATCTACGAGAAAACGTCATATACCTTATTTCCATAGAAAATAATATATCTAAATAACAACCTAATTATTATGTTATTTCAGGTTTGTACACCCACTAACGGGGGCAAACACGCAATAATAATATTAATGTTTACGTTTCATCCAAATTGTTCACAGTACAGCCACAATTGTGGTAGTTATCTAATGATAATGTTGTATTAGTTTGAATGAAAACATACGCGGTGAGAGTTATATTCTCGCATGGAATATTTATTTTATAATCTAGGTACTAGTGTTTGACGACGTGACAATAACTTACTACACAGTTCTTCAAACATCGTTCCTAATTAGTGGATTATGTAAGCATTGTGTGTTTTAAGACAATTATTACGATACAGAAGAAAGTCCTACTACAGAATAACCGTTGAAATCACCGTTGTCATAACAGCTATTACTTTTTATTATAACTTTCGTGAGACATACTAAATTAATTATTATGTTCGGTAGCAGCGCGACAGTCGCCGCGTCGTGTGTCGCGGAATGCTGCTCAGGAATATGAGCCTCTAGCATGGCTTGAAACTAGTCGAGTTCCTCGTCAAACAGTTACATGAGTAAGCCGATAACATAACAAATAATTTAACAGCTATTGCATAACGTTCTAACCAGTCAATAAGCTAAATTCGAAAAACCCAACTCAAATAAAAACACGTAAGCCTTTATACATTTATCAGTTCAAAAGCATACTCATTGAAGAATACATTAACACCAGCATCGTTTATTTGAAACAGCTCAAAGGGCGTAACGTATGAGAATTATTTAACACGCATACTCCCATCAATGAGGAAAATGCGAATCGATGTAATATCCCATAGGTATGCCTCAATTTCAATGCAAAGAATGATGGAATTTAAACAGAGGGGAATGGTGCCACATAAAATATGCAACAGTAAACTGAATTCGATACGGGGCGGTGTCGTTATAACAAATATAGTACAAAGAGCGGTATCGAACATTTTAAATTCATCTACTTCATGCTTATGGATAATGTGAAATGAAAATATTTTTATGGGATTGGCTGGAAAACGAGCCGTTGGATCTTCTGATGGTAAGCATTTGGCACCTCTTATGCACCGGCATTTTAAAAAGTAGTATGCTCTTTTCCTGAAGGTTAGAAGGTTGTATCGTTTCGGAAATACCGCCTAACAGCTTTTTCATTTCATATCCAATATGTTGATATTTGAGACTCAGAATCGTTGGATTCTGACTCTCAAACGCAATATACATGCAAATACTAACCACACATTTATTTGTCGTACGATTTACGTCTGTCATTTAGGCAGTTTAACGAACTGAACATTTCGGGGCGCGGGGTGCGGGCTGCGGCGTCCACAGGTAATTTTTCCACGACCCGCAAAAAGAAGAAATGACTGTAATAATCGCGTTATTTTCGTGTGAAATCATGAATTTCTTTGCCTCTTTTTCTGGACTAATATAACATTTTTTGGGGAGAAATTAATCGTTTTGTCGTTAGGTAGGGCAAAGCTTTCGTTGGTAGTTAACCTTGCTGTCAGGAGAATTGATTTGTTTGGGGTAACACTAACTTATTTTCTTGTTATTGTCAGCCACAGTGGACAATGGTTAATTTGGGTAACATTGGGTAAGATGAGTTATCAGTCAGGATATACAAGTGGTCGTTTTTGGCCCGCCACCATCGAACAAAGTTGCTTAATCTCTGTAAGCATACATTAACCACAACTTGCTTGCCTCCTTAGTCTAGTGGTTGCAAGTGCGACTGCTGTGCAAGGGGCATCAGGTTTAACTCCCGGGTCGGGCAAAGCATAGCTGGGATTTTTTCGGTTTTTAAAAGAATTCTCAGATGTAGCACGAAGTCTGGAATCGCACCCAGTATATGACAACACCTTATTATATGGGACTAATAACACAAATGGTGAAAAGTGCCATAATTTCTACCTCTGCCTAACCCTTCCACAACCACAACTTTAGCATCGTAGATACTAGAAATCGTTTTTTAGTTACCACCCCTTCCAATGGTCTTCGACAGTAAACTACAAGAGCGACATCTACAATCCCAAACTCCACTTATTATTTTCGTCTCCCCCGAAAGCTTAAAAGCGTAATACGTCATCAGTAGTGGGAAAATATGAGACATTTGCGTTACAAAGACAAATTCACGGCAAAACACAGTCGTGGTGACAAGTTTCTGGTTATTTATACGGATTTATGTCCGCAATGCATTGTGAGACGTACGTGGTGCATTGCAAATAGGAATACGAACCTAACAGCGGGTTTTTCAACACTTGGCACCTATTTGGACTTCTGATTCGTTTTGCATCGTTTGTTTTTCTGCTTTTGCTCGTGAAACTTGTTTGTGACCCGTTTTTGTTAGGCTAGGTTTATGGAGACTATTTCTTATACTGTTTTACTAGTATAGGAGTAGGACCTTTATTAATATATATGATCTCAGCTGTATTAATGTCGTTAATAACCATTATAATTTTTTTTTATCGCAACCTTTTTTGTTTGGGGGAATACCATCTAATGACTTTCTCGCTTTGGACGAGGCAAGACGGAATGTCAGATTCTTAGTGAGTAAAAATCAACCCGTTCCTACTCCTGCTTTTTGAGCCGGAGCCCCAGTAATCCGCAGGTCCGTTTTATCGGAACTTATAAGAATTAGTTTATAATACACAATTTATTTTAAAAATAATTTAATTTTGATATGATATGACCCTAATCAAGATCAAATTGGCAGAGGTTTTGTGTAAAAAAAAAAAACAATAATAAAAAAGTCTCCCAAGAAATAACTCCACTACGTACCTAAGTGCCTCACTATTTTAATTTACGATTTCATTATTACATTCCCTTTTCAAGGGCCACCACAGTTTAAGCCCGAAACCGATTCAAAATGTTCAATTTCGAAAAAATATGCCCGTCTGTTCCATTACCCACGATTCTTTTCCTATCACAAATTCAACGGTTTGTGACCATAAAAATGACACATGTTACTTCAACTTTCTCTTAACCGAGCTCAATATATCAGCCACAAACTGGATCCCTTCGACTATGCTCACTCGTGCATTTCAGATTTATGTCTATATCAGACGATTCTCTATGTAATACATATCTTTGGTGGTTTAATCTCCTTACTACATAGTTTGAATTTATTGCTATAATTTTGGGGTATTTCCTTCGTTATGTATGTATGATATTACATTTTGTTATACATAGTATTATTTGCAAAGCTATATGTACTCACAATTAATCCGCATTGAGCAAACGTGGTGATTAATGCTCAAACCTTCTGCGTGTGAGAAGAGACCTTTTGCCAGCAGTGGCCACTTATAGCCTGTTGATGTCTGATGCACTCACAGCATTTATGTGTTTGATATAACGATACATGAAGGAAGAGGAGGATTAGTTTAGAAAAGAAGCTACTTCTGGCATTATTGTTACTGTCTTTGATCTTTAACCTCATTGGAATAAAGGCGTGAATAAGCTAGCAAAATAATATAATGAAACAAAAAAATATAGTTTGCTTAGTATTGTGGCGACACATTGACAAGTGACAGAAGTCGCACATAGACTATCGACGAGCAAATCAACGGATGACGTCATAAATATCCTGCATCGCACATATGAAGTTTATATATGCGTAATAACACCGATAGAAAATCCCTACGAACAACAATCGGGCAGAAAGCCCGCCAGGCTGATCACCTCGCCTGGTCGGAGGAACCTCCTTTTCTTAGGGAACTTTACTCGCTGTTCCCTAAAGTATAATTTGTCTTGTACAAACGAACAAATCCTTCAATGAACATTGAACATCTTTGAGCCAACGCATCGATTCATCTGAATTAATGAAATTATTCAACGCCAAACTTCTAACAATAACAATCTTGATCCCAAAACTTATTTTGACTTCAAACTTTTGAACTTCGCTAAGTGAACTAAATGGAACTTCGTGCATTTCTATAATAAATAATATAAATTTGAAATACGTTTGAATTCGCTGGATTCCTACCAGATCGAACGGATCGCGATATAAGTTTGACACTTACATGAAACATGGTCCAACTTTTTTGTTCACGTCTAAAAAGCAGATGGAAAACGTCTACAAAATATTGCTGAATTTATACTGATACTTTCTGGATTTATATTTAGATTAACTTAATGCGTTTTGCAAGTGAATGGAGTAATATTTTTATTTGATTGTGAAGTTTTTTATTATTGTACTATTTGTATAAAAAACCTAAGTTTCATTCGTTTGTCGTATATCATATTCATAGTCGAAGTGTGGTTTTTGAATCCATGAGCAAAGACCAGCCATGTAATCAAGCTTGGCAGTCGCTTGGTGGTCGCTTAGTGGTCGCTTGGCGGACTTAACTAACAAAACCATTAAACTACTAACAGCATTTAATATGCACTCTCACCATATTAAGATGGTCTACTAAATAATGCATGAAATATAAGACACAAACATATATTAAGCATACTGCCATCACAAGCAGCGCCATCATAAAGCCAAGATGTATTAGCCACACCCGAGAACTTTGGGGAAGCATAATGCAAGACACGTTCATACCACTTACAGTTGGCTCAGCTCCAAAACCGCTTACGTATACCTTAGCAGAGAAATGTAAATATTTTTCAATTAAGTTTTTGTATCCCACTTATTTTCGAACACCGTACAATACACAGTTAAGTGGTTGTAAATAAGAAACGTTATACATTGAAATAAGGTTTTGTTTAGGAAAACTTTCTTGTAATATGATTCTAAGAAAGTCGATGAAAAGTAATTTTTACATGTTGAACATTTTGGAGTTAAGTTGCTCCTTTTATGGAGGAGGCATGCTTACCTAATATTGGTATCTTGATTTTGCGTTTGTTTTAATTACTCTAAAAGAGCATGATGTGATCAAAACACATCTGATAGAGAAAGTTGTTTAAGGATTAAAAATAATTGCTCATGTAAAGAAACAAAAAAACAGAACTGTCACACTAATATTATAAATGTGAAAGTATGTTTGATTGTTTAGATGTTTGTCCAACAATCACGCTGCAACTGCAGAACGAATTTAGACACACGGGCAAAACCGCTAACAGAAGCTAGTGTCAAAATAAAACTTCAAAACTTCCAAACTCCTACTCTATTTTATTCCGTAAAACGAAACAACAAATAACTTCTTTAATTCCCTGTTCATTAGAGCACCGGACACTTCCCAACTCCTAGAGAAAGTCAGTAAGTCTTCCATCAAAATAGAGGTATTCATAAAAATACTTAAGCTCCCACCAAGTTTTACAAGACTCATTCACTGGAAACTTTATAATGAAAGTCTCTTTATATGAAACAAAGAACAAAGTTGATGTACCGCCTACTACACAGACGAAGTTGTAAACAATAGGTGATTTCAA
Source organism: Spodoptera frugiperda (assembly GCF_023101765.2). Lineage (NCBI taxonomy): Eukaryota > Metazoa > Arthropoda > Insecta > Lepidoptera > Noctuidae > Spodoptera > Spodoptera frugiperda. Next base: position 13,426,658 of record NC_064223.1, on the reverse strand, counting down.
GAGTCGAACATTATTATCGTGTTTTAAACAGACTTGACTCGTTGGTCGATTGCTTAAACTGATTCTGAGAAGAATGAAACATTCAACGATGATATCGAAACGAAATTGTACAGACACATTATATTCAACGTCACGCCTTTTATCCTCGAAGGTGTAGACAGAAGTGCACATTACGGCAAGTAATGCCGCTAAAGAATGTGCACCCCAATTTACAAAATTTGTGTTATAAGTCCCATGTCAGCCCCTAGGAAGAGCCTTTTCCCATATACTTACTGGGCACAATTCCAGACTCCGTGCTTCTACTGAAACATTTTTGAAAAACCGTAAAAAGCCCAGTAATACTTTGCCCGACTCGGGAATCAAACCCGAGACCCCTAATCCGGCAGCCATCCTTTGATTGCAAGGACGACTGCGACTGCAGTCAGAGTAGAAATAAAAAGATATGACATGGACCAAAATAAAGAAAACTCAACAATCACGAATGAAATAGAAGCAAATATATATTTTTAACACGAGAAAGCAGCCGAACCCCATCCACATTCAACGTCTCGATTTAGAGTAATCAACATCAAAAATGAGGACATCTTCGCTCCGCTATCTAAGCTTGATCGATGTTCTGTCAAAATCTTTGATATATTTCTTGGAGAGGGTAAAATTTCAACTGAACGTATTTTGTTAAACTCGAAACGTGTTTTCATGTTCCGTTTCACGTAATCATGTCAGAGCGGCTTTTGTCGAAATACGAAATAGTGTTTTTCTGCTTTCGGCTGAAGGTTGAGAGGCAAAAAATGATAGTAATTCCTTTTGAAATGTGATTTGAGATGTTATATCGGTAAAAGTGATTGATTGGATATTCAATGTGTCTATCCAGAACGATAGGTTTTGAATTGTCTTTTATTTTAGTAGATAGGTGGTTACGTTTAGATTTATCTAAAATTCTAGGTAAAACATAAATAGAAATGTGTGTGACACACACAACAAAGTGTTACTGGGCTTTTTTCGGTTTTTCGACAATTTCTCAGTAGTAGCGCAGAGTTTGGTATTATGTCCAGTATATGGCAACAGGCTCACCCCCTATTACACGGGACTTATATCATAAATGGTGAAAAGTGGATGTACATTGTACAGAGCCATTGCGTGCCTTAATGTGCACCTCTGCCTATCCCTTCGAGGATAAAAGGCGAGACTTTGCAAAGGAATATGTGTGATAAGTAAATGGTTTTTAACAACAGCATAAACAAAGGATTCAAAACAACAAAAACGAAAAAAAAAACAAAATGACAAACGAAACCCCTTTAGTCACATAAAGGAACTTCCCTTAAATTTTTACTCAGCCCTATTTCGTTGGATTTTATTTAGAAAATTTCCAAGAACTTTCTGTGACGAAATTTTGACTTTCAACAAAGGTCCCCGCTTTAGGCTTCCGGCATTCGGAGAAGTTTTATTGACCTTATCAGGTACGGTAATAGGATTAGTAGGAGAAAGGAAGTTCTCTAATTTATCGACTGTTTTGCCTTCGGACTTGAACTGATAGAATCAGTCAAAGTTCTGAGTGTCACAATTATAGTTAAGAGGGTCTTGTACATTTTGAAAAGGGATAACCTTGAGTTAATCGATTTGGAATGGAACGACTTAGTTCCAATTAAATATTATTGGTGTTTTAATTTCAGCATTAATTAACCCCGTTTTTTTTGAGGGGAAAAATCATCCAATGTCTTCTCCCGCGAAAGGGAGTTTCAGACTTTTACTGACTAAAAACCTCCCCGTTTCTACTATCTAGCTTTTGGAGCCAGAGCCCCGGTAAACCCGTTTGGTAGTCCGCAGCTCCAGATTCTCTACCCCTATCTGATGAATAAATCTTGATAAAAATAAATGTTATTGACTGTGAAATGAGTGTGAAGTGTGAGTAAGAGGTGCTATGAATATGCACCGCCGCAAAGTATGCAAAGTAAGCTGTACGAGGAAGATGAGCACCTCTAGTATGCGATGTATCGATAGTCGGGAAGTAATCCATAGCACATAATATCTTTCCATATAAAAAAACCGGCCAAGTGCGAGTCGGACTCGCCCATGAAGGGTTCCGTAACAGTAAGTAGATATCATATTATAAAAGTTACAAAATAACTTGGTTTTACATAGTGTTTGTATGAACGACAAAGTTATATTTGCGGTTTTTGAAAATGTTTTATTTCTTAAAAACTAATAATGATATCTCGTTCAAACTAATTTTCGTTGTTAGTTTCTATTGAAATCTACAGCACATATTTTTTTCAGTTTTCTCACTCTCTTATTTTAAAAGTTAGAGGGGGGACACTCATTTTTCCTTTTTGGAAGTGTCTAACTTTCAATCGGTTGATTTTGACGAAAAATGGTTTTAGGAACCTTGCCTTTTTTAAAGAGCTATCCATATACACCCATCACGGTAATGTTAGCTGAAAAAAAAATTTTTTTTGAATCAGTTCCATGTATGGAGGGCACTCCCTTTAATTTTTAAATTTAATATTTTTTTATCCAAAATTCGAATAGCGGTTATCGAAATACATCAACCTAGAGAGTTTCAACTATGTAGGCCCAACAGTTTCGGAAATAAATGGCTGTGACATACGGACGGACAGACAGACAGACATGACGAATCTATAAGGGTTCCTTTTTTTGCCATTTGGATACGGAACCCTAAAAAAACATAGCTTAGCTGAGTTCGTTTCCACCAATGCTAAGTGTTTGATATGATTGGTGGAAGCCAAACGCATCCACAGCAACGTAGCATACCACATTTCTGATGGAAAGCACCCTAATATTCTAAATCAGCAGCATTGTTTTGATCACTGTTATCTCAGGTAAATAGGAATTTGCATTAAATCAGATCAGTCAACAATTGTTTGCAATACTGTCTGTATTAACATAATAATGCATCAATCATAGTGCTTAAGCAAATATGTGTTGGTTCGTTACCGATTAATATAATTTAAATGTTATATACCTAGACATATTTAGGTTACCATTTCTAAGCATTTTATATGTATAAGAATAAATAAACTTGGACTTATCATGAAAATATTTGTAATAATGTAATAATATAAGTCTATGATAAGTCCAAGATTTTTTAATTTAACTAATATATTATGTTAGTATTACGTAAATTAAAAAATCTCCATCGCATTTGTATATTTAGCTTTGAAACATTGTAAGGCGACCACCTATTACTTATAAATATATTTAAAAAATGAAACGTCATAGTACATCGTTAATTTTGTATGAGAAATTTAAAAAAAAAAAAAAAACGTTGCCCCACATTAGGATTTTTTCCTGTGTCGTGGGTGCGTTTACAAACATACAAGTTCATATACATGACACCCAGACCCGAAACAACAATTTGTGGATCACACAAAGAGTTGCTCCGTGCGGGAATCGAACCCGTACCCGTTGCGCAGCAGCCAGTTGCCCAGCCACTGCGCCAACCGTGCAGTCAAATTCAAGTAACTAAAACTTTCGCCGCTTATAATTTGGTCACTTTTGATTGTATGACTAAACTAAGTACACATACCATTTGTAATATCGACGGTTTCATTGTTACACACATGCGAAAAACGTTAATATTCTCCATTCGCAGCAAACAATCCCAAAAATTACAATCCAAAAGATAGATTTTTTAAACTTAGGTATCTAATTAGCAATCACAGTATGTAATTTCGAACTTCGTAATTAATTTTATCAACAAAAAATACTTCTCTCCTATGAGATAGTCAAATCCAAAACACACACTTGACTGTTATAGTAACCATAACTCCACCACAACGAATTAAAAGCATCATTAAATTGGAATTACAATTTAAGTACCTACTCCCATAACATCCAAGTCTGACTAATAAAAACGAAATTATACCTTTGAATAATTCCAACAAGAAACAATTTACTTTGAAACTCCCATCATATTAATTCATACTCCCCCACGTTATTATTCCCTAATGATTAAAATCTTCAGATCCCAAAGTCTACTCTAAAATCTTTAACTGCAGTCTCTTGTATAAAAACAAAAGCCAAATAATCTTCTTTAAGGAAATCTTAACAATTATTGCTATTGTTATCATAGCCTCAAATTAATATTGAACCTCACATTACAGTCTAAATAATTTCTCCTAAATACAATTTCTGTACTGTGTGATTTTCTAAGTTAGTGTTGAAGATTTTTTTACACTGTGGTCGTATAGAGGGGAACAAATTCGAGCAATCCTTAGTACTTTGTAAGTGGATCCTTTTTTAACCCCCGACGCAAAAAGAGGGGTGTTATAAGTTTGACGTGTCTGTCTGTCTGTCTGTCTGTGGCATCATAACTCCCGAACGGATGCAGTGATTTCAATTTAGTTTTTTTCGTATTAAAGGGGACTTATGTGCGAGTGTTGTTAGACATGTTTGATGAAAATCGGTTGAGCCGTTTTAAAGTTATGGGCGGTGAAAGTAACGTAAGCGGGAGATTAACCGAAGATCTGCAAATATACCGGGATGGGGTCTCATATGAAACTGCACTGAAATAAAATATTGAAAGATATATTTTTTTACGTAATAACAAAAATAAAAAAAAATAATAAAAAATTAAAAGAAAATTTAATTAAATATTTTATGCAATACAAAAATATAAAACCTGCACCAATGTAATCTTTAGCCTACTTATAGAAACAAAAACTAGTAATTAATAAGTAAAAAAAAATCAAAGCGAACGAGCTTGACCTTGAATGTAATCTTTACCTTAACAAGAATTGAAATTATAGTAAGTATATGTAATATACTAAGCCTAACTAACTTAACCTAATCTACCTAAAAAAAGTATGAATAAAAAATTAAATTAAAAATTTAAAAAACCCCCGACACAAAAACTTAATTTCCCTTTAAAAAGTAAAAAATAATAAAAGAAACCTAATCTTAAAGTACCTAAGAATGTACTAATAATTCTAAAAAAAAAAATACGTCGCGTTGGGGGTCCGCATGAATACGGGCTGCGCTGCTATATTTCTATTTTCTGCGTTATAGTTAAGTACTTGCATTAATTTACTTTAATGTTAACACCAAACAATGAGCATGAAAAAATCGTAGAAAAGTAAGAAATAATTAGGAGCGGTCCCCCAACGCGACGTATTTTTTTTTTTAGAATTATTAGTACATTCTTAGGTACTTTAAGATTAGGTTTCTTTTATTATTTTTTACTTTTTAAAGGGAAATTAAGTTTTTGTGTCGGGGTTTTTTCAATTTTTTAATTTATATGATAATAATGTCTGTTTAAAATGGCATAAAGTTTCTGCATCGCCTTATCTTTGGTCGCCTGTTTGATAATTTATTCAGTGATGGTAAGTGGGGTTGGAACTTTCTTCGGATGGCTGAATATTATTCAGGATTTTTCCATGTAAAATAATTTAACAAGATATAATGTATGGGAATTGTAACAATTTGTTTGACAAGTTGTTCGAAACAAAATGTTCTGGTTCAATGTTTTTTCCAACTGATAAGACAAATGGGAACTTTCTATATCAGTTCCAAATTTAGTGAAAAGAAATAATAATTGGAGTGTTTGTTTTTAATTTCTTACTACATTCAGATAAATATACATACAAAAAAATGATGTTTTTTTACAATTTTTATCTGTTTGTTCTAGCTAATCTCTGATCTAATCTTTTATGGGAAGGTAACTTATGTACTAAGGAGTAACTTAGGCTACTTTTATTAGTCACAATGTCAGTAATCCATTAAATCGACACCAGCAATTTATACTGCGCTAACTCAAAAGCGTACTTTACAGTAGGGCGTTTAAAAGGAAAAACGTGATAACTTTTACATTAATTAAGATACTTTTTTGAAATTTGGTATGCTTAATATTTAATTTATTCATTGTAATATCTCATATTTATATTTTCTTAATTATTTCTATTTTTTGATTTAGCGCAAGTTAGCCGTATACAAACGTAATTCATCAAAAAAATTTTACATCTTATACACGTCTAACTTATGTTAGCGTAGTGTAGTACGGGACGTCGTAGTGCATGATCAATCATCTGATGCATATTTCAATATTTTATAAAGAACATGTACTTACTCACAAAAAGAATAGTTAACGTACCATTAATAAACTAATTAATACGTTAACACATAAGTATTTACTATGTAAAAGTCGCTAAGTCGTTCATTTTACAAACGAACAAGTATACACACGAACGCACTAAACTACGCTAACTATGAGTTAGTGCAGTGTTGCACGGACTTTGACCAAAATGATCCTCGCGCACACTCCGCTAATAATAGTTGGCGTAATATAAATCGAGTGATTTCAAAAAGTACCTTTACTTAGCGTTTTATAAGATTTGTAACTTTCTTATTTTTTCATATTTCTTCTCAATTTTTTTATGACGTATGTAAACACACATTTTAAGCAACTTGGCATAAAAAAGTTTTTTCCAAATTTCGAGTTAGCGTAGTATAAATTGCTGGTGTCGAAATATAGTATCAAGTGTAGTTTGGCCTTCCAAGCAATACTGAAAACTATGCTTTAAAGTATGACAATGGTCTAGCTCTTATTATAAGAAACTCACACATGTTTTAGTACAATATTTTTAGCCAACTGGCAATTTTATTGTCATGCCTACACAGTCATATCTATTTTCTCTAGTCAATTTTCTGCATTTAATAATTAAATTTCACATTTCTTTGTCAAACAAAAACTGCATAGCATCACAAATCCGGCAGTCGTACAAACACTTCAACAGAATTGGAAGACAGGAAAAATCCTTTTTACCGCTACTATCGTCGTCGATAATCAACTGGCGGCCATCTTGAGAAACGAAATAGATTTAAAATGTCGCCCGGCCCATTTTAAGCGCGAATCTGTAGATAACTGCGTTATCTGACTGATGTATATTATTGGGAAGGAAAGGACTGTTTTTCTTGCTTCCAATAAATTTGTTAGTTTTGAAACGTGATTTGTCTCGTCTTTATTTAATGTTTATGTTTATTTTTAACCGAGTTTGGTTTATGTAAGTTTGTGCGCGGTTCTTTCGCGTTTAACTGAACCGATTTTGATGCGGTTTTCATCATAGTATTTGTCAGACTTAGGAAAAGGTTTTGGCATATTACATGGCTTATGGAGGCTAGTTTTTTAACGAAGTAAGTAGATACGTAGTAAGAAGAAATAAATGAAGTGCTACAAAAAAAAAAACGCCTAAAAAATTAAGTAATCTCTCCCACACTGTGAAACAATTACAACAATAATAAATTAATGACATAACAAAACATATTTAGAGAACACGACCAAATTATACTTGTACAACAAACTAAAGCTCGTCTTAATACTGTTTAATGCTACATAAAGCAATAATCGCACGTGTTCCATATTCAGGAAGTTCCGTAATTAATTACTGAACACTGTTCAAGTCTGTTCAGTAAACATATAATATGTACCTATACTCGTATGTACTGTTGCACTAGCTCGTTACAAATATGTTCTTAGCTTAAGAGGAAAATAATAAGGCAACGTGTCTTGCCAAGCGTGCAAGAGGCGGTACAATTATGTATGAGGTATTTGATTTAATTCTATCTTAAGAACGAGTGTCTTTTCAAACTCATAAGACTGATCCATCATGTAGTACTATGTGGGATATGGGTGCGTATGACCTATCGCGTTCCGTGTGCGTCTCAAAGAGCCATCAGAACTACCCAGATGGGCCCTAGTAGGGCTGATGCCAACCCGGAGCTGCGGACTGTCTAGCTGGTTACCGGGGCTCCGGCTCAAAAAGCAGGAGTTGGAACGGGGATGTTTTTAGTCAGTAGGAATCTGACACTCCCTCTCGCCTGGCCCAGAGCGGGAGAAGTAATCGATTTTCCCCCTTAAAAAAAAGTACTTTATGGGATACAGCAATAAAATCTTTTTGTCTTGCGTAGATCTGTGTTCTGTAGTAAAAAAATTAAGTAATGAATTGACAACTAAGTAGGCGTGACAAAATATCTAACTACTACAGTTTAATAAACCAATGTAAACAAATTCAATAATTGGTTTAAAAAACTTACAGTAAGTCGACATCAAATAAATACATGTTATTTTAAATAAAATGTTTCCCTGTAAAAATTATTGCATAAATGTTTCCATGCATGGTATAACAAAAAACTATATGAATATGCTTTATACATATAAAATGTTGTATGTGTATCAATGGAAACGATTCTAGCGTTATAAAATATGTTACGCCAATTTGAATGTTGAATAAAATAACGTTTTCTATTTTGATGTGTTCATAAAAGTAATTCACACATATACCGGCACATCGATTATTTATACAAGTAATGTCAAATAGTCTCGCTTTCGACTTTAAACGAGCAACTAGATCACCTTATGGTAAGCACTCACCGTCTTCCATGGATACTCGTAACACCAGAGGCGTTACAAATGCGTTGCCGACCTTTTGAGGGGCTAGAAATTTATGGGGGGTTGGGGAATCGGGCATTGGGAAGATTGAAAAGAGGGTAATTGGACCTCCAGTAACCTCACTCATACAACGCAAGCGTTGTTTCACGTCGGTTTTCTGTGAAGCCACTCACAGAACTCCGATCACTCCAGTCAAGCCGGCTCATTCATGCCGAAGCATGGCTCTCCCACACTTGAATGTTATGTCATTCTATTTATGGATCCGTCAAATATTCTTCATAACATGTTCTATTTTGTTGAACATCACTGTCTGGGAGTTTACCCTCACATTTACATCACAATATTGAAGGCGAAAAGGTTAATAGTATAGATTTCTATTGCAAAGGTTTTGCCTTTAAGGGTTGACTGAGTTTTAACCGATATTTGCATATACTATTATTGTGTGTATCTACAGCGTTAAATCTTTTGAATCACGGGGAATAAGGTCTAAATGGGGTTCAGTTGAAAAAACCCGAAAGTTGTTCTATGAATGCGTGCTATGGATTATGTTCTGTGGATGGTTTCCCTACTATCCATACATCGTATACTCAATCAACTCAACATTGCATCTTCCTCGCGCAGCTACTTTGCGGCGGCGCATCTTCAAAACACAGCTACATAGCTTAGTATCGGTGGAAACAGTCACATTGTTTCACAGCCCAGCTACAACATCCTCGCAGCATAGCTTAAGATGAGCTATGCATCTTTGATGTATAAGCACTAATTCGGCCTCCGGTAACTTTACTATAATATAAAAAATATAATATAATTTATACAGTATAATAATTATAACGAAACTTACTATGTATCTCAGCTTAGAATTACCACGTTGAATAAAAACGCTAGGTGACTGTCCACTGTTGTGAGCTAATCCTACAAAAGGGGTTTTCAAACAAAAAGTTGGTTGGGGCTTATTGTAATAATTGCTGTAATTATGGCACTAAGCCTTCACAACTTTGCCTTCGCGTTGCTGGATAGTAGGTAATGGTCATTTGATAGACGTAGATACGTAAAATGATATTTTCATAAAACTATAATGACAACAGTATATTTTATATAATTAAAATAACTTGGTGATTATGACATGAATGCTATGCCACCATATACCTCTCTAGGAAACAGAATTCTATTTTGAAATAAAAAGTGTGTTCAGTTTTATTCAAGTCAAACCTGAATCGAATCGATCTTAGCCATAATAATTAGTATAAAATTCTGTCATAATATTGAGTTCAAAAACATTACACATAAAAAAAAACTAATCCCTTTAGCCACAACTAACTAAGGCGACGTTGGACAACGAAAATTTAATAGCTAAGATGACTAGCTGTTAAAATTCACCAAAAAATTTGCAAGCCGAGGAACGAGTGTTCCGAAAATAGCCAGGAAAAATAACAGGATGCTATGTAGACGAAATATGTAAACAACGAACATAATTGTGCCCGTCCCGCCCCAGAGACGAGATGTCACCGCTCCATAATTAATTATTTCATTATAAATTTCACGTAAATCATTAAAAATTCTCCCCGCGCCGTGTCTTCTAATTACAGTGGCCAGGTTTGAGTATATCGCGCGCTACACGCTAGGCAAAGCTAAGCGAGAAGAGTAATTTTATTTGTTGTTTGTTCTTCATAATTAAAATCAGCTTTGAATTATTTCTGTCTGGTGGAGATTCTGCTGTATATACTGTATAACACACTTGTTGATTCATTGTGCCTGTTTTTCTGACGAATATATCACACTTCATATTAAAAAGCGTCATATCATATTAAATTTGGTATACCGACATAAAATACTTTTATGCCACCAGAACGGTCGAAGTCGTTGGTAGAAGTTACTCAAATAATATTCAGAATATCCAACACAATAGTTGTCCTATTTGCCTCATAGTACAAAAATCATTAGCCATAATAAATTTATAATACTGTAATACTCTGCTCATCCCCGAACTCGAACCAGAAAACAACGAGGCAACACCAACGAAATAACAACCAAAATTTACAACTAGCAGCCATAACAAATATCAACGTTACTTCAGTACAGCACCGGCCTAAAGGCCCGCTATTAAACACAGAGAAATTGTTGTATTATCATCTCACGGCCCATTAATCTTCCACACGTTTCAAATGTTTTTCATTAAAATCTATTTGTTAGAAGCACGCACTTCCTTCCACATTTCTTAGTACTTCATTATTATATGTTCTCGCTTTATTTCTGAAACAAATAAAAGTGCAATGCGCTTGTGTTTCTAGATAGACTTATTCCATTGGGATATTTCCGTGTATGCTCGTGACTACTAGGATATCTATTTTTATTCTAGTTGTTTTATTGTTGCTCTATTAGATAATTGTACTGAAAACTTTAAAATAAAATTAAATGTATTTTCTTTGGAGATCGAACTTCAAATAACGTAAACACACTATAGTTGGCACAATCAATAGGCACGCGTCTACATGCCCGCATCGTACGCATCGCACGCACCGCACGCAACGGATTTTAATTTGTCTTTTATAGAAACTCATACAACTGCGTCCAGTGATCCGCATCGCATGCACCGCATCATCAGCAATGCTTACATGCGATGCGTACGATGCGGGCCTATGGACGCTTACCTTAAGAGGTCAACTCTGACGTTTGTCAGTCTATGTTCCGCTGTAACTTGTTATGAACGTCCTGGAACGTCAACGTAAATAATTAAAAATCTAATTCATAATATTAATTCATTACTTCGTTACTCATACATTATCATAAAGGATGTCATAAGCATCAAACTTGTCTTTATATTACAGAAGTGTATTTAAATAGACAAATTATTGATTTAAATAGACGAATTATTAAAAATAATAGCCAAAGGGGCCGCACATTACAATAGTGATGTTACGTGTCAGTTGTCCGTTTTAAAACCTATTGTAATTAATATTCTTAAAAATCAGACTATAATTGCAATTGCTACTCCTAATAATCAACCAACTTTTTCACAAACGACTCTCTTGTTGGCTGTGTTGAAAAAACAACATCATTATAATGGCTCTCATGAGTCGGCACTTGAAAAGAAAACTAATTATGAGGTTACAACAAGTTGAAAAGATTCAAGCACCCAACTCATATAATGTAAAGATTTCAAAGATCCTACAAACTTAAGTCAGTAACTTTTTATTCTAGTTTATTTTTGCCTCTCCCAATAGAACTTATCGTATGCTGAATAGCAAGGCAACTCGATAGAAATCTGCTTCGCATACAAAACTTACTACGTATTCAATAGTAAGCCAAACTTTACTGCAACTGAGGCTAAATTACGGACCAGATGCTGGAAACTTTTTTCCAGTACTGCTATCAGAGGGAGCCACTTGAAAACAATCGGGAACTGGTGTAATTATAATTCTGGAGTATTCTCATTAAGTTTTAATGGGGGATCTTCAGCAAATCAGTTTGGACAGCTGAACCTCAGCGCCGTCTGACCTCTGGACGTAATTAAATGAGCTCGGATAATCTCGCCGTCACTCGAGACCTGTGCTTGTAATGCAGTTATTTAGAAGTCACAACTACTGGTCTTGAAATGGTGCTACATTAATTCTTAGTTGTCTAGCTACTTGAAATATGAATCTGGTATAATTATATCCTTGTGAAATAAGTTAAGCTTCTACGCAATACAAAATAAAAAAGTATTGTTGTCAATTATTGTTTTGTCTAATATAAAAATGTTATTTTTAAGTTTAATTACATTGTTATTCTAATAATATAGTAGTTGTCCAGGAAATCTTTTTTTAATGTGGAAGAGCCAGCTTCGATACTAATGGGCCGGCTCGACTGGAGTAATACCACGGCCTCATAGAAAACCGACGTGAAACAATGCTTGCGTTGTGTTTCGTTGTGTGAGTAGATACCGGAGGCCCAATTACCCTTTCCTCTTTTCAATCCTCGATTTCCCAACAAACCTTAAATTTCTAACCTCCAAGGGGCCGGCAACGCACTTGTAACTGCTCTGGTGTTTCGGGTGTCAATGGGCAGCGCAATTGCATTACCATCAGGCGACGCGACACATCTGCTCGTTTACCGGCTCATTACAGAAAAAAAAATCTATGTTCTATAGTTATCAAGATCATTTTATTAACCTCGGTTCTCAGACTTTTTTAAAACCATAATTATATATGAAAAGCTGTCGAACTAATCTTTAAAGAGGTCGTATAGTAGGGGCAAAATCTCTAATCTATTTAAGCGTGGTACCAGCGAGTGCAACGTCTTGCCTTCAGCGAAGATAAACCATTAGAAGGTGAATGTACTATTCTATGTATATAGTACTTCTACCATAACTTTAACACTAGAAGGGCCATGGCCGTCAATTTGACGGCAAAATAATTTTGATGGCTAATAACTTTTTGTCTGTATTTCAGTTTGTATTCATATTTAATGACTTTTCATAACTTATGATTGTATAAGTTTTAACTTAATAAAAATAAATAAATAATGATTGATATGCGGGGTATGCTTACTCATACCTAATAAGACCGGACGCCGTCAATTTGACGGCACTTGAATACTTTGAAGTGTTATAAACAAAAGTTTTGTTTCTACCTTATTATCTTACCTATATATTTATATGTTGTGTTTATTGACATGTCTTACAGTTTCAACGTGATTATTTGAAGAGAATTGTCGTATATAATGAATTCCAATCGGCGTTCCAAACAGCTCTCGAGTTTAGCCAAATAGAACGAGAGTTGTCGCAACTTTGTAATATTGAAGAAGATGACTCAGGTGATGAAAGTGGCAATGAATTATCAGTAACGCATTGTGATAACGAAGATGAAGATTGTTTTCAGCTAGTACCAAGAAAGTTCTACATCTGAGGATTCAGAAGCCGACATTCCAACTGAAAGTCATTTCGACAGTGAAACGCCCAGGACAGTAATTTACACAGCGAACGTGGTATACGTAGACTTAGTCGTGGCAGAAGACCTGGATCCAGCGGAAGAGCTAGTGCATTCGGGAAGTATAACACGTGGTGGGAGGCAAGTCAGAACGTCATCATTACCCGAAATAGGTATGAGACAAGTGGCTAGTGATGGCACTGAATGGACGTGTATTCCTAGTTTTAGTGGTGGAACGACGGAATAATATTCTAGATTTGGCCGCCATAAATTCATGGATTATTTATCGCCAAGTTACAGGTGAAAACATTTCTCGTCATAAATATTCTACAAGTTGTAAGTGAACTTCGCGCAGAGTACGTGAATAAAAAACAATTGCATCAGCTTCGTTCAACGTTTGGATAACATAACTATTGAAGAAGAACAGCCTTCTACATCACAAAAAAGACGACAATGTCAAATTAATTCAAAATGTAAAAAGAACCGCACTTGTGACTTATGTAGGTACTATTTGCCAGAAAGCTGTTTGTGGTCAATGTGTTAAAATGTATTTAAAAAAATTATTTGTAATAAATGTTTTATGTAACTAATCAAAGTATTTAATTAAAAGCATTAATTAAAATTCGTAATTTTGTTTTTATGACACACATATTTCAATCATATTTTCTCCGTAATTATCATATACCGTCAATTTGACGGTCGCGGTCTTTGAAGGTATGCAATTTCCCCGACCCTTCTAGTGTTAAAGCAGTTTATTTGTCGATACTCGATAGTGACAACATAGAATAATTGTATTATAACTTTCATAAGACATACTATATTAATTATTATGCTATCGGTTTACTCACGTAACTGTTTGACGAGTAACTCGACTAGTTTTAAGCCATGCTAGAGGCTCATATTCATGAGCAGCATTCCGCGACAAACGCGGCGTCGAGTGTAGTAGTAGCCAATCTATACATATAATAAAATCGTAGAAAAGTGCTGTCTGTACATTGAAAATAAAAATAAAAAAAATAGCAGGGGTTATTGTTATGTCGATGTCGAACCCAAAAATGTAATTAACTTTTTTTTGTCTGTTTGTCTGTTTGTCTGTTCGTCTGTGCGCGCTAATCTCAGAAACGGCTGATCCGAGTTGGATGCGGTTTTCACGAATATATTGTGGGATGCTTAAATTTACATTTAGTGTTTGTTTCATGTCAATCGGTTCATAAATAAAAAAGTTATGTCAAATTAAAGAATCACGTCGAACATTCTATGCTTATATTACCATTAATCTCCGCAACTATTTGACGGATTTGGTTGAAATTTGGTACAGATATAGTTTAGAACCTTAGAAAGGACATAGATATATTTTTATTTCAAAAATCAAAAAATAAAAATAAGAAATAAATTATTTATAAATAATTCTATGTCGATCGTTACACGACTTCGGTTCATGTTATTGTTTTAATTCATCGAAAAAAAGTAAATAAATAGTAAACGTAGAATATTTTCTAGGGTTTGTCAACCCGCAGCAATAATATGTAGCAGGTGTATCGAAGTAATCCATACGTTTGTTCGTTCAGCAAAAAATAATATCAATATAATAAAAGGGGTCGATTTTAGCATTTAGTACAAAGAAAATGCTCTAACGGAGTACGATAATTCTACGTCGATCGTTACACGACTTCGGTTCATGTTATTGTTTTAATTCATCGAAAAAAAGAAATAAATAGTAAAAAGGTATGAAAAAAATGTATCAATATAATTAAACTTTTAGTACAAAGAAAATGCCCGAACGGAGTATAAATAAATAATCCAAGTTGTCTTTATCCTCGATAGATGGCGTTGGGATCGAAATAGATCGCGCTATGGTTTCGTTACATTCATTTGGTTGGGTATCGGCCGAGCGCTTCGGTACTATCGTAGAAAAAGTGTATTATCAGTCGTATGATTATTTGTCTGTAGTGGTCCTGCTGTTTCGTATATTCTAAATTGGTTTCGTTGTATTTGTCAATTAATAAGTTTATTTGTTGGGTTTTCCTGGTTTTTTGGTTAAACTATTTAACGTAGGTTTAGTTTGATATCGATTATTAGTAGTTACTGTAGTTAGTTTTTTTAATAAAATTGTAAGTCTACAATTAGATTAGATTTAAGTCGTTTCTTTTAAATTATTTATTTAAGCTTGGTTATTATAGCATAGAGGATAGGTTGTAATATAGTTTCTTCATTTAAAAAATATAAATTCGTAATTCGTAGCTTTCTTTTGTTTTAAGTTAGTTTAAGTCCGTTTTTAAACTATTTTTTCAATCGCCCTAAGTGAGTATACATCTATTAAATTCAAACGCAGAGCTCATTATGTTGATTTTTGAAGAGTTCCCTGGAATATCTTCCACATCTCATTTTTGAAGAGATCCCGCGAGATCGGGAACTATGTGGTTAAATATTATAATAAATCTGTAGAAGGTTCAATTCTGTACATTGAAAATATTGAAAGAATAAATAGCAAGGGGTGTTACTGGATCGATACCAAACCTAAATATGTGATTAAATTTTTTTTTGTCTGTCTGTCTGTCTGTATGTCAAACATATGAAAAAGTTCAGGCATCACATGAAAACTAACGGTTCGATTTCGATGAAACTTGGTATAATTATATCTTACTATCCTGAGCATAAAATGGGATACTCTTTATCCTGGAAAAATACGTAGAAAAAAATCCTTATTTTTCAGTTTTATTCTACAGAACGCGAGCTCAACAGCAGTAGCTCAATAGAGGGATCTAGAACTAATTATTATGGGCCTCGCCGTATTTGGGTCCAACAGATATTTATAAGATGTCATTGTCTAGAGTTACTCAAAATGGAGAAATAAAACTTCCACGCGAAGACCGACATCCGCGCGGACGGAGTCGCGGGCGGAAGCTAGTAACATAATAAATAACGACATATAATTTTTGTATGCCAAATTTTGCAGCGCCTCTAGTGGTCACTTACAGAACTAAAATTTAGCATACTACAAATTTACGTCGAGTTTGAACAAATACTATTGTTTTAAGCTTATAGTAGAGGTATAGTACAGTCTGCTTCTAGTTAGGATCCAGTTATTGGCGCCCAGACCCTAATTTAGATGAACGGTTGATCTAGACTTAGCTAGCTAAAGCTTAGTTGGACTTGAATCTAGTTCCTTGACATTTTTATTACTTTCTTTGTCTTATCTTAGAGATGGATGGGCGACTGCTAAATACGAGGTTTTGACTTTATCCTTTGTTCTTTGTGTTATACAGAAAATACTAGGTTATTAAACAATATTAATGTCGTGTCGTATCATCGTGACGAAATCTGGGCTTATAATCTCTATTATATAAAAATCAATTGCTGTTCGTTAGTCCCGCTAAAACTTGAGAACGGCTTGACTGATTTGGCAAATTCTGGCCTTAAATTGTTTGTGAAAGTCCAGGGAAGGGTAAAATGTGAGAAAAAAATGTGAAGTTTAACGGGTCAGCTAGTTTCTAATAAAATTGTAAGTTTCAAATCGCCAACCCGCATTCAGCAAGCGTGGTGATTAATGCTCAAACCTTCTCCGTGCGAGAATATTATCATTTATTATTAAATTAGAGATGAATTTTAAAAGTGAAGTACAAAACCTTTATTTTTGAAGTCGGTTAAAATATTCAGGATTTAGTTAAACTCTCTACCTTAGTATAGGCACAAATAGTAATTTATGTAAATGTATGTTTATAGTTTAGTACCTACTTGAGTATATTGTGTAATCTCTTACTATGTACTTAGGTGGTATGTTAATAGTCTCAAATGTTCGTAACGAGCGGAATTAAGTGCTTAGATATAATATCTAACTTAGTTAAGTGATTGCTAAGCAGAATGTATTAATATGAGCCAAAATCACTTCTGTCTGTATTACATACATGGATTTAATGAGATGTTTGTTATAACATACAGAGGAGTTGAATTGTAAATAGTAAATGGAAAGATTGTCACAACAAGTAACATAGACAACAAAGAAATATCAACAGAAAATTGATCCGTAGTTTACAAGAGAAAATTCGTATGAATATTTTCTTCTTTATGTGGCAGGGTTTGTCAACCCGCAGCAATAATATGTAGCAGGTGTATCGAAGTAATCCATACGTTTGTTCGTTCAGCAATGATTATTGAAGTGGATTCATATTCAGAGACGGTATTGCCACTAAAATATGGAATTTCATGTATCTAATAGGGGTCGATTTTAGCTAAAAGGTCGCCTATTCGATCTTGCCTTGGGTAAAGTTTGTTCCAACGATATTGACACGACCCTCCGATTTGGGAACTCGTTGCGTTTCATTTATTGTTCCTCTTGATTGAATGACGTCATTTGTTTTTGGATGTAGGTTCTTTTCGCAATGTGAAATGTGTAAGGGTTTTTTTTTAAATAATTGAGCTACAAATTTAGAATAAATAAAATATGTGTTGTACTTAAATAAAATTGTTTTTCATTTAAAACATAAAGTAATCGTCCAAAATACTTAAAAATAATACTTTATCAAATTTTTATTGTAACTTTCATGAGAATAAATTAATTATTATGTTATCGGCTTACTCACGCAACTGTTTGACAAAGAACTCGCATATGAGCCTCTAACATAGCTTGGAACTAGTAGAGTTTGATGAAAATATCAAACAGTTATGTGCGTAAACCGATAACATAATCATTAATTTTGTAGAAACTCGAAATTTAACTCAAACTCTCATACTTCGCCCTCCCTGTCCTAACTCCAATGAGGCAGTCCGTAATAAAATATTAGGTACTGAGAATCCGAGTAAATGAAAGTTAATCCCCGAAAATCCTCTGAAGCTACCCAAGGTGGATTCTTTAGAAGGAACAATATAGGATTAGATTGTAAAGTAAAGCTAAGTCAGTCAGTCAGTCAGTCTGCTTTTATTAAGATG
This sequence comes from Spodoptera frugiperda, assembly GCF_023101765.2. Lineage (NCBI taxonomy): Eukaryota > Metazoa > Arthropoda > Insecta > Lepidoptera > Noctuidae > Spodoptera > Spodoptera frugiperda. Next base: position 13,408,427 of record NC_064223.1, on the reverse strand, counting down.
TAAGACTTAAGCTCTAGTCAACTAAGATCAAGCACTGAAAGATTTAGTTACCTAGAGATAAAATTGTTTCAGCTTCATTTCGGTGACGTGTATATGTTAGTCGCGCCTTTTAAATCCCCAAGGGAAGGTATCTAGGGAGGCACCGGTTATGTTATGAGTGCCATGTAATAATATGTAATGAAATGGGCTGGTAAATAGGCTACAAAAGAGCACTAGTACACGTCACACTTTGCAAAAAAAATCTAGATAAGGTCGGCATTTCCTAACGGACTACTCTGAGAAGAAATGCCGAAACAATGTAGAAAGTCTATTGGAATAGACTGGACGCAAGTCGGCGTTATTGTTTCTTTTTTAACTCCAATAATAGTGTAGTCTTGTACTTAATACACAATAGTGTTGTTGTACTTTGTCTGACCACGCCGCGTATTCTTGAAACCAGTCTCAATGGCAATTAAATTTGATTGTAATAAAATCTCTATAATAATTCAATGTTAACCCTAGAGAGATAATCTACGTCTTTGAGACGCACGGCCAACACAAATATTGCTATAATTTTTTTATTTCGCATCGTACCGTTCTGTCCTTCTAAGTTATCCCAGTGGCCGGGCAGACCTTTCGCGAGACGGCTGTGTCGCCCTGGTAAGTACAATAATTACGTAGATACAGGGATGGCATACGTTCGAGAGACGTATGATTATCCTTTGTGTAACTTTTGAACCTCATTCCCAGTAGTAATAGTTCGTTTTATTTATCGTTTTTTTTTTTATATTTTACGTCATTTTGGTAGTCTATTAGAATGGCTGGACGCGGGGCCCTTGATAACAACCAAATTGAAAAAAATATTGGAGAACAGTGAAGATGAGATTCTGTCAGAGAGTGACAGTGAAGTGGAGGATGAGTTGAATCAAGATGACGTGCAGAGTAACACCGAAGACGAATTTGTTGATGAAGTTGCTGCTGAAGTAATAGACTCAACATCGGAGGAATTGCATGTCCGTCAAAAATAAGAAGGATGTCGAAAATTACATGTTATAAATATAATAAAAGCATTTGTGGTGAACATAAAACTGATATATGTAAAGGCTGTATCTAAATGTGATTTAAACTTAAAACTTGTTGATTTTTTATATGAAGCTGTTAATTAGTCCTTATTCTATAATAATAAGTAAAAAAAATATTGATTTTAAATTTAAGATTTACATAATTACTCAACAAAGGAAGACTTTATATTTTTTTAGTTATTTTGTAAGAGGTTAACAAAATTTCGTTGTTTTTAAATTATATTCATTTCCTAATTGTAATTATGCTTTTATTTGTCGTAGAAAACCCGTAACTAATGATTCAATAACTTTTTAAAAGGTTATTTATGTAAACTTGTCCCATAGGCACTTATAAATGCGAATACGTCTCATAGACGTATGATTATCTTTACCGTAGGTCGAAATAAGATTATCTTTCTAGGGTTAAAACGACCCTAATCGTACCTTTTAAAATAGTCAAGTCCAAATCCAATGGCTCGAGTCACGGCGATGACTTTCGGCACTATCCAGATTAAGTGGGAGTAAGACCCAGGAACCCGTGAACACCATCGTTGATAGATGAGCTTGGATTCATTCGTTCAACAAAGTAAATAATAATAGACTTCATAATATTGATGCCGATGAAATGACCACCACTACCCAATCTGGGATTAACAGGATGATATTAGATTGGTGATAATTAAATTTTGAACCAAATTACCATGATGCAAATCTCACTAGTTTTGTTGTTCCAACAAACTGCAATTTATCTAACAATGTACACCATGCTGGCAAAGTTATGCGAAACGGTTAAAAACTTTACCAGCTGGTGCAGTACTTCTTCAATTCCCAGGCGAAGGAGAAACTTCACAAATCATATAATTCTGAGATTAAACTCCCTTGCTGGCAATCTTTAAACTATTTCCTTGAGTTTCTGAATACATTTAAAAAAAAGTAAGGCATTGACATTTTTCGCTACAAAGTCTAGCTGTTTTACAATTTAAATGCAGTTTAATACGAAACTTTAAACAAACCTTGTTTTTAGTGAATTTCAAACAGTACAGTTTCTGATTTATTGCGGAACCCGTGTTGTGGATAGTTTTAAATTGTATTAGTAGTTTGTGAATGTCGAATGCGGTGAAACAAAGGAACTAAAAATACGAATATTGATGTGCTTTATACACAAATGCAGTTGATTTAAAATTTATAGTTCAGTTTTTTTAAGGGTGAAAATCATCCAATAGCGAGAGAGAGTGTCAAACACTTACTGACTAAAAACCACCCCGTTCTTACTCCTGCTTTTCGAGCCGGGTAAATCCGTTAGGTAGTCCGCAGCTCCGGATCAGGCATCAGCCGTACTGGGACCTATCAGTGGTAATCTGTTGGCTCTATAGTTGCAGTTGGACTCGCGATCTCTCCACTAATAACTAACAAATTTTGAGAAATCGTGTGTACAACTGCCAAGCGAGATCATTAAGCGAAAGAGGAATAAATAAAGTATTCCAATAATTCCCAAAACCTCCAGAAAGTCCACATAATTATAGAAGAGGAAAAGAAAGTAAACATTACCTTGAATCACTTCATGATTCCCGGCTCAAATATAACCGTTGTACTTTGTTTGTAAAAATTGCGGCCATTTCACGTTATGAGGAAAAAGTGATCCACGACTAAGAACAACCGCTTCCTTTGGGTGTGGCGAACATTTCTCAGCTTTACGTACAATATATTATCATGTCTGTTTGGGATTCTCCCTAATATATAGCGGTGGCTGATTGTTTTGGGTTTTATTTGGGTATTTCGTGGTTGCCGGTATCAAGGGCTTGCCATAGATCCTCACAGATTTTATAAACGAACTGTTTCTTACAGGGTAATGAATTTTGGGTGCGGTGTGATTGTTTTCACGAGACCTTGTGATGAAATTGGGTCTATTTTTGAGTAATAAGTATTGTGGTGTACCGCTCTTTTCAATTATGGGCGAGGCGAGAAAGAGTGTCAGACTTTTACAGACTAAAAACCACCCTGTTCCTACTTCTGCTTTTTGAGCTAGAGCTCCGTTAACTCGCTAGGAAGTCCGCAGCTCCGGGACAAGGTGTGAGAAGCTAGGTCGAGGGGTGCATTTTCGAGGGGAGAAAGCCATCCGGCCTTGGTTGAGGCACAGGAGAGTATCAGACTCTTACTGACTTAAAATCTTGCCGCTACTACTCCTGCTTCAAGCCGGAGCCCTATTAAAAATGAACCGATGAAACAAATAATAATTTTGAACAATTATCTGTCAAATAATTGTCATAATTAAATGCGAGAACCAATAAATGAGTTCGAATTAGATAGAGAAGCATATTGACTGTTGTAAATTAAAGCATTACAGTATTATTGTGAAATGATGTTACATGAAACATGAGCCAAATATCTATAAAGTAAAACGAGACATGTTTGCCGCGAGGCACCGGTCCCACGTTTTGTGTTGAATCATTTAGTTACTAGCGCTGACAACGCTAAATGAATTGAATGTAAAATTTTAATTAACTGCGGTAGCCGAAATGGTTTACAACAAAGTTATTTTTACTGTTTGTGAAATGCCTTTTTTAAGCGGTGAGAATCATTCAATGACTTCTCTCGCTAGGGCGAGGCGAGAGGGAGTGTCAGACTCTTACTGACTAAAAACCACCCTGTTCCTACTCCTGCTTGTCGAGCCGGAGCCCCAGTAAACCCGCTAGGTATTCCGCAGCTCAGGTTGTGAAATACCTATACCTAAAATATGGTTAATTCTAAAACGTCTTAATTAATGTTTGCTGGGCCTGCCAAGAGATTGAAAAAAGCTGATGTGCTTACTACCCGAGGGGCACCTACAGACATATTTACAATGCCTGTAATCACTCCAAAAGTCATTTAGCTTCTGATTTCAAATGAATAAAGAAAAGAAAAAAAAATCTATAACATACAATACAAAATTAAGCTAAGGATTTGGATTAACGAAAAAATACAATAATCATTGCTAAGAACGAAGTTATGGTTAGTTAAAGCAGCTGCGGACTACCTAGCGGGTTACTAAGGCTCAAGCTCGAAAAGCAGGAGCAGGAACGGGGAGGTTTTGGGTAGAGCCAAAGCACGTCTCCCCCACGTCAAAACCCGAACCTGATTAAATGCATACATCATTTTTACCCGACTGCGCCAGAAGGAGGGTTATGTTTTTAGCTACATTTTACTGAAACTATAAACGTACACGTGTCAAATAAAATAAAGGATCTATCAAATTATTGCTAGATGAATATTTTCCTCAAATCTGATCGAACAACAACCATAATGTTATAAAAGATTTTTACCAAAATAACTAATTGTTTAGAAGAGGAATTCGAAACATTCTTGTTCTTTACTTTACTTACTGAAGCCTTAAAAACTTTGCCTTTTAATTAGGTAACAACTTGGCGAATACTATCCTAGCCTAAAAAGCAATTAAAGTTAAAGTTTTAAATACTTCTACAGTGTATCTGTACCACTCTCAGTTTATGTCTAAGTTTCCTCTCAGAGAAGTTGGATTAAAAATACCAGTTTTATCTAGCTTTTCGGTTTTAAAATGTTTAAGGTTCCGGGACCTAATATGTATTTATAGAAATACTGCACGGTTGGTGCGGTGACTGGGTAACCGTCTGCCGCGCAACATGTAGCGAGTTCGAACGGAACAACACTTTGTGTGATCCACAAACTGTTGTTTCAGGTCTGGGTGTCTTGTGTATGTGAACGTTCGTATGTTTGTAAACGCACCCATAACACAGGAGAAAATCCTAGTGTGGAGTAATGTTTAAAAAAAAAGGAAAGCAATACCATGTACAACAAAATCGACTTCCCATTGCTACTAACGTAAGAACCTCTTACTTTGTTTACTTCTCGACTTAAAACTCTTCTTCATTCCATTGTTCCTGATCGATCGTTTCCAATTATTTACCCACAAGCTCCCGCAGTTTTACTGCTTTATCGTAAGCAATATCGACGTAAACAATTTAACAAACACTCTTCTAGTGTCAGAAGCGTGTAAACCAAGATTAATCGTTCGTCAAACCATCCGTCTTGTGACGTCAGAACGCAGCGTGCTGGAGAAATTAGGGAAAGTGTGCACGCACGACTCTTTGCGACAATTTTAGGAACATTTTTCGTGTTAGTATTAGAACTCGAAACGGGATATTTACCATGTTTTTCTATTTTTATGAGTTTCCGATATTTTGGCATTGTTGCAAGCGCCACGGTCACGAATGAACTGAAAAAAAAAAAATTTTTTCGTGTCGACTGTCCTGTCTTGTCGGTCAGATCAGTCTTAAAGTTTGACTGTAGGTTTAGGTGGTTTTCAGTATTATTAGAGTATAGAATGCTGATGATGATGACTGCATCCTTGGTCGAGTGGTCGCAACTGTGGACTGCCCGTCAAGGGGTCTCGGGTTCGATTCCTGGGTCGGGTAAAGTATTGCTGGGCTTTTTTCGGTTTTTCGAAAATTTTGTAGTAGCACGGATTCTGGAATTGGGCCCAGTATATGGCATATATAGGCTCAGACCTTTTAGACCTTGGGACTTAAATAGCGCAAATGGTGAAAATTGGGTGTACATTGTATAGCGGCATTACGTGCCGTAATGTGCACCTTTGCCTACCCCTTCGGGGATAAAAGGCGTGACGTTGATGATGATAATGATGATAGAGTATAGAACAGAGTATTCTTAGTTTTTAGGAGTTCTTATTAAAGGTAAAGGGCGCTTAGTGGTTGCTAAAGGCACTACCATGGTATTATAAGAAGAGTGCCAGTTTGACTGTGTAATTAGTCTTCAGTCTTCAGAGATAAAGTCTTGCTACTGTACCAGCGACAATTTTGTCGCAAGTGTGTAAAGAAACTTGTCTAAATAAACGTTATTATCGGCTACGTACACGTGATTTGCACATTTTGTGACGTGCTTGTGACGTCATGAAGACTGTGAAGTAACAGTACATTTTACAATATTACACGCAGCAGATTTTTCGTCTACATAATATGTAGTTATGTACATAGGTGAGGCTTGTGCTTGTTGTGGTTACAATCAACTGTTACTTACTTTATTAAGATTTCGTTATTTCTAGAGGAAGAAAGCATAGGGATTAGGTTAATACTTAATAATCACGGCCTCGGCTCGGCTGCAAGCGCGCTGGAAGCGGGCTTACCACCTTTTTGTATTGACGTTATAAAAGATATCATAGGAAATACGATTTAAAGTTCAAATTTAAATGACAACTTAATTGCTGAGTTGGAGAGGTGCTTGTTAAGTGTTCTTAAAGTTGTTCTTAAGTTAAGTATTCTACAAAAACATCATTCTTATCATAGCTGTTATTTTGTGTCCTATAAAAATCTATACAGTAGCTGTTATTACACATTTTATCCATAAGCAAGATAGCAAGCTAATCCGAGACATTAAAAATGATTTAATAGCAACACATCCTCACCTTGAGTCTCCGTGGGTTTCCGTGTTCCATACATCATGAGGTTTATGTTCATGAAAAATGTTTAGTGGTTTTTGTACGCGATATTATTATGGGATAGCATGGCAGGCGGTATACAGGGGCGTTTGTTTAAGTTTATAGTGACAATAACACAACAGGAGGTAAACAAAGTGAATATGAACTAGTGTATAATTTTATACAAAAGGCTAGTTTCCTACTAGTCAAATTCAATAGTTTTTCGAAACGTCAAAAACGATATTTTCTATGAACTTTGTATGAAATACTCTATTATGACGTCATCAGATTTTTACGTCAAATAGCAGACTTATTTCTAGAAATTTATCTAGAAAAAAATCGAAAATTAAGTAGTTCATCAAATCTATGAATGAGAGTGTGATTATTTTTGAATATTTTATGGCATTGAAATATTGTAATAATTTATTTTTGACCGAGGATACTACCCAATTGTTACAGGCTTATGACTTTGGCTTGAACTATGTATCGCACGCATTTGTAACGCACCTGTGACTCCTCTGGTGTTGCCATGTCCATGACTCGCTCGCTCGTTTGCCACCTATCCCATAAAAAAATGTATCTACTTAATCTGTCATAAGTCACAGTCGATTTTACGATGCTGTGGTGGTGTTACAATTAAATGTCGTAGTGGCCCGGTGGTTTAAGACGTCTGCTTGTTATGCATGAGGGTTTGAAACCTACCAACGGCAATTGAAATGATAAAAGATTATAATACAGAAAATAAGCTACAAATCCAGTAATGACCTTGACCTAACCATCCAACTTGCAACTACTCTAATCAATAACAATAACAGTGGTATAAAAATACTATGTTGCCCATTATTTTATATTATACATACTTTCGTCCACTGGCCACAATTTCCTACCCACTGACATAACATTGGATGGGACGTTTTGTTTAATGTTCGTGAAAACGTTTCCTATTTGTCATTTCGTTGATATTTCTGGCCCTGCACTGATGACAATGGATGGAAAAATTACATAAAAGAAAACATTTTTTGACATTTTTAAATTATTGTGTGATATGATGAAAATAAATGTTTTAAAGTAGACTACAATTAATGTCTCATAGTAGTTAACTAGTACCTCGTCGGATGCGGTGGCTAAAAAATCTTCGTGGTAAAGATCAATTTTATGCGGTTGCGAGGACTGCAATCGAAACGCTAAAGTACCTAAAAAAGGTACCTATGTACCAAGAAGTAAAATGATCAAGAAAACAAGACCAATACTGAAGTAATACTATCAAAAATATTAGCATTAACACAACATAAACCGCAGACAACAAAACAAATATAGTTCAACAAAGATTCTTGACTGTGGGAAATGTTGAAAACGTGCGCAATGAAACACAAGCCGCTACGACTCTCAAGGGCCCTTTGCTATTATGAACAGCATTCAGATTAGATTTATAAACGCCAGTGAAAGTGGCGTGTGGATGTTAGCAAAATATGGGAGCTTTGATGGTGTTTTTTTCCTCAACATTACTCGTTTTTTAAGCATGTTTTTGAAGGGATTTTCTTTTGTAGGGAAACCTTTTTTGCTGATTCAGACTTCCTGCTTCTTAGGTCATGAGAATCCTGAACATTTTGAACAACAAAGGCTTACTTGGGTAAATGTTGGTAGAAACTGTGGTAGAAATAACAAGACAGTCTATACATAAGTACGTACTTCTACTCATTTAAAGATAAAATATTAAAAAAAAATCTCACCAATAAATCTTCAATTCAAGAAATCAATGAAACAACCAACTCAACTGTATCCATTGAAAATATCTCGAAATGTTAAAAGTACCGAAAACTTAGAAGTGTTTTGATCACTTCTGGTTCTTGAAATGGTTTCTGTAAGTACTGTCGAAATCAAAGGCCACTGTCAATGAGATCTCGATCGCAGGAGGATGTTCTAAGTACCAGGAGTATAATAATTATGTAGGCTTTTTCTTACTTCAATGTATAACATTAAAATAATATTGCGCGGTTGATCCTTAAAATCAGATGATAGAAGAATTCTACAGATGACACTATTTTTTTAACATAGTTAAGAAAACTAAAATATACTCAGAGTCATTTAATGGTTACTTAACGCAACAAAATCGTTACTAAAGAATAGTTTAAGTAGGTAATTATTAAATATCTGCGTGCATTCATTCACGTATTTCCTAAATGAAGTAGCGAAAGTATATGTTTAATTATTATGTTATTGACTTACTCACGTAACTGTTTGACGAGGAACTCGACTAGTTTCAAGCCATGCTAGAGTAAGCAATTTGATCCGGAGCTGCGGACTACCTAGCGGGATTAGCGGGGCTCTGGCTCGAAAAGCAGGAGTAGGAACGGAGTGGTTTTTAATCAGTAAGAGTCTGACACTCCCTCCCGCCTCCCCCAAGGCGGGAGAAGTCATTGGATGATTTTTCCCCCTCAAAAAAAAAGAGTAAGCAATTTAGTACGTCTCACGAAAGTTATAATAATATTAAAGTATACCTAAGTATTGAAAATGTCATAATATACATTAAAAACTTTTATTCTCTTTAATACTTGTGATATAAACACTACAATGGTGACCGGGATAGTTCTTTTAGCGTTTAAGTACGGTCATAAACCTCAGTTGAAACTTTATAGCAAAGGGTTGATAACTTTATTTATTTTCTTCCACTTTTAGTTGGAATTGAAACATTTTACTGCTGAATATTTGCAAGTATATCGCTCTGTTATTGTTATAGAGCTGTAACATTTGGCTTAAAAGTTTAACAGCCGCACTCAGAGACATTTAATGATTAATTAAACTATTCCTTAGACTAACTGTTGAATGATTCTGAGTACGGCGGTTAATGTCATATTTTTATGCTGTTGAAGTTGTAATATGATGAGCATAGTTTTTGCAGGTCGTTATTACTCGAAGGAGTTGAAATTCAATCACGTCAAAACGGCTGATAGGATCGGGATGGAATTTAGAACAGGGGTAGATTATGGTCTGGAATAACACGTAACACTTTTTATCCAACGAGACCGTGGGCAAAGCCACTGATCATATAAATTTGCATTACATTATTATGGGTTTATTTATATATAGTTCTAAAGGAATAAGGTTTGCTTCTTTCTCAAATCAAATCTCTCAAAGAATCCTCCTCTTTACTTGACCACTAACTAAAAAGTCACACATCAAAATCATCTACAATCAAGATCAATCACACATACATACACAACAATCTTGATACCAATGTATGTACATTGTGCATAGATAACAAAGCATATACATTCCCGCTGGTTAGTTAAACAGTGATGTGTGTACCATGTTCATAGCGAGCTTGTTAGCGCTGCATCTGATATAGATTGACTGTAATGGATTCAGGATATTGTGTACTGATATTTCGATGGATAATTCTGATTATAATGGATGGGTAGTGACGTGGTGGTTTGGACATGTGGAAAGGATGGATGGAAACAGATTTACGAAAGAAATATAGAAGGCAGATACGAGACGAAAGAATGGCCAAATTAAAAATACCCTTAACCAACGAGGATGTATAAAAAGACTGATGACTGTTGAAAATTCTGTCATTTTTAATTTCATTTATTTATTTTTAGCCGTGGTCGTCCCACTACAGGGCAAAGGCCTCCCTACCTTTCTTCCACTCCTCTCTGTGCAGAGCTTTCTGCGGCCTGGCCTGAATGTACAATACCCAATACATATATGGCACAATACCCAAACTAAATAAAATGTAGTAGACTATTTTTATCAATACCAAAACAAAGAAGAAAAGTCAAACTTAATCCTTTTATAAATATGGGGATAAACACAAACTAAGAGTAATAACAGGGCGAGATTAAGACGTAAAAAATGACGCTGTGCGACGAGATGCAATGTATCAAGCTTATATCTGTGACATACGGGTGCATCGAAGTATCCAACTTTTATATAAAACATTGTTTTTTCCAAAAAAATGTGTTTTTGTCTGAAATTTCGAGCGTAAGTCAATGTAAGTAATGTCTTTGAAACATTAGTCAATGGGTGTTTGAAACATTATTTTTGTAGTCTGACATACTGATATTTAGTTCTTTAAGCCGTTAGTTCTACTTGATAAACGCGGCTAATGAAGACATAAAATAAGTTTTTCCTTAAATTGTGACGTTTGCGTTTCATCGCTGCAGATCACAAAAAAGCGCTGGATCCAGCTGGATTGCTGGAGAATGGATCTAGCAATTGCAATTCCTAGTTCTATGCAAAGTTGTTCTAATACTTTGATTCTCATGCTTAGTAGATTACTTAAAAATTCTAATCATCACACCAAAATAATTTTGAGAATTTCTGACATTTTCCACACATTTCTTCAGAAATAAACGTCGACAGTACAATAATTAATACCAGACTTTATTATATTGGACTTTTAAACCACCCATGTGTATCACAAAGAGATTAACAACACAATACGAACAAATTTCAAGGTGGTAATTTGTGTGTATATTAACATTACAGTACATACCAGATTAACAGAGTTTGTAGAAACCAAACAACTTTATTTACTGTGTTTTAGTAGTGTACCGTGAAAAGCCTTAGGTGGATTACAAACTTATGTCTTGAATAAATCTTAGTCTGGAACATATCATGTATAATTTTCCACAGTAGACAGGTCTCGTATTGGCATTTTCAAACTGAATATAAAAGATTAATATGTAGTTTGGGCATTTATTATAAGCTTTTGAAATATATTTGCAATTTATATTCAATATATTTAAATATCTAGCCTATCCCTCACTGTCTCGTGTTTAGTTTTAAAGTAAAGTAAAATACTAAGCGCCTGTATCACAAATTTTATATATATGTCCGATAAAATATGTAACAGAATGTATTAGTTCGTAATTCAAAGTAATCTCATACAAAGCGGTTATCCAGACATTGTAAAACAAGTACGTGAAAGGATGCTTTTTATCGCATGGGAACGCGAGCGAAGCCGCTGGCAGATGCGAGTCGTTCTAAATAATCATCTCTTATATTCTCTAAGGAACTTTTCATTTGATTATCTACCTGTCACTCTTAATGGAAGAGTATAATGTCTATCGATTAATTCTAGCTTTCATGTCCTAGTAGTTAAGGTTGTCTTTGAAGAAACCTTGAACTTGTACTCAACTATTTAGTTATTCAAATAATTCTAGCTCCTGTCAGCTTCTATTATCCTGGTACTTAATTAAGATAGATCGACCTATTTACAAGTTCAGTTCAATTACTTTGTTTGGAAGACTTTGTTCTTTTGGGAATCGATTAGTAATTAAATAGTGTGCGTATTCTTCTTTATTTCTGCGATCCTGGTCAAAACAAAAAATAGGTAACAACAGCTTGTTCATGTTCGGTTACTGAGTTAAAATAATCATAGAACCTGTTAAAAAAACCTTGACTTAGTGCGAATGTATTAATTATTATGTTATCGGCTCACTCACATAACTGTTTGACGAAGAACTCTGCTAGTTTCAAGCCATGTTAGAAGATTGTTGCACTGCTACGCCTCCTCCTGCTAGAGTAGCAGCGCTCAGGAATGTGAGCGTCTAGCATGGCGAGTTCCTCGTCAAACAATCTAATTTAGTATATCTCACGAAAGTTATAGATGATAGTATTGTAGCTATCAAAATAAAACTAATAACATAACGTGACAAAAGTAACCCCATTTTTATTTAACTTCTTAGGGATTAACGTTTTAGTACCTAATGACGCTATATATAAACATTGACAATTCCTTCCAGGAAAAATGATGTCTCCAAGAATTAGTTTGCGGTGCAATCTGTTGCGTATGATATGAATTTAAATCTAAACGTTAAAATACTATACGAACCCGCAACTTTCCTTTCAATCCGCATACATACGGAGCCGACTTTCCATTTTTATTACCGACGCATTTCCAAATCCCGGACGCTTTCAGAGTCGGACAGACCCCAATGCTTAAATCCGGACAGATGGCGAGCCCGACTTTAGACTTTAGGGTGAATACCAAAAGCACATGTGATTTAGTTCGTGTGAATTTTACAGCGAAATTTATGTTCGTGCATTTACATTGAAATATTTCGAGTGCGTTTAGATAATGGCATGTAGTATGGTGCGGGCTTTATATGAAGTTTATTAGTTCATGTGTAAAATCAAGAATTTTTGTTACTGAGTCCGCCAAAGAGAAGGCGTTATTCCATATCCGTTCTTATAATATATTGTGAAATTCAGTTTTTGTGTGTGTGTGTTTTTCCGGCTTATAAAAAAGACAATGGTCATTAAGAAATTAAAAAAATGGAAAAGGCTCAATCACACCTTTTCCAAAACTGGAAATGGCTCAATCACACTTTGTCCAAAAATGGAAATGTCTCCATTACACTTTGTTCAATCCAGGATTCAAAATCAAACCCCTTTTGGCGGCACTAGCACTCGCAACCAACGAGATACTTTAACTAAGTCATAAACTATATCATTTTGTTTACCCCACGTTTAAATAATGTTCATACTAAAACCACTTAAATTTAAATTACCTTAGCACTTGAAATAACAACTATATGTTTAGGTATTCAAGCATGCAAAGCTGTAGCAGTAAGCCGATTTACTTCGTGCCATAAACATGGTAATTTCAGTGCAAATGCATTCACAAATAAACTGTTCTTAAGTGATCTCGTGTCTACGAAAATTCGTTTAGGAATACATTAATGAAATATTTCCTTTCAAAGTCAAATTAACCAATTTTGATCACCATTCATTAAGTGATAATATCTTATGTCCACCTAAATGAACCATTACACATCACCACATTTATTACGTTTTTGTGCCTTTAATCCCCAAAGGGGTAGGCAGAGGTAGCCTATTGCCATATACCGGGTACATTTCCAGACTCCAATTTCTCAGGGATAACACACCCCTGAGAAATTTTCAAAAAACCAAAAAAAGTCCCGTAATACTTCGCCCGACCCGGGAATCGAAGCCAAAACCCCTTCGAGTCCACTGCTGTCCACAGGTCTCGGGGACTGCCACAATAGTCACATTTGGTTAGCAACTTAACCTGTCACTTGTTTGACCTTGGCAATAAGGCAAAAGATATTCGATGGCACTGGATGGGATAGTTACAGGACTCATTTGAAAATTATACATCCTATCCACCTTAAAGGTAGTTCAAATTAAACATTCTTGAACTTCTAAGTAACCCCATTTTTATTTATTTTCTTAGGGATTAATGTTTTAGTACCTAATGACGCTAAATATATACACTAGCGGACCCGACAGACGTTGTCCTGTCTACACGTCTTTAATTTGAAAATTTTAAACTTTTTTTAATAAGCTAAAACTTTCTGGACCTTTTTGATGAAAATTGTTATGACAATGTCTAACGTCATTAATATTTGACACTGCGATGGTCGCTGTCGCTGTCTGTCGGATTCAATGTAAAACATTCCAAAATCAACAACTACTAATAAATTAAAAATTAATGAAATAAACATTGTCCAGCGGACAAAATTATGAATCTAAACCATTCTCAGATCCCCTTGAACACCCACAAAAAATTTCATCAAAATCGGTCCCGTCGTTTAAGAGAAGTTCAGTGACATACACACTTACAGAAGAATTATATATATAAAGATTGACAAATCCTTTTAGAAAAAAATACGCCTCCAAGAATTAGTTTACAGTGTAATGTATTGCGTATGATATAAATATAAAATTAAATCTAAACTTATTGTTTGACCTTGGTAATAAGACCTTCGGCAATGGCATCTTAAAAAGGTAGTCCAAAATTAAACATTCTAGAACTTCTTACGTTTTAAACTCCGTTTAATGCAAATGCCGTTTAGACCACAATTCCAGAAGCAAAGACCGTCGGTAAATGCAGCTAATCCAGCGCTCAAGTGACCACATTACGTGGGACATAAACCAGGGCTACTGCGCCAGTATAAATCCAAAACAGCCACCGTGTTTTATGACCACTTTCGTTTTGGACTGTCCAAGTTATAAGCTTGGGGATGGTAGGGAAGAAGACGTTTGTCACTAATGTTATTATTCTTGCATGTGTCAAATTACTAAGGGACTATAATACACATTTAACAGAGATCGGGCAGCAGTATTTTCTGATAAACATGAATTATTATGAATCCACAATTCGACTGTACGGTTGATGCACGGTTGGCGTTGCGGCTGCCGTGCAACGTGTAGCGGATTCAATTCCCGCTTGAAGTATGTGTCATGTGTGTATGAAATTGAAAAAAAAAACAAGTGAAGATTCTTGTGCGGATGGGTATACATGTAAAATAAAAAACTGTGTCTTGCAACTTAGTCATATATGAAGGGTGCTCTTCACTAAATAACCATATTATATAACCCTCTTTAATAGAGAGAGAGCCAATGAACCAACAGTGGTTTGGCGTGACCTGTTGATAAAAATGTTACATTTTAGCAAATAGCTCCTAAATGATAATAATATATTATATTTTTTGCAACCACATTGTTTTCTTTCACTTTAAGTTATTTCGTAACAAAAATTCGCTACAAGCTTATAACTCGGGTCGACTTTCAATTACAACGCGCGGTCGGTATGGAATGCATTACAAATATTTTATTTTTGTATGTCACACGTTTCACATGTATGTTACTCCTAAAATGCTGACGATTCGTAGCAATTTAGTGAATGGAATTGTTCAACTATATTTATTCCTTGTACATAAATAGGTGGAGACTTGATGTGGTTTGAATACATACTAAAATTTAAGCGATGGAGAGAAAGGGTTTGTTTTTAATTATTACAGACTTCTGTCAGTGGCTTCGCCCGCATTTCCGTGGTATAAAAAATATTTTATCACCCAATTCAGCTCATAGTAAGTATGTAATTTCAGCGTGATTGGCAGACAAACCAACAAACTTTCATATTTATAATATTGGGGTGATTTCTTGGCAGAAGGATTAGGTTGATGGCATAAATGCTATACGAGTATACTTTATAAAATCTTCCTTTGTATTTATTTATAGAAGCAGCTTATCATACGTGTGAAAATAACTGCTGTCCTTTTGGGTTTTTTTATTATGATATACATATAAACTATCAAACGAGCAGACGGGTCACCAGATGGTAAGCAATCTCCGCCGCCTGTGGACATTCGAAACACCAGAGGCGTTATAAGTGCTTAGCTGGACTATTGGGGTAAGGAATTTAAGGGAATTGTTGGAAAAAGGAAAGGAATTGTTGGGGAATTGGGGATTGAGAAATTGGTTAGGGGGGGTAATGGAGCCTCCGGTAACCTCACTAAAACCAAACGTCATTTTACTATAGTCAACTACATAGTTGAAACTTATATAAGTTGTCCCTCGACTCTCTTAAGGCAAGGACGTTTAATCAGCCATATAATTATCAGCATCTGAAGGTCCTCGCATATTTTATTCAAACTTAGTCACAAAATCTTTGTACTCACTCAAACGCTCATAGCTTGGAAGAGTTTCAGCCAAATTAAAAACGACAGTAAAAAGTACGTGGCCTTTAGAAATTTCCCTTGAGAAATAAAACGGTTCTAACATGAGAGCAAATTTAATATAATTTACATAAAATTAGTTGCTATGTCTACGTGTGTATGAGAATTGAGTCAAGAAATATTTGGTGTAAGTCTTCGAAATTGGTTGAGATTGCTAATCTTCTGTGAAACAAGACAAAAGTACTATTTTTGCTTTATGTAACAAGATAAAAGTACTATTTCTGCTTTGTGTAGGCAACATTTATTGCCCTGTGTTGTGATCTTGGTTATGACTGTAGTACACGGCCATGCATTACATGCGCTTTGCCAACCATTTTTTTGAAGCGGTTAAATCGTCCAATGACTTCTCCCACCTTGGGCGAGGCGAGAGGGAGTGTCAGACTCTTACTGACTAAAAACCATACCGTTCCTACTCCTGCTTTTCGACCCGGAGCCCTGGTAAGCCCTGGTACACTTGGGACATTACATGCGCTTTGCCAACCCTTAAGAAACCTATTTACTCCCTTCTTGAAGTTGTTTATTGTAGCCTACTGGAAAACCTCAGTATATTCAAAACTTCTTATCTTATGTACAAAAACGTGTCCCACGCCAATGTTTACGAGCACGCTCGAGTTATAAATAACATCAATGAATTAAAATACTTTTGTCTATAAACCGTGACGTAAGTAATGTAAATATAATATATCTTTTTGAACGTAATTACGTGGTACATTGAATGGTAAATGTGATTGTTGAGCATTAGATGTGTATTGCGACTTGCAAGTGATGCAGTGTTACAGTATTTAGAGTGATCTATTTAAATATTTAAGTCTTGTATTATATAACAATGTTAAACAATGTAACCAAGAATTGTATTGTGAACCTGACTGTAAGAGTAACCTATGGTGTTTCTTCGTCGTTCTTCTTTATGGGAATTAATATTTTGGAATGAGCTAGAGGACTGACCGACAGACATTTTTAATATTATATTTACTTTGAAAATCAAATTTGCCTTCTTGGTCTTTTTGCTATAAATAATTTTGACTTTGACTTTGACTTTATACAAAGCTGTGATCTACAAAGAATTTTGGATTTGAATTTGGCTATTTCTAGACTACCGAGCAAATGATTTGAATTTTTTTTTACAATATATTTTTATAGGAACAAATATCCTAATGTTAGTTATTATTAAATATCAGTTACAAAGAGAAAATATAATATCGCAAACATATTACAAGAAAAATAAAGAAATCACATACCTACAAACGTTCTTCTATAAATTCAATGCAACAACTGCATTGCACCGTTTGTTTTGCGCAGTACAAAATTAATTTAGATTTGTTGGAAAATTTCTACTTTGTAAACAAGAACTAGCAAATCACGAACGAGTTCCCAAAATATGGAGTTTTGTGAACATAATCTATTTGCTCTGTTTGTCGATTGGCAGTACATCTATATATGGACGTCTGTTTAAAGTTTTGCGAGTCGTAAAATATTGAACTGAAAAGTTTTTGACACGACATTAGAGTTTATTTACTTTTATTATTTTTCTTAATGTAATAGAGAGAGTTACGAATGATTAGACATTCATAACTTAATATTGTGTGAATCCGCAATGTTTTATCAACAGCCTATAAGTGGCCACTACCGACCAAAGGCCTCTCGTCATACAGAAGGTTTGAGCATTAATCACCACGCTTGCTCAATACAGGTTAGCGATTTCAAACTTAAAAGTAAAAATTGTAAGTGCAGGTTTCCTCACGATGTTTTCCTTCACCGGTCTCTAAATAATCTAAGAAAGTACATAGATGTAGGTATAACTCGGAAAATGTGACATCGGTACTTGCCGTTGGTAGGTTTCGAAGTTGCGCCTTCGAGCGCGAGAATAGAAGCGGATGTCTTAAACCTCCGAGCCACCACGACAATTTTAGCACCTTGAAATGTTTGGCACGTATAAAATGTCACAAACTGAGATGAGCATACTGTAATGCACATAGCACAATTCTTAAATCCATCTCCGTGTTATTCCGAAAAAAAAATGGATAATCACTCGCCCCATTCGTTAATCGAATCGCATTTATAAACACTCAACCAACGAGGCAGTCTAACCGCCGTACTCAGAGTCGTATTTAATGGTTACTTAACTCAGTCCTTAGCAACTGTTTTCGATACAAAATCGTTACTAAGGACTAGTTTAAGTACCTAATCCTTAAAAGTCTCTGAGTAAGGCAGTAAATAATTACGAACTAATTTCACAACTACATTAATACTCATAAGTTTTAATAAAATTTTAGAACAGAAATACAAAAGTTATTTATTAGCTATTATGGTAAATTTATTCAGAGCAAGGAATTATGCAACGGGCACCATTTAAATATATGCTCCGTAAACTGGAAACTATAATTCATTTCGATTAACTACTGTTTTAAAACTGGTGAAACTCTTGTTAAATGTTATTACAGACGTTATTAGTGTACATAGCTATGCTGTAAAGATGTAATAGCTAAGCTGTGAAACTATGTGACCGCTTCCACTAATACTAAGCTATGAAGCGGTGCGAGTATGATGTGCTATGATGATAGGAAGATGCGCAGCTCGAGTATGCGATGTATCGATAGTAGGAAACCATACATAGCACACATCCATATCACGCATCTTTCCATATAAAAAACATAGTAACTTAGTCCGTTTCCACCAGTGCTAAGCTATGTGTACTAATGAATATGCAAGATGAAAGCCAAACGCATCTACAGTAACGTAGCATAGCACATTTCTTGTGGAAAAGCACCCTTATATCCATACACAAAAAAAAAATTATTTCGAAAATAGGATTTTTTGTAATCCATGCTACAAAACCCATTTCGAGTAAACAAACACCGACCTGAAATTGACAAACAACGAACAACGGCATCTATGTGTAGATCATACAAATATTTGTTAGGTGCGAAAATCGCTCAGCCGTAACGCCACCCGATCCATCAAATTCATTCTAAAATTCTCGCTTTCGCTGCAATGGATTTTGAATTTTATATGCCTAGAATTTCTAGTTTGATCGTGTTCAGTAAACTGAGCTAGTTAAGCGGTCATTGATTTGGTGTGATTATTAGACTTAGTGGCTTTGTATCGGCATTGTGCTGAATGGATGGTTTATTAACCAGTTTTGAAATATTGCTACATCCACTGCTTTGTCCAACGAACAGTTTCGGGTGATTTGTAGGTGTAGTACGGTAACAACAACGGATAACGTAACAGGTTACCGGGGCTCCGGCTCAAAGCAAGACAAGTAAGTGGTTTTAAGTCAGTAAGAGTCTGACACTCCCGCTTGCCTCATACAAGGCGGGAGAAGAAATTTGATGATTTTCCCACCTCAAAAAAGTAAATGTGGTAACCATTTGGCGTCGACAACGTCAACGTTAGAAAAAGACACACACAGAAGAATGGCAGAGATTTTCTATTGTATGGTGGAGCTAGTGTCTAATTTATCGTGCGTAATCAAATCCTATCATCGTTTAAAAAGTTTATCTGATCTTTGGTCTTGAATTCACCATCAGCTCTACTCTCCTGTGTCGTGAGTTTGTTTACAAACATACAAGTTCACATACACATCACACCCAGACCCGAAACAACAATTTGTGGATCACACAAAGAGTTACTCCGTAGGCAGTCGGTTACCCAGCCACCGCGCCAACCGTACAATCAAAATCGAATATCAAATTCCTCTCTCTAGATTACTTTACAACCAAAAAGGTACTAACGAGAAAATATTAAACAAATTTCACGAACCAATTACCAAAACTAAAGTCCACTTCAGTATACTAATAACTATAAAACAAAGCTACACAAAGCTAATAGACGCTGTTAACGGCTAATAAACTGCACAGTTAAAGTCGACAGTTAAATTTAACTGCAGTCGAAGTAATAACACTAGTTTTCGGCATACGTAATTTATGTAGCAGTTTGTAGATTCGTTGGTTGGCGTTGTCGTACTGTTTCAATGGTTTATAGTGTAATAATTAGTAATTATCGAATATGGAGACTTTTGTTTGATTATTAATTACACCAATGTATTGACAAACTTAACATATCAGTTGGGCAGTGTTCATTGAATAATAACTACTATCGTCAGACATTGATTGAAAATAACGGTTTACACACGTAGGTAAATAATAGAGAACAGCTCAACTACTTTCAAGTCACAACGGGACTCTTATTCATGAGCAGAGTGCGCGGACGCGGTGACGTCACGCAGTAAAAGTAGAAAAAAATAAAAAGTAAAATACTTGTGAAACGTTAATAAATAAAGAAACAAATAATAGTCTGTCAGTCTGACCGCTATTGAAGCTAAGTGCTCGTTCGAAAGTGTAGCTTCGAATGGACATCCTATTATATATGTAGTTGAAGTGTTTATTAGTCAACTCTTACATCACCCAATGGAAGAGATTAGGTGTGGTAGTTAATGTATTCTATTCTACTGTGATCACGCAGCTACATACATCTTGTGAACAAAATATCGTTCAAGGAAACTCAACAGGGATTTATATTTAAGCATGTAAGCTTTCGTCGGCGGAACGTGATTGACGAAAAGAGAAAAATACAGTGTTCCACTCAATCTCAAGGGGCCTGTCTGTAACAATAAGAAGGCAATATGTATGAAATAGCGTCAAAAATACTGACAACCTTATTTATCTTCACACTTTTATTGCTTGGGGTATAAAGAAATTGTAGTTTGGTTTTATTTTGAATCAGTATCCAAGCAATCTTGAAAACTATGGCATAATTAAACAGTGTACGCCACAGAGCTATGGCGTTCGCTTGCCACAACGCGGGTGATATAAGATACTCATAGTTATTTATAAAATCTGATATTGAGACAGTTACAAAACGAGGTTTCCTGTATTATTCCTAAAATACGGGGAACTTTGGTAATATGATGATTTTGTTGCAAAACAGCTGGGATTTTCTTCTGTGTCGTTGGTGCGTTTACAAACATACAAGTTCATATACACATGACACCCAAATCCGAAACAACGATTTGTGGATCACACAAAGAGTTGCTCCGAGCGGGAATCGAACCCATTACACGTTGCGTGGCAGACGGTTGCCCAGCCTCTCATTCATGACGCCAATCGTACAGACGAATTAAATCTTTTATGTAATGACCATTTTATATAAAACTGGTTAGGTATTTGTTAAAATCTAAACAGAATGCTAATCATCGAACAAATAAATTAAATGAAAACAACGAACGTTTTTGGAAATAAAATAAATCTGAAATTAGAATTCTCGACATAAAAATGGCTACAGCAAAACGAAATCGTTACAGCCAGTTACATTTGAGAAAAACCACGACCACTTTTAGTTCTGTCGTACAAAAAAGTACACTAAAACATTTTTGTATAAAAATTCTTAAAGAAACTTTACCAACCAGACCGCCGAGTAATTACTTTTTACAGAGAATAGTACCAAAAACACTTCTAAAACTTGATTACACAATTTTCACTGTAAAAAAATATATAAATGGTTGAGGTAAAATTTTATTATCCCTGATTACTTAAGACCACAACGTATAAAATCCTGGAGCGCTTGTAATGAAATCCGGCGCTGTGAAGAAGAATATCAAAGGTGAATTCTATATTAGGTTTTTGATTAAAAACTAAAATATACATACCTATCTATGTACCTTTACTTCTTCTATAAATAAGCCAGGATTTCTTTATATTTACATTGTTTTTTTTTAAACGTTGCTCCATGCTTGGTTTTTCTCCTGTGTCGTGGTTGTGTTTACAAACATACAATTTCACATGCCCATGAAACAACAATTTGTGGATCACACAAAGAGTTGCTCCTGTGCGGGGATGATTGCACGACAGCCAGTTGCCCAGCCACCTGGCCAACCTATGATTATAATGTTTATCCAATTGCTATCAAGTCTTTAGAATCAACGTCAATAGCCCATGTCAGTCCAATGCTGAGACATGGGCCTCCTCTACAGTTGTTTACTCGTAGTCTTCCCGCTTGGCAAATTTTTATACTACGGTGGTAGTATAAAAGGTTCAGGTTTATCAAAAAGTGCAGCTGCCTCATCTTCTTGTGAAGTCCCTTTGTTGACTATTCACGATAACCGAAACGAAGATAGATATTATTATTTTGCCTCCACCGCACATTTGAATGCAAATCCATATCATCATCATCATCATCATCAACCGAGAGACGTCCACTGCTGAATAAAGGCCTCCCCCTTAGTCCTCCAAATCCATATAATGCAACCTAATTAATATAATTATTCAAATGCATCCAGTAAATTACTACTAACAAACAAACGGAGGGACGGACGGACGGACGGATAAACAGACATGACGAATCTAAAAGTTTTTCTAACCAAATACTATCAAAAACCACATATAATAATATCCAAGAAACAAACACCATCAGCCATAATAAAGGCGGTATGCTAATCATAAATTCTACACACAACTAAGCATTGTAAGAATTAGAAATGAAAATACGCGAGCATATTACGTAGGAACGTGCCCGCAACAATAAGTGAATTTAATTTGTTTCGGCGTTTGTTCCGACAGGTGAATTTATGTGTTTACATAATTCATAGCTGTAAAGGCTTACTACGATGTGTATGAAGTCTATAAAAAATGAGAACGTCAAACAATGTCGTTTTTAGGGACTATAGTACGAGCTGCGGACTACCTAGCGTGTTTACAGGGGCTCCGGCTCGAAAAGCAAGAGTAGGAACGGGGTGGTTTTTAGTCAGTAAGAGTCCGTCACTCCCTCTCGTCTCGTCCTTGGCGAGAGAAGTCATTGGATGATTTTTCCCCCCTTCAAAAAAGAGACTATAAAATAATGCGGAAAGTCAAAGACAAAATATGCACAAAACAAGCTGAAATATACAATAATCATGACGTCCACCCATAAGGTGAACAGACGACATGATTAAGGACGCAGGGAGTCGCTGGATGCAGGACGCTTTCAATCGGCCTGTCTAGAAATCATTGGGGGAGGCCAATGTTTAGAGTGGACGTCTCGCGGCTGACGATGGTTGATGATAGTTCTAATATTACTTTTAGAAAATAGAAAGTCGTGATAATATCTGCTTGTCTTGATCAATACTCTTAGATTTAAATTGAAAGATTTTGATCTGGCAGCCATGTGTGACTGCTGTGAACATTTAGGCAGTTATAATCAAAATAATTTATTTCAATTTGTCCAGGAAAGCAATTATGTCAAAAAAAAATTAAAAGTGTCAATCTGTCGATCAGGCCTCAAGTATATTTGCTCGTTCCAAAGTTTGGATGCCTAAATTTCCTAAATTATATTAAAAGTAAATTTTCAGTTTCCTAAGTGATTTAATGTCAATGAGCTATTTTCAACTGCTTTCGTTGTTCAGTCGTATCTATTCAAAGTCACTGGCAATATACATATATCCCCAAAAACCTGGTACACCCAAGGGTGCATTACATTTAACTGAACATTGACGGCCGTTCGAAAGAACTGCTGTATTGGGACTAACAGAATGTCTGTGTGAATGTATTTACAAACTAGATTTGGTTCACTTCGTAAAGGATTTTTGTCGTTCATCTTGTTTTTTGCTCATTTATTATGAGAACTTTTAAGATAGTATTGTTACATGATAATTAAAATAATTGATTTAATCAGAATTGACTCTACTTCATATGTTACTAAATACTTAAGAAAAGAAACTTCAGTGTATGGAAATCTTTTATCATAGTCTTTTCTTTACTCCATATCATTTGAGTATTAAATGAGTCGATTGTTTTTACTTCAGGGTAATTGAATAGAAAGCCATCTTTATTTATTCACTTAGAAAAAGATTACTAGTTAATTGGTTAGTAAATCGTTTTTATTTGTGCTGGTACACGATCCAAATGGAACCGAAGGACCAAAAAAGACCATGTTACAGCTCATATAAAATAACCTGGAGCTACGGACTGATTTCGGGGTCATTTTTGGTCAGTCTGATTCCTTCTCGCTTCACCTAAGGCGGAAGAAGTCATTGAATGTTCTTTTTTCCAAAAAAAGGACATATACATTTTCCACAATCAAATACTTAATCCGACCCGATAAATGAATGCTAGACCGTCAAATATTTCCCATTATCCACTTTATACTGTCTACATAATAGATTATTATTAATCCACCTATTAGATTTCAGACCACGAATATTTTTATGAGACAAAAGCCGGCTATCTCAAGTTTATTTATTATTTAAATGTTTTAAAACATTTTCGTGAACTTAAGCGAAGTTTTTAGCGACAAAGAATCATTTAAGTCGCTACTGAGTGTTTTTGTTAAGGAGCAGTTTTATGTTGTCATGTTTTATGACTAAGTTAAATGCCTACATGGATTTATAATGAAATAAATCCGCCGTCTTTTCAGCAAATAAGATGGTCAAAAACGTTGACAAAAGTTCATTTTCAAAAGAGTTATTACCCCAGGAGAGATTTTAACTAAATAACTAGTTTTTTAACATCATAAACGCCATGGAGGATTTGCTTTCAACAGATTTTTGTTGGCAGTCAAAGACTTCAGACAAAACCTTTAAAACCACACTCGGCTAATTCGTATTTTAAGCAAGTAATTTAAAATCCCATCAACATTTCACCACATTTAATCCAATTCACTCCCATTAATCGCAGGCGCAGTTACTATTTCCGATACCTGTGCTACGGTACGCGACAGCAATTCAGAAGACGGAACCAACGTCCTGTGCATACATCATCTTAACTACGTTCCGGTGACTACACATCAAGTTACACAAAACCAGTTTATTATGGTCTCGCTTTGTATGAGCTTCTCGCACTTTCACCGTCCAGTTTATACTGGTTTTTATAGCTTGCTGAGCAGCCCTGTAAGCATTACAAGGCTTCGCCTTAAAGGACCATTCATTTACCGCCCTAAAACCGTTGACAATAGCATCGCATATTCATGACGCTATCCATTGTTGCTTTTATGAATAAGAAGATAATTTATGCCTAAATAGTCAAGTTATTGAGAGTTTCCAAATCAAGTTTTGAAGGGTATTTGAAACGAGTTTTTAATTTAATTAATAATAACATTATTATATTGACTGCCTGGTTTGTTCGATCTTAGTCGGTTGGTTAGATCCTTGAATAGGGCAAAGTATTAATGAATTTTCTGAAACATTTTCAGCAGTTAAGTTCATCATGTATCATGCTATACCTAGGATCGTTATTTTTTTCAGCAAACATGCAAGCGGGTCACCACTCGGCAAGCGATCAGCGCCACCCATGGACACTTGCAACACCAGAGGAGACATGGGTGCGTTGATTTGCATTTAATAAGCAATACTCTCTTTTCTTGAAGGTTTGAAGGTCAACTATCAAGTTTGCGACGATTGTATCGACCTAATCTGTAATTTTTGTAGTATACACATTCAATTTAGACTAAACATTCAATATGAATAAATATTGAAGACCAACTCGACCTTAATATCTGATCTGTTTTACTTCGCCAAAATAAATCGAGTAAACGAAGTCTGTCCTTAATGGATAGACATACAGATGGATTTCTTCGAGGTCTCGGAGTTTTTATGTCCCATTTTATCATTAATTAGGATTTTAGCAGTCTGATAATTTCATCTTCTCCGTAAAGCGTGGTATCTGATAATATGTCAGGTTGTCAAGGTCAGTTTTCAAACTGTCGGGATACTTGGTGGATTTTAGTCAGTAAGAGTCTTGATAGTTTCTTTGGTCCTCCCTAGACGATGGAACTTCATGAGGATTTCAAACTTCAAATAATTACGTCTCCAAATTCTAGAATTTGGGCAGTTAACTACTTTTCTAAAACATAACTCTTCTTCTGGCGCAGTTGGGTAAATAGACCCCAAAATACAATTTCTCAACTTTGGCTACACCATTAAGATATTGAGACGTAATCCAGTTTTTTACTATTTAATAATCCTTTTGAACAACATCTCAATAGATCGCCACATTTCAGCAAAAATTATCGGTACAAATGATACATTAAATAGGTAATCCTTTTCCAATATTTTATTTGACCTAAATAATCACTATGTATATAAATTAATGAGTTTATTATTCGCTTCTAGACTACCTTTTTAGCTTTGCTGTAAACAGAATTAGCGGTTGGTTGGCCCAGTATTTATTTTGCAGTAATAACTGGAGCTTGGAGCAGACCCGTGAATTCTGTGGCTGCTATAAGTTACTGGCTCGCATTCTGTGGTAGATGAGCCTCGGGGGTTTTTCTTAATTTGGAAATTCTTGTTCTACATACTATTTTATTAAGTTTTAGAAAACTTATTAAGTTATTAAAAAGATGGGTTGGACTATCTATAAAAACTTGTAAGATGCCCAGATGTATAATTTTTTTTTACTAAATCTTTGTCTTGCAATTTTTTGATAACCAAGCCAACTTTTTTTACTCAATACTAATATTATAAAGCTGAAGATTTTGTTTGTTTGTTTGTACGCACTAATCTCAGCAACTATACTTAATAGAATGGCGTTTGGCCACCAGCTTGCCTGGTGGTAAGCTATAATATGGCCGACGATGTGGCATGCCTATCTATGAGCAACCTGTTCACTCGAGACTTTAAGACTAATGTCATGAATAATTTTATTGTTTTATTGAATAGAGCAACTGATGACAATTTATCACAAAACTATACTCTTTAATTCCCTGACTCAACCCTCAAAAAGCGACTTCATAAATCAACGAAACACACACTTTCATCGCACGGGGGTTATTATTTTTAATTGCTCCCATAGCACCGTTCAATTAAAACTTTATAACAGACTGCACGCCCGTTGTTATTCCTGTGGAACTATACGTATAGAGTGCCTAGTGCGAGTTAGTTTTTACGTTAACGCGAACGAAACATTACTGCGTTCAGCCCTCTCATTGGTTGCTTAAGCTTAGAGCAGCCAATCAGAGCGCAGTACGTCATAAACGTGTCTATTTCGTTACAGTGAATCACACTTGAACTAGGCTCTCTGTATTAGTAAAATCATAACTCTCTGTATCGAGTTCGGATGAATAGTGCTGTGTTTAGATAGTGCCGGCTTCATTCTACTGTTATTGCAGTTTCATTATTCCAGTTACTTGGTATTTTAACATTTATTAATTGGTAGAATGAAAAATGTTATCTCGTTAATTGAATATTACTCGATATTTTCGATATACATTTTGCTCTGATATTGGAACTTTGGAACAAAAGAGATTATATAATACAGATTTTTTAATATTATTAATAAAACTCACTAAGTGTAAGTTCTACCATTTATGTTGCAGTATCTCTGTATTGTTGTCACATATTATTATATGTACAATGATGAATTGAAAAAAATACTAGAAATAATTTAAGCATAATAATATGTAGTTTTTTCCATTCAAAGCTACACTTTGGAACGAGGACCTAGCTTCAATGACGGATAGATTGTCAGACTGTTATTTATTTCTTTGTTTGTTGTTTATTGACATTTCAAAAGTGCCTATTTATGGTTTCATTGGAATAAATAATTTAACTTGGACTTTGACTTAAAAAAACTCAAATAAAAAATCAAATTCATACATTTAAAACTTTTGAGAAGTATGTATAAAATAGTAAGTTTGTTTTGTCTCGTCAACACAACTTTTAGACTAAGTATAAAAACAATGAATAAACGCCATCTGTTGTCCATAATTGTAACTAATGAATGTCGTTGCAATTTGAACTGATTTATATTCCAGCGGCTGCTAAGTGTCTATTCCTCACTCTAACGACGTCTCTTCCCAAGTTTTATGGCCAATTATTAAAATATGTCGCTCTTTATTATTTAATAGAACACTCAGGGTTGCTTCATTATTAAAACTATTGTTTAGTTCAAAATCATTATTATCAAACTAGTCTTTACACTGACGATTTTTTTTAGATCTACTGTTAGCGAAAAACACTAAAATAAAGAAGTTTGCAATATATCACCACTTACGAATTGATAGAAATTTCAAACTAAATTGATGAACAAAATTCACACAATAATAAAAATGAAAGAATAAAAAAATACTTATAAAAAACATCCTTTTTTGAAGTCAGTTAATATACTATATATATAAGCTCGAAAACCACGAATGGGAACGGGGTAATTTTTAGTCAGTAAGAGTCTGACACTCCCTCTCGCCTCGCCTCGACAAAAAAAGTGTAAGCATAAACAAAAAATGGCTAAACGTCAATCGCAAAATAATCGCGAACAAACATACATTCAGCTCAAACTGAGAACCTCGTTCTTTTTTTTTAAATCAGTCAAAAACAATAGCCAGCCCTACCAAGACGTGCTCTTAACAAGTTCGACCAACCCTATCACATTACACCATGACGTAGTGTTATGAGTTCAACTCCTGAGACGTTACAATTATTGTGTTAATTTTCTATGAGTAATGATACCAAAATTGCGTGTTAGATCATGTAATTTAGAATTCAAAGGAAACTGAGGGTGTGTTTATGCCAAATGGTGTGTAAATTACTCGAAAGTGCTTTATCGAGGATAGGTTAAAGGTTGTTCGTAAGTAATGTTTCAAAGTTTTGATTAAATAACTTGTTTCGCTTGTGTAAGTGTGTGAGATCGTTTTGGATGTGTTTAAGATACCTACAGATGAAATATGAATAGAATACTTGTGATAAGATGAGAGACTATTATAGCACGATTTACTTTTTAATGAAATAATTCTTACTATTGTTACCTTTTTCAATAAATGTAGGTCTATGTTCAGCTGTATTTCGTGGTGGCGCGGAGGTTTTAGACCCCACTTCACATGTTTGAGAGTGCGGGTTTGAAATCTACCAATAGCTAATCCTATGTGAAATTTTCCGATTTATATGTATATATTTTCTAAGATTATTTAGATATCTAACTAACCCTAACATATGCTGAAGGAAAATATTAATTACCGTATAGGTTTGAAATCGCCAACCCGTATTGAGCAAATGTGGTGATTAATGCTCAAACTTCTCCGTGTGAGAAGAGGCCTTTGATCAGCGGTGGTTGTTGATATGAAGTCATGTTTAGTTTATATTTTACTAGTTCCGGTAGATGATGACTATTATTATGATTCGGTTAGAAAGATATTGCAATATTATTTTTACATTGTATTTATAAAACCATTTCAGGAAAAAATCGTAAATTCTAAGCGACGACAGAGTCACATCAATAAATATAACTCAATTTAAAACGTGACGTCACAATCTATGGACCGTGAAAATGGAAAACAGGACCATTAGGTCTTTTTGGACTAATGCCAAACACGACCCCAAAAGGGTTAGGTTTCCAAAACGAGACAAATTTCTTTGTCGTTTTTTTGGACAAACTGATGAATCCCTTCCAATAGTGCGTAACTTTAGGGTCTAAGACATAGTTTTGCCCTTTTTGAAAATTGACTTATTATACCTAATTTTTTTGCTCAGAATTCCTAACCTTCGAATAAGTTACTAGTGGAAAGATCATTGGAATCCTAAGTACCGAGTCTTGAAGATAGCATTTCTTTTTATTAAGAACAAACAGTAAATATTTTTGTTTATAAGCTAAAAAAACACCGGTAGGTAATGTTTTCAAAAATGAAATAAATTAAAACTTTTTGGAATAATACCAAATTTATTTCGATTAAAAAAGTGTCAATCGACGATAATTTATTACAAACTAAGAAGCCTTCTTGAAACAGATGCAATTGACAAGGAGAAACGTGATTTATTGCGACTGATTAAAGTTGAAATTAACGAGGACTCGGCTTTAATTTCTCAAGTCTTGAGTTGAAAAAAACACGATTAATCTTTTGGGATTTCGAAGGGTCAATTTGTGAGCACAATGTTTAGAAAATAACGCAATTAACAATTTCAATCAAATCGAAAGCTTACTTTTGATTCAAACCTGACAATTAGCAAGACGTACTCTACGTACTCTGTTATTATAAACATATAGTAATAATTTAATTTAAAATAGGTAAAATACTAACAGCCAAACTAAACAGATCACAGAAAATCCTCGTTATTCTTTAACTGACTTAGGGATCAAATACAAGATCCTCAACTCAGTTTTCTGGCATTACAACACAACGTAAAAGATTCAAGTATTGCTGTGAATAAAGGCAGCCAAAAGTTCATTATAAAGAGGAACAATGCGAAACTTGAAGAATAGGGCTTCAATTAAACGCCGGAATAATACTAAGTTAAATGTGAACGTTTAAAAACATCTTAAGGGGATCGTCCATGAACATTGAATATTGAATATTGAACACCCTTCTAATGGAATTACAATAATATAACACTCGACGCATCCCACATAAATTCGTCAAACTTTAAAATCAATTAGAGAGTAATCCGATTGTCATTCGCTTCCTATCGAGTGTTTCAATCCAAATTAATTGAAATTTCACTTCAAGTGCCTCCTGGGGAGAAAAATAGAACTAGAAAATTGTTCTTCCGTAATGGATGAACAAAATGAGAGCATTTGTGAAGAAAGAATGGAAGATCTATGTTGTAAAGTTTATTTTCTATGAAAAAATGGTATGTTTTTTCTGTAGTATCTTGTTGTAGTATTATTGTCACGCCTTTTATCGTAAGAAGAGTAAGGTGTACATTGTTATTAGTCCCATGTAATTGGGGGTGAGCCTATTGCCAAATACTAGATTTTCTCCTATGTCGTCGTATTTACAAGCATACACACCACATACAGACCCGAAACAACATTTTGTGGATTATACAAAAAGTTGCACGTTGTGCAGCAGCCTTGCAGTCATATTACTTTGCCTAACCTACGAAATTTCGGTAGTCACCATCGCGACCACTGGCATAGAGACAATAAGTAAATTTTGACTCTGTTAATTAATGAAGCACTTGTGTACGTTCCGGAAAACAGAAATCCCTGTACAATGTTCATCCATTATTCAATTAACTTCACTTTGAAATCGAATTAGAGATATTTGATATGGTGCAATGCTTTGTAAGAGAAAACGTACAAATGTTTTTATTATCACGTAGCACTATGTTACACAGTAAATTTCTTTATCAAACGTTGTTCATTTAACATAATATTAAAATTGTATGCTTTTAATACTACAAACCGAAAATTATAGTTTTAAAGTGTGGGAGAGCTTTGCTTCGGCACAAATGAGCGGCTCGACCGGAGTGATACTACGGCCTCACAGAAAACCGACGTGAAACAACGTTTGCGTTGTGTTTCGTTTTATAAGTGAGGTTACCGTTGGCCCAAATACCTCCTTTCCCAATCCCCGATTTCGCATCAATTCTTAAATTCCTAACCACCAAAAGATTATTTCAGGTGTCTATGGACGGCGGCGATTGCTTACCATCATGTGATGCGTCTGCTCATTTACGGGCTTATATCATAAAACAAACTCAACTACGAATATATCTTCGTCTGATCACATCTGCATTATTGGTGAAATCAAGTAAAAGTCTACTGAAAAGTGTAATAGTAAAAAAAGAAAAATAATTAAAAATATTGATAAGTTTTAGAATGTAATCGGACATGATACCATTCCAAGAACTCCGAATGCAAATAAATCGAAAAAGAAATGCTCATTTTTGACTCCGTATGTAAAAATCATTTCGACCCACATCAGGCGTTGGACAAGTAGATTATCATACAAAGAAGGTCCAAATGTGGTGTCTTCCGAAAGGGTCTTGCAGAGCCACTTAATCAGTCGGTCCCTTTATATTTTCAATTTCCTTGAAGCGAATGACAACATGCGTCACTGTGTGACAGAGAGTCGAGTCTATTATGGTATCAGTCAATTTCATACTGAATATTTTATTGTTATTGCAGTTGTGACGAAGGTATAGTTCAATTATGTTCCTTTGACTATCGATCTGAAGTCTTTCTTCATAAATTACAGTTTAAATTCCTTTAAAACATGCGTTGTTAAAATCATCTATTGTCGCCAAGCACTCGTTACTGGCTTTGTCTATCATATTATTACTTTGAGCAGGTTGTATAACTGCTTCGTTGGTCGAGTGACTACCGGGTAAGGTCCCTGGTTCGATTTCCGGGTCGGGCTAAGTATTGCTGGGCTTTTTTCGGTTTATCGAAAATTTATCAGTAGAAGGAAGGAGTCTGGAATTGTGCCCAGTATAATATGGCAATATCAATAGGGTCACCTCCTATGTCATAATAGGACTTATTTAAATGGTGAAACGTGTATGTGTATTGTACAGTAGCATTACGTGTCATAATGTGCACGTCTGCCTATCTCTTCTGGGATAAAAGGCATGATGATACGATACAGGATGTATAAAAATATGTTTATACCATATTGTAACCAAGTACCTAAATAACATCATAAATTCTAAACAATTTAAGCCACTGTGTGAATGGAAGCCATAAATAAGGCGAAAGTAATAAATCTGTCATTGGACATTTATTCGAACAAAGTTATCACTTAATCTACTTAATATTCCTTCATAAGTAATTCCGTATTCCAAAGTTGTATAATCGAATCAGCAAAATCAGACAGAAAGTTTGCGTTCGAACTTGGCACGGATATCTATCGGCTTGGAATACTCGGGTTGCTGAAGCAATGAGCCGTTTTGAGCTTGAAGACTTGACTGGCTCCTTCGAATTTAGTTTAAGACCCAACGTGGCTGCGGTTAAGTGTAGCTGGCTAGATGAAGTTTGCTGTGATATCGGAAAACGTGTTATGACATTTTGAATTTTGGCATTCTGTTTGCTTACAGTGTGCAGAACTTGTTCTGTTGTTTGTAGTGTCGGTTCTTTATCTTGCTGTAAATAAATAAAGTATTTTTAAACCTTAGCTTACGCCCGAATACTTAAACGCCACTTAATTTTAAGCTGTATCTAAATATCGTGCTATTTCTGTAATTTTATAAAGAATTGATAGTGACAGAACTACATTTGAGAGCGTCTTAAAATTGAGTAGCGTTTGAGTATTCAGGCATTAGTCAATAAGATGAAATAAATTATTATGTTTTTCGACATACTTACATAATTATTTGACGAAGAACTCAACTCAAGCCATGCTAGAAGCTCACATTGATGAGCAGAATTCCAGGAAACAGCTTGAAACTAGTCGAGTTCCTCATCAAATATTTACGTGTGTAGGTAAGCCAAAACACAAAATTTAGTATGTCTCATGAAAGTTATAATATAAACAAGGATGAAATTCTCTGTATAAATTAAAAATTACCTACACAGACAAAACCGTTTTGAAAAAGAGTAAAAATATATGTATATCTCTTATTCTTTTTGAGGACATTATTATATAACCTACATATTATATGGAGCCTAAATAAACAGGAATTCGTAGAAACAGGCTTTAAATAATACGTATGATGAATGTGCGGGCTGTAAATGGAATCAGGAGATTGATAGGGTCCTTCATAGTGTTGTTACTACCCGGGATAATCATCAACTATCGGGATTTAATATTTATTACTATCGTCTTCTTAACTTCTGTGTCATAGGTGCGTTAACAAAAAGGAATGGATTTCGTATTTGAACCAACAACACGTTTTCCAAATAACGGTGCTCGGCACGATTAACAAGCATACAGCTAAAAAAGAACTCCGTGGTATTTCAAGCAAACTATTATTTAGAATATCGATTTTCAGTTTTTTTTTTTTTTTCGATTACCTAGTATTATATGGTTCGTCTACCTTATACAAGGAATGCGCAAAAAAGCTAATAAGTGCATTACACTGTATAAGTGGCCACTGCTGACCAAAAGCCCTCATTCAAAGAAGGTTTGATCACTACACTTGCTCAATGCGGGTTGGCGATTTAAAACTCATGCATGAGAAGCAGACGTCTACAACTGCAAATAAGTGAATCACTTCAATAAAAATGTGCACTTATGTCAAAATATTAATAAAGAACAGTGGTATTCATATTCCTTGTTCCAAATCCCGGGAAACTATAACGCATCACAGCCCTATTTCTCCGGTATCCGAGCATTGATTGATTGCCTCGTATCGGTCCCGGCCGAGAATTCCCACATTTGTCACAACTTGACGAATACGTACGCTGACGAAGAATCCAGTTTTATGGGACTTTTTGCTATCGACTGCTACTTTGATGGACAGACCTATAACAGTTTTTGCCTAACTTTAGTTCGATAATATTGTCCTGTTATAGACTTTATTGATTGGATCACGTACGACGTGCGAATAGTTTTTGCCAGAGAACTTTCTTTATGAAGTTTTAGTGGGTCGAGTTTTCTTTAGAAATATTTGTTGAGTCTAAGTGGGAAGAAGTCTACAGAAATTTTTTTCAAGAATGTGCATTTTTATTATAACTTTCGTGAGACATACTAAATTAATTATTATGTTATCGGCTTACTCACGTAACTGTTTGACGGGGAACTCGACTAGTTTCAAGCCATGCTAGAGGCTCAAATTCAAGAGTAGAATTCGGCGACTTGACGCTTTGTACATAATAATTAATGAGCATTTTGTTTTGCCTAATATGACTAATCCTTGCTTTTTATTGTCTGTATAAACCTACGCTTTAGTGTAAGGATTTTGTTTTAAAAAATGGCAAGGTAAACTCGACTTTTACTATGCTTGAAAAAAAAATTGAAATAAATTGAAAATGCACTGGTAATCTTCTTCGATAAAATATTCTGGCCGCAGCTCTCAAACTAATTAGCAGTAAATTCATGTGGTTTTTCGTTAACAGCATTAAACATGAACAATGCATCCGCCATGTTCTACGGATCAGCGTCGAAAGATTAAATTGACCAATTATATTTACTTATCAGTTAATTTAAAACAGTAAATCTGTGTTCATTATGAGTGTTTTAACTGGTAATCTTCTACAAAGAGAAATAAAATTCAACCTTGCTTCTCATAGGTAGCCCAGTAGTTATAGCTGAGCCCTTTATA
This sequence comes from Spodoptera frugiperda, assembly GCF_023101765.2. NCBI lineage: Eukaryota > Metazoa > Arthropoda > Insecta > Lepidoptera > Noctuidae > Spodoptera > Spodoptera frugiperda. The sequence continues at coordinate 13,373,570 of NC_064223.1, read as the reverse complement.
TATATAAAAAAACCTACGAATTGTCATTCCTAAATTAACATATCTCTTCCAAAATTCGACGAAATAACCTAAAAAATACACATAGTAAGTACGGCTCTGGCTCTTCGCCGGTACGGCGTGGTTTTGAATTGTGGGTACCACTATCTACTAGCGTGCTAACGGTGCGCCGGTTGCGAGCTGCAAGCGCGCAATACGATAATGTTTCACTTGCGCCTGGCCTGCTCGCTGTCAGTGAGCAGTAAGCACATGGTGACTCCAAAGAACCGCGCGCTGGTCATCTACGGTCAGATATTTTGTATTGACGTTATGAAATACATCATACGACCTTACATTCAAAGTTCAAATTCAAATGACTAGTAAACTGCTGGGTAAGGTGCTCGTTAAGTATGTCAAGTATTTATACTCTTCCAGGTTTTTCCATAAAGATAATACTCAAACTGTGTTTTTAATAATGATGACTCAATAAAACGTGAAAGTAGAAATAACACGGCACGCAACACCCATCGCATAAGTAATTTAATTTTGCTGAAAGAAACGACATAAAAGTAAAAATTACCCATAAAGTGGAGTGGGCGAATTAGGGTGTGGTACAAATTTTAAGACACTGTAAAAGGATTTCTAGGGTTGTTGAGCTGCGGGTCTGGGGACGGCTCGCCGCCCGACCAGAACCAGACCCGTGCGTACGGCGCGTCACGTTCCGCGCGCGCCTCAAAGAGCCAGACCACCAAAGATGGGGCCCAGTAGGGCTAATGCCCGATCCGGAGCTGCGGACAACGTGAAAGGTTACCGGCTCAAAGCAGGAAAAGGAACGGGGTGGTTTTTAGTCAGTAAGAGTCTGACACTCCCTCCTGCCTCACCCAAGGCGGGAGAAGTCATTGGATGATTTCCCCCCTCAAAAAAAAGGATTGTTGAGCTATAGGGTTGTTAAGCTGTAGGGTTGTGGTATATTTATTTAAACAGTCTAATTATTATAATAATTGAAAGTCACGTTTGTATAGTGTTTTTATGGTATAAGCTAGTAAACGAGTCGACGGATCACCATGGTAAGCAATCGCCGCTGCCCATGGGCACTTGAAAAGTTGAAACACCAGAGGCGTTACAAGCGCGTTGCCGGCCTTTTCGGGGCTAGGAATTTAAGGGTTGTTGGGGAATCGGGGATTAGGAAGATTGAGAAGGGGGTAATTGGGCTTCCAGTAACCTCACTCACACGAAAGCGTTGTTTCACGTCGGTTTTCTGTGAGGCCATCTTCTTCTGACTTAGACCAAATATTTTACTAGAAAGTTAATGTCTCCGAATGTCATAATACCAACGTCACAGTTATGTCCTACATTCCTGTTCACGCCATTTTATCAGTATAATGTAGATCTCTCTCACTTTTCTATTTAATGTCTGTCTGCAAGAAATTTTACCTAATGTTTGTTGAAACTGCCTCGGTAAGCGAATATTTGCCAGTTCTACAGCGAAGCTTAGTTTAGTTGTTTGTTTCTGAGGCAAATAGAATATTGATGGGTTTTGTTTCAGTAATTGTACTGAACGGTATTCGGTCAATATAGGTACATGTGGTTAATTTTTAAAACGTATCGGGATCGCAATACGTGCTTTATTATACAGAAAATAATCTTTACTACTGCTCTGCTTGCCTCGTTGTTTGAGTGGTCGTAATTGTGACTGCCGGGCAAGGCCTTTCGGGTTCGATTCCCGTGTCGGCCAAAGTACACGCCAAAGGAAAGGCGTAGCACGGAGTCTGGATTGGCAATATCTGGTTTGGTGTATAGCAATAGGCTCATTCCCTATCACATGGGACTTATAACACAAATGATGAAAAGTGGGTGTACATTGTACAATGGCATTATCGTGCCGTAATGTGCACCTCTGCCTAATTCGAGGATAAAAGGCGTGACACTGTTAATCTTTAATATAAGAAAAGTAATACAAATATACCAAAACTATATACAGAAACAAGACAGTACTCTCAACCCCGTTCGTTACTAACAATTGTTTTCTGAGAAGAGATATCAATTAAGCGATGACGTCACATAAATTCGCTCACAACAGACGAGGTCGCGACGTCGCACTACCTAGCACACTTCGCGCTCCTTTCAAGATAACGCTAAATAACTTTATACCTCACGATTTCGTGAACGGAAATCTTTAAAATGTTGGTACATTTTACAATACTTTTTCAAGAATGTGAATAATAGATTAACTTTAAGTATACATGACGGTTTACTCATATCTAATATATAAAATTCTCGTGTCACAGTTTTCGTTGCCATACTCCCTCCGAAACGGCTTGACCGATTTTGATGAATTTTTTGTGCTTATCCGGTATCTATGAGAATCGGCCAACATCTATTTTTCATCCCAATAAATGTTAGGGATAGTACAACCCACATTTTTTTTATTTTCGCTGCGGACGAAGTCGCAGGCAGAAGCTAGTATACTTATAAATGTACTTAAGAATAGCTTTACTAGATTCGATTCACACAGGGACTCTTTCTTATGAGCGGCGTGCGCGGACGCGGCGACGACGTCGCGCAGTCTACGTCATCGCGTCCAGTTTTTCAGTATATTTTCTTAAGTAAACCGTTATTTTGGTTCGTTTAGTATGTCTTAGAATAGTTATTATAAAAAAAAAAATGTTCAAAATAAATGTATGAATATTATGATGTAAAAAGAAAACATAATTATGTATGTAGATGGGGATGTACAAAGTATCTGCTCCACGTATAACTTTTTAAGTGAATAAATAGAAATATTGTATTCAATACAGTCACTTGTATAGAACAATATTGAACCTCAATCAACGAAAATAATATTTTAACGAATCGTATCGTAGCCGTCGCGTGCGGTGTAAAATAGTTCAGTAGAAGTGAATTTTCCGGAGACATTAGGCCAAATCGCACATCTCAGGGGCGAACAGATAAAGCAGCATAAAATATAATGCCAGAAGCGAATGTTCCTCTCATTTTAGATAAAATTTTGTATGACAGTATCTACATATTACATAGAATTTTATGCTATGTAGTATTTTATAGTACTTATAGATTTTCATATTTCTGCAAAGTTAATTTTTTTTGTAATTTATATTATTAGGTAGGGTAGGGAGCCCTTTGGCCTGCAATGGGACAACCATGCAGCTGATGATAATAATAAAAAAAACTTCACACCTTATATCAGGTAGGCAGAGGTGCATATTACGGCACGTTATGCCTCTATACAATGTACACCAACATTTCACCATTTGTGTTATAAGTCCCAAGTAATGGAGGATGAATCTATTGCCATAATTATACTGAACACATTTCCAGACTCCGTACTACTACTTACTGATAAATTTTTCTGTAATATAAAGAAAAATGTTTTTTTTTTACTTTAACTTAGTTCTTCAAGAAAAAAAGACATGTTGTAGTGCTATTAATAATAATTGTTCGTCCCAATACAATGATACAAAAATCAAAAGCGACCAGAATGAATATTAAAGCTATTTTCTTCCAGATCACGTTCGTGGACAACGTGTTAATCTTTTTAAAGGAAATGAGAAAACTTCGGACCCTGTTCGTGTTTTAAACGTGGCTCGCGTTTTTCGGCTTTTAATGTTATATTTTTTTTTCTTCTTTTGTTTTGTTTCTCTTACTTGTTGGTCATTTGTCTTCATTATGATATTTAGACCGGCTATTTGATTACTTGATTGTGGAATTGTGTCTGGTTGGTGTTGGACTATGTTTACTCAATCCGCATCTTTATTCAAAACCATGCGTCTAATCAAATCAATTTCAATTTATTTGTTTAACAAATGTATAGTACATGACCAGGGTGTTATATTGTTTAAGTTATACAGATTTCTTTGTTTGGTGGACATTTTTGTTACCACAAAGCCTTTTGATGAGTTAAAAAAGTGCAAGAAATTTGCAATTGATTATCAAAACAAAACAGAACGAAAAAAATGCTGATGTTGAGCAACCTAAAAATATACCGGTAAACTATGGCAACTTTACCAGACCCTTGGCAACTTTACCATACTATAGGTATTCGGTATAAATTCATTTATCTAAAAATCTACCCACTAGAATTCTGTTTTGTAATAGTAGTATTTTTTAGACTTTAAAAGGAAATATTTACTATATTTTTGCGTAGACGTAAGACTGCTATTATGCCAGTAATGGCCGTTACAGTGTAGTGCGTGAAAATGTGCTAAAAGTTGGTAGTTCCTAAATTGTGCTCACAGAGCCTAAATTATTTGTCACAGGTGAGTGAAATTTTGATCTTGTATGTATAATATAGTTGGGATTACTGTTGTAATGCCAGCAATTGCTTTTTCTTTAATTTATTGATAAATAATCGCTTCGGTAATGTTGACACAGGTTAGGTAAAGTTGCCACGGCCTGCTTTGTGGCAACTTTACCTACAGTTAGGGTTGGCAATAAATGTTTTTTTCCTTGTTTGTGTGTATGTAACCATTTTCGAATACCTAAATTTCCCAGCATAATAGTGAATATCCTGGATGATAAGTTATAATGTATTTAATAATACTTTTTGTTTTAGAGCCAAAATGGCTCACATGAAACAAAACCGCAGAAAACTCTGAGCTAGACAATTCTCGAGTATACGAAAGTAATGTTAAAATTAGCTATGGAGATAGTGAAGTCAAAAAATTAAAAAGTCAAAAGATTAAACATTATTTTGTAGCCTTTTTTTACAATATTAAACATAAATACTTAAAATTTTAGAACTTAATTTAGTTTAAAAGGGAACAATATTTTTGTCAGATATTTATGCTTTTTTTTACTTTAGGTTTAAGGTTTATAATTTTTTTTAAATATACATGTCATAAAAAAATTTCTCATTTTTTGACAACCCCGAGCGTAACAAATTATTTGTATGTAAATTACGATGAAACCCGTGGCAACTATACCAACTGTCTGTGTAGCCGTTATCTTTATAGATTCCCTCATATTGTTTGCATTATAATACGAAGAGGTCCTAGATGAAGCCCTCTGTACCTCAACAACTCTTTAATATGCAATACACGATGAATACGGCGCGTAGGTAAAGTTGCCAAAAATTTGGTATCTTTACCCATGTTGTTTTTTCTTTACTACGGCTAAAGTAAGCGTTTGTATATAATGACGATTACAGTAAAGTGAGCCAGATAGACTACAATTCTAAATATATAGTTTTGGTTTCTATGCGTCTTATGGTTAAGAATATATTTCGATTTTTGTTCCAAAATATGGTAAAGTTGCCATGTTTTACGGTACAAATAATTATTTTCTTTGTAATTCTATAATCTACTACAATTGCCTGCAAATTAATTACCACAGTTCAAAAGGTTTAACTAACGAAATTAGAACTTTACACGTAGTGGTATATGTGGCCTAAGGTACACATACATATAGTGACTTGATTAAAGATTGCATTATGTTACACGAGACCAGTAATTAGGTGGGTGGGTGAATCTCATTCATTCACGACGTACGTCACCACAGCGCAGTATCTGAGGACAAAATGCTGCGTGTAAGCACTTATTAAAGGCTTATTTATCACTGTCTCCGCGTTGCCTCAATTATCTTAAAGGCGAACGGTTTAAAACAATGATCATTTGTTGCAGACGAGACTTTATGTACTTATAATTAAGATTATTTTTCTCTTTAATTAATTATTATGTTATCGGCTTACTCACGTGACTGTTTGACTAGGAACTTCACCAGTTTCAAGCCATGCTAGTATGCTCATGACTAGGAACCTCTCATACATACTCAAATTAGTATGTTTCACGAAAGTTATAATAAAATTTCTCTGAATTCCTTTAAATATTTTTTTTGACTGTGTGTTAGTTTTTTTATTTGTGTGGTCGCTAGTACAAGTACCTAGTAAACATGCTCCGGATTGACAATTCGCAGTTCAACACCTTTAGGGATTGATCAGGACAGGTGTGACGTCATGTTATTATTCAAAGGGATTTGTTTAAGTGTCTTTTTTATTTTATAACGACTTTTCCTTTAGCTATTATTGGGTGTATAATCAGAAAAACAATCGTATTTTAATTGCCATAGAAATTGGATAGCATGCTAGTCTCCAAAGCAAAGGTTTATAAGAAGAAAATACTGTATAAGTTACACAATTTACCTATCGCATCGTTCCTCCATTTAACAACTCTTTGGCATTACCATCCTTGGACATAAATCTAACTAAGTGTCAATTAAGTAGAAAATACGGGAGGCTCGAGCACCTATAAGTAGGAATGTTTTGACCTTTTGCAAAGTTTCTCCGTCTCTGTGTGAGGACGTCCCACGATAAGTATAGTGCTTAATGAAGATCGAAGATACCGATCGAATTGCTTAGATAGGGAATTTGGAGTTTTGGAAATTCGACGCTGAATTTGTCTGGACTTTTGTATTATAGAAGAGTTTTTATCGTTTGTTTGTTTTATGACTTAGATAATTTAATATCACTTACAAAATCAGCTAAAATACTTATTTAAAGTCGCTTACAAGTTAACAATACACATTTTTTTGAGATGAGGCCTTGTTTTTTCAGTTGTTGGCTTTAAAATATCACATTCACGATCATCACCGAAAAAATAGTATTGGTTCGATAAACAAATTCTCAGTATTTAACTGTTAGTATACAAAATTGAGTCATTAAATTAATAAAATCATGTCGCATACTTTGATAAATACAATACATTTTCTTCCGACTTAGGTATAAACAGGGTGACGTCACAAATATGGTTGCGTAAACATGTTTTTGTCGGCATTAAATAAGATTTATAATATTGTACTTTTGTAACACTGAACTGTCAAACTTTGGACGCAAGAATGATGGAATAAATGGTGTTGAAAACTGTTTGACCGACTTCGTAAAAGTTTTTACGCTATTGTGAACTTTATTTGAAGCAACAGAAAGAATAAAGTAGTTTCTGATAGCTTTGGATTGACTTGATAGTTCTGTTGCTGTTCATAGGGTCAGTGAACTTTTTAGAGATTTTTATAAGGGATGCTCAGTTTAAGCGTTTATAGTACTCTAGTTGTTACCTATTACATATATTTAAAACTTTAGAACATCAATACAAAACTTTTATAACATTTTCGTACAAATCGAAACCACAACATAATAAAATATTCTCGCAGAAAATTAAATTTTCTCCCGCACAATACTTCGATTTACTTCAATATCAGAATCCTTGCGTCTATTTGAATAGCACTTGACACTAGAATTGTACACCAATGCATAACAAATGATAGAACGTAGATACCGGTTCTAACGTTCTGGAAAATTTTCCAATAAATAACGTGTGACTTCGACTTGGAAAAATTTTCGTAAACGCATAAAAGGTCAAATCGTCGAGTTGGGGTGCCGACGGAAATTTAATTCTCCGAACAAATGTCAGGGTTTTTTAATGTAGATCGACATACCGATGGTAATGCAATTGTTCGAGTTTTCTCACTTCTTAAATTTCAATTTGAAAATGTGGGAAGGAAAAGGGGATAAATGGAGTATAAAATATATAATGTGTGTATTTTTGTTACACAAAATTATTGATTTCAGCATCATTCGACCTTATTATAGACGTACTAGCTTCTACCAGCAGTTTTGCCCGCGTTCCTGTCGGATAAAAAGTATCCTATTACTCAAGTCAGCTCATCTCATACCCTGTCTGTGCATCAAATTCCATCAAATTCCAATCAGTAGTTTCAGCGTGATTGACGGAAAAACATCCAAACAAACAAACTTTCATGTTTATAATATTAGTGTGATCACGTGTGATAATGTGCTTGGACCAATAATAAAAATAATGGATGAATAACTGAAAAAATATAGAATAAGTCGAATAAATATTTTAGAATAAAATTGAAAATATTTTTTGAAAAAAAAAAACTGTTTTCGATATTATTGTGGTTGAGTAATGAAACTCTACAAATTGTTGTTATTGGTTGATTTTCCTGTGAACATCGACATTATATCTGTTCGGTTTCCAGGAAGTCGATCAACATGATTTATTTGTTGTCAAAGAATAAATTGACTGGGGCCCGTCATCATCACACCAATAAATAAAACATATCATGAGAGGATACTACTCATCAAACGTTATGATTTATAATGGAAATTCAAATAAAGTAATTTATTTCCCTGGCCCCAGAATTTAAAACATTTACTTAAGCGATTTAATATTAAATCTAGTCAAATTTAGAACTGGGGAATACTTTAAAACAACTCGTAATAAACTTCAAGTGGAAAAAATATACAAAAAAAAAAATGTAATTTTCTTCAAAGTATGAAACGAGAAATATTATCGTTATGAAGTTTTGCTTTCAGTTTCAATTTTTCTGACGGTCTGTTGGGTACCACTGGGGAAATCATGCTCGGGGTCTTAGCAATGTCTCCGGTAATGCTCAGCTCTTCATTAACCACGATAAGAACTGCGAAAATATTTTTACTCATACAGCAATTAATTTGATTATTTATTTCAATCATTTTTTGACACTTTTTAAGCTGTTTGATTTTTTATGGTATAAGCCGGTAAAAGAGAAGACGGATCACCTGATGGTAAGCAATCATCGCCGCCCATTGACACCCTTAAACACCAGAGTGTTAGAAGTGCATTGCCGGCCTTTACCCCAAAACTTTTGGGAGTTAGGTACGTAAGGGTTGTTGGGGAATCGTGAATTGTGAAGATTGGGAAGACGGTTAATTAGACTTCCAATCACCATCCATCATTCACATAACGAAACACAACGCAAGCGTTGTTTCACGTCGGTCTTCTGTGAAGCTGGGGTATTACTTCGGTCGAGCCGGTCCATTCGTGCCTAAGCATGGTTCTCCCACACTTAAATGATTGCTGAGTGCTAAATACAAATGTTTGATAAATAATTGTAGCAAAGAATTATTTATATTTTAATTATAAATTCTCGCTAATAGGTATTTTTTAAATAGATGAAATTTTTATTGTCATGGTAGACTTAAAATACTTTTTTCTGCAGTAGATATCCAGCTGACGATAAGCAGAAAAGGCAAAATCGTGTTCATAAATTCTCCATACTTACTGCCGTACTCAGAGACATTTAATGATTATAATTATTTAAACTATTCTTTATTACTAACTATTATTTAACCGAATGACTGTGAGTACGGTGGTTAGGCTATCTTCTTTGATTCACACATAACACCTACGTCTTTTTATACACTTATCTACCGAATCCAAGACTTATATAAATATTTAATTACTAGAAAATAATCGTCAAACAAAATGCTCCATTTACTATTAACGAAGTAAAACTCGACGGGCGTCAGTCTTCGTTAAAAGTTTGTCCCCATCGGACCCCGAATTGTTTGCAACAAAGTCGTGAAGCAAATCAATTGGTCGTGTGTTCAGTGACCTTTAATATTTAAATAGTAAAGTATATTATTTACTTTGACTTTGTAATGTTATTGTAGTTGATAGTTCCTATTGTTGGGAATCAAGAGGAGTAAAGTTTGATTGAGTGGGTCGATATATTGTCGATCTAAAACTTGGATATATTGTAGGTCGATCTAAAACGTCTCTATTTCATGTTACCAGTGGTCGGAATTTGGTAATTATGCCTTATTTTTTGTTCTCTTATATCAGATACTATGCTATCACGAATACTATTTTAGCAAACTTCAAAAAAAAAAAAACAGGACTGTCTCGTGTTTAGCTGAACCGATTTTGATGTGGTTTTCAGCTTTTTTTTCAATGTTCTAGGTATATTTTGACATAAAAAAACATGAACATTTTGTTTAAGTTTTTTTATGGAACAGTATTTTTTACACACGTGAGTCATTCAAGTTAAACTTTACTAGTTACAAGACAAATCACACAGACTCATATATAAATGAACTAGTATTTTGTATACCTTTTTGTTTAAACTTAAATATACCATTTCCATTATAAACAAACATTATGTTTTACTACGTTAAATATCTCTACCATCATCAATATCTTGACGAAGCTCTCGTGAGCGCAGTCAGTCTACGTCGCAAGAAGATCTGTAGTCCTCGAGTTACATGGCCGATCGAGCCAATAATTCAACTACAGTGTACACGATGTTTGCGTCAGCTGTATCAATTAATAGTGATTGATAATGACAAAGAAGATGTAAGTTCTACTAAATTTTGAGTAATTAAAACAATACCCTATTAGGTCGAAAAAGTACTTATAAAGTATTTTTTTAATCTTAATCTTTTTAGTTGCTTTTATCAAAGATATGTCAGCCCCATCATAGGTACCCTTTTCACATTACTTGTCTATTCAAATTTCACTAGTGGTCGCCTAGTGGTCGAAATTCGACCATATACGATTTAATTTACAATACCACTTAACATACGTTCAAGGATAATTTTTATTTAACGAATTGCTATTAGTTTTGTAAAATTCAAATTAATATATACGGCGCATCATGAATAACCAAACCTCCTTCAATGAGAAACCTCTTTTCATATGAGAAGTGAGAATACATCGCAATGTCTGTCAATTTTGACGTTTTGTCAAATACGATACTATGCATGGTAATGTTTTATTTATTGATTTAATGTACCTTATAAGCATTATTTTTGAAAAATATTAGCGTTCTGCACTTCTCCTACACATAAACTATAAGTGTAACAAATTTTATGCTCCTACGTCCCAGCCATTTTCGTAAAAAGGGGTCGAAAGTTTTTGCATCACGTATTAATATATAGATTACTCTAGATCTACACATTTGATTAATAATTGTTATTCATGGAAGACCAAAATTAATTAGCACAACTTTTTCATAATCGCCGAAGATGTTACAGAATAAAGTATTTTTAGTTGCCGGTGTTCTTGGGCTTCTGTACCCTTAGTACGAGTTTGCTTTACGTTGAACGATAACGAAACGAGAGCGCGTTCGGCGCTCTGATTGGCTGGCTCCAATAAACCAACCAATCAGAGCACCGAACGCGCTCTCATTTCGATCTCGTTGAACGTAAAGCAAACTCATACTAAGGGTACTGGGTCCGCTTACTATCAGGCAATCGTAAGCTCAGTAGTTAATGATAGTCTAAAACGTATTGATTGGTAGTACTAAAGACAGATCGGTTCTTTAAGACCTTGAAGAGGTTACATCAAGTACAGTAAAACGGGAAGAGTGGAATTGAAAGGGTTAATAGATGTAAGAACATTTTCACTAGTTATGTTGAGTCCCATATAGTCACAGTGACTCCATGAGCTGATTGGCTTGGTATGAGATCTTGGTTTAACCTCTTGTCTGCCGGTATATAAGACACAATAGAAGACACATTGTGATCTGCGTTCCGGCACACGAAGGGTTATATACCGTACTGAATAAAGGATTTTTTTATACATAATCGAGTATAAAGTAACTTGCAAAAACTTTCTTACACATTTAGTGCACAAATCAATCTCTTAGGAATACAAGATCACCAAAATCCCTAGTTTACATAATTTGTTCAATGAATCCAAATAGTTTACTATTGTGTGTTCAATCTTCTGTGTTGAGCCCTTGTGTGGGTTATAATTAAATTAATCGTCCACACAGATCCGGGTTCCGATTTCGTTCTCGACTGAGCCAATAATCGGACGTCCAACAGTTGCCATGACAGCAATTAGGCTGTAACTGATTGTATTGGGTGGTTATCGACATCTTGAGATTAACTGATTGGCGCATAAAGCTGATTTTCCACCAGCGATGTGCTATGCTACGTTGCTGTGGATGCGTTTGGCTTCAACAAAAAGTTTCGAGTAAAATAAAAGCAAACAACAGACAAAATTGAAACCTAACGAATCGATGATTTGTTTTTAATTGAGTTGTTGTATACAATATAACAGTTGTGACTACCAACCAAGGAGTTTCGGGAGCGATTTATTCGTAGTAGATCACTTTGCATAGACTCATTAGTAACCGATAGTTGAAAAACAATTCCCAAACAAATAAACATAAATTTAATTTTTGGTGCACCTCAAAAATACCAAGCGTTAAATAAAATATATGCTACGATACGATATAATATTATCAAATTAATGAAAAGAAGAAATGGTATGACTAGCAAAGTACCTAATTTAAAAAAGTATCGTACCGTACAATTTTTTCCTACCAGCGAAATGAAACTAAATTCTTGTTCCATTGTTCTGTGCTGTACTTTTACATACAAAAAGGATCCCTGTGTTCGCTCATAATTCATACTTCTACACGTTAAGCTAGACTGGGTACATGCATATTCATGTTTGATTTTGCAAACATTTTGTGTTCATCTTCTCGGCTTACTAAGTTTGTACCAACCGTGATACAAGTTTGTTTAAAATAAAGTGGACTGTAGACATAATAGTAGAATGGTGTCTACACTTTATTTTGGGATTGATACTAGTTTAATTATTATGTTATCGGCTTACTCACGTAACTGTTTGACGAGGAACTCGACTAGTTTCAAACCATGCTAGAGGCTCATATTCATGAGCATCATTCCGCGACACACGACGCGGCGATTGTCGCGCTGCTACTGATGATACTAGTTTCTAATAGTAACAATTCGCTGCCGATGCTCTTATATCAAAAATTGAGGTTGCCAGAATCTTTAAACTTGGTAGGCTATATGAGTGGTTTTACCAAAATCTCTGCACTAAGTACTTATCGTTGGTCCAGCGTAAGCATTCGTTCGCGAAACGCTACGATAACGCGACGACTACACCACGTAGTTGCGGCATCTGAGCCGCATTAGCGGAGCGTCACATTAACTCCAAAGGAAACACGCAGCGATAACGCGGCACATGCGTCGCGTAGTTGAGGCGTTTGCGCTGCGCATACGTGTATCTAACGCCTATGCTGAACAAACGCTAGTGTGAAGACGCTCTTAGCAGACGGGTTAGGAATTCCAGTTTAAAAGTTTGAGTTTTATCAGAGAGCACTACTACTCGCTCTCCGTCTAGAGGTGTAGACTCTTACTACACTCGTACAACACATGCCGAAAGAATTATAGGGTAGGTAAAACGTGTAGTCCTACCCGGCAGTCTGCTTATAAACAAATCTACAAACACACCACACTAATCAAGCTAAAAAGTAAAAAATATTTTTTGTGCGCTTTAAAATCTTTCTCATTTCCATGGCATGCATTTTAATTGCGATAATAAAACGGAATAATCTCTTTGACCGCGACTGAAATGATTACCTCGCTTTTGAGCGTGAATGTAATTGTGTTTAATTCCTTTTACTCAAGCCAACTTTTTTCAGACTCTTTTAAAACTAATTAGTGATTTAACTACAGTTTTCATAGTTTATTTTTTCTCAAGCTTTGTAAAGAATGCCGAGTTCAAAAGAGCTCCAGGTTTTTGTAAGTCATTAAAGTGAATTGAGATTCTAGATTGACTTTTTGTTTTTACTCAGGACTGGGGCAATAAGGGGAGTTCGCTTTGAAAGGAAACGTTACACGATTTTCGTAATTCTTGTAGGATATTGGATTTAAAAATATTTCAATTGCGTTAGGATTGGAGGAATATTAAAGTTTAAAATTACGTTTTAATAATTGCTTTGTCTTTTGTAACTTAACAATATTGGGCATAAAGGCAGATTTCAAATCATGTAGATATTAGAGTTGTGGTTGCCTTATTCATAAGTGAGACTGAACTGAACACTGAATGCCCATTTCCTTATAACTTAGCTAGCGTAGTCAGCATGTATGGTATGTAGACATCTGCCTATACTTTTGAGGTAAAAAGTATCAATTTCACCGTCGATTGTTGACCAAAAACCCTAAATTTCGCAACGGCTCTAAGCGCTAACGATAAATTCTATCAGAATTTATATGTCTATTAACTGTTTGGGTAAAAAATGAGACGATAAGATTGAATTTCTGCTAAAGCATTCCTTCTCAAATAGCTTCACTAGAGGACTGACCGACAGACAAAAATTTAGATTTTGAAATTTTGTAATCGGTCTATTTCAATTAAATAATTTTGACTTTCCTTTTTCAAACAAATCAAAATGTTGTCAAAATCTTTTTCTAAAATGCTGCTTTATATATTTTATTTGAGAATTCTTTATTTATGTTTTTAAAATAAATAAAAAAAGCAGTAATAATCTGCAAGGTTGGTGCGATGGTTGGGCAACCGGCTGCCGCGCAACGTGTAGTTCGATTCGACGAAGCAACTCTTTGTCCTGGGTTTCATGTGTTCACCCACGACACAGAAGAAAATCCTAGTGTATTTCTTGTGACCTAGACACAGGTGCACATATTAAAATTCCACTTACCCCCAAGCCTTGCATTTGCGTATTGACTCAAACTACAAAGCAGTCCTTGAACTTTTCAATAAAATATTCCGGAATACCTTCCTAATGTTTACATCAAGCAATTGGATTCCAATTTATTCGTCGCCACGTCCGAAAGTATTGAAACGGCAAAACTTTATTCCATTTAATGTTCTTAGTGTCCACAATTTATCAAATTCAATTTACATTGCTTTTACTATATTATTTCTTATTCTATATACCTGCTTGCTAACTTCTGCCAGCGGTTTCACTCGCATTCCTAGAGGAAAAAATTTAGCCTCAGCGTTCTTCTAGAAAATAACAATCTACGCCGGTTTCAAATTTCATCAAGATCCCTTCAGTCATTTTGACGTGTTTGGGTAACAAACATATATTATGGTCAATCTCACAAACTTTCGCATTTATGTTTCCCTCTATTCCTATTAAGAAAATGAACATTGTACAAGAAAGCATTTTGCGTTATGCTCCATTCTCCGCGATGTATTTATATCACTCAAATTTCTCAATACATATACCTGCTATTAGTTAAATTAGATTGGTCGACAGATGCATTTAAACCGCTGTCGCACACAGCCATGTAATGCGTTGTGGTGGACCGAATATTGATAATGAACTACATGCTTAATCATTAATTTCAGTTCAGCTATAGATTTGATACTTATTGTCATGGAACTTAATGGATTGTTGGCAGAAATATATCCCTGTGATAGGAAATGGTGAGGTTATTCAAGAAGTAGGTACGACATGTATTAAAACGTGAAATATCTTATACTTACATACATGGACATAATAATTATGTGAAACAACAACTTGTAGACACAAATAAATAATTGATTCGTGTGGGGATTGCAACCATGACCATCAACCATGAAATTTTTTGTTTTTTGAATTCTTGTTCTTCTCCATTCTAAGCTACACTTTGAAACGAGTACCTAGCTTCACTGACGGACAGACTGACAGAATATTGTTTATTTCTTCCTTTGTTGACGTTTCAAAAGTAGCTAAGTACGACGTAATAAAAACCTGAATCTGATGATCCAACAAAAACAAACCACACCCAAGACAATATTACTTAAAACTAAACAAAACTTCAACAAAATCTTAAATATCTCCACAACCACGACCTACTGACGAAAAACCAGTAAAACTGAATGCAGTCAATAAAAACCAAAACAATACGTACGACGACTTGAAACTTATGGACAAGTTGGAACAAGTTTCAAGTAAAACGATTCATGAAGACAGGAACTTGGTAGCATTCATTGAAGTTACGAAGTGGTTCATGTACCAATCACTTAGTCGGCGACAATGTGTTTGATCGATTGAACTAATTGAATTGGTGAAGTTTCTGCTTTGTAATTGATAATATCGAGCGGGAGTCCTTGTGGTGTTTGAGGAGCTGAAGAGGTGTTGAATGTGATGGTTCATTAGCTTTGAGGTTTGTTAGATAGAAAGCTGATAAGGTTTGTTATACACGCCATTTATAAATGACTAGTATAGAGTCAAGTTTTTAAGCGTTCTTACGATTAAGTTTACGTTAATTTATTTCTAGTGTTAATTTTAATATAATATTTTCGGTAATTAATAACCAAGTATTGTATCAAATCCAAAAAAAGCTAATTGTAACAAAAAACCTCAGTTAGTTCACTACTTACTATTTTGGATCTAACCTAATCTTTCTTCGAGTAACGTAAGTACTTACAAAGATTTATTATTAAACAACCAAGTGATATCAGCATTAATTAAGGTAGACTCACCATCTATAGACGATCGCATGTCGCATTCTCCGTAGCATATAAATCAAGGAGTGGTGACACCTCATAATTCAGAGCCTAGCATCGTAAATAAGCCTAAAGCATAATCAACAATAGAACCACAGTAACCCTTGAAGATAATACAAAACGTGGAGAGGATGTAAGAAAGAAAAATAAAAGAATATGTGGTAATATCGGAGGATTTAAAAGACATGACCGCATGCCTTCGACAGAGGGTATTGAAAATATAATCCTTGGACGTCTTTGTAAAAAAATGCTGTCGTTCAGACCCACGTTTGACTCGAATTAATAATCCGCTGGTATTATGATAGACCATTTTATAAGTACCAAAGTAAACAGAAGATTTATGTAGAATAAAATGCGCACTGTTAAATGTTAACGCAATTTCCGAGAGTTATTTTACTAAACCAATTCTAGGAGTGAGCCTAACCAAACAAAGAACAATTCCAAGCCAACCAAAGTAATTCAAAGTAATGTTTTGAAAAATACTTGGGCAAAGTAAAATTTTTGTAGCGACCTAAAACCCCGAGTTAAAGTACACCATTACGGGAATCATTTCAATAAAACCCCTCGAGTTACACAAACACTCATTCTCCAAGCCGTAAAACTACTCTAACAAAAAATCCGACCCTTACGTGCATACCCCTTGCCTCCACAAAACATTTTAGTACAACCCTACCTGTTGTTGAACTATAAACTACCGCATCCATTCACCTGTACTCAACAATACCCTTTAGAAGCGAGTACAATGCTGAACAAAAGAGTTGTGCGTGACGAACTCCCAGAATGATTTAGTACAGTTGCGTGGAAGGGAACAATGTACGCACTTCATCTCCTCACTGTACATTTTGATGTAGTGTATAATGGAGTTGGTCAGACGACACTTTTATTTACGAGTATTTTGTTTGAAACTCCTTAAGGCTATACGTGTGAGATTTTCCTCAAACTAAATTAGTGTTTTTGTAAAACAGATTTGTTTTTCCAGTATATACATATAAGACCAAGTACCAAACAAAATATAAATAAGAAAAAGACAGTAGTGGAAATATTTGGAAAATTGACAAACAAGAGGACTTTAAATCGATTTGTGGATTATCATTTTCGATTTTTATGAGACTGGACCCTGAACTCAAGCCTGGTACGGTGAACCGGTAATAGGCTTACCTCATATGAGTTAATACTTAAATTTAAACTAGTCGAGTTCTTCGTCAAACAGTTACGTGAGTGAGCCGATAACATAATAATTAATTTAACTACGTCTGTTTATCTGTTAGTAAAACTATTAGCTCGATTCAAAGTATGGATGTCTATAGTAGAACGAGCAAAAAATCCCATTGATGACATTGGAATATTTTTTTTTTCCTTTTAATAGGGCTGAGAGCAATCTTTTGGAGCGGTTCAAGTAATCCGGCCTGTCAGCAGCTTGAGCTGTTACCCCGCAATCTTTGAACTCAACAGGTAAAACCAAGGTTTAGTGGAACTATTAACTTTAAGCCATGTTTCTTTTACTACAATGAGTAAGCTGATATCCTTTTGCAGATAATAATATTATTCAAGGTTTGTTAATTAAAATATTAAATTGAAAAAAATCGAATGGTATGACAAAACTGTTATAATTATAAAATGAGAATAAATATGAACGCCTATGTTACACTACAAAGTCACTACCTAGGTAATGTGTTACTTAGCCATATCAATGGTTTTGATAAAAAGAACTTAATTTGAATTTGCCTATACAAGATTTTTCCGAGTCACACCTAAAAGAAACCTATAAAAGCCTATCTCAAAACTCAAAATACTCACTTAATTTTAAACTTGAAATTACCTAGTCGTTTAATTTCGTCTCAAATTGAGTAGTTCCAACTATTATTATGATTAGTTAATGGTATCCCTAGAGGTTTAAAATGTAAATGTTATTTTGGGTCAGGGTTGGCCTAACGTGGTAACTAGATTGCTTCAAGGGCTCAATAGGGTTGAGAAAGGTGGACTTGGTAATCTTTTTATTACAATACTGTGTTATTTTGTCGATACTGGTATCTATTGTGGATTTTATTTAATTGTCTTTTTGCGTTATTCGTTTTATGGTTCACCAAGACTGTAATTATAGATGTTTATGAATTTTCCGACGCAAAATATTGACAGGTACTAACGGGTGTCCTAAAATTAACGCAAGATTTGAATTTGCCCCCATTTGTGCAGTGAAGGGTTGGCAACCCTGAAAAAAAAGCAATTTGACAGCTAACAGTATAGGGTTATTAAAAATGGAGCGTTACACGATAGAACAACGTGTCTTCATTATTAAAAAATATTTTAAAGACATTTCCAGGTCGTGTACTCTCTTGGTCGTTTCGGTGATCAAAATTGGCCTCTTAGATCGTGTGATTTAACACCATTAGACTTCTTTTTATGGGGTTATTTGAAATCACAAGTATGTCAACAAGCCCACAACCACCCGTGCATTAAAGGAGGAGATTCAACGCTGCATCAACGAAATTCAGCCACATTTATGCAGAATGGTCATGGCAAATTTCAACAAAGCCGTGGAGGCCATTTGTCCGACGTGTTATTCCATATATAACCCTATCCTATGTACTTTACGAGTCAATAAAATATAACTATCAAAAGACTAAAAACGGCGTTTTCTATTTAATTCAAATCTTGCGTTAATTTTGACACCCTATATAAGAGATAGAATATTTTATATAACGAGCAATCAATATAATTAATATTTTGTAATCATTGCTTTATGTATGAGTGACTAAGAAACAATATACAGTTGAAACCATTGGTGAAAAACTAGTAACTTATTTGTTTGTTGGAGAGAGAAGAGAAGTCCTTTATCACCGCTGGGGTAGGCAGAGGGTTCACAATATCATCATCATCAACAGCATAAGTGGTTGCTGCTCATTGCTGCTCTGCTGCTCACCACTGCTCACCAAAGGCCTCTTGTCCAATGCGGGTTGGCGATTTCAAACTAATAATTAGAAATTATAAGCGCAGGTTTCCTCACGATGTTTTCCTTCACTTTTTTTCAGTGATGTCTGAATAATTTTAAAAAGTATATAATATGTATAACTAGGAAAAAGTCACATTGTTACTTGTCGTTGGTAGGTTTCAACCATGAGAGGCGGGCCTTAAACCTACTACGACTATCACGACAATTCACAATATAAATACAAAGTTTAATAGTTTCCGATCCGAGTTGGTTCTAATTAAATCTTCAATAAACTTGGTGGCGATCAATCAAAACTTTGATTATGTTTAAACGTGTTTAACCCACATGTTTATGAAGGTTAACAAGTTATTAAACTAATCCCGAAATAAATTAACTGAACAGAAAGTAGAACGGGTACACAGAAGTTTTAGCTTATGACCACGTGTTTGTCCAAAATAATCCCTACCTCTACAGTTTTCGTATGGGTTCGAGAATTTTCTGTTAGTGCTTCCTCTAATCTTCTTTTTTTTATACCACGACGGTGGCAAGACAGCACACGACCTACCTGATGGTAAGCGGTTAAGCATCTGAAAAAGATGCTTTTTGTCAAATATGACTGCACGGTTCGATTCCCGGGTCGGGCGAAGTATTACTGGGCTTTTTCGATTTTTCGAAAATTTCTCAGTGGTAGCACGGAGTCTGGAAATGTGTCCGGTATATGGCAATAGACTTACCACCTATTACATGGGACTTACAATATAAATTGTGAAATGTGGGTGTACACAATGGCATTACGTGCCATAATGTGCACCTCTGCCTACCCCTTCGGGGATTAAAAGCGTGACGATATGTATGATATGTATGACTGCACGGTTGGCACGGTGGCTGGGCAGCTGTCTGCCGTGTAACGTATAGCAGGCTCGATCCCTACACCGAACAACTCCTTGTGTGATCGACAAATTGTTTTGGAGCTGGGTGTGACGTGCATGAGAAAATCCAAATTTGGGGCAACGTATTTAAAAAAAATAATATATGCTTTCAACCAGTACTTCAGGCTACGTTTAGCTATGTCAATCACTGAATCGCCAATAATATAAAAGAATATGAATGTTAAATTCACCCCTACTCATGATTTGAAATAGAACAACGAAAAAGATGTTTATTTTTAATCTTCGTCACTAGTCAGATAAACCTCACACCATCATCATGAGCAGAATTTTCTATAATCTCCAGTTTTATACTTTAGATAACAGGTAATTTAAAAATAGAATATATTTAGTTAGATGTCAAAGTTAGACGATGTGTTTTTAAGGGGGGAAAATCATCCAATGACTTTTCATCAGTCGCCTTGGGCGAGGCGAGAAGGAGCGTCAGACTCTTACTGACTAAAAACCACCCCATTCCTACTCCTGCTCTTTAAGCCGGAGCCCTGGTAAACCCGCTAGGTAGTACGCAGCTCCGGGTCCGGCCTCAGCCATCAGTCTTTTCGTGGTCGGACTAGTCACCGTATTAGCATTCAATTATCATAAATAGTACATTTTTTTTTATTCATTTTTTATGGAATAGGAGGCAAACGAGTCACCTGATGGTAAGCGATCAGCGCCGCCCATGGACACCCGCAACACCAGAGGAATCACAGTTGCGTTGTCACATAGTAGTCACATAAGTTATTAAGCTGTATTATAATCTATTCAAACGTTTCTACGAATTACTTAAAGCGAAAGGAAGCCAGTTATTACTCTAGAAGACCACAAACGATAAATCATTCGAGTTTCCATTTGTTCTTACCAAAAATTGTGACAAAATGAAAACCCCAGAAACGAGGGGCACATTAAATAACTTTGCAATCCCAAAACTCTTGAACTAAAGGTCTCCGGACCTTTAATAATGAATAACACTGTCAAAACACGGACACAGTGATAATTTAGTGAGAGGTCGCGCGACAAAACTGTTTTATTGTTTTAGTTCCAGCTAAATCGGTTTTGACTTTGACAAAAATTGTTTGAGTTGTGATATAGTGAGGTTAAACTACGCATGTGTGATTTATACTCGTACATTGATAACATATAGCACTTTACTATAGATCAACGTAATACGCCTTTTGATAATGTTGTTACCGAATTAAATAATTATTGTACCCTTCAATCTCATCAACATATAATGTACTGCAGGTAGCCACAACTACCGAATAAAAAGTCTAGAGTTCGATTCTCCAGTGACGAAAAATATTATTAGATAGATACTCAATATTGTCGCAAAATTTTGAAGTCTATTACGTGAGTCTCACAAGATAAGTCGTGAAAGATAGGTGCTGCAAATGTAACACCTGTAAACGTGATCAGCTGTTTAGAAATAGGGTGCCACTTCAATAAGTAATGTATAAATGCTCCATTTTCGGCCACATCTTCGCTTCGCCGTCCTGGTAGTAAGCGGGTTGGTGGCCAAACGCAAACTTATCAACGTTAAAAAAAATTACGTCTTATAAAAAGTGTTCCTACCATTGTCCACAACTACAGAGACGGAACCTGAAATGTATGGGTTCAAAAACAAAAGCCGCCACATAACATTGTTACCATACATGAATAGAATTTACGTTGAGATTTTAACAGGCGCGTTACTGCCTCCCATGTATAACACCTCGGGGAAATTTACATGAAAATTCACAGCCAGATTTCCATTTGAAACGAAGTCTGGCTTTGAAACGGTCCTTCCCGGTTTTTCGGGACATATTGTCGAGTGTATTTCGTTATATTTCTTGTGGATGCTTCCGATCAAGAGCGTTGTAAATCTTCTTTGAAGAATTTTTGTTACGTAGATTATGTTTTTCGGTGTGGTAGCCTGAATGTCGTCTTTTGTTTGTTGAGTGATGTGTATTTTGGTATTTTATTTGTTTTGAAATGGTTCTGATAATAGCTAACCTAGCTTCACTGACAGACTGACAGACTATTGTTTTTTTCATTCTTTCTTTGTTGACGTTTCAAAAGTACCTAAGTATATGGTTTAATTGGAATAAATGATTTCATTTTGACTTTAATATCTTTTTTTGTAGTTTCATAAATGTTTGCGCCTTAAAATGGATACAGGTTCACGTGTAAACCGAATATGTATTACATTTCCATAACTTTAAAATATAGAAAATTTTATAAAAGGCCCTTCTATAATAATAACTGATCTGAAACTACACAAGCATAATGTTAACTTCAGTTTTATAGAAAAAACTTCCAAGAACCAACCAATATAGAAGCTTCAATTATTTTCCATTAGCACTTATTTCTTCGCTACAATGAACAAAACAATTACTTTGGAAACTTTGTAAAGAACGACACCTTTTATTATTTTCTTTCAGTTTTCTGTTCGAAAGAAATCTTATAAAACTTGCGAGTAATAAACTCGACTAGTTTCTGCTACATACTGTATGTGGAACATAAAAACTCCAATATATGAGGAGTAGGATTTTATGTGAAACTTACAATAACACTGACTTTCGAACGTTTCGTTTTTTGTTCTATATTTTTTATTCAGTTGCTGTCAGCTTAATGGTTAAATAAACGTAATGTGCTCTAAAATAAGAGAGAGGATTTCGGTAGAAAATTTTAATTCAGAAACTGTGAGAAAATCAATTATGAGAAATTACTTTCTTCCAATTCAATGGCTTTACTATGTATTTATATTTCCCACACCAACACCTATCACGTTATAACACTATTATTATAAAGAAATAAAAACTTTATTATATCTCAGTAAAATATTTTATGGCACAAACCAACCCATAAACAGGGTACGAAAAAACTTAATACATACCAAGTGACCGGTTTGACGTGACGGATTTTATGACCTCCGTTTACGATTCGGAACCAAACTTAGTTTGGGGTCCGTTCCGTATTTCATAGTTAAGTCCCCATACGTCATAATGTCCGGGCACGTTTGATTAATGAACGTGTATATATGTTGTGTTTGTGTATACATATACCACCATTGGTTGACAATGTAACAAAGGGTTATTCGATTTTGAATCTTTATCCCTTATCTTAGGTGACTGAATTGAATGTGCATGAAAGTAGATTAATGTTACATGAGATAAAAAGTTCTTCCATTATATTTCCATTTTGTAAACTAAATTGTTACTAACCCTTGCTTAAAGGGTTACTTTTATGTAGATAATAGTTGACGAAATAAACCTTCATGAATTAGTATCTTTTTATCATTATAAACAATGAATTAGAGAATGCAAATATGAGCCATAACATCAACATTTACAGACAGCTATTCTGTAATATTTCCCCATCGATCGCAGCTCACGTTTGGAATGACAAGCCATTTCGGAAATTCCCTAGTGTTTCAAGTTCTCAAAATACAGTAACCACAAACGATCCGTTACAACAGATACCTTTCGTTTCCACATTAATTACTTGCGTGACTTGCTTTCCGTTTAGGGTTGGCGAGTAGATTGGAAACAACGTGAAATGATGTCTTATTGCTTACTTGTGAAACTGCTGATAGAAGACGTATTTTGATTATTAGGTAAGTATTGTTTTTTCGGATTGATCTTGCTGGCAGTTTGTCCAAACTTGGTGTACCTATATCTTGTCTAAATGTAAATTATATTATAGTAGTATAAAAACAGATTAGTTTGTATTGTTTTTTAAGGGGGGCAAACCATCCAATAACTTTTCTCGCCATGGGCAAGGCAAAAGGGAATGTCAGACTCTTACTGGCTAAAATGCACCCCGTTCCTACTCCTGCTTTTCGAGTCGGAGCCCTAGTAAACCCGCTTGATAGTCCGCAGCTACGGAACAGGCATCAACCCTATTGGGCCTCATCTGTAGTGGTCTGATGTGGTTGTAAAGTTAGCATTAGATATAGCAACTCCCTCTACAATAACCTAGCCTACGAATCCTAACATTTGTTGCCCAGCACACAACTCACTAAACAAACCGCTATCTACCTAACGCCCCAGTATTTAAACAAGAAAATAAACACACCTAACCTAAAAGCAACAAAACCTTTAAAAATACTTTCTTACGAAAAGAACAAAACATAGCCCTTTACCTTACAACATGTTCAATAAATAAATCCGACGAAAGAAATATACAGGCAGTTTGGGAACCCTAACAAAACAAGTCTGAACAGGTCTGTATTCGTAGGAAAGGTTCGTATTTGAGCCAACAACAATGGTAGCAGTAATTAATTATGACAAGTATTACTTCTGCGGGAAATGAGAACATACTGTTTATGAAACAAACGAATACTATTGTATCTGAAGATGTTGTTGATGCACTGTATTGAGATCAAATGGAAAAGCAAATAGATTTATAATGAAATGAGATGTTAGCAGATTTATACGAAAACTTCTATTTAGTTCTTTATCGTGTGGGTTAAAATTAAATATAGGTAACAAAACTTATTTAGAAAAAATACGTATTTAGAAGAAAATATATTTGTTTATTAGATGTATATTTTTTAAAACATGTATGTTTATGTTTTTTATAGGATAAGCCAGTAAACGAGAACACGGATCACCCGATCACGGTAGGGGCGCTGTTCAAATCTCATAGAAAATTCTCTCGATTGCGATACGAATACTCTCTCGATGGTTTTCGTGCTTAGCACACTGATGGTAAGCAATCACTACCTCCTATGGTTATCCAAAACACCAGAGGCGTTAATAGTACGTTGCCGGACTTTTGGGGTTAGGGTTGTTGGGGAATTGGGAATTGGGTAGATTGGGAATAGGGCTAATTGGGCCTCCGGTAACCTCACTCACACAACGCAAACATTATTCTAAGTTAATTTTCGTGCCAAAGTATGACTTTTTTTTTTTTTTTATATTGAATGGGCCGACGTTTGGCATACTCGCCTGATGGTAAGTGATGATGCGGCCTACGGTGGAGCACGTCTGCCCATAAGCAACCTATTCACTCAGGCTTTGAAGACACCCAGGTTGTACCCATCAGGAAACACAGACTCCGGCAAGGAGTTCCACTCCCTAGCAGTTCGCACAAGGAAGCTTGAAGCGAAGCGCTTCGTGCGAGTGGGTGGGATATCCACCATGAAACGGTGACGCCTCGCCGATTGTCTTGTGGTTCGTTGATGGAAAGGACTAGGGGGAATCAAGTTGTGCAGTTCCCCTGAAATGTATCCGGTAAAAAACGGAAAGGCTTGCGACCTTGCGCCTGTGTTCAAGGCTTTGAAGACGGGCCTCCACAAGCGCATCATCATTGATGAGCTTCTTGGCACGCTCAATGCGCTAGCGCATCCAACCGGTGTCTAACCGAGCCGTCCCAAAGGTGAATACTCATACATTTTGCGCCTGGTACAGGCTCAGTAGTTGTTTCGGTGTGAAGTACCGTCTCACCTTCGAGAGGATACCCAACTTCCTACCAGCCAGATGCGCCTTCGACTCTATATAAGAACCGAAGTTTAGCGTTGGCGATAGAGTTACGCCCAGAAGCTCAAGATGATCCGATATTGGAACGGATACATTTCGGAAAGTAGGAGTCAGCGGAAATTGACTCCGTTTGGCAGAGAAGAGACACGCCTGGGTTTTGGTAGCGTTGAACTTGACCAAGTTGGCGTCACCCCAATCGGAGACCGCCTTCAAGGACGAGTTCAACCGTTCGACCATTGATTCTCTTAGAGACTGGATCTGTGTTCCGCTAGTCCGCGCATCGGACACATACCTTTCAACAACTGTGCTGTCATCCGCATACCCAAAGATACCGGGCTTAAGCAGGTCGTTGATGTGCAGCAAAAAGAGCGTTGCTGAAAGTACTGACCCCTGAGGGACTCCGGCGTTAATGCCAAATTGGTCAGACGAGCAGCCATCGATGACTACTCGAATTGACCGATCCGTCAGGAAGTCTGCAATCCATCTGCACAGATCAGCGGGAAGTCCATACGCAGGAAGCTTGCCGACAAGACTGTCGTGCCATACCCTGTCAAAGGCCTTAGATATATCGAGCGAGACAGCTAATGCTTCCCCGTGCTTCTCGATGGCCTCGCTCCAAATGTGAGTGGCATACGCAAGAAGGTCCCCAGTAGATCGGTTGCGGCGAAACCCATACTGCCGATCGCTGAGGAGGTCGTTACCTTCAAGGTATGCCATGAGCCTGTTGTTAAGCACACGTTCCATACTCTTGCAGAGTATGGACGTGACCGAGATAGGTCGGTAATTATTGGGGTCGGCACGACTACCTTTTTTGGGCACAGGCTGCACGTTGGCCAGCTTCCATGCAGTTGATACTTCCGTTAAGGAAAGGCGGAACAGACGTGTCAGGATTGGAACAACTCAGGCGCACAGGTTTTTTGGGATCCGTCGGGTCCACTGGCCTTATTCACGTCGAGATTACGCAACGTCTTATATACCTCCTTCTGTCGGATGCGAATTTTCGACATTTTTGTCTCGCAAACGTTATGTAGAGAAGGAGGCATAGCGCCACCAGTATCAAGACGTGAAGACTCCGCAAATAGGGAAGCAAACAAGTTCGCTTTCTCTACTGCGGTGTGAGCCAGCGTCCCGTCAGGCCCCAGGAGAGGCGGAAGTGAGGGGCGGCAGAAGTTCGATTCAACCGCCCTGGCTAGGGACCAGAACGCTTTACTCCCCGCTGGGTAGGAAGCCAGTTTGTTCCCTATTCGGCCAATGTGGTTGAACCGAGCCATCCGCAGTGCCTTTTTGCATGACTTGGCAGCTCGGTTGAAGGCTCTCTTCTTCTGAGGAGTGTCGCCAGCCTTACGGCGCCTGGCACCCGCCCATGCCAAGTATGCCGCAAGCTTTCGCGCCTCAGCACGTCCGCAGTCGGCATCAAACCATGGACGAGTGCCACCGGAAGATTGCGTCCGAGAATGGGATGTAGTATTCCATGCCCTGACGCAGCACCCCCGCTACGGCATCCGCACAAGCTGACGGGTCACTGGATGAGAAGCAAACAGGCCGCCAAGGATAGGATGCAAAGAAAGATCGCATCCCATCCCAATCTGCTGACTTGTACCGCCACATCCGCCGAGATCCCCTGGGACTAGGATCCTGCGGCGAGTGTGTGGATACAGATTTCACCAGACAGTGGTCAGAACTACCCAGGGGTGATGAAACTGACACTGAGTAGCTGTCTGGATCTGTTGTCAGCAGAAGGTCTAAGCAGACTCCCACACATATTCGTTATAATGTCGAGAATCAAAATATTAAAGAGCGGGTGAAGAAAACCCGCAACACTAGAGGAGTCACAAGTGCGTTTCCAGTTTCTCGGACACACGACAACAAGGCAGCATAAAAAATGTTTCAACAAAATAACGTTTAATTACAAGCGTAGTTGGGTGTTTTGTCTTTAGTAATCTATAATAGAGACGCCCGTCATCTGTCAATGTCGAGCTCGATCGACGAGGGCTTATCCTGAGAAATTGCCTCGATGTTAAGGCTTTTATGGAATAAGTTGATAGTTTTAAAATATTCATCGAATAGCCATTTATTTTGGGATCCGAGATTTGTTCACATAATGTATCTTCAAGAAGAATGTTGCACGCGTAAGTATCTGACATTATTTCTATATATACACTATACATACGTATATATACATATCAAGTGCACGGTTTCTAGTTAACATAACAAACGATACGGGAAGGGTTTTTTAAACTCATGTTTTTATGGAACGAAGTTATGAATTTTTCCAATAAAATTCCAGGAACCGAACATCAAAATTTAGGTAGATACAGGTACTAGGCGATCAGATTTACAGAAGAAATGTTTCGTAATATTAGCGAGTGACCCCTGTAGTGTTGTGATACGTTTGTATGATTTATAAAATCAAGAACCATGCGACATCAAGTATTTGGTACCAATTTTTTTAAACGTATATTTAGCTGAAACTTTGTGTAGAGATTCTATGCAACCTGTATTCTTCAGTATTTTTTTATGTATATGGGTATTTTGTTACACGCTGTATAGGTTATAACATTTTAAATTCCATTAATACTGTCTTCGATCCAAGAATCCAACAACAAGCCGTTCGCTTGGCCAAATCGTGCTTGCGACCGCTCCACCAAAAAGGTCGTTTTGATATCCTATTTTTAGAAATGTATGTACCTTCATGCAACGTCACGCCTTTTGTCCCCTAAGGTGTAGACAGAGGTGCATGTTACGGTACGTATAGCGGATACAATGTACACTCACTATTCACCATTTGTGTTATAAATAAGCCCCATGTAATTGGGGGTGAGCTTATTGCCATTATACTGGGCACAAATTCAGTCTCCGTGTTACTGAGATTTTTTTCAAAAACCCGAAAAAGCCTAGTAATACTTTGCTCGACCTGGGAATCGAACCCGAGACCCCTTGACCGGCACTCGAACAACGACGCAATGATCATCACCTTCTTTTGTTGGTAACCAACTTGGATGAATATAATTGGAATGCAAACAGTTATTAGTTTACTAAACATACTTATTTTAAATGACCTACTCACTTAAAGCCAATGACTTGTCTAAATGCTCTATATCTACCGACAGAGGACCGTGAAATCTATAGGGGCGGATCACGACCTCTCGTTGTAAGGTCCCTACCCATTACATAAGGTCAAATTCAAACCTCAACATCTCCATAGGGATATTACCCTAATCGGTCTGATATTATTTGCACACAAGAAACTGTTTCAGTAAACAATACCTATAGCTGATGTTTCATTGCTGAAATTACAGTAACGTAATATAAAATGAATTAAAGACAATTATGTTTAATTCACTAGGCTAAAAAGGCAATATTATAAGCCGGTAAACGAGCTGACGCAACAACTGATGGTAAGCAATCGCCACTGCTCTTAGACACCCGAAATACCAGAGGCGTTACAAGTGCATTGTCGGCCTTATAAGGAAGTTAAGAATCGTAGGGGATTGGAAAGATTGCGAAGGGGAGTAATTGAGCCTCCGGTAACCTCACTCACACAACGAAACACAACGCAACTTCATTGTTACTAGAGAGTGTTTGAGTAGTTTAATTTTCAAATTAAATGCGTCACAAGACGATGTATAAAAAAACCTTTTTATTCTTAAATAGTCAATCCATTTCTAACCAACATGGTTATCAATGCATTTTTTTTTTCTTTAAATAACTAGAAGCATTTGCGGAGTAAAACAGTAACTCAAATGCAGGCTAAAATTATTTTTACTTTTTTATATTTTATTATTTAAAAAAATGCGTTGCCCTTCATTAGGAGTTTCTCCCGTGTCGTGGGTGCGTTTACAAACATACACATTTCATCCAGACCGTAAATAAAATTTTTTGGATCACACAACGAGTTGCTCCGCGCGGGAATCGAACCCGCTACACGTTGCGCGGCAGCTGGTTGCCCAGTCAAATACAATAACAGCCCCAATTACTTGAATCTACTAGTTTATATTATTAGTCCTTATTTGCTCGTCCATACACATAAAAGTTAAGTAAATGGTTTGTGGTATGTACCAAGTAGCGAAACTGGTAACCAAATGCGGTTTATACACAATAGGATTGGTTTCTTGTGCTTCATAAGTTTCCTACATCATCGCCTCATTGGTTCAAAGGTAATGGTTTTTGCAATGGTTTTCGTAACTTGTTTATGGTTCCATGATTGCTTTGTGTCTCGTATATTGGGAAAAAGGGTGAAACACATATTTGGGAGAGAAATAGATTAGGGTGCTTTTCCATCAGTGATGTGCTATGTGGCTTTTTTTTGAGGGGGGAAAATCATCCAATGACTTCTCTCGCCTTGGGCGAGGCGAGAGGGAGTGTCAGACTCTTACTGACTAAAAACCACCCCGTTCCTTCTCCTGCTTTTCGAGCCGGAGCCTCGGTAAACCCGCTAGGTAGTCCGCAGCTTCGGATCAGGCATGCTATGAAGATGTAAAGCTGAGCTGTGAAGCTGTGTGACGGTTGCCATAATAATTTGTCCATAATAGGTATAGATAATAGGGTCTTACATAGCACACATCCATAGCACGCATCTTTCCGTATAAAAAAAAAAAAACGTAGCTTAGCTAAGTCTGTTTCCCCCAGTGCTAAGCTAAGTGTACCAACGAATATTAGTGACAGCCAAACTCATTCACAGCAACATCATAATATAGCACATCTTTGGTGAAAAAGCACCCTCAGAGATGAATGGTTCCTGTGTGCGAAAAAAAATGGTTTTGTTATTTAGTTATTATTGGATCAATTTTATTTTTCCTACTATTTTTCCAACACTTCGTTTCATTTCGTATTATTGTTACGGGATGAATGCCATTAATGGTGAAAATTAAATATGTATAATGGATATTTTGCCATCTTTTATACAAAATAGTCAAGCAGATCAACTGCTTCACTGACTTCAGTCGCAGTTTTATCTTCTTCAACAAACTGTGAGTAAGTTGGACGTCACTAAAAACTTGCTTCATTCAAACCCAAGATGGGAACTGTGGAGTTGATTAACGTATTATCAAACTCGGAATCCCCGTTGGCTACAGCCCAGTCTGCGGTTGACCATTATTCTCAAACTTTCCAAGTTTCTAGACTTATCTTTGGCCTTTGCTTGTTAGAACAACTTTAGATCATACGATTGTTGCACAAAAATATACTTTTATTACGTCGTTAGTAAATTATTCAGTAGTTATCATTTAAAGTACTACTATTATAAAATGGTTGTTAACATTTAGTTTTATTTTGCTTAGAATGATCAGAATAGAATAGATTATTTGATTTTAGTTTTTAGTGCATGCGACGAACAATGACAAAAGCTGAAGTAAAATATGGATTGCTAATTTGTTTAGCAGTCTAAAATCTTTACGGTATAGTCCAATAAATATTACCTATATATAGACCAATAATAATTTTCTAAACCTTAATTTATAGGTACCTACAAGTATTCTTTAATAATAAATTTGTAATAATAAGAAGGACAAATATTATTACAAATATTATATAAATGATTTTTTTCTTTCTTTCTTCTTTAAATGTGTCAACTTATAATATCTTTATTCATGTAGTTTTATTATGGAATAAAATACATTACATTTCACTAAATTAAAGGTTACCTTAACGACTAATCGTACCGTATAAACAACTTTCTTTATTAATACATTGAAACGTATACAAAATCAAAATTTTGTTATAAATATAAATAATTTAGAATAGTTTGAAACTTTGTGTATAATTATGGTAATCCAATGAAGCTGATGATTTGAAAATAATTTCAGTACATCATTATTAAAATGGCGTTTATACGTTAATTAATTAATTATGCAAACAGTATCTCTATTGAATTGAATTGTGATTATAATGCAATGGCATGCATTTAGAATTAAAGCTATTTATTGTATGTTATCAATTCTTTGGTATTTATAATATTGTACAATCGACTAATTTGGATCATAACTGTAAAGGTACAAATTGGAACCGGGTTGTATGAGGCAGCAGCGGACGACGTGTTGTCGCCACGCCACGAAGCGACGTCGATCGTCGATCGTTTCACGTTTCGAACTATAACAACGGAACTACTGTGCCTCTAGCCAAATGTCTCTTTAGCGTTGGTCGACATCGAGAGTAGAAAACTCAATGTATGGGGATGACACTGACAAGTGTCAAAATTTATGTCAATCCTGTACAATTTAGTTTTCTATTCTACAAGTAGACATGCGCTAAATGCCATTTGGCTAAAGGCTCTGATCCGCAGTCCCGCGACACTGGCGTCTGCCGCTTGACGACGCGTCGCTAGCTTCGTATCGCTGACTATGGAGGTAGTTTCATAGAAATACATAGAAAGCTAAAAATTGTGAATGTACACCCACATTTCACAATTTATGTTGTAAGTCCTATGTGGTGAGCCTATTGTCATATACCGGGTACATTTCCAGACTCCGTGCTACCACTTAGAAAATGTCGAAAAACCGAATAAAGCCCAGTAATACTTCGCCCAACCCGGGAATCGAACCCGAGACCCCTTGCCCGGCAGTCGCACTTGCGACCACTCGGCCAACGAGGCAATAAAGAAGAAGAAGTGTAATTTAGTAACGATTTTACTCTGTCAGATTTTTTATTTCAAACGATTTACATAATGTCATGAGTACAATTAGTTGATTGTACATTTGCTTATTATATACGGAAAATAGATGCTTACATATTAGTGTTAAGCCCGCGTGACTTGTTTTGTTATTTTAATGAGTTTCTCAGTGAGAATGAGATTTATTTTTCTGAATTAAAAATACAATGTTATTCCGGCTGTCCAGTCATATAAGCGTACAGAAGTAATAAGCTTAAGCATATTTACTTTTATTTAAAAAAGTGTAAGTTTTTGGTTTGTACCTAATATAAGATTCCCAAATTAAGGCCTTATGTGGAAAAGAGAGCTAAAATATTATATTTTTAAGCATTAACTGCTATACTCAGAGTTATTTAATGATTACTTAAACCAGTCCTTATTTTTTTGATACAAAATCGTTGCTAAGTCATAGTTTAAGTAATCATTAAATTTCTCTGAGTGTGACTGATAATGTGTTAAATGAAAATCTTTCTAATAATATTTGGAATATTAAAACATGTTCTAATATTTTCTCAAGCGACCACTTTCACTTACAAAAATTAATTGAGAAATGAAGGCTTCGACTCGACGAAGACATTTCCTACATCAATTTCCTTCACCCTCCATCGTTCTCACAAGCAGTGTAATCTTTCTCGCCGTCCCAAAAATCATCATGAAAATTTAACACAGAAAATTAACTCCAGCGTTTTCTTGACTAGCTCGTGAACGTTTTCGCGCATCACTACCCTTAGCCAATTTCTGGAAAGTTAATCTCAAAACATCGTGCACTTGCGAGCTATGTATTTTAATTTAGCCAGTTTCGCAGCGTGACACGTACCTCTTAATTAACTCGGAAGACAGTTTATTACCTACAACGTTTATTTTATCTTCGCAAAATGCGAAGAAAGTGCCTTGGGAGTGTTTACTGGCTCAGTAACGATGAGGTCCTAGGTACACTGCTAGGGAGGAGGCTGTTGTGGTGTTTTCTTACATAATATCACTATAGGTTTAAGGTTTAAAAAGGTATTGTGGAACTTTGAATTAAGTTTAATGTCTTAATTTACTTTTTTTTAAATCTAATTTTTATGACATCTCCCTTATTATAAGACGTTAATGTTACAGTAAATTATTATCTTTTATTTTTGCAAGCAAAAAAATTAAGTTAAGTACTACAAGTTCATGTTAATAACACCCATCTGCTACCTGTTTTCGACAAAAAAGTCATGAATTTCATCTTTGCATAAAACTCCATAACATTAACTTTCCAATACAGAGTGATCGAAACTATTAGGGGACCGAGCTGGACAAATTTTCAAGTTTCCAGCCCCAGTAAGAACTTCTATTAGGTTTCACACGTGAAGATGCGATATCTGGCCAATATTGACATAGCTCAACAAGCAAAATTCAACCTTACCGAGACCAGATAGGGTCTTCGCAACTTTTTACCCAACTGCATATTCCGATTTTGTCAAATCATTACACAACAAACTTGAGAATGCGTTTGGGAAACTGTATTGTCGACCTTATGCTGCGGTTATAAGGTTGAGCGATATCGTTTGATCTATGGAGTCGGGTTCTGGTAGTCGATCGTTAATAAATTTTAGAAAACTTTTAATGGGCGCCGCCGCCGAGAAGTTTTAATTTTCGATGGGTGGAACTTTTTTCCCTTGACTTTGTACTTGGGGAAACATTTTGAGCGATGTTATAATTTCGTGTGGTAAGTACTGACGATTCCGGAAAAGTTTTTAATTTAAATTTGCGATAGTACAAGTTTTTTTTATGTTATTAGAAATTTATGCGTAAAAATTGAAGACGATTATGATAATTTGAGTACTTTGTGTTTATTTTATTTCTTTTGGGGGAATTTAGTTGTGGAAGGAAATGTTAATTTTTTCTCGCGAAATCATTTATGTGATGGGACTTGATATACATATAAAGAACAGTTTCTATAAATATATTTGGCAATAATGCTATAATAATAATCGGTGAAGCAGGCGAGGTCGTGTGTTGAGCATGTCTGTCATAAAGTTTTATTACCCCGCGTGACTATGAAGATAGTGTTTGAAAACTGCCTCGTAGGAAGTTTATATTTTATCGATAAAATGATTTAATACTTCTCGATGTTATCCTGGTTCGTATGTTTTATGTCGCGCCGTTTCTGATAAAAACTTATGTTTTGTCATTTTCCCTTTTGGATAAGAATAATAAAATGTGTTTGGATTTTTTTGGCGTTAAACTTAACGACTGCCGCATTGGAAGTTAAGGGTGTTTTTCTACCAGTGATGTGCTATGTAGTATGTAGATATGCTACCAAGATGTTTGACCTAAGCTGTGAAAGTATGTGACTGTTTCCTCTGCTACTAAGCTATGTAGCTGTGCGAGAAAGATGCGCAGCTCGAGTATGCTATGTATCGATAGTAGGGAAGCCATCCATAGCATCAAAGATTAATTAATAAATCTGCTATTTACATAATATGTGAAGTTTTAAACTATTTCCCTATGTCCATTAGCCCGAACACAAAGCATACTTTATTCGATATCTCAACGAAATTTTGTATAAAACTTTTAAAATACTTCCGTAATAGCCTCCAAGTTAAATACAGGGGCTCTATAAAACGATCCCGATGAAATTTCTCCAACGTTTTCTACGGAGCCTTTATACACAATATCTTAAAACTATAAATTCTAACCAAAAGTATTGAAACGATGTTCGCAAAGGATATTTAGACTGTACGACTTTTTATGTTGGTATTTAGAATTAAATTAAAATTTTAATACATTTTTAATAGTATATAATGTTACACATGATTATTAAGTTGACTTTCAATTTTTTCTCAAACAAGAAGTTTAGAAAATAATAGAATTGCTATAATATTGTATTCGTGTTCCTATGTTCTTTCTTTAAGTATGCATGTTCATAATGAATGAACATAATTATTTTATACTTCTCGCGCATCGCTCACCTTTTATCCCCAAAGAGCAAGCAGAGGTATACATTAAGGCACGTAATGCCACTGTATAATGTGCACCCTTTCACCATTTGTATTATAAGTCCCATGTAGTAGGAGGTGAAACTATTTCAATTCCGGATTCTGGGCTCCGATACCTACTACCGAGAAATTTTCGAAAAACCGAAAAAAGCCCAGCAATACTTTGCCCGTTCCAGGAATCGAAAAGGAAACCTCTGGCTTGGACATCTTTTGAATATAAACATTAAATTTTAAAGTAAACAATAATAAATTTACAGCGAATTAATTGGAATGATAACTTGAAATTCAATATAAATACATACAATACGGCGTGCCTTAATTGTCACCGATTCCGGCCAGTAACATTTACCACAATGCCTAGAGCAGTCTATTCAAAGGACCGCTCAGTAAGCTGATTAATTTGAAATTCGAACATTCGGCTCGAAACACCACAATTAATTATATTGGCTATAATTTCTAACCTAAACCTGATAGAGACTATTATTATCTAGATATTAATTATTTGCCTGTCTAGTTAGTCGAGTGATCGCAAGTGCGATTGCCGGGCAAGGGGTCTTGGGTCTGATTAGAGTCGGGCAAAGTACTACTGGGCATTTTTAGGGTTTTGAAAAAAAAACAGTACTTGACTGCACGGTTGGTGCGGTGGCTGGGCAACTGGCTGCCTTTAAAAAAGGTAGCGGGTTCGATTCCCGCACGGAGCAACCCTTTGTGTGATCCATAAATTATTTTTGTTTCGGGTCTGGGTGTTATGTGTCTGTGAATTTGTATGTTTCTAAACGCACCCACGACACAGGAGAAAATCCTAGTGTGCAACGTTTTTTTCCAAAAAAAAAACTAGTCTTCTATCAGGAGCTTGACTCACATTCTCGTGGAATAAAACGCCTATGTGTTATTCCAAACTATAATCTTCACTTGTTTCAAATTCTATCTCGTTCTTTTCAGCCGTTTTGACGTCAAGAAGGAACAAACAATAATTACAAATTTTCCAATTTATAATATCAGTAGAATTGACTATTACTATTGGATTTTTCAAAAAATCAACAGTATTATAGAGTGAAGTATTCAGTTCAATTATAGAGTCACCTCTTATTAATAGGACTTATTTTTCACAAAATATTAAAAAAATATAATTAATGAACTTATATACTGTAATCTAAAAATAATTTCTTTGCATAAATGAGTACATTTCGTTAACTGCAGTTTCCATTTCAGCTCCAAAAATCATTACGGAATTCATACTATTGGTGGGCAATAAAAATTAAAAACACAATCGCCACGACCGCGCCACCTAGCCGTAAATTATGCGAATAAATGAAATGAATGGAACGACCGCGCGTAACCATGTATTGAGTGAAGGTGAATATTTTAGTTTCCGAATATTTCCATTAAATGGTAGTTCATTGTGAAAGAAAATATTATTTACTGATGACTTTTCCCAGATGTCCCAGGTATCAAATTTTTTGGGGAAAATCATCCAATGACTTCTTACGCCTTGGGTGAGGCGTGAGAGAGTATCGGAATCTTCTTACTTAACCCGTTGCGTTATTCGCGGTTCCAGAGACTTACGAAGACCCAGTTTTACTATTTTATTGAACTATTTATTCATTTATTGCACAATGTACATATATCGAGGCATTATATGCTACTAGTACAGTACATGACCCTGTTAGCAATTTATCTCATAGTTAACTAAATAATCATCTAATTTAGGTATTACATATAATAATTATTAATTGTTAAGTCTATTGGACATAAGCTAATATTAATATTGAGCAATGGACTCACCGTGTAATATGATATTAATTAGGTTTATTAGATCAATAGCCACTGCAAGACTATACATATATCGATACCTAAATTGGCAAACTAGCTAACTCATTATGAACAAATTTTTCAGGAGATACTTAAAACTCTATCATAATCTTTGTTTTATACGATGTCAACAAAAAAAAATGTGGAGTTGGCTGAATTGCCAATTAGGGTATCGATGTGGTCCTCTCACATAAATAGGTTTCCCATAATTTATTTATTACTAAAATATCCATAAGTGCACATCTTAAACCAATACATAATATAAAATCTTGACAGGCGAGTTGAGATCAAGATTGCATCTAGCTTCAAGATTTATTAGGAGCGTTGTTCTATAGTTCAAGCCCCAACGGGACCCATACGAGACCAACAGGGGGGACTTCCCAATCCCCGATTCCCCAACACACCGAATTCCTAACTCCCAAAAAGCCGGGAACGCACTTGTAATGCCCCTAGTGCTTCGAGTGCCCATAGGCGGCAGTAATTGCTTACCATCAGGTGATGCGTCTGCTCGTTAACCGGCCTATACCATAAAAACTCTACCGTGTCTACTCGGCTGCTTCAATACGATACAAATTAATATACGATACCAGGGGCCTTAGTCTGCTATTACAATTGTGTCAGAATGGTCGATCACTGAGCAGTGCGAGAGAGAGACGGAGCTATGTAGGTTGTATAGCTCCGTCCCTCTTGCACTGATCATCAGGTCATCAGATCCTGTAGTAGGAATAAATAAAAATCGTCTCGTACTAGTGTCGTACCGTCTAAAGTTCTTAGCAGCACAAACCGCAGGAGACTCGTTCCGTTCACCGCTGTTTTGGAAAAATATGATGCGATTAAACTAAATTCCCCTCGAATGGTGAATGTTAAACATCGAATTTATACGTCTTTGTTGATATTAAATGTTAGTAGAACAGGTTTATTTTTGATTAGTGTCTTTTATTAGAGAATAGTCACAAGTGTGATTGCTGAGCAAAGACTTGTTAGTTTGTTTTAGTTTTTCTCCATATTCTTATACGTCAAAGTCAAAATTATATATATTTTTTTAAATAGACCAGCACAATATTTGAAAAAAATCTGTCTATTGGCCAGTCCTCTAGTAAAGCTATTTGCTTGTTCCAAAGTGTAGATTCCTATGGAGAAGAACGAGCACGAAACTTTATAAGTTACTCTTTTCTAGTCAGGTTCACAATACAATTCTTGGTTATATAGTTTTATTGAACTTTAGCCTACCTACTATATGGTAATTTTCGAACTGCGATCACTAAGTAAGAAAGAAAGAAAGAAAAACAGTTTATTTGCACCGATTATTAAAATAATAAACATACAAAATTGATAAAATAAAGATAAAAGTACGGTAGTAAGTATATTAAATCTGCCAAGCTTGGAAATTATGACTAAATCGGTTATATACACGAAACAAGTAGGCCTTGGACCAAGGAAATGTGTAGGTCCGTTGATTTTATACGGTGACTAGCTTCCGCCCGCGACTCCGTCCGCGTGGATGTCGGTCTTCGCGTAGAAGTTTTATTTCTCCATTTTGAGTAAATCTGACAATGACATCTTAAAAATATCTATTAGACCCAAATACGGCGAGGCCCATAATAATTAAGGAGATCCCTCTATTGAGCTACTGCTGTTGAGCTCGCGTTCTGTAGAATAAAACTGAAAAATAAAGTTTTTTTTCTACGTATTTTTCCATGATAAACAGTATCCTATTTTATGACCAGGATAATAAGGTATAATTATACCAAGTTTCATCGAAATCAAACTGTTAGTTTTCACGTGATGCCTGAACGTACAGACAGACAGACAAAAAAAAATAATCACATATTTGGGTTTGGTATCGATCCAGTAACACCCCACATTCTTTCAATATTTTCAATGTACAGAATTGACCCTTCTACAGATTTCTTATAATATGAATGAATGAATGAGATGTGACAAATATAATCAGAAAGCTCCAAACTGCTAAGCTATCGGGAGTTATACGTGTTATTGTGAGTCAACCATAAAAGATAGACATTTGCTGTCGTGAAATATTTTTTAAACAATTTTAAGGAGAACATTTCCGTCATACATGATTTCTGTGTAGCTTTAACCATTAAGGCTGCACACGCGACGGAAGTTTAAAAAATAGAGTTAGTTCTCCTGTTTTCCCAACATTTCCCTTCACTGCTCTGCTCCTATTGTTTGTAGCGTGATGAAAAGTATACTATAACCTGCCCAGGAGTATGAAGAATCATTGTACCAAGTTTCGTTGAAATCTGTCGAGTGGTTTTTGTTTCTATAAAGAACATACAGACAGAAAGACAGACAGACAGACAGACAGACAGACAGACAGACAGACAGACAGACAGACAGACAGACAGACAGACAAAAATTTTTCTGATTGCATTTTTGGCGTCAGTATCGATCACTAATCACCCGCTGATAGTTATTTTGGAAATATATTTCATGTACAGAATTGACCTCTCTACAGATTTATTATAAGTATAGATAAAATCAATCATTGGAACTCATAACAAAACTAGGATGAGGATTACACGTAACAAATGCTTAAATTAACAAATGCTTAAAACGTAAATAATGCTTATTATTAATAAATTAATTAATAAAAAAATTATTATATAAGATATACAATACACAAGTAATTCTCAGAAATAAATACTTGCAAAGCATATCTTCCATTTTCTAATAAACTAACTGTTTTATAGATTCTCTCGCTGTACATTCAAAGTAGAATGCAGGTGCTTTAAACAAAGGTAACATTTAAATGGGAACATTATTATACTGCAGTGGCAAACAATAACACACGGGCATTTTTATTGAATTAAAACTTGAAATATCTTCTAGTTTTAGTTATAGACTGCCTCGTTAGTCGAGTTGTCGCAAGTGCGACTGCCGAACAAGGGGTCTCGGGTTCGATCCCCGGGTCGGGCAAAGTATTACTGGGCTTTTTTCGGATTTTCGAAAATTTCTCGGTAGTAGCACGGAGTCTGGAATGGTGCCTAGGATATGGCAATAGGCTCACCCCCTATTACATGGGACTTATAACACGAATGGTGAAAAGTGGGTGTACATTGTATAGCGGCATTAGGTACGTGCCGTAATGTGCACCTCTGCCTACCCCTTCGGGGATAAAAGGCGTGACGTTGTGTGTGTGTGTGTGTTTTAGTTATATCTTTCAAAAACTAGCCACGTAATTATTGAAATCGGCAACGCACTTGTAACACCTTTGGTGTTTCGGGTGTTCATGGGCGGTGGGAATTACCATTATGTTACCTTTAAGTGATCTGTCAGTTCGTTTACTGAATCTTATGGATGGGTTTTATGGATCAATCACCTCGTCTCGTTGGACAACAAGAAATCTTTGGTCGCCTCCCGATTATAGTAAAGCATATTGACGTTTGTCGATTTGAACCGATTTTCTTAAAGAATCTGATATTGTACACGCTGACTGCTATATGCTTGTATCAGATTTCACGGGACTGCTAACAAAACTGGTGTAAACTGATTGTTAAAATGTATTATAAATAATACACTTCTGCTTACCTCTTTCGAGATTAAAAAATATGACTTTATATATTATGTTAATAGAATTCAGTATGAAAACACATAAATCGCATGTAAAAGAGACGTCACTTCCTGAGTTATACCTGTCAGTCATTCTGTATAATTAT
Source organism: Spodoptera frugiperda (assembly GCF_023101765.2). Classification (NCBI taxonomy): domain Eukaryota; kingdom Metazoa; phylum Arthropoda; class Insecta; order Lepidoptera; family Noctuidae; genus Spodoptera; species Spodoptera frugiperda. The sequence continues at coordinate 13,333,100 of NC_064223.1, read as the reverse complement.
AAATTGTAATCACTTAGTGACAGGCACGGCCCTCAAATTTGTTAAATGATTAATTTGAATACGATTTTGACTCGAAGCCATTTTCTCCTTATGAAATAATGTTGAATGAATTAAAATTAAGATCAAGGGAAATAAATATTGTTACCGTTGTAGGGTGCTTTTCTACCAGAGAAGTGCTATACTACGTTGCTGTAGATGCGTTTGGCTTCCACCAATCATATTCATTGGTACACATAGTTTAGCACTGGTGGAAATGGACTCAGTTAAGCTATGTTTTTTTATATGGAAAGATGCTTGCTAAGGATGCGCGCTAAGGATTTTCCTCGAACAGCTATTTTGCGACGGCACATCTTAATAGCACACCTTATTCGCACAGGTACATACCTTAGTATCGATGGAAACGGTCACATAGTTTCACAGCCAAAAATAAATATCATTTATCATTTCATAGCTTAACTATTACATCTTCGTAGCATAGCTACAAAGCACATCTTTGGTGGAAAAACACCCTTAATGTTCGACGTTTCCTCTATAATGGAAGTTCATTATTGGAAGGGTAAATAATTACTTCAAACTTTTGATATTAAAGTAGTGATTGATCTTTTGAACTTTAGAGTGTTATAGATATAGTCAAGGAATAGAAATAGTTGTCAAATAAAATAAAATGTGAGTGCTTTGTAATTATTTCTATTCTGGTTTTAATAATTTACATCTCATCACCAGCTTATAGCCGATTATTTTTATTTTCTTATTTTCAGCCATGGTCGACCAACTGCAGGGCAAAGACCTCCCTACCCTCCTTCCACTCGTCTATGCAGAGCTTTCTGTAAAGCCGATAAAAATTCAAAATATAAAGTAATTCCTGTCAATAGTGCTATGACAATGCAAACGATACACAACACAAAATTATTTCCACATTAAAACAAATAATTACCATTATGCAAAATGTTCACGATTAACATACTCAATGTGGTGATCCCATAGACCTCACACGTTATACAAAATTACCTGCGAAAATAAACAGAGCCTCGGGAACAAAAGAGATAATCGCAGTTTCGGTTTTGCGCTGAGCGGAACCAATTTGTTGCAAATCACACTGGCGTTTGTGGGTTGAAGTTAGTTGGGAATCTCCTTTTAGAGTTGCAAATGAGTTTGTCTTATGGAAAATGTTGTGGGGTTATTCATCATCATCATCAGCCGAGAGACGTCCACTGCTGAACAAAGGCCTCCCCTTGGTCCTCCACGTAGAACGACAAGCCGCCACCTGCATCCACTGGCTCCCCGCTACTCTGACGATGTCGTCGGTCCACCTAGTGGGAGGTCTGCCCACGCTGCGTCTTCCGGTCCGCGGTCGCCACTCAGTCACCTTCCTGGCCCAGCGGCCATCAGTCCTCCGAGCGACGTGGCCTGCCCATTGCCACTTCAGCCTGCATATTTTGAGAGCTATGTCTGTAACTCTTGTTCTTTGGCGAATTTCCATATTTCGGATTTTGTCGCGCAAAGATACTCCGAGCATAGCTCTCTCCATCGCGCGCTGGGCGACTCTGAGCCTTTCTAAAAGGCCAGCAGTTAGGGACCATGTCTCGGTACCGTACGTCATCACTGGCAACACACACTGGTTGTACATCCTGGTCTTCAGACACTGCGGGATTTTTGACGAGAAGACTTCATGCAACTTCCCAAATGCTGCCCATCCGAGTTGGATTCTTCGAGCGACCTCTTTCTCGAAGTTGGACCTACCTAGCTGGATGATCTGACCCAGGTATGTGTAGTGGTCTACAACTTCGAGTATATCGTTCCCAACGACAACCGGTATAGGTGCAACATGGACATTTGACATGATTTTCGTCTTGTCCATGTTCATTTTAAGGCCCACCTGTTGGGAAACGGTATTGAGGTCGCTGAGCATGGTGTTCAGCTCTTCCAGCGACTCTGCCATTACGACTATGTCATCGGCGAAACGGAGATGAGTGATGTATTCGCCATTAATGTTGATGCCGCGTCCGCTCCAGTCCAAGAGCTTAAAAACGTCCTCCAGTGCGTTCGTGAACAGTTTCGGAGATATAACGTCTCCCTGTCTCACGCCCTTCCGCAACTGGATTGGCCTCGTAGTCTCTTCCTGGAGTCGGATGCGCATGGTGGCGTTGTTATACAAACACTTCAAAACCTCGATGTATCTATAGTCGATGTGGCACCGCTGGAGAGACTGCAGCACCGCCCAGGTTTCGATTGAATCGAAGGCTTTCTCATAGTCCACAAACGCCAAGCATAGTGGCAAGTTATACTCCTCGGTCTTCTGTATAATCTGCCGCAGCGTATGAATGTGGTCTATGGTACTGAAACCTTTTCGGAATCCGGCTTGTTCGGGAGGCTGGAAGTCATCAAGCCTGCGTTCGAGACGGTTCGTGATGACCCTCGAAAACAGCTTATACACATGGCTCAGAAGTGAGATAGGTCTGTAGTTCTTTAGCAGACAGTTGTCGCCTTTTTAAAGAACAGAACCACCACACTCCGTTGCCATGCTACCGGCGTGGTTCCCTCGAGTATGACGGAATTGAATAGCTTCTGGAGGACTAAAAGTATCGGTTTTCCACCCGCTCGCAGAAGTTCCGACGTGATTCCGTCATCGCCCGGCGCCTTGTTGTTTTTAAGCTGTTTGAGAGCCATCCTAATCTCGTACAGGCTGATGTCTGGGATATCCTCAGTGTAGTGCCGCGTCAGTTTAGCTCTTGGGTCCCGAGCTGTACCGACGATGGGTTGCCGTGTTGAGGTGTATAACTGTCCGTAAAACCTCTCGAGCTCTCCGAGGATCTCGGACTTCGACGAGATGACGCTGCCATCCTCGGTCTTCAGCCTCGTCATTTGGCTTTGCCCAACAGACGAATTCTTTGCGAAGACTTTTGAGCCCTTGTTTCGCTCAATTAAGTCTCTGACTCTTGCGGCGTTATAGGCCCGCAGGTCACGTCGCATGTATTTCGAGATTCGTCTATTGAGCTTGCCGTATTCAGACATATCGTCTGAAGACTGCAGCCTCATCTCGCTACGATCCTTAAGAAGTTTTAAGGTTCCGTCGGAGAGCTTTTGGGGCCTGTTTCGGCGGGGGTCTTGAAGAAGTCTGACCCCACTGCTCGGACAGTTTCCACCAACCCATTATTTATCTCGTCCACGTTTCCACAATCAGCTAGACACTGGAAGCGATTTTGCAGTTGGAGTTGGAACTGCTCGGGGTTTTGGATCTGGGCACGTCCAGGGCGGAGCGTGGACTTCACCAGGCGTGACCGCTCTAGTTTTACATTGATGTTCAGTGTGCCCCTGACAATACGGTGATCGCTACCGGTTTTCACCTTCGCTATCACAGAGACATCACTGAATATACGTCTTTCGGTCGCCATGATGAAGTCGATCTCATTTTTGGTAGAACCATCAGGGCTTATCCATGTCCACTTCTTGGCCGGTCGCTTCTGGAAGAAGGAGTTCATCAAATAGAGTCTCTCCTCTCCATAAAGTCGACCAGCCGCTGGCCCCGATGGTTTCGCTGCCCATATCCAAATGGCCCTATTCTCAACTCATCGCTATTCCGTGTGCCCACCTTTGCATTGAAATCCCCCATCACAACGGTGAAGTGTGTTTCGGAGGAGTGTATGGCTTTTGAAATTTCCTCATACAGAGCCTCTACTTCGTCGTCACAATGTGTCGAGGTCGGCGCATATACCTGTATGACCTTCAGCGAATACCGGTTAGATATTCTGAGTATAAGGTACGCTACCCTGTTCGACACACTGTCGACCTCACACACGTTGTTGACGAGAGACTTGCGGACGAGAAATCCGACACCACCCTGGGATTTACGGTCTCCTTCCCGGAAGAAGAGCAAGTTGCCGGAATCTAGGATTATCGTATCCTGACCCTCTCTTCGGATTTCAGATAGTCCCAAGATGTCCCACCGCATTTTGCTCAATTCTTCCTCCAGCTCGACAATCTTCTCATCAGTCCGCAGTGTGCGGATGTTGTGCGTTGCCAGGGCCAAAGTTCGTCGGGGGTGGTAGCGCTTTCTCTGCCGGGGATTCTTAGCACCCCCTGCTCCGCCGTTACCTGATCCGCTACCTAGATCAGGAATAGCGGAGCTGCCGGGGACTGGGGGCCGTGTAATTTTGTTGTCGCTCATAGTGAAAGGGGGGGTTGCCATAATCCCCACGCTTGGCAGGCGGCTTGGGGATCGCAGTTAGGTCACCGATAAATTTGAGAATGCTGCTGCCCATTCCTCGGTGGCTGGTCGCAGTTTTAGGACGTACCCGGGTCCGACCCGGGTTATTAAACTTTAGTAATTCTGTGACTGAGTAACCAGTTGCCATAGAACGTTCGGGTTCGAATCCCATACGGAGCAACTCGTTGTGTGATCCACAAATTGTTGTTGGGTATCATGTGCAAGTGCATCGCACCCATGATACAGGAATGAATCGGAGAAAATCCCAATCGTTTATACAAAAATAATTTGTTGGTTGTGTTGTCGCCAATGAATGTCGAGAATTGTTAGTCGGGCTGGATCTTAGAAATCAAGTCCAGCTGCATCGAGTACATTTAAGGATTATTCATGGTTTAAAAAAAATCTTAGTACGAAATTTCCTAAAGTGTATTTAACAGTAAAGTAATGAAAGGTGACCAGCACTAGTCATAAAACTTTGAATTATTTGTATATTTGCATAATATAATATGTTTGACACGATTCTCTTAAAGAAATACGAAATGTCTAACATAACTTCAACCTTTAACTTCATTCAACTAAAAAAGAAACATTACTTTTCCTTGACCGGCTCACAAAACGCTATCCAAAAAAAAACTGGGTCTAGAGAAAACAGCCAAAATTCTGAAAAGCCTGCCGTCCTTAGATTACAATTTATAATTGGCCAAGTTTTTGAAGAGACGCCTAAGGATCAGGGGCTAATTGGCATGAGCTGTGATGACTGGGACCTTCAATGGTAGTCATGACTCAAGAATTACACTTACAAACTCGCTTCACGATAACGTTGGTAGATGTAAAGTTTGTGTCTGCAAGCCCAAGGTAGGGGATGAAGCGGGAATCGAACTTATATTGAGAAACAAGAGAAACAATATGGTAGTCTTAAGTTGAAATATTTTTCTTTCTTCGAATTCTTAAAGGTATCAACATCACACTAATATTATAAATGTGAAAGTTTGTTTGTTTCGATGTTTGTCCGTCAATCACTCTGAAACTGAACTGAACCGATTGGATGTAATTTCGTATACAGACGGAGTATCAGCTGACTTGGGTGATAGGATACTTTTCGCTTTCGTAAATATCAAATAACAGTAGCTAATATTTTTGTTGTTTTTTTGGTCAGGTTTTATTAAAGTAATACTGTGATTTTTGCAATAGAATTGCCCCCTATCACATGAATGATGGAGACTAGTAGCATAATTAAAACAAATTGGACATAACTAAAAATATAAATTTTAAAATTGTACAACTAATGTTCACTACTGCCATGAACAATTTAGAAGTAAAAGACAGAATATACTATATTGTACTATATTTGTTGCTAGAATGAATTCAGTTTATGACTTGCGCCAAACCGAGGATCAAAGTATAATTCGGGACATTTGGGAAGTAACAGCGTTTTCAAAAGACAATAAGAGATTTCGCGAAGCTGGGAATATCGTTTAATACTGACTGCTGGTTTTATTGTTAGGATTCAAAAACAGGCCTTGATAAACTTTTGTCTCTGTTCTTATCAAACCTTTGAAACAAGTGACTTTTAACTCTATTTAAGAACATAATATGACCTATTTTTAACAGTATCGAAGTGTAGAGAGCCCTTCTTCAGTACTGATGGTCCGGCTCGATCGGAGTGCTACCACGGCTTCACAAAAAAATTACGTAAGACAACGCTTGCGTTGTGTTTCGTTATGTGAGTGAAAATACCGAAGGACCAATTAGCTCCCTCCCCCATATTCCCTACAATCATCAAATTTCTGACTCTCAAAAGGCCGGTAAGGCACTTGTAACGCCCCTGCTATTTTCGGATATCCATGGGCGCCATCGATTCCTTACCATAAAAAGGAACATATTTTAGTAATCGTAATCCAATTTTCGGGATCAGAAAACGACCAATTCAAGCAACATTAATAAAAACCATTAAATAATTTTGTACAAAACTTATATTCTCTAAATGCAGTTTTACATAAATGATACTTTGGCTAAACGTTTGGTCAGGTATCTTACAATAGCAAAACGTAAACAGTTACATTATAAATTATAGTGTACTTATTACAAAATTATGCACGAATTGACGAAGACACTCAGTTATTAACTAAGCTTACTTATAAAATAATAATATACAATGTTACAAAAGTTTTATCAATTGAATAATTTCATTTCACTCTCGATGGAATGGATTTAATTTTAGGACATCGCAAATTTTGTACTTACAGCTATTTTTGATGTACGAAATCCAAATGGTTCATCAGATATTAACAAAGTCATAGTCAAATCATTTATTACAATTAAACCATAAATAGGTAATGTCAACAAATATAGAAATAAATAATAGTCTGTCAGTCTGTCCGTCAGTGAAGCTAGGTACTTGTTCCAAAGTGTGGCTTCGAATGGAAAATATTTCCAGTACTTCAAATAATCTTTATCTATTACATCTACAGAGATCTTAGCTTGGTAATTCTATGGCTTAAGTTGTAAAACTACTAAACTGTTACTGGGGTATGGAACTTAATTAAAATTATGGTATTTTAAGACTATTTTTAAAAAGATACATCTCAGTCTAACTTGCAATCAACCTTTTTTAAATTCTACTTTCTTGACTGTACCTGTGCTGGTTTCAGTATCATTCGATGACCCTGAAGTAGAATGTTCCAGTTTGACTGTATCACCCCTACTTTTATCACTACCCCTTTTACTCTTAGAACTTCGATTTAAAATGGAAGGTGTTCTACTTTTTCTCTGTTTAACTTTAACAGCTTTTTCTGGTGGTCTATGAATACTTTCTGTTCTATGTTGCAGTTTATTCAGACCGAAATTAGGTTTTATTTGGGCAGTTTTTTCTAAATCACTCACATCTGGTAAAAACAAATCACTTACGCATACGTAATCATCTTTTGATTTAGGAACTACAATACCGGGATTAATTTTAACTGGTACGATTTCTAATTTCTTTTCAAAAATCGAGTCTGGTCCTTTGGAGTCCAATACATCCTCCATATTTGTTGGTGAATCAACACCACCAACTAATTCCTGAATTAGTTTGTCTTCAAATTCGTCATCAATATCAACATCATCTTCTTCATCCTCATCAGAACAAAACGATGAAAACGATGTGATAGATCCTTGCATGTGAAAATCGTCGGGTAGACGAACTCTTGGCGCATTAGTAGGTATTTCTACCTGACTAGGAGAAGGCGTAATTACTATCTTTGGTTCTTGTAACGATGGATTATCACTAGAAGCTATGATCACTCTTGGTAATTCTCTATCTTTTGGCAATATAATATTTGTTTCAGAAATATTATTGCGTTCAAATGACGCATTTCGTGAAGGTGTGTTATAATATGGTGACAAACTGTCAATGTTTTCATAATTTTTAACAGCCGTATCCTCATTAATTTTCTTGACATTTGATGCATCAAATGAAGATAATGGTTTTGAATTTTTATACGCAAGACGTCGTTCTAGAGTCGTGGTTCGTGGTGGTGGCTGCGGTGGAACTTTAGGCCGTTCATCCATTGACGAGTATCCTCGGAACGTTTGTAATGAATTTGGTTGTAATGACAGTCGTTTTTGTGCCTTTGGTAAGTCAGGCAGTACCTTGGGAAAGTTTCTTTTCTTAATCGTCAGTAAGGCTTCTTCAGCCGTCATTGGATTTATTTGTGGACGTTCTTCACGAGAAGTTACATTTATATCGTTTCTAAATGTAACAGGTGGAAGAATATTCATTAGATTAGCAGACTCCATCTTTTCTATTAATTTATCGTAGTTGACATCAGTAACTGGATCAGAGGAGGAATGCTTATGAGATATTATTAAAGGTTTATCTTGCACAGATAGAGTCACTACGTTTGTGAACGTTTTTTCATCATTCTTCGTTTCTGTATGAATGGGAGACTTTAACTCAACTTCTGTAGATTTTTCTGTTTTATTGGAATGTATTTGATCGCCGTTATCGAATGATTTAGATATTTCAATCGGTTCTTGATTTAATATAGAATTAGTTCTTGCAGCAGGTGTGGCATCAATAGCTACAGATACTTTTTTAGATTTAATACTCTCAGTAGCTTTACTTTTTATTGAGTCGTTTGATTTACTCGTTTGTTTTATACTACTCAAGGACTGTTTATGACTTCCAATAGAAGAATGAGAGCCAAGCGCTGAAGTAGACGTAGTTTTTTCAGATGTTCTAGTTTTACTGTATGTTTTTGACGCAAAACTCTTAGAATTTACGCTATCGTTCATTTTAATGTTATCCTTTTTACCTTTTTTCGTATCTGAAAGAAGCTCTTCTGATCTCGTGAATGGTTTTGCTACAGTCATGTGTTTTTCGTTTAAGTCAGAGTTTGATTTTCTCAATATGCCTGGGGAGCATCGATGCATCATTTCATTGGCAATCCAGTCCCTCACTTTAGTGTGAGCATCTAAAGTGCTAGTCGATAAATGCCGTCTTAGTTTAAATCTCTCTCTAAATCCCCCTGAGTCATCAGACTTGGGGGTTTTACAGACTTCCGATTTCTTTTTATGTTTCTTGGAATTGTTTTTCATTTTATTAAAACTCATCGACTTAATGACGCTGCAACCGTTTTTTAGAGTTTGCAAAGCGCTTTTGTCATCCTTAGAGCTCTTTTGGCCGATTACATCTACTTCACCTATTTCAGCGCGCGGCTGATGAGAACTCTCGAGTGTTTGTTCTCGCAGCCTGAGCTTACGTTTTTTGATATAAAATATAAAACAAATTGCGACGTTGATAGCGAGAAAGAGAATAGCTAACGACACTATCAACGCGATAGTTGCGCTGGACGTTTTTACTGCCAAGTTGACTATTGGTTTAGACGTAGTAGTGTGTGTAAAATGTGTTACGGTTTTTTCCATTAACCCCGATGGTACGGGCCGGGCTGGCTTCTCGATGGACATAATCTCCTTGTATATAACGTTAGTGTCCGGCCTTCTAACTGGCTGCGAATATGGACGCATTTTCCCATATATTCCCGATGAAGAGTAATGTGGAGTTTCCGCTACTTGAGGGGCCCAGATTCGTCGGATAGGATCTGTAGAGAAATATTATATAAACGAAATTGTATAAAGACTATCTTAATCGGTTACTAGTCTTAAGAATTTTACAAAACATGATTAAAATATGAAGTTATTTTTGAAATTTGTAAAACCAAAATTTAAACTTGTTTCAAAATAGATTTAAAAGGACATTAAAACACATTTATTGCTTGGCACCATTAACAAAAAACTTATAAAATAAAAACCATTTTAGCAGCCTACCTTTAACAGACGTACTAGGGTATTTATTTGTAGGTTTTGTTTCACTAGGTGCGCTTCCCGTGTTCCTGTGGCTAATCTTGGGTCTCGTTGAAGATGGTGGGGGAGTGTATTCGAACAAGGGATCCACTATATACTTGCTCACTTTATTTGGTAACGTATCTATCCAAAACTTGGTATAATTGGAACGATACGATGTATCTACCTCTGGTGGAATGTCTGTGAACAAGACGTTTAATGTTTAACTTTAGTACATACATACATACATACATACATATCGTCACGCCTTAATCCCCGAAGGGGTAGGCAGAGATGCACATTATGGCATGTAATGCCACTGTACAATGTACACCCACTTTTCACAATTTATGTTGTAAGTCCCATGTAATAAATAGGTGGTGAGCCTATTGCCATATACCGGGCACATTTCCAGACTCCGTGCTACAACTGAGAAATTTTCGAAAATCCGAAAAAAGCCCAGTAATACTTTGCCCGACCCGGGAATCGAACCCGAGACCCCTTGTTCGGCAGTCGCACTTGCGACCACTCGACCAACGAGGCAGTTAACTTTAGTATTACTTATAAAGGAAGGGAATAAAGAATGAAACCTTTATAATGACGTAAATCAAGAGACGAATGACAGTAGTTTTGATTTAATTATTACATAGTTATTTGTGGTGTAGGTTTTTATTTTATGTTTATTTAAAGTGGGTTTCTAGTACAATGTACACAATAAGGAGATTTCTTTGGTTTTCTACTGGCGTCTTTCGTGACTCACTGTTCAAATTATTTAAGAGGTGGTTAGTGCTATCATCTATAGAGATCAACCCGAGTTTTTTTTCTTAACTCTAAATATGTAGTTATATTAAATCACCAGTTTACGGTACTATAGTATGAGACTGCTAAGATGTGAAACTACCACTTAACAGTTTAATGTTCCTTTGGGGGATTAACAGCTTTATGTCAGGTATTATAATAATTTAACTCACCGAACTTCAAGTAAGATTGGCGAGCGCCGTCATACTCGGGCCAGTCAATGTCATACAGACTCCATTGTCTTCGGTCTAAGTTATGGAACTTAACCGGAGCCTGAGAATTCGGAGACCTGAAATATACAAGAACAATTTGCTAGTATCTCAAGTGATATTATAAGCGATAGTAAGTGTGTGTCTTTGTAAATTGTTTGGGTTATATCTCGGCAATAGAATAGAATGCGTTTTCACTTTTTAAGCGACATAACTGGCAAGCAATAACGGCAAGTTATTGGCTATTCAATGGTATAAATAAATTAAGATAAGGATAAGATATTATCTACTACATAATGTGGTAAAGAGGTTCCATTTCACAAATATACCTACTAATATGCACTGGTAGGGAAAGTGATGTGCTATGCAGTTACTTTAGACGCGGTTGGTTTCATCGATATGTCGCATACTCGAGCTGTGCATATTCCTCGCACAGCTACATTGCCTAGTATCAGTAGAAATGGTTACATAGTTTCACAGTTCAGCTATTATATCGTCATAGCATAGCTACATAGCACATCTTTGGGGGATAAGCGCACTTAAGCGTATAAAATCCTATACATTGAAATACCAAACAACAAAGGTTTACCCATATTTGACAAAATTTGTCCACATCCTCATAATAACTTCGCTGAGTAGTTTTTCCTGTTGTGTGTAGTCGGGGTTGAAGTGTGTGTTTGTAACTCCTAGTGGCACACCAAACACATATGGCAACTCTTCCCCTTGAACGCTTTTGTTGAGCTACAGAAAAAAAACAATAAATGCTTAATCACATATCCAAGTGTGTAGGTATAAATAGCATATAAGTACCCAGACTGGCGATATATTAAAGAAGGGCCAAATTAAAACTTAAGACTTATTTCTATTCAAGCGAATGGGGTATGTAAGATTCGTAGCAATTGGCGTTCCGTTGTCTCTGCCTACCCCTATGGGAGACAGGCGTGAGGTTATGTAGGTATGTAGTTATTAAAATGTATTTCAGTTATAGTAGTTAAAATAACTTTTAAACGATTTTTTTATTTATGATTGCACGATTAGCGCGTCGTACTGTTCTTACATGTACCCAACAATTATATGTATGTATTGTCAATTTGAATGCTCGGAATAAATATTGTAGTGGGACTACATTTACAAAATTGATGAAACTGAAGCAAAACACTAAAATTCCAAAACTCAATTTTACAAAAACGAAACATCGATACAATTAAAACAATTTTCCGTAAAAATTACTCGAGCACCTGTGGCAATATCGGTCTTTTTGAACTTGAATTACTTAACTTTGTACCTTTAGAACTTTTTTATAGACCATTGTTCAAGGAATGAAACAAAGGACATTTGCGATACATTACCAGCGGACTGTACCCAAACGAAATGTAAAAGTCGACTTGACATCGAAAATACATTTTTCTCTTTAACTTTTACTAGTCATACAAAGAACTACATACTCATTCTTCTCTGTTGGCTACTTCGCTTGATTGTAGTAAGCATTTTCCTCTATACATAAAACTATTTTAAAAATAATTTAAATGTTACAGTGATAGCAAGGAATTTGAAACTGCGTCCAGTATGGAGATCAGAGAAGGAATTTTAGAAAACGAAATAAATAATGAAATTATGTAAGTGTATTATAAGCTCTATGTTTCTTCACTACAGAAGAGCTGTAATGTTTTAGGTTGTCTAGGAATGTTACGGACATGTAACGCGGCTGTTATAATGCCGTATTTGTAAAGTGTTCTTGGTTTACCTACTGAGCCCATTTCGCTTATTTTTCGTATATCGTTAGTCAAGATGATAACAAATATGTGTTTTAAATTAAGTTCTAAGAGGTCTCCCCATACGGTATCCCCTTTATTACATGAGAATAATTACATTATTGGTGATGAAAAGTAGATTTTATATGATAATGTATGCACATTGCACCTCTGCATTTTTTTCAGAGACAAAGCTATTAAAATAATTAAAAGTACGTCGGCTGCGCGTCGACTTAAGATTTTTTTTGAAAATTTTACATGTTTTTTTAATTGATTTTATTAAGAGGCATGGGGTATTAAGTTACGAACTTACAGCAGCATAATCGGAGCTGATGGAATTGTGTCCAAAAACGTAGAAGTAGGATTGTCGGTTGGCTTGCGACTGATAGTTGGCGAAGCGAATGACTGGAGCGAGAGTCCGAGCATCGCTGAACATATTGAGAATCACGTCGCGATTCGTTTCTACGTTCCAACGCTGCGGGTCCAGCTTTGATGGCGAATATCTGCGAAATGTGAACAGCTATGAGTTTCTTGCCTTAATATTAAAGCGTTGATCTGTAATGAGCAAAGTATTATAGAAAATATCCTATTAGAATAGGCTAGTTTCCTGTTAGTCAAATTCAATACCTTTTTCGAAACGTCAAAAAGTAGATTTTCTATGAATTTTGTATGAAATACTGTGTTATGATGTCATCAGATTTTTACGTCGATTAGCAGCAAATCTATGAATGTAAGTGAATGAAAGGGAAATGTATCTATGAATGTTTATATTTTTTTTTCAATTTAATTGTATTAAAAGTCAAAATAATTTATTTTTGATTGAGGAAACTACCCGATTCCGAATTTTTTATACATATAGTTCTTTCATTTAGTAAAATACTCTTTAATATCTATCTAGTACTTTTATAAACAAACATTAAATCAAACACGAAGTATTTTCTCTTTATTATTAGAACTTATGACGGGAATATTTACCATGTTTTTCACTTCGATGGATTAACAGTTAATCCGTAAACATGGCGCTTGCAACAGTGCCGAAATATCCGAAACTCATCGAAGTGAAAAAACATGGTAAATATCCCGTCATAAGTTCTAATATTAGTGTTAGTGACCATGTCTGTTTAAAAACTTAATTTATTCTCTTTAAACTACTTGAACATACATGACAGATTAAAAAAAAAAAACAAATATGCCAAAAGAACTTACTCTTTCAAAATGGATTTCAAGGTTTCGTCCTCAGCACCTTCGAATATGATCTTGGCATATTTTTTTATAAAGTCATCTCTCTGGTTCTCCAGTACTCCATGCTCAAGTTCTATCACGCCGAAGTCGTGGTATCTTTCTAACTCAGTCACTCCACTTAGAAGCTGGTACCTAATGAATAAAATACCACATTTAATTTAAGACAAGTTTTGGAGATTATGGCTCAATGACTACTAGTTATCTTGTCTGTATTAATTTTTTCCAACTAATTATTATAGATAATGCAGTTTACTCAAAACATTTTATTACGGCGATAATACCCGACTATTTTCAACTAGCATCGGAGCTCTTAGTCCAGGCTCGAGATAACAATCCACTTTAGTAAGTCCTTTCCTTATCTAATTATATATTATCGGGTAACAACATGACGACTTTCATAAACATAGAATATTATAAATTAAAAACTTGCCATTAAACTTATTACTTAAAAAAAAATGGACTTACTTGCTCAATAGGTTAGGGAAGGACTCCATAGTCTTAGCTGGTTCGTTTGGAATAAAAGATCCAGCTACCACTGGCCCTAGAGGTGTCTCGAACTCTCTTGCTAAAATCTGTACTTTCTTGATTTCTGATAAACTGTAAGCAAAATGAATGTAATTATTATTATTTTTTTTTTTTTGAGGGGGAATATCATCCAATGACTTCTCCCACCTTGGGCGAGGCGAGAGGGAGTGTCAGACTCTTACTAACTAAAAACCACCCCGTTCCTTCTCCTGCTTTTCGAGCCGGAGCCCCGGTAAACCCGCTAGGTAGTCCGCAGCTCCGGATATGTAATTAGACCTTAGAATCACAACACTCACGAATATTTTATGGAGTTAGTTAGTGAAAGTTTCTTTATTTATTGGTTAGAAACGAGTAGACAGATCACCTAAATGTATACTTTATTGTTCATGGACAGACTATACTGAAATCAATCCCTAATTTAATGTCTCGGAAAATATAATGAGGCGAGTGTATAGCAATAGGTTAAACATTAACTGATAAATAGCATCCGCTAGCTATGTATGTGCAAACCTCTTAGAGCCCATTGTAACTTTAGTTAAAAGTTGACAAGAAAATGATACTTGATCACAATACAACTAAATATGTATTTAAACAACAGAAAATAAAAAAAAATAAAAGTTTTCAAACAAATTAAATAATCAAACTAATAACTTAGTGAAAAGTTGACAAGAAAATAATATTTCTATCTTAATACATATATAATGTTTCACCATGTTGAGTTTGGGAGCGCAGCGTGGAGTTTCTTATTCTGTCCAATAATCTGACTCCTAAGATACTGCGCTCTATGGCTAAGATACATTTTATATTCTTTATTTGGTAGACAGCGGTAGTAGACATTATAAAATAGGCCTTATAGAGAACGAAATAAAACTTAACCTTGCAATATCTCATTAAAATAAATAAAACAAAATACCCACCTACGTACGTAAAGGTCAGAGTTGTTTACAACAATATAATGCCTCTGTAATAAGACGACAAAGTTGAAAAGATCTCTGTAACGAATTCCCAAATGATATCAGAGAAGAAATAACAATGTCAATTAGTCCAGAAAATATTATAGGTACATACAAGTTTTGTTATAATTTCGGATATTTTTTCATATTCTGAACTCTTATCCTACATCAAAATCATTAACAATATATTGTACTATTTTGTAGAACTAGCAAATATCGAAGCGTTATAACTGCATTGTTGCTATTATGAACCAAATGAATCAAACACGAATGGCACGAATGGGCCGGCTGGTTTTTGTTAATTTAGTATGTCTTACGATCGTTATTATGAAAATATACTACAGCCTCACAGAAAACCGACTTGAAACAACGCTTGCGTTGTGTTTCTTTGTGTGATTGAGGTTATTGGAGGCCCAATTCTTCCTAATCTTCCCAATCCTCGATTCCCCAACCCTTGAATTCCTAACCCCCACAATGTCGGCACTTGTAATGCCTCTGGTATTTCAAGTGTCCATGTGCGGCGGCGATTACTCGCCATCAACATAAATAGAAAAATCAAGGTGTGAATAACAGATATTAAACTTCATTAGATCATAACACAGTGAAAGCCAAGTCCATACAACTTTTCATTTCACTCAATAAAACCTATCTTTGACGAAAGTCTAGAGAAGCTGATTACTGATTGCACGCGGATTTACTTCCACGATTCAACTTTTGTTCCTATTTTCTGAACGGCGCGTGATAAATAAATAATGGCGGAACACGGGTAATACACACGCCCAATACGTTGCTAATAAAATCTGTTCACTTAAACATTAAACGAGGAATGGGCTCTACATATTTTATAAGGCTTTTAAAATTTCTATAAACGCTAAAAGCTTTTAATGCTCGAGATGAGGAATAGAAACTGTTCAATGGTGAATATTCTACAGTTTATTGTTCGTTTAGATTTAAAGACCTTTAAAGTGATTGTTGCAAGAAGAATAGAGTAGCTACGTTTATATTTAACCTATTACAGAAAGGGTTATTTCCTACAGTGATGCTATCTAGAAAATCTGTGAGACTAACGTTTCTATTGATAATAAACTATGTAGCTGTGCAAGCAAGTATGTAGTCGCCGCAAAACAGTGTCACGAGTAATGCATCTAGGTGTATCGATATCCATCCATAGCACGCATCTTTTTACTTAAAAACACATTTTAGTTGAACCCGTTTCCACCTGTGCTAAGCTATGTGTACTAATGAATATGAGTGATGGAAGCCAAATGCATCTACAGTAACGTAGCATAGCACATCTCTGGCGGAAAAGCACTTAACTCCATGTTATTTTTTATGGGATAGTGTGGCCAAACGAACGGACAGATTACTTGGTCCACTTGTTCAGAAGATTGACATGTCTATGTTGCCGGCTTCTAGGGTTGTTTATATTCGGCATATATTATATTTTCTTTAATTTAAAGCAACTCACACAACGATAAAAGGTGTATAAATCATGTACGGCATTAATTCGATAAAGATGTCAAACAAATTGTAATTTTATTGTTACCACTTACGGTTTCTTTTGCAAACACGCCATCATGTTCTTGGAACTTGGATTGCAACCCAGGCTCTGGGCTACTTGTAAAGTGTACGGCGTCGGATCTTTCGTCATCGCCCAGTCTGACAACGCAGACCCGGACATGAGTATGGCGCGGTGAAATAGTCCTGGAAAATACATTAGGACATAAACTAAAACAGCAAAAATGCATTTGTTTAAGGAATAAGGAACACTAGTATTTTATTAACTTTTAACATCAACTTTTTACAAAAGATAAAACTACAAAACAAGTCTCTTTACATAAAATATTTTGCGATACCAACGCAGCTTCAAACGCTGTAGATTCCGTTCGTGTATCAATAACTGAAGATATCGCACTAACGCTCTTTTAGCAAAAGCATTCAAAAGATGAAAGTATGTAACATCGTTCTGAAGATGTCGTTTGAACGGGAGAGCGATATTGCGAAACGATTAAGGAAAACATCGCGAGAAAACTCATACGTTCACAATAAAATATCGCCTGTGTAATGGCCCGAACATGATGATAGGTAAGCTGGTGCAGAATGAGACATGAGAACGTTGTGCACGGCGGGTGTCGAGAATTAAAACATGTGTGAATGGATACTGAACCGCCATGTTTGTTTTTCTGTTGCAACTTGACAAAATATTAAAATTCATTTTGAAAGTTTTGGGAATAACATATCCCTATTTGTGAATGAACAATGTGGGTACACTTTGAATATTGGTTAATGTTTTTTTTCTATTTGTTTTTATGTTTCATAATACCGACTGCCATGGTTACGCACTCTGCTGTATATCAAAACCCCTACTTGTGGATATCGAAAGAATCGGCTAAGGCACTAATAAATAAAATCTCCTGATCGATTTCGATCACCGTGGCCAGGCTGGTCCACTACGCAGGAGATATTTTAGTGTACAAGTGTGTGCGCAAACACAGGTACACTCTCTGTTCCTTCACTCTCTAAATCCGATGGACCAACAGATCGACACGGTTGGAGTGAGATCAGACTCCGGTTCAACGGCTTTACATGCTGTTCGAGGCACAGGGGTCATTTTACTCAGAAAATGCCTTTATCACTTTTTGACCAGCGCGGAATCGAACTGGCGACACGTTGCGCAGCAGTCGGTCATCTAACAACTGCACTAACCGTGCAGTCGTCCACGGCAAGTCACTACACATTTAACAAAGATCGAACAGCTACTCTCAGTTGTATATCTAAACCTTTTAATAAGTGTTTGTAACCCTATTTGCCAAACGTGGAGATTGCAAACCCTCTTATGTAGAGAAGGCCTATAGCCCCAGAGTAGACTGCCTATGATGGTGATGATGATGATACTAACCATTGGAAATTGGAGACAGCATCAGGAAGCTGACACAGGCGGCACCAGTCCCGTGACCCATGAGGGTAACGGAGGATGGATCACCATTCAGATCCTCAATGTTATCTTTGATCCACTGCAGAGCTGCCAACTGGTCTAGGAGGCCATTATTGCCGTAGACATGTTCTGTCAGACTCGGTTTCATAAAGCCTGAAAATTATGAAAAAAAAAACATTACATATGATGTACCACTGCTCAACAAAGGGGCTCTGGTTTGAGCGGTACGGAGTGTAGACTAGACTGCATGGCTGTGGCTACTGATATTTATTTAATTCGTAATTATATTTTACCTAATTTATCTATGTTTACTCTACAATCAATATTTCTTTTTGTGCTTTTCTTTTCAAAAACAAAAAATACCGTCGCCCCACACTAGCATTTTGTCCTGTGTCGTGGGTGCGTTTACAAACATACATGTTCACGTACATATGACACCCAGACCCGAAACAACAATTTATGGATCACACAAAGAGTTGTTCCGTGCGGGCATCGAAGCCACTACACGTTGTTAGTAACAGTAGATATTTTCTCCTCTAATTTAGTTATCACATAAAAATAGGAAGCGCTTCGCTTCAAGCTTCCTTGTGCGAACAGCTAGGGAGTGGAACTCCTTGCCGGAGTCTGTGTTTCCTGATGGGTACAACCTGGGTGTCTTCAAAGCTCGAGTGAATAGGTTGCTTATGGGCAGACGTGCTCCATCGTAGGCCGCATCATCACTTACCATCAGGCGAGATAGCGGTCAAACGTCGGCCCATAAAAAAAATTGTAAATACAAACCTAATATCCCAAGTCTGAAGTTTACAGTAATGACCATGACGTTTCCGTATGATGCCAGCATCCTTCCATCATACGGATTACCAGAACTCCACTCGAAGGAATCACCGTGAATGAAGACTAGCACTGGAAACTTCTTGGATTTTTGTTCTGTGGACAAAATTAAATTATTATTATTATATTATTTTACCGATAGTAAAGTGAAAGTAGATTTACGAAAGAAATATACAAGGCGAATATTAATGGGGCCGTCGGTAGAGGGTGCCTAGGCGGACATATAGCGACCAGATTGGCGATATATTAAAGAAAGGCGAAATTAAAAGTACCTTTAACCGCCGAGCATGCATGAAAAGACTGATGACTGTTGATGAAGCGAAAGAGATGTGTAAGAATCGTAGCAATTGGCGTTCCTGTCTCTGCCTACTCCCATGGGAGACAAGCATGAGGTTATGTTTGTATAATAGTCAAGTTCAGTGGGATACAAAGTATCGAAGAATTTTAGTGAGTGATTCTACATTATCTTAGGAACTGTTAAATGGATCTCGCGTTAAATTTTCGTGTAGGGTAATTTTTTATTCAGTATCGTTAGTTTTAACAAAATTAAAAAGACATCTTTACCAGACGTAAAAATCGAACCCAATAACTATAGAATAGAATAGAATAGAATTAGAAATCTTATAACATCCTACTAAGATGATAAATGCGAAATGTTTGTTTGTTTGTTACTCCTTCTCGTCAAAACGGCTGAAGGCATCGAGATGAAATTTAAAAAAGAGTAGATTATGATATGAAATAACGTGGGCAAAGCCGCTGGTATAAGTTAGTAATATTACACTTACATACATACATACATATCGTCACGCCTTTAATCCCCGAAGGGGTAGGCAGAGGTACACAATATGGTAAGTCCCATGTAATAGGTGGTGAGCCTATTGCCATATACCGGGCACATTTCATTACACTTATGTAATTTAAAAATATAAATAATATCAATAATATACGTTTTAGTTTCATAATAGCTGATTTAACTCTATATTGACGATAAAAAAGTTTTTTAAAATAATATTTATAGAAAAAAAACAAACATTCTCACTGTGATTTTCTCTTTAAAAAAAAGGTAATCTTTATTTATTTGATAATCTCCCCCTCTTGAGTGGATGAAAGGGAAAAGAGTCAGTTAATTGTACCCACGTTAATTTGGTTCTTCAATTTTCAACTCTATTCTGTTTAAGTTTAAGGTTTAGTATCAAATTGTTGTTTTTTTTTAGTTGTGTTAATGTAATCATTGATTAGAATCAAAGGAGCCTTTCCACAAATCAATCTAGTGTTACCTTTTACGTTTCTAACTAATGTTTTGGTGTATTTTTCTTCTATAGTTTTTTTTATTTTATTTGGGATACAAACAGAATTGTATTATAAAATGACACACAAATTAAATAATACATAGCATTAGAACTTGAAACGGGATATTTACCACGTTTATTATTATTTTTTAAGGAATAAGCCGGTAAATAACCGTACGGATCACCTGATGGTAAGCAATCGCCGCCACCCATGGACACTTGAAACACCAGTGGCGTTACAAGTTCCTTGCCGGCCTTTTGGGTGTTAAAAATTAAAGGATTGTTGCGAAATCGGGGATTGGGAAGGGGGGTAATTGTGCCTCCGGTAACCTTACTTACACAACAAACTACAAATACAACGGAAGCTTTGTTTCACGTCGGTTTTCTGTGAGGCCGTGGTATCACTCAGGTCCTTTCGTGCCATGGCTCTCCCACACTTATCTATGAGTATTATTACTACTATGAGTTTCCTATATTTCGGCACTGTTGCAAGCGTCGTGATCACGGATGAACTGGAGTATATATACGGGTGGATGTTTATAAGGAGATAAATCATTCTACCCTCTTTCTTGTTCGTTTTTAATTCAACGACAAGTGACAGTGATAGCGGTGTAAAATATCCCGTTTCAATTTCTCATTGTTAGTGACCATGTCGATTTAAGAAGCCTTATTTAGGATTAATTGAAATAAATGCTTTGACTTTGACATTGACTTTAAAAAATAATAAATTATTCATACTCCAAAACATTTTCCACATGAAACATTTCAAATAGTAATATACTCTATGGTACTTTTCCTAATCTGAAAACAGAATCTGAGAGCCATGACAACTCCATATACAAAACAGTTTATTTATGTATAATAGTAATATGTTAAATCGTTTTGGTATTATCAAAAAAACGAAAATTATGCACACGGATTTGATACTTCATTTTATTCTCAATAGAATACTGGTAGCGACACCTAGTTTCTTCATCTAGAACTATTGTCCTGTATCGTAGCGCGCACGTTTCTTACTAAACATTTTCTCCTGAAACAGATCTGTGAAGGACCGTTACAAGAGTGCTGTACATTGTCCGTAGATGGCGTTGTAATAAATATTGAGAGTACAATGTTTTAAATGCAATAAATTGTGAAATTGATACGTGTAAGCTAAAAATGTTTAACTAGTTCGAATAAAATCCTGAAATATATTTAATAAGATATTTTTACTTTGAGTTTTCTGAAGAATATTTTCAATAAATCATTATTAATATTCGTAGCGGTCATTCCTATGTTTGCCGTGGATCTCGCAACATGCAACAACAAATAGGTAAAATGAGATTTTACACATATACCGTATTAAAAAACTATAATGTCTAAATATTATAATTACAATTGCGTTATAATTACAATAATTTTGAGAAACAATGATTACAATTTGAGTAATTGAAATGTTTTTACATCGATGTAGGGTTATGACATCGAAATATTTTAAAATTTTAAATAGTCAAGTTCAACACATTTTCGAAAAGTCAGAGGTGCATTCGTACTGATTTTGTATGGAATCAGTTGCTTACTTATTTTTTGTAAATTATCTAGGAAAATACGAAATCAAGATCAATATTTAGTATCGACTAAAATAATACGAGTCACATTATTTAAAAAAATATATATTGAAATAGATTTATTAATAGAAATAGTTTACATTTTTGACTGAACGGTAGCTACACAACCGGCTGCTTTGCAACGTGAATTGGGTTCGCTTCCCACACGGAGCAACTCGTTGTGTGATTCACAAATTGTAGTTTCGGGTCTGGGTGTCATGTGTATGTGAACTTGTATGTTTGTAAACGCACCCATAGTAGAAAATAGAAATGTGGGGCAAAGTTTAGTAAAAAAAAAATCATTAAAGTCAAATCGTTTATTCCAATTAAACTTATGTTTTTTTATATGTATTTTTCAAACGTCAACAAATAAAGAAACAAATAATAGTCTGTCTGTCAGTCTGACCGTCAATGAAGCTAGATGCAGGCATGCCTATTAATTATCGCTATTCCCAATAATCTCCAACAGTACTATTCTTAAGTAAACATCTAATTATAGCTCACATGAACCCATTTCGTCTTAAACGAACGTTTTAAAAAGGACATAAAGTCAGGAGCATGAGTAACGCGGACGGAAATGAGAGAATTCTAGAGTCGACCGCTTTCAGCACATTACTTTAAACGCCAGTAAAACCGCTCTTTGTTTCACGCGGTATAAACAAGAAACGCGAACGCGCGTTCATACATATCAAATCTCTTTTTCAGAATGATCTTTAAGCAAGTTTTTATGTTGTTAGGTTTGTTACATTGATTAAGCAAGACAAAGATTTTTTGCTGTTTGTTAGTGAAACGTGTTGTATAAATATTAATACATTTTGAATGAACACGTGAAAAAAAAATCTGTTTTCATATATTTTTCTAGTGAAATTTGTCATTCAACGAATACAATTTAATTATTTATTTTTTTTACAAAGCAAAATACAGTAGTAAATGTTAAAGCCACCTTATAACAATACTTCGTAAACGACTAATCCATTTATTTTTCTTCTAAACGAGCAATCCATTTAGTATTTTAGATATAACAGAAAAAATAATATTTACACTTCAGACTGATCTGAATTTTGTATGATATTTTGACTATCTGTAGTACTGATACTACTACAGATAGTCAAAAAACACGATTCGCTGATGAAATAAGTCTTCATGAATGAACGCGTAAAACGGACATGGTCTTTACATTCCGTGCAACCGGAATATCTCCATCCCTGTCTGACGTTTCAAAATAAACAAGGAGAGAACGTTTTTACGGACGCCCGCGTAAATCACGAGTCTTTTGTTTAAATCAAAGTGAGATTTTCTTTGACGAGTAAGTATTACGGCTTTAGCATTTTAAGGATATTTAGATCGTAAGTACTATTTATAAAACAGAAAAATAAAAGTACTTTGTTAGAACCTAAGAAATCGAACTAACAAATCTATTTGGACTTATCAACAGTGATTTTGTATGTACATCATCATTAACCTCTCTCTTAAGGGAGTGGCTTAGTAGATTGGAGGTTTTACAGAAGGTTGCTGCCTTCTCGGTGACTTAAGTGTATCAGAGCCATGCCTCGGCAAGTATGAGCCGGCTCGACCGGACTGATACCACATCCTCACAGAAAACCGACGTGAAACAACGCTTGCGATGTGTTTTGTTGTGTGAGTGAGGTTACCGGAGGCCCAATTACCGCCCATCGCAATCTACCCAATCCCCGATTTGCTAACAACCCTTAAATTCCTAACCC
The DNA here is from genome assembly GCF_023101765.2 of Spodoptera frugiperda. Lineage (NCBI taxonomy): Eukaryota > Metazoa > Arthropoda > Insecta > Lepidoptera > Noctuidae > Spodoptera > Spodoptera frugiperda. The sequence goes on along the minus strand of NC_064223.1, from coordinate 13,309,731 downwards.
CATCACCTAGCACATCTCTGGGAAAAACACCCTTTTGAATTATTTTCGCGTTCACAATTCGCTTTGAGTTCGTGTGCCGTCCAACTGTTGATCCTAATTACACGTAAGCTTACATTACACGTTACACTCGTCTGGACCCGGCTTGAAGTGTATGAGAGCCATCCTCGGCAAATGAGCCGGCTCGACCAGACTGATACCACATCCTCACAGAAAACTAACGTGAAACAACGCTTGCGATGTGTTTTGTAGTGTGATGAGGTTACCGGAGGCCCAATTACCGCCCATCGCAATCTCAATCTGAACTGATTACTAACAACCCCTAAATTCCTAACCCCATCACCAAGCACATCTCTGGGAAAAACACCCTAATTATTAGGGAGAAATCCAATGAACTGATCACACTCCCAAGACATGAGTCTCAGGAATCTACTGAAAACGGGTTACGATGGCACTTGTACCTAAGTAATGATCCATTAATTTGTTAGTACCTATAAACATTTGCAGCTAATCCTAACAAATTCACTGTACTGTTTATGCTAATGAATGAATTGCGAAACTCGTGAGGCGTGGAAACAGCTACTTGGACTAAAATAACGTAATGTACATAATAATTTATTATATCGGTGCTTGAAGAAAATAGCATAAATGTAAGAAATCCCTACAGAATGAATGGACATAAGTACTAAACATTTTATGAATTGCCAATTGCAATCCTATAGTTGTTTACTCAATAGTCAATGCGATTTGACCAAAAAAGCAGTGATTCTGTAGCACCAATTTATTTTTGTGTTTTTCTCTAAGACGTTAAACGCTATTGGCGTCACAGGAGACCGACATTAGCAAAGTATTTGCCTTTAACAGTCTTCTATAAGATTATTAAGAAGAAGAAGAAGTTAACTGAATTAATATTGATGACATTGGTGTAGACGTCGTCCAAAATTACATCTACTTAGGCTCCCAAATATATAACGATGGCAGTTGCGAACCGGAAATAAGGAGAAGTATAGCTATGGCCAAGGACGCTATGACCCGCCTTAATGGGCTGTGGAAGAATAGGGGCATCACCAACACAACCAAAATGCGCCTGGTGAGAGCATTGATTTTCCCGATATTCCTGTACGGCGTGGAAACATGGACCATCAAAGCAAGAGAGAGGCAAAGGATTGATGCATTCGAAATGTGGTGCTGGAGGCGGATGCTGAGAATTCCGTGGACTGCCAAACGCACAAATATCTTTTCACTGCTTAAAATCAAGGAGCGTCTCTCAGCAACGTGCTATCAGCGTGTGCTGAGCTACGTTGGCCACATAATGAGACGCGAAGACGACAGCCTCGAGAAATTGGTCATTGTTGGAAACACGGAGGGCAAAAGATCCAGAGGCCGCTCGCCGACAAGATGGTCTGACCAGCTCAAGACCACGAAAGCAACAAAGTTTTATAGCGTCGTTAGCATAGCATCAGACAGAAGCCGATGGAGACAATTCGTGCGCGCCAGAATCACCCACCATGACCACGATCTTCAGACATGAAGGACCGACCAGGAGAGAGATAAGATTATTAAAGACTTGATAGCATTTATTAAAACTCCTTTACCAACTAACTATTCCCTGTAAAAAAATCAAAGTACTTAACGAGCTCGCTTTCTCATTAAAAGCAAAATTAAAAATAAATAGCAATTACGCTTACAACGAGTTGCTTAAATTCGTTTTAAATCCAAATCTAAATATAATACAGGAAATATTTATTTTAGACAAAGTGAAAATGTTTGCTTGTTAAACATTTATTTACTAATGAAATAGGTTAATTAACTACAGCTTGTAGGCAATTAGCCAAAATCTGTTCTGTGATGGATCTCAATGGCTTCAGTCACTATGCAAAGTTATACGAGACATTTAAATGTTCGTGGTTCGATGATAATCATTATCATCATTACATCAGCCACAAGACGTCCAGTGCTGAACATAAGCCTAACTAAATAGGTCACAGGGAGCCGCTGGATGCAGGTCCCTTCCAACAAACCCATCAGAATCTTGAAGTCATTGGCGGTGCGACCTATCTGGAAATCAGCGTTGAACGCCAACCCGCCTCTTGCATCTGTAGCGGCATGACGTATAAGTACTACTTAAGGCGTGTCAAGTTGCAACGTAAACAAAGTAACAGTGCATTTCTTTGTTCATTATGTGAACACGCGCACTCCGTCTTAGTAAGGAACAATATACTTTCAGTCGTCATCGTGGCAACAAAACACCTTTACATTACAATTACTTATTATTTGCCACACACCATCTTCCATTTTTCAAATCCCATCTAACAAACAGTGGCAGATAATTACAGTTTTTTGGGAATTAAAAAACAGGATTTAAAACAATAGTGTCGTACCCTTGCAGTCAACACGTCTACTGCGCATTGTTCCGGATTTCTTTGTTCCAAACAGCCTTTTGTTTGTAGGAAAATTACGTGAAAATTTTCACGAGACATCGTACAGATATATGTTCGTAGTTTAACTCCTGGTTGCCCGGAGCTGTGGACTACCTAGCGGGTTACCGAGGCTCAGGCTCTAAAAACAAGAATAGGAACGGGGTGGTTTTTTAGTCAGTAAGAGTCTGACACTTCCTCTCGTCTCACACAAGGCGGTAGAAAACATTAGATGATTTTCCCATCTTAAAAAAAACTCTTGGTTGTGTTACTGCATTGTATAAAGCCCACAAAAAAATTGTTTGCCGTAAGTATGACGGTGAATGACCACCATATGAACTGTTATCATTTTCGTGGGTGTCCAAAGCGTCAAATAAGAGACAACAGATAATGTCAGTTCACACTGATCCTTTTCAATAGTGATTAAGCTAACCATACATTTTAAGTTGATCATAAATGTACAATGTCAACCTGTGATTTAGCAAAATTAATTCACACTATTGATAAAAATCGAGATGATTTGAAAGTAGCGATGCACGAGGAAGTCTAGTATGAAATACCAACTGCACCGAAATATTATATGACATTATTATTAGTTGTATTGAATTAAACTTCTGCAACAACAATTTCTCATTGACTCACGTTTGTTAGGTTACGTCTGGAGTTGACGGGACGTTTTTGCTGCCCACACAAATTTAAACCTTCCAACTAGAGTGTAAAGTCTTAAATAGAATAGCGATTAGTGTCGAGTAATCCTACTTTTTCCATTTAAGATTTTATCGAGTTCTTTATAACAAAGGTATTATGTTGAAGGGTACTCGTGCAGTAGTTCTAACGTTTGGAAAATACTGGCAATGCTCTCAAGTTTGAACTCAACTGACATCTTGTGATCTGTGAATGAGTGAACTATTTTCATTGCTCCTTTGATATTTTATACTTTTTTTTTTCTCTCGGTTTAAGTGGATCTACAGTCAGGATTTGAGAGCACAACAAGTAGTTTTAATGTTTTAATTAACTAATAAACTTATTACATTTCTAATATTCATACCCTGTTTATTGCCTTCTTGTAACCAATCAGAGTTCAAATAAAAAACCGTGACGTCACACCTACCCCTACACTGCTGTAACATCGAACGTCAGCTGTGGACCAGTTTCAAATCTAATTCTGTAACTTCCGTCGCTAACTATCTGAATTCTTACGACGTAAATAAACATTTGGAACTATGAGAACCACTGCGTGAAACTAAATTTTGTGTTAGGAATGCACGAGGCTATTTATAGAACTGATTGCACTAAGTTATAATACTAAACGATGGATACTAGATTTTGTTGACTATATTACATTTCTTTAAAAAAGTCAATATTTGAATTGAACAGACGTCATGGTATAAGCAAACAAGTAGTCTTGCCAATAATAATATTAGTATTAAATAAACAGAAAAGTGTTTCAGAGAGTTTCTATAAAAAACAGAAAAATCCCAATTCTAGGCAAGTATCGCTATTTAACCGACCCGGAATTTTAATATAAAATCCCTTAATCTCCAATCGGTACTACTGACTACAGACTCAACCAACAAGACAGTCTCCCTCTCTTTCTCTGTGGTCGTTCCTCATGTCTGGAGATAGTGGTCAACATCAGAGTTTCTGTCCAGGGTGTATCTTACAACCGTGTGAAATTTTGAGGACGAATCCTTCACCTGATCGTTCCATCTCGTTGAGGAACGTCCGCGCGATCTCTTGCCTTGAGTTTTCCCAACAGGCAGTTTTATTTGCTTCTTACCGCCTCTGCGGACTGTGTGGCAAAAATAGGAAAGAATACGTTGTTGGCAAATGGTGAACCACCCAGTTTCAACAAGACTGTATAAAATTAAAAAAGTATTCATGGGTAACAAAATTCAAAGTAAAAGTTTCTTGAAAAGGAACTTTGCTCTAGTGCCATTGTTCTTGGATATTTGCCCATTTTTTTTTCAAGTATACGTGGAAAATATTGGCCTGATTTCTTTTAAAACTCAGTAAGCAAATATCATCACAGTATTTCTGTAGTTTCGACCGACATTTGCCATGATTGACATATATTTACTCTTACATCTCTACGATGGCGCCAAAGTTATTTTAGTCGGCTGTCTTCGTTTTCTTTGCTAACGTTTTTAGTTTTCCATTGAGTTTTAGCACAACTAGTTATTACTCAAATAGTATCGTAAGTCAATTTTAAAAAGGACTCAAGAATAACTATTGTCTGTAGTGGAGCAGTTGAATAAGTTTCAAAAAGACTGATGACATATGGAGGCTCACCAGATCTTGCGACACTTAATTTATCGTTTCGGTATTCTTTGACATTATTCTGCCTACAGAATAATGTCCTAACTTTAGTACTATATTGTCGGTCTGTACTATCCAAAGTACTATAGTTTGTTCGTCATTGAAAATGTATCTAAAGGTATTTTTTCCAGATTAGCTCTTTGGTAACTTTGATGTCACGTTCATAACTCACAGTGGAGAAGAATTTAGTTCAGTTGTACATGTCTAAGTACATGTTTTGATTCAGATACGCGCTTGGGGAAAGAAATCGAAAAAAAATCTAAAATTAATACTATATTCAGAGATTAAACACAGTTAAGAAATGGTTTTCACAAATGATGAAGTCAAAAACTCTTGCAACGAAACTATGCAAATAACAAAATTAACGCTCACATCATAACTGGCAATAGCACTAAGGAATCGTTTGGCCAATTCCCGACCTACTTCCTGCTAAACCAAACAGAAGTCAGTAGAATATCAACGCAGGAGTCAACAAATAGAGTATATGACGCTTGTCAAAACTAAGATCAAAGGAATGTCCATAAGTAATGAACTGTTGCAATGCCATTAACTGCAGCGTTACTAACGTGCGAGCGACCACCGCGATTGTTTCTTCAGTTTTGAGTATTCACATAGCATAGTATGATAATATATTAAAGGAGTCGGATATGTCCTAAAGCTGCGATAGATCAGAGAGAAGAGACGAGCAGAAGCATCCTCAACATTTTTGGTTACCCAATCTCTACTGTCCTAAGCCGCTTAACAAGCATAGGTAGGCGTTATGGCAAACCCATTTGTCCAAATATATAGGCTGATGACGATGGCGATGATATGATATTTTAACAATATATTTTTTTTTTATGGTTTAATCCGGTAAACAAGGAGACTGAATAACTGATCCAAAATACCAGAGGCGTTACAAGTGCGTTGCCGGTCTTTTGGGGGTTAGGAATTCAAGGGATGTAAAGGAATCGAGAATTGGGAAGATTGGTATTAATGGATTAAAAGGTATCAATCATGCCCATATGACACGTCATTTATCCAACGACTACAAGTGTTACCACTTTGTACTGACTTTCGAAATCGATTTCAAGGTCAACCGAGTAATACAAACTCACTTTATATTCGAGTTATCGGGACAATTTTATTATTTGCCAATAGTTTGTTACTTATCACTGTGAGACTAATTACAAGTAACCTCTTTGCCGTTTCTTTTTTTTTGAGATATGAGCATGATTCTCATAATAAAGTAAGACAACTTAACAATACTCAAGACTTTAAACGCCATTAGGGTCATCGGTAACCACGGCCACGTTAGTAAAGAATTACTGTGTAAGTTTTTACAATAGTGAGAATTGTAAATTTAAACAGAGGGATCCTACAAAATTAGGAATGGAAAGATGTAGAAGTACTTTACATAAGAAAAATAGTTCAATGATGATAATTATCTATACATATAATAAAATCGTAGAAAAGTGCTGTCTGTACATTGAAAATAAAAAAAAAAAAATAGCAGGGGTTATTGTTATGTCAATGTCGAACCCAAAAATGTAATTAACTTTTTTTTTGTCTGTTTGTCTGTTTGTCTGTTTGTCTGTTCGTCTGTGCGCGCTAATCTCAGAAACGGCTGATCCGAGTTGGATGCGGTTTTCACGAATATATTGTGGGATGCTTAAATTTACATTTAGTGTTTGTTTCATGTCAATCGGTTCATAAATAAAAAAGTTATGTCAAATTAAAGAATCACGTCGAACATTCTATGCTTATACCATTAATCTCCGCAACTATTTGACGGATTTGGTTGAAATTTGGTACAGATATAGTTTAGAACCTTAGAAAGGACATAGATATAAATATTTTTATTTCAAAAATCAAAAAATAAAAATAAGAAATAAATTATTTATAAATAATTCTATGTCGATCGTTACACGACTTCGGTTCATGTTATTGTTTTAATTTATCGAAAAAAAGTAAATAAATAGTAAAAAGGTATGAAAAAAATAATATCAATATAATAAAACATTTAGTACAAAGAAAATGCTCTAACGGAGTATAGATAATTCTATGTCGATCGTTACACGACTTCGGTTCATGTTATTGTTTTAATTCATCAAAAAAAGTAAATAAATAGTAAAAAGGTATGAAAAAAATAATATCAATATAATTAAACTTTTAGTACAAAGAAAATGCCCGAACGGAGTATAAATAAATAATCCAAGTTGTCTTTATCCTCGATAGATGGCGTTGGGATCGAAATAGATCGCGCTATGGTTTCGTTACATTCATTTGGTTGGGTATCGGCCGAGCGCTTCGGTACTATCGTAGAAAAAGTGTATTATCAGTCGTATGATTATTTGTCTGTAGTGGTCCTGCTGTTTCGTATATTCTAAATTGGTTTCGTTGTATTTGTCAATTAATAAGTTTATTTGTTGGGTTTTTTGGTTAAACTATTTAACGTAGGTTTAGTTTGATATCGATTATTAGTAGTTACTGTAGTTAGTTTTTTTAATAAAATTGTAAGTCTAATTTTTTTTAAATTAGATTAGATTTAAGTCGTTTCTTTTAAATTATTTAGTTTAAGCTTGGTTATTATAGCATAGAGGATAGGTTGTAATATAGTTTCTTTTTTAATTGTTATAAATTCGTAATTCGTAGCTTTCTTTAGTTTTAAGTTAGTTAAAGTCCGTTTTTAAACTATTTTTTCAATGCCCTAAGTGAGTATACATCTATTAAATTCAAACGCAGAGCTCATTATGTTGATTTTTGAAGAGTTCCCTGGAATATCTTCCACATCTCATTTTTGAAGAGATCCCGCGAGATCGGGAACTATGTGGTTAAAACCAAAAATTTGCCGGAAGTCACTATTCCACGCGAACGAAGTCGCGGGCAAAAGCTAGTTATGTAATAATATTCCTAGAGAAATAAGAGAGCTACCTACCACGAAATTTAAAAGAAAACTAAAAGACTGGCTTATTGAAAAGTGCTTCTATACCCCAGAAGATTTTTTAAGTATAGAATATAATTGTATATGTAGTAACCCTATACTTTAAGTTTTCGCATGCCTACTGAAGGCGAAATATGTTTAGCTACATAATTACTGTTACCACCTTTTTTGTACTATATTTCGGCGAATAAAGATTTTATTATTATTATAAAATGCTATAAGAATAGACAGTGATTATTACTTCACGGATACGATAAGATTTGGTGTGAGCACCTTAAACTTTCCGACGCTCATTTCTGGCGTTAAATAGGCAATTCAACTTTTTGATGAACACTCGACCTATTTAGAACAGCTTCAAGAAGTCATTTGGTACTTCAAGTACGGTATTTTTCAAGCTCTAATTGTTTGGGTCTGTATTTAAATAGCTTGTGTCCTGTGGTGTTGGCTGCTTAAAATTAGGAAATTTTATACATGTATTCATAGCCGGCATATCTGGAAGTCATTGGGGGAGGCCTATGTTAAGCAGTGGACGTCTTATGGCTGATATGATGATGATGATGATGATACATGCTTATCTTATAGTAGTTATATTAAAAACCGATTTACGAACGAACCAAGTACAAATCTCTAATGATACAAAGACGTCAACGTCACGCCTTTTTATCCCCGAAAGGGTAGGCAGAGGTGCACATTACGGCACTTAATGCCGCTATACAATGTAAACCAACTTTTCACCATTTATTTTTTAAGTCCCATGTAATAGGGGGTGAGCCTATTGCCATATACTGGACACATTTCCAGACTCCGTGCTACTACTGAGATATTTTCGAAAAGCCGAAAAAAGCCAAATAATATTTTGTCCGACCCGGGAATCGAACCCGAGACCTCTTGTTCCGCAGTCGCAATTGCGACCACTCGGCCAACGAGGCAGTGATACAAAGAAGAACATTCAAATAGAATCGAATTCAAATCGAAATATGCAAGAAAAATGAAAACATAAGTCAAATCTCTAAACAAAAGTGATATTTTTAAACTGGGCTTCAACAAATTTATGTTCGTTTTTAGCTCAGGTTAGGCCGTTTACATTCCACCATGACACATCCGAGCTATCTTAACAATTTTAACGCAAGTGCCAATTTTATTTAACACTAGCTGTCCGGCCCAGCTTCGCTTGGGCGATTTTCCCGTATCGACCTTACGACACAGGATTTTTGGCAAGAAAAACAACAATAATAGTATTTTTTTAAACGTTGCCCCACACTAGGATTATCTCCAGTGTCGTGGAGCTTTTATGAACATACTAGTGCACATCACATGACACCCAGTCAGGACCCGGAACAACAATTTGTGGATCACACAAGGTGTTACTCCGTGCCGGGATCGAACCCGCTACATGTTGCGCGGCAGTCAGTAGCCCAGTCTCCGCCAACCATGCAGTCAAAGTCATGAATGACACGACATAATTCAGATATGTCGATTGTGCGTGAAAAATATTATGTTAGTGCTTGCCAATTTTAGTGATACTGTGATAGTACTAGGCATGAGTACTACTGGCATCAGGCGCCCAATGGAATCTAGATCAATAGTTGACAGACATAATTAGAGCTATGTTGTGTAATCATTATCAGTTCATCAACCTATTTGATGATCATTCTTATTAAATGTTTAGAGGAGCCATATGATTATTTGACTGTACGATTTTCAAGTGCACCAGAGTTAACATAACCATAATTTTAGGATGCTTTTCCACCAGAAATGTGGTAGTTATGCTACGAAGATGTAATAGCTAAGCTGTGAACCTATGTGAAGATGCGCAGTTCGACCATGGGATGTATCGATAGCAAACAACACGCATCTTTTCATATAAAAAACATAGCTAAGCTGAGTCCGTTTCTACCAGTGCTGAGCTATGTGTATCAATGAATATAATTGGTGGAAGCTACCACATCTCTGTTGGAAAAGCACCCTTACCCTGTTTCGCTCCAGTTGAACACCGGTCTCTCGAAGAGATAAGTAGCTGTATGAATCTTAATTAAATAAACTCATGCCATTTTTCCATAGGGTAAGCCAAAACTGCTTTGATTTTCTTTCGAGTTACAAAAGAAAATTGAAGCAGTTTTGGCTACACACCGTTTACATTATTACATTATTAGTATTGCAATAAATAACAAAATATTTAAGTGGAAATATTTATAGAAACAACTACGCATCGCCGACTTTATTATTTTAATTCCCCGTACGTTTTACAATTGTTTTACTCATACTGTAGTTGTGTGTCTGACAGTTTCATGAATAAACTTTGTTTTGTACATTTTTCCCGTGTTTTACCACTCAAAAAATGTATTTGATTTTTTGTTATAAAAACGAAATGATGACTATGGTTTTGCGAAGTGAACCTTGTGTTTTGCACACTGAAATCGCATTTGCAACTAGTCATTCAACGTAGCAGACTTCTTATACTTTTTAATATAGACATTAGATGTTGTAATTTTTTTAATATATTTAAAGTAACGGAAACTTTGAAATCCTCAACTCATTCGAATTTAACATCAATTTCACAATGTATTTAATATATTCCAACACCTTCTTTTAATTTAAAATTGTATACATTATTAAAAAGCTCTTTTAAAATGTAAAGCGTTATAAATAAAGAGGAAACATTAAATAAAAATAAAGTATTTTAACGTATAACCGAACTGTCATTATGGGCGCCATAATGCCGAAGCCATCTTGTTTAAAGTAAACAGTCGTTACTTATTTCTATTGATACTTGCCTAAATTAAAGAATATCTGTATATTTTTCTTTTAGATCAAAGCGAATATTACTGAAGAACGTTCAGATTTCTCGAAGGAGATCAATTCTTATGAAATGGATGGATATTGTGTATTTTTTTTCTTTCATTGGTGTTTGTTACGCGTTGGGCTCATTACACGCGCCTCAATGGACTACCTACCTATATATTTCTTTGTTTATTCTTGATTATCAGCTCAGTATCTAAAGCGTTTTTCTTTTTGTTAGATTCTTTTATTATAAAAGGACTATTTATATCAATGAATAACCTTCTGGCTAGCAGTGGATCGTTTAAATTAGATCTGTTTAATAGTTTTTACGGGAAAGAGCAACAAACATACGTGTAACATCTATTATAATGATTGCTTGGTTATAAAACGTTCTTGAGAAATCGAAAATCTATTGAAGATAGTTCGAAAATAGCTTGATATGATTGTTTCTCAAGGTCAAAAGACTTACCTCTATACGGAACATAAATGTTCAAGTATAAGCAATCTTCAGACTCATTCCTGAGGAAGCCTTTGAGCTGATTCATGTAATGTTGTCGACCTGATGATGGAGGGTTGCCCTTTTTGATAGGTGGCAGTGCCTGTGGACAGACAGGGGCAAACCGAGTGGCCATCTTCACTCCTGGCCAGGGTGGGGCATTCACTGTAACAAAAGATCAGTCATTTAACATAATTATATACAAATATAAATAGTTCCATATTGGAGAAATCAGCTCATCCTACTCCAATTTGACGGAGAGGAGTGATGGTGATCTGCTAACGTATTTATGAGTACATATAAGTTCCTTTCCAAACAAGAAACAATTTTCTTAAAGCAAGAAGTCGATCGGATTGCAAATTGTATTTTCACTCACACGGCGAATGACAATGAAAGCGTTGTTTCACGCCGATAACCTATGAAGCCGTAGTATAACCCTAATTGTTTTATAAGTACCATGTAATAGGGAGTAAGCCTATTGCCATATACCGGGCACAATTCCAGGCTCCGTGCTAAAAAACTACTACTACTACTATTTAACCCGACCCGGGAATCAAACCCGAGACCCCCTGTTTGGCCGTCGCACATGTGACCACTCGGCCAACAAGGCCGTTTTTTAGAGATACACAAAACAATAAATATTGTTTCCCCAAACTCCCAACTTTCTTCCATAGAAAAGCCTGCTGTACTAGATAGGGGTTATCGTATATTTATTGAATGTGTTGCAGTTTTCCGAGAAAAGCCGACGGCGTTTAAGCAAACCACTTTACTGAGGCTTTAGAGATACTCGGTATTCGAAATTTTCTTCTCAATGAAATAAATATTGACGATTTCATTTCATTAAGTTGTGAACGGCTATTATGGTAAATGTAATTACTTGAGATGAGTGTTTTTGCAAAGGAAATGCCCAAAAATATATGGCGTAAAAACACACAATCGATTAAAATAATTTATACGTAATTCCTTGCCAGAATTATTAATAATCACTTTCATATTAGTAACAAACAAAAAGAATTACAATTAGATCAAAGCGTAATATTTGATGGCTTATAGCATCCTAAAGAATTGGACTACCCATTACAACAAAGATTTAATTTAATTTGCATCAGTAGTTCCTCGTCCAAATAAATAAAAAATAATAAGTACCTAATAAACGGTATGGATATAGATAGTTGTCACTCCCTTTAGTTTTTGTGCAATACTATGGTAAACAGGTACACAAGGTAACACAAAAAGATAAGCAAAACCAGTATAAACCTGACCGTTGAATGTTTAAAACGTACATACAAAGCGAGACCATGGTAAACTGGTTGTGTATAACTTGATATGCAGTCGAGGATACTTGATTACAACCATTTGCATTCCACCGTTATGCAGTAGCATGCTCATTGTTTTTAATATTTATGCTGATCCCAGCTTCACAGCTTTTTATATTGAAGTTGTAACTCAGGTTTATTTGATTATATTTGCATATATTTATAAACCGACATTTTTCTCGTCGCCTCGTTTTACTGTTATTTTATTGGATGAGAACAAGATGGTTCAGGTTCGATTTCTGGGTTAGAATTGGTGATATTTGTTGATCAAGCCGGCTCATTCGAATCGCATTAAACACCTGGGTTTTAGCACCGTAGCTAGAAAATGTAGATTGGTTAATAATATTATTTAATAGTGGTTGTATTGTCTGTTGAGTCTTAGAGGGATTCTTCATCATGAGCAGCGTGCGCAAACGCGGCGATGTCGCGCAGCCTGTACTGTCCCTCTGACTCGAAACTAGAGCTTTTGTAAACTAGTATTTAAGTTAACTAACTAGTATTTAGGTAATTTAGTATGTCTCACGATAGTTAGTATGAAAATATACCAGTTAGTTGTTCCAGAACGTTCCACTAACTTTATTTTAACAAATGCAGAGAAACAATGTAGATTTTATTGCACAAATAGCCGCATTTTAACCTGGAGTAGGTTAAAATCCGTAAATTTTCTTTGCTCTATTTTCATATTTATCAACATTGGTATAAAGTCGAAAATTTGTTGCAAATGACAGATGTAGGTAATACATTGATGTTTGCACATAAATTGTTGGCTTCTAAACTAAATTAAAATCGGAAATGGTTTTCCAAATGTGCAAATTGTAACAAATATGAAATTGACTATATTTTACTTAATAAATATAGAAAGTTTCATATTTTTAATTAACTACTGTAATTTTTTTCTTTAAACTTCTTTAATATAAATATTATGTAGCCCTCCTATTATGTTCCTATAATTCCTATTTATTAACTTATCAAAATAATATTTATGCAAGGAGTAAATGCAAAGCTTTCGAAAAACGCTACAATTTTTTTTTTTTTTTATTTAAAGGGCTTTGTCGCTTGGCGACCATATCGCCCAGTGCAGGAAAAACAAAGTTTGGTTACTTATTACTAGCTTACGATCTACTTATCACTAATTTGTACAAGTGTTGTGCTTTATCGGACACTGGAAAAGCAAGCATGGAGTTACAAAGGCCAATGTCATTCACTCTTTGCGGACCAAAAATACTAACCCTAGTATTTTCATTCCGGGCACATTCCATCAAAATATGAAGGACATCATCAACCACTCCACATGAATCACAGCATGGTGACGGAACTTTTTTCATTAAATAATTAAACTTATTTGATGGAATATGTCCGGAACGGAGTCTTAAGGCGATAGTCATTAAATTTAAAATTTTATTATTTTTATAATTTTATTCGTTTTTGTTATCATGCAATATCAGCCCTAAACAGTTGATTACAACTATTATAACATAAAATAAACATTGAATTTTTTGAAAATAAGATTTGTTTCTTATCAACCCTCATTTGCAGCGTTTGGAAGCGTTCCGTTTAAACTCTGTAAATAAAAATCAATTGCTGTTCATTAGTCTCGCTAAAACTAGAAATCGGCTGAACCGATTTGGCTAATTTTTGTCTTGAATTATTGAAGTCCAGAGCAAGTTTAAAACATGATAATTTTTTTTTGTAAAATAAATATTGCATTGTTCTCTGTTATTTATCAAATTTTCTCATTTTATACTCGCTGTCGCTGTCTGTATTACATTTATCCTAATTCTTCTAAAGTCTAATCTACATTGCTTATATTTATTAAACACATACTTGTGAATGTTTGCTACAAAAGCTGGGATGAATCCATCATATTTTCATAACAAGAAATTCCCGCTAGAACCGTATCGTTGGATCAGTTTTGACCTGGCAATGATCCCAAACTGATGCTATCTGTGTTTTGAATGGAACTGCCATAATGCAGTAACTACCGACTGATCTTATGTTGATTCTGTAGTCGCAAACTAAACCGTCAAGATGAAGAAGTAGGTATTAACTTCATTAGAGTGCATCCGTTTAATGGTAAAGAGACCCAATCCGCTCCCTTTGCTCGGCATCACACTTATAATTCTTTTGGAGTTTCAAGCACCATAGGTGACACCAATTGCTTACTATCAGGTAATCTGTCTGTTTGTTTAAAACTATAAAAAAACAATGAACTAATAAGTAAAAGAATAAGGGTTGTTTAAAACTATTCTCTTACCAGGCGGCATGAACCTCAGGTTCCCCGTAGGAGGAGCAGCATATGGTATACCAAGAAACATTTCCACATACTGGAAATCATACTGCCGACTTGGTCTTACAATCAGTCCCCTTAAAGCCCCTTGCCTTAGGTGGTATTCCCTCGTCAGTCTTTTCCCTCCGTCATCGTTCGGAAAACTTCGGCTGTCTCCGTAAACATTTGACGCACCTTCGTTTGCCATCGGCAGCAAGAGTGAGACGAAAATACAAATAAACATATTGTGATTTATAAACGGAGTCGCGTGCCGGTTAGTGGCCATTTTGTTTATGAGCATCAGTTTGCTCGTTTTATGCTCAGCGTGCTCAAAATAGTTGCAGTTTTATTGTTTGTTTGCACTCAGCTTTTATTGTCCACTGTACACTCAGAGTCTGCGGTCTTAATCGCGATTTATTTTTAACTATTGATACATCGTTTCTAGTAACACAACACAAAACGCAAATATATTGACGAACTAAAAATATAATTATAATTTTGATCGCTTATATTTAATTTATCACAGATTGTTTTATTTTTTGTTGGTTTTTCTATAAATAAAAATGTATTAAAGTACGTTGTTAATTAATATTGACACTGCCTATTTTTGTTTCGTAATTTTTTGGCGATCGATAAACGGCGTTTGCGCGTTCTCGCCGCGTGATTCCAACTGGATAGCGTCCAAAGTTGTCCCCGCGAGTCTCTAATACCAAAATACTACGGCATTCGAAGCAGAGGGGGTGCGCATTGCTGAGATTATTTCTAAAGACGTGAACATTCCTTTCGCTCGATTTTCTTTTGTGTCCAGAATTTACTTAAATTAATAAAACTAAAAAATAACTACGTAGTTTAAAAATAAATTTGTACTTTAAAATTATATTCAGTTAGCTGTACAAGCACTACGGTACAGTAACAGATTTAGAAAATATAACTATGATATATTGTTCTACTAGTGTAGTTTGTTTTAAAACATTTAATCGCAATTACCAACCAATGTTTTTGACGTAAAATAGACACTTATGTTAATTTAGTTACAAATTAACAATACCGTACATATTCTATTTTATTTATTTATATTTAAATGTACTGTTTTCAGAAACCTTTTAAAACGTATTAATCAAAATATATTATTGAAGTATAATTATTGTAATTAAATATTATTATTTGCTCTTAATGAATTATAAAAAAAAACTAAATATAAAACACAACGTTACATCTTCCAAGGTGAAGAAATGCATAAGAAAATAATTATTTGATTTAGTTTAAAAGTAAATAATTATGTTGGATTTTTTTATTACTCTAACGTAGTTACAAAACGTTTCCAGTCTCAAGATAAATCTTGACAACGGATCTCATGTGCAGTGCGATCACCCATCGTCGTACGCGCATCTTTATAACCGTTGGACCAACACTGATCTATTTATGTTGCAGCACGTGGCAATCCGGATAATGACCGGCCAGGAAGGAAACAATGCTTTTAACCGGATGTTTGCCTGTTCAAAAGGGTAGCAGGAATAAAGGAAATTAACTGAAAATATCTGTTTCAAGTCATAAACGGACTGTTCTTCATGAGCAGCGTGCACGGACCTATGTCGTGCGCAGGCGTTGCTCATATTGAAGAGTCCCTCTGTGACTTGAAATCAGTGGAGCTTTTCTCAATATAGAGCTTTTGCTGCCTCATTTGTCGAGCAAGGGCGACTGCCGGACTAAGGGGTCTCTGGTTCGATTCCCGGTTCGGGCAAAACATTGCTGGGCTTTTTCGGTTTTTCGAAAAATTTCTCAGTAATATCACGGAGTCTGGAATTGTTCCCAGTATATAGCAATAGGCTCACCCCATATTACATGGGACTTATAACACAAATGGTGAAAAGTGGGTGTACATTATATAGCGGCATTACGTGCCGTAATGTGCACCTCTGCCTACCCCTTCGCGGATAAAAAAGGCGAGACTTCGTTGTGTGTGTGTAAATATAAGAAATACTGGGATAAATATCAGCATACTGATTTTAGTTATAACCGTTTTGAAGCGAAGGAGTAACAAATAATCAAACATACAAACTTTCACCTTTATAATAATACTAGCGGACCCGACAGACGTTGTTCTGTCTACACGTCTTTAATTTGAAAATTTTAAACTTTTTTTAATAAGATAAAACATTCTGGACCTTTTTGATGAAAATTGTTATTCAAATGTTATGACAATATCTAACGTCATTCATATTTGACACTGCGATGGTAGCGCCGTCTGTCGGATTCAATGTAAAACATTCCAAAATCAACAACTACTGATAAATTAAAAAATAATCAAAAAATCTTTGTCCAGCCGACAAAATTGTGAATCTAAACCATTCTCAGATCCTCTTGAACACACATTTCATCAAAATCCGTCTAGTCGTTTAAGAGGAGTTCAGTGACATACACACGTACAGAAGAATAGTAGATTAGAATAGTAGATTAGAATAGTAGATTAAAATAGTAGGAACTAAAAATTCTATGTGGGACGACAAAATGATATTATACATAGTTACCTCGATAGTCTTTGATTTAGTGATTATGTTTTATTATATTTTCTTTTATCTCATAAAGTGTGGGAGTATGTTATTAAAATAAAAAGGTACATTTGTATCACGAACGAATGACTACACTAGCTCTGACTCCTCTGTGGTTTTTAAAAGCCAAATTTTTTATACAAACCTAAAAATTAAATAATCATAACTCAGTGCTCTTCCTTTATAAAGTTTTATTTTGAGTCAATTTAACTAAAATGACTAGACGCGGCGAAGTCGCGCAATCTACTTACACTGCTCATGATTAAGAGTCCCTCTGTTACTCGAAACTAGTAGAGCTTTTCTTCATTATTTTACGTGAGTAAACCGTGATTTTTAATTAATTTAGTATGTCTCACGATAGTTATTATAAAAAATCATTTTTTTTTTACCATTCAGCAATTTTGTGACTAGGTCATTGTGTCTACAGAACAAAATAAAAAAATAACCCAATAATTTATTTGAAGTACTTATCTTATTCGAAGTATATTCTAAGAGCATGGCATTTATATGTATGTGTGTATTTGCATGTTTACTGCTCATTCGCGAAGCTGAAAATATATTGGCTAAGACTAACCGCCGTAATCAGAGTCATTTAATTTTTTCCTTAATCCAGCCCTTAGCAATTGTTTCAGGAACAAAATCGTTACTAAGGAATAATTTAAGTAATCATTATTAAAAGTCTCAGAGTACGGCATTTAGAGATTTGTTGGTGCCTACAGTTCACTTTCTTTCAAAGTTCTTTGTGAGCAAATATGAATAACCAGGTGGAAGCAATCAAATTAGAGTTGCAAGTACGTTCTAAATGTTTTATAGTGGAATTGGATATCCATTTTCTCACTCACACTGTAAAATACAATATAAAGCGTGATATGGCTAATTATATTATTCAAAATCTTTGGTTAAAAATCGAATTGACACAAGTTTTATAGAGTTTTCTGCTCTATTTTCTGCCTCGCACAGCAAAACCGTGGAATGAGCTGTCGTCGGCGACATTTCCAAACCGATACGACCTTCAAGCAAAGAGCGTACTCCTTTTTAAAAGGATGGCAACGCAATTGTAACGCTTCTGGTGTTGCGGGTGTCCATGAGCGGCGCTGATCGCTTACCATCAGGAGACACGTCTGCTAGTTTGCCGGCTTATACTATTAAAAAAAAATACTTCGACTGATATAGAGATTTTACTTTCAGATGTATATTTAATTTTGGCTGCAAGTGTATCGCATCTGTGCAATATTCGCTTGGTCTTTGTACAACGCCATCTTGGGAACGCGAAGCAAATTCCAGGAAATGCGAAGACGAATCGCCTAGTCGCTTCGCCAATTACGGAATCAATTTCGAGTTTATTTTAAGTATGATTATTTGTATGGACCGTAGGATTTGGCTTTTAATGCGTTTAATACGACGTAATAATGAGCATTTTGTTTAATAAATTAATATTTAAATGAGCCTCTGAGTACCTCTGAGTTTGTTTCGGCATTTCTTCTCAGAGTAGTCCCATAGGAAATGCCTCATCTAGTTATTTAAGAGATTGACGTGTAAAAGAGTTACATTGTAACCTATCTATACATATAATAAAATCGTAGAAAAGTGCTGTCTGTACATTGAAAATTAAATGTTATTAAATGAAAAGCTTTTGTCTGTTTGTCTGTTTGTCTGTTTGTCTGTTTGACTGTTTGTCTGTTTGTAATACGACTGTGCAATCTCAAAACGGCTGATCCGAGTTGGACATTTTCACAATACATATATGCTTAAATTTACATTTAGGTCTTCTAAATTTCCACTTTACTCGACCCAAGACCATCGAGGCATTACAAAACATGACGTTCATATATCAGTTCAGTTAAGCTAGAGACAAATTGCTTTAAAAATAAACTTTCAGGAGTTTGCTCACACCAGGTGCTGGTTCAGAGTATACAGGAATAGAGAATACAGAATTAGATTTGCACACATGGGTTTAATTGCTTTTTTTAATACAAACTATGATTCATACAACATAAAATGATGGGAAAGATATTTCTGTTGTTCGAGGAACTGAAATGATTCATCTTTAACAATAAAACGTCTTGGAACTAAGGGCTATGTCTGGTTGTGGATGCAAAGGATTTGATGATGACGACGGCTTAACATAAACTACTGAGAACTTTTCTAAAAATTTAAAAAATAATTGCCCTTTATATAAATCACGCCCGCATTTCATGCTTAATCGCAAACCCAACGGTGAGTACCATTGTGAATTTTTCACTGGTATTAATAAACAGTTTGGGAAAACATAGTGAGGAAACCTGAGTTTATAATTTATTATTCATTATAAGTTTGAAATCGCCAACCCGCATTGAGCAAGCGTGGTGATTAATGTTCAAACCTTCTCTGTGCGAAAAGCGACCTTTGGTCAGCAGTGGTAATTTATTGGCTGTTGATAATGATTCTTCTGATGATGATTGAAACCTGTACCCTACTCTAACCTAAACCTACTGCTGTACGATGTTTGCTTGCCTGATGGTGATGTATTAAATCTCAACCTACAGGAACTCAGACTATTACTATACAACGGATACAATATGCAAAGTTACTTTTAAAGTAAGTGGTACTTTTCTCAGAGTCAGTTTCTTTCTATGTCCTGTACCTAAATATCTTTCAACCTGTTTGTTCGTTACTGCTTCAAGTCAAAACGACTAAAGTTATCGAGATGAAAATAACAGGGGTAGATTGTGATCTAGAATAACACTCTCTCTCTCTGTAGTCGATTCCCTCACTGCTGAGGATCGTGACTCCGTTTGATTTCTTCGACCAGCTGCCTCCATCGGTTGCGTTCCGTTGCTTGGTGAAGAGCAGCGCTGATAGGCATCTCAAGCTGTTTGGAGATTTGATCTAGAATAACACATAGGCCATTATTTATCCCACGGGAACGCGGGTGAAGCCGCTGGCAGAAGCTAGTTATTAATAAATCTTTTTAAATTTCCTAACACAGTTTCAAGATGGCCGTCACCTGTCAAGCCGTCAGCAGTCAACGTTGTAATAAGGTGAGACAGCGTCACCGGGTTTAGAAGTGTTATGCTTAAAATATCACTTGTGTGTGTACTATGATAGTATGTAGAGTTGTAGGTAAGGTTAAGAAACTCGGTGTTATTATAGCATACGAGCAAGTAGGTATGTACAAACTTCCTACTAGTTGTAGAATGGCTTTTTGAATCACCTCATGGTGGGCTATCAACGGCAGTAACACTGAAAGAGTCACTATTTCACACCAGTGTTCTGTCAGGCTGTGGTAACATTTTAACCAAGATGTTTTTGGTAAAACACGGTGGTCCCAATCGTAAGTTTATATTTTGGAATTTTCAACATCTGGTGATTTCTGAGTCGTAGTTATTGCCATAGATGTTCATACGACTATCGATGCTAAAAAACTACAACAATACGAATTTTGCGAACGGCATAGAACTGAATCAATCAGCTTCGCACGAAAAAGCCGATACCGACTCCGGGAAATGTGAAACACGATATTTCAACTCGATAGCTTATCAAATTCTCGGACAGTTGAAACAGAAGTTCGTCGTGCGCATTTGGAATGTCACTCGAGAAATCCGGTTCAAAATACGACGAGCGAGAAAGACACGAGCAAAAAAGTGTCGCACACCACAGCTGCTCGTTTCCAGAGCTATCGATTGCAAAAAGTACAGACAAACAGACAAGCTAACGGCTTGTACACAAAGGGATCGTGTTTCGTGTGTTCCCCGTTTTTGGAATTTGCTTTTGCTGACCATCGTTTGCGTTTTGGCATTGTTCCGCCCAATTAGGTGGTCGGATTAGATGTATTTGTATTTGTTTTAATTGAATTCCACTGTGTTCATAAAAGATTCGTGCTGTCCAGGCAACATTGTGAAGCGTTGTTATTTATTGCATTTATTTTACGTGCACTGATACTGTGAGAGTATTTTGAATCGTGTTACAATTGGTTTTTTGTTACAATTAATATAGCTTCAGGCTTCTTTTACCTAAGGGGAGAGTACAGAACAAGGATACAACTAATTTACTTTTATACTTAACTTTCTGACAACACACTACCGCGTTGGTCGAGCGGTCGCAAGTGGCATCGCAATTGCGTGGGTTCGATTTCCAGGTCGAGCAAAGTATTGCTGGGCTATTTTCGGTATTTCGAAAATTTCTCAGTAATAGCACGGAATTTATAATTATTGCAATAGGTTCACCCCTTATTACATGGGACTTGTAGCACAAATGGTAAAAAAGTGGGTGTTTTTTGTACAGCGGCTTTGCGCCGTAATGTGCACCTCTGCCTACCACTTCGAGGATAAACGGCGTATCGTTGCACATGTTAAATTTTTGTTGGCGTCTACTGGATAGCTGTCCCATAACCTAGTGTATTGGCCATCTATTTAAAAATTACAGAAACTGTAGATGAAATCACTCTTTTACTGCCACACTCAGAGTCATTTAATGCTTACTTAAACTATTCTTTAGTAACGATTTTGTATGGAAAACAATTGCTAAGGACTGGGTTAAGTAACCATTAAATGATTCTGAGTGCGCGAGTTAATCTGTTACAAGACCAACGTAATAAGCGATTGCTTACCTCACACAATTGGAAGTTCTACATAAATCTTTTTGAAAGATCTGAAAAACAAATAACTTTTTTTGCAATGTTTTGCAAGAAAGCGGGTAAACGAACGCCCACGACGCATCTGTCCTAATCTACGGGCAAATATTTATTATACCATCCTATTAGGGGGTGCGTACAATCTGGTTGAGACGGATTTGTACGTACGCCGATATTGCATTGTCGGGAAATATGATTATATTTTTATTCGATTGTTTTGTCTTTACCGGATTTGTGGCTTACCGTTTTTGGGACATTGTTGCTTTGGTTTAATTTAAATTGGTTGGAGTTTTTCTTTTGTTTCGTTGTGTGCCGTAGTGTATGGCGGGGTTATCAATTTTCGGAGCGAGTTTGCTTCGCTTATGATTATGTTCAATTTGAATGAATCAATCAAAATGTTTAAGCCAGCGTTGTATGCAGAATCTCGTGCGATTTCCACTGGTTTATGTGTCAAAGTACTTTTTCGCATAAGTGTTTGTTTTTATTACGTTCTGTGTTATGAAATTGATTATAGAGAGTGACGATCTATAAGCGTTTTTCATGTTTAGGGAACTGCCCGGTTTGTGTGGTAACTGGAAAACCGGCTGCCGGTGTCGGGTTCGATTCCCGCACGGAGCAATGCTTTGAGTGATCCACAAATTGTTGATCCGGGTCTGGGTGTCATGTGCATGTGAACTTATGTACTGTACTCGTATGTTTATAAACGCAACCACGACACAGAAGAAAACCGTAGTGTTGTAAAAAATGCTTTTCACTTTGATTGTATTTAATTTTCTCTTATTATTTTGATTGCTTAGTTGTTTCAATTAATAAAAAAATTGTTTCAACGTTTTTTTCGGTTAGGGATACTTATAATCTGTCACGAAAACACTACGACACAACATCACGTCTTTTGTTATTGGGCGCCCACAATAACAGATGCCCACAGGTCTACATGTTAATGTAACACCCACATTTTGCTAATTACATTATGAGCCTTATGTTATAGACGGTGAGCTCATTGTCATATGGTTAACATATAAAATGTGATAGGGGTGAGACTTCTAACCCGTTAAGGCTGAGTACTACATCTAATTTTATGGACAAAAGTCGGGGGTCGAAGAGGTCGAATCCCCTCCCCCTAAAAATTATGGCTATTTTAATATTTTTTTTACTTTTTTTGATATCAAAGGTTGGACAAACGGTAGCTAATAACCTTGGCTAACTAATTCATTACTTTTTTCAGATGTTTGATAATGTTTTGGTGAGAAAAAAAATCATTTGTGAATTATTTTTACCGAAAAAATCACTATTTTTCAATATTTTCAATTAGGGGTTCAACCCCCTATTTATGTCAAAGCCTTATATTTTTTACACCCCAGAAAATTCAAGAAGTTGTCGATAATATTAGTTGTAGTATTCAGCCTTAACGGGTTAGAAGTCCCACCCCTATCACATTGTATACATATTGTGTAAGTCATTTATACAAAAACTTATTAATATTTTTGGACACTTTTGCTTTTTGAAAGAGGGTGAGGATTATACTTTACTAGTTTCTGCCAGCGGCTTTTCTCGAGTTCCCGTAATAGAAAAAGTAGCCTATACTTTATTCTAGACACTAATCTACCCCTGTTTCAAATTTCATGTTGATTCCTTCAGCGGTTTTGATGTAAAAGAGTATTAGACACACAAACATACAAACTTTCCCATTTATAATATTAGTAGGATAGGTATAGAGTTATCAAATACACTCTTTTATAGCACGTAGCCTTATAGCAGAATTTGGTATTCAAATTGTATTCAACAAAAATGATAAGATGCGAAAAGCAGTAGGTGTCAACAGCTCCGAAGATATTAACCACCATTACTGATGGTAGCCATGGATAAAACAGGGACAGAATTACAAATGTCCCATTAAAACGAACTGTATTTTTGTGCTCCCCATATTTATTCAAATTAATTGCTTTTTTATAGCGTCTGTTGAAAATCTTCACTTTTTTGGCGACAATTTTTTTTTTTTATGGCAACCAAAATTTATTTGTTACCGATGTATTAATAAGTTAGTGACTACATAATACATTTATTTATTCTATAACTGAAATGTAATTTAATTTAGTAGTAATAATAATTCGGATAATTATTCTAGAAAATAAGAAAAATTCCCCTGGTTATTTTTTGGTTGTAGAATTAAAAAATTACGTAAATGAACATGGAATATAAAATTCTTGTAATTTGGGCTGAGTGTCAAACGAGAAGCGGTTTTTTGGTATTGTAATAAAACTTAAAATTCATCGTCGACATTGTATATATTAGTATTCAGTATTACCTGCCAATAAGAGCCTTTCCAGTTCCACGTTTTTAAAACCATGTCTCCAAAATCATAAATATCATTGCAATGTAAATTAACTTAACTACACAAAATTTTTGTAGAATACGATAAATCCTTTTAAACATTAATCATTGTTACATAATGTAGTGCAAATGACAAGAAACATGCCACATCTGCCTGTCCAATCTATGTCAACTGTATAACTACCACGAGTTACGAAGAAAAAGCTTAATAACATACAAATAGACAAACAAACCGACTTATTTCTTACACTCATTCGCGTTATTACAGAAACTGGATAGCAAACATATAAATCTACGTTATACTGCTGTTACATTTTAGTTCGAGAGACCGAGTATTGGTATTCGTAGATTGTTCGGTTCTGCCCAAAACTTTTCTGTATGTATGTTTCTGGACTAGCTGCGGACTACCTAGCGGGTTACCAGGTCTCAGACTCAAAAAGCAGGAGTAGGAATGATTAGGTTTTAGTCAGTAAGAGTTTGAAACTCCTTCTCGTCTCACCCAAGGCGAGAAAACTCAGTAGAAGATTGTACCTCCTCAAAAAAAGGTATTCAACGATCATTAATAGTGTCTTAAGGTAAGCGTCCACAGACCTGCACCGTACGCATCGTACGCATTCCGTATGATGTCATCGGTACGCATCGCAAGTAGGCATTCAAATGATGCGGATCAGTGGACGCAGTTGTATGAGTTTCTATACAAGACAAACTACAACTCGTTGCGTGCAATGCGTACGATGCGGGCCTGTGGACGCGTACCTTTAGAGATGAAGCAGCTAAGACCGAGATTGGCTCTCGGACTAGCCGTGTTTGGACGTCGGGGCTGCAAATCGAGCGGATAGCTAAGTAATTATGTTGGATGTTTTGCATGCTAAGATAAACAGTTGCTAATATTGAGTGATCTGTTCCTTTAGTTTTCGATGAAGATAGATGTTAGCACAGAGCGCAGTAACGTTTCGCATAGAATAAACTTTGTCTTAAAATAAAATCAGACGATACTGTATGTGAGTATATATAATAGTATTCAATTTATAATTGAGACCTTATTTTTTAGATGCACTTAACTAAGGTCTATATTTGAGTGATGTTAGAGTATTCGGGCATATGACTCACAAATTATAAGTAATAATTTTTATTAGTATTCAATATTATTGTTATTATCCAACAAGTCAACTTGAACAGTTTTATCGAAATGTCGAAACGTTACGTGTCTTTGTATTTTGTAGATCGCTACTTATGACATCATCAAATTAATAAATGAAAGTACGATTATTTTGGGATATTATATATATTATAATATTGAAAACTTAAAATAATTTATTTTTGACCTCGCACCTCCCTACCTAAAATGTATGCTTATCTATTGCAGAAACTGGGATGGTTTACAAAAATTCTACGTATCTACCAAACATTTCTTCAACACACATAATTCCTATCACGCAAACCCTGAGACGTGATTGAACACCATTTTCCCGAGAAGTCGGAGCAACTTTGTTTCTTGTTAACTCTCAAAGTGGGATTTGTCGCTGATAGAGCCTCGAAACGACATGATAACAACTGTCTTATCTACGTCTGATTTAATATTATTCTATGTCTACCCTCGGGTAAGATGGACGCTATTTTATCAGATAATACATTCTCATTTTTCCTTTAGTTTCGAAGTAAATAAAGTCTAGAATTGCTTGTGCTGTAGTCAGTTTTATCTTGTATGGCAGTATGTTGTTCGGATGTTGACATATTTAAGGGTTTTCTTGTATACGTACAAGGATACATTATTTGTAAACAAATCAGCACAAAAGTTTGTCCAAAGTTAGTGATCTCCTTTCAATGTATCTTTTATTTGCTTCTACCAGTGGGTTTGCCCGCATTACCGTGTAGCCTGTGTGTTATTCTAGACCATAATCTAACCCAGTTCCAAATTTCATTCCGATACCTTCAGCCATTTTTAAGTGATTGAGTAACAAACATTTACTCATAAACTTTCGACACCCGAAACAACAGAGGCGTTATAAGTGCGTTGCCGGCCTTTTGGGAGTTAGAAATTTTACGGTTGTTAGGGAATCGGGGATGGGGAAGATTGGAAAGAAGGGATAATTGGGCCCCCGGTAATCTCGCTCACACGACGAAACACAACGCAAGCGTTGTTTCACGTCGGTTTTCTGTGAGACCGTGGTATCACTCCAGTCAAGCCGATTCATTTGTTCGCATAACACTTAAATGTGATAATTCTATACCGAGATGATGAGAAAAAATGGTTTTCCACACCGTTTACCCGACTGACCTAAAAATAAAACAATTCCATTCGCGCCCATCAACGAGTCCAAAACTTTCTAAAACAAAAAATGGAGAAAAAAAAACATTTTTAACACTAAATTGAAAAACACACGAAATGTTCAAACGTTCATGTTTTGTTGACAGTCCAGAGAAAAAGTGGCATATGTTCGTCAGTCAGTAACATAAAAGGAATGTTGATAAGGGTTCAGTTTTGTTCAATAAAAAAGTAGGTACCATCCTTTGTATTGATTTAGACTTCAGACTTCGCTACGGCCATGGCCCGGTGCGGGTAAAACCCGGAGTACTGATTTCTTTTGATTCTTAATTTTTGTTAGGATTTATTACCAATCTATATACTACATAATATAATAAAAATATCCATCAACTAGTTTTTGTCAGCGGCTTTGCTCGTATACTTTGGCTTATGTGTAGACCATAATCTACCCCATGTTCTAATTTCATCTGGATCCCAGCAGTCGTTTTGCCGTAAAGATGTAACAAACAAACAAACATACAAGTTTTTTGTATTTACCCTGAATATTTATTCATGTTTTATATGTAACTTTTATATGTGCATGTGAACTTGTATGTTTGTAAACGCACCCACGACATAGGAAAAAATAGTAACGTGGTGCAACGTTTTTTTTTTAAATAATAATATGTAATTCATGAATAAATTCCGGATTTGCTACCGTACTCAGAGACATTTAATGATTACTTAAACTCCTCCTTAGTATCGTGCGTGATGATATTGAAAAACTCAAATATGTAAGTACTAAAAATTTAACACAGGAACTAACTTCAAAAGTAAATACACATTTTGTAGATTTTATGTTTGAGATCGACTCGCTTGTACCTTTTTAATAACTTTGTTCATAAAATTTTCTAAGTCGCCAACAAACCCCAGAGTTTTGGTAGATTAGGGTAAGTAATTAAAATACTTTATCTTAAAGTTACCACAGTACCCTTAGTTCGAGTTTGGTTTACGTTGGATTAAAACGAAACGAGAGTGCGTTCCGCGCTCTGATTGGTTGGTTTTATCGCACCGGCCAATCAGAGCGCCAAACCCGCTCTCTTTGCGTTTTCGTTCAACGTAAAGTAAACTAATACTAAGGGTACAGAGCTCTTAAGATTAACGCAAGTCTTGTTTATGTATATCGTTGTAATTAATCAATTAAATTATTGTTATTTATTGTGGATCTAGGTATTAGCAACTTGAATGGGTCCACCAGGTAGTACAACACTCAGACTGAATACTAGTATTAAGGTAAGCGTCCTCAGGACCGCATCGTACGCATTCCGTATGACGTCATCAGTACGCATCGCATGTAGGCATTGCTAATGACGCAGTGAGTACGATGCGGATCAGTGGACACAGTTGTATGAGTTTCTATACAAAACAAACTAAAATCCGTTGCGTGGGGCGCGTGCGATGCGTACGATGCGGGCCTGTGGACGCATACCTTTAAGCACAGAAATAATATTGCTCTGCGAAAGCTGCTGATATGCAGCACAATTTAATTTTAATGCCACTAGCTTTTGCCAATGGCTTCGCCCGCGTTCCCGTAGGATAAAAAAATGGTGAATGTGGTATTCTGAACCATATCCTATCCTTATTTTGCCATTTTGACGTGAAGTAAGTAGTAAGAAACAAATATACAAACTTTCGCATTTATAGTATAAGTAGGATTTTTTGAAAGCCTACTATTACAAAAATAAAATATAACATCACCAGTAGCAGCGCGACAATCGCCGCGTCGATCGTGTGTCATGGAATGCTGCTCATGAATATGAGCCTCCAGCATGGCTTGAAATTAGTCGAGTTCATCGTCGAACAATTACGTGAGTAAGCCGATAACATAATAATTAATTTATTACGTCTCAAGAGAATTAAAAAAAAAAAACATTTACCTACAAAAATATATTCCATAAAACTGAGATTCATAACAAATGAAACAAGAAACAATCGGAGACAAAGCAAAAGGGTTGGCGCGGACTAAGTTGGACACAAAGTGACGTAATGAATACGTCCGTCCTAAATGGAAGGTGACAAGACAAGGGTCGCGGAGGTCAGGACTTTAACACGTATTGATAATACGAGGCAAGGGTTTAAGTGAAAATGGGGACGGAGATGCTAAACTTGTGTTTGACATTGAGTGACCTCCAAACAACGCTTTGTTTTTCGACCCGGGACTTACATCGTGTCACGTTGTCGACAGCTCCTGGAATGTAGATAGCAAAGCCTTTTGTATTTTTTCCCCATCTTTTCCAACTTATATTTTCTTTTTTGTTTCGTCTTTTAATAGATTTTTGTATGTACAACTGACTGATATTATAGAGTTCATTGAACTTATATTCATTTTTAAAGAAGGGCAAAATTAAAAGTACCTTTAACCGACGAGCATGCATGAAAAGACTGATGACTGTTGATGAAGCGAAAGAGGTAAGAGTCGTAGCAATTGGCAGTCCATTGTCTCTGCCTACCCCCATGAGAGGAGACAGGCGTGAAGTTATGTATGTATGTACTAATTTTTTAAAAGTGCTGGACCGTTTGTTACTTGTATGTGATACTTAATTAGAAAGGTGGGAACTTACATTTTTTCTAAGTCAGGAATTAATTTATATTATTGATTTTCTATATTTACAGCAGCAGCACAGAGCATGTGACAAATGACAGAAGTCGCACATAGACGTTTGACGAATAAATCAACCGATGACGACATAAATCCTACATCGCACATGCGAATAAACATGGATAGAAAATCCAAATGAACAACAGTTTGGCAGAAAGCCCGCCAGTCACGATCGCCTACCCTGGTTGAAGGATCCTCCTTTTTATAAGGAACTTTACTCACTATTCCCTAAACATGCAACTCGCATACTGAGAAGAAGTGATTTATCTAACCCTTCTAAGATATAGGTACCATAATACCAACAAAAATCGCGAACCACGTTTCGGAAGGCATAACTTCCTTTAAACACTCGGGTGAGTAAATCGAATTTGTCAAAGTTTCCCATCGTGAAACGTTATCAATCAAAAACATTGAAACAAACTTACTAAGAGACAATTTTCCCAACGTTACATAGGAAATTGTTAATAAATTCTTCGGGTCGCTCGCTGTGGTAAAGAAAACATTTAGAAATGAAATCGAAAGTTGAAAATCAAATTACTTAGCTAGTGATTAGCTAGTTAGTGAGATATTGGCGGTAGGTACAGGGTGTATTAGCCGGTATGTGTCCAACAGCTGCACTGCTTCTACCATATCTATTACATCTAAGTTTTTCTATTGAATTCATATATGTCAGAGATAACAGATAAGTATCTCACTATCGATATGTTGGTTACAATATCAGACTCAACAGGTATCAGGTAACAAATTAGGTATACAGTTGAAAGACATGACGGTTCAATATACGACCGCATTGGTCGGCTGCTGGACGAGAAGTGATCAATACACCGCTCAGCCGATGAATCCTTGACTCCGCCGAACGCTGATGGGGGCGTTAGTATTCTCGATTCCGACATATAGAATTTCTTATCAACAAAATTCCATTTGCATATTTTCAAAACTTCGAATATTGTTTAAACAGCGCAATGGCACACAGCTTAAACCTCAAACATTAAACCGTCAACTTCTAACTTGTACAGATAAGGATAGTTCTGCCTGTCCCACTTTGTATACCAAATAGGCCGCGAGAAATGTTCACAAACTTTGCTCGGAGAACTTAAGATTTGTGTTAGATACCCTTCATTCGAAACTAGCGTTTACGTTCGTTGTCACTCCCGTAGTATGACGTATTTTTTTAATGGCTGCCTCGTTGTCAATTGGCAGCTGTTACTATCGAACGAAAAGTATTAGGTTCATACATAAGCAGATGGATCACTTATGGTTAGCAATCGGTACTGTTCAAAGGCATTTCAACACCAGAGGAGTTAGTTTAGGCTATTTTGAAGATTGGGGAAGACTAGGGCTGGGTTTTTTCTCTTTAACTGCCTAGAAAGATTACTAATCGCAGCTGTGACTATCGAGTGAACGAAGCAAGTCTTGCGTTTGCGGTTTCTTCAGTTTTTCGAATCAATTATAGCAAGGATTCTGTGCCAATACCATGGTGTAGTAATAAGCTCACAACTCATTACATAACTCTCATAACACATAAGTGGTTATTAAAGTTGTGTATCGGAATGTGGTGTTAAGCATTAAATGATTTTGATAAAAGTCAGAAGAAAGATATAGCGGTAAAATGAACCTTAAGAATAATTAACAAAAATGTTGTTAATTCAATTTTGGTTGAGCACGCAGCGAGATATTTTGAGGAGGTTCTTTAAATAAACATTGCCTGAAGTAACCGCCGTTCAAGATTTATAGCTCTTTGCATAATAACACGGAATAAATTAATTATTACCTGTTCGCTTGCATAATTTCATGGCTTCAAGTTTATTTAGGACTTAGGGGGACGTTTTTACTGAGTAAGGTACACAAGTGAACATGCCTAATATAATTTCTAATTTGTTTTTGTAAGAATGTAATTAAATGACGTCACTCTTGTCTTTGCGTAGGCAGGCGTTGTTCTGCTTTAACTGAGATTGACTTTGAAATTAAATTAAAAAAAAAAAACAAATTTTGTAAAGGCTAGTTGTATTGTTCCGCTAAAGGGTGCTCTTCCACCAGAAATGTGCTATGTATCTATGCTACAAAGGTGTAATAACTAAGCTGTGAAACTATGTGACCGTTTCCACCGATACTAAGTGCGAGTAAGATGTGCTATAAAGATCAGCCACCGCAAAGTAACTGCGAGCCATAACTATTGCAGTTTTTAACATGGTATTTTAGAGCATGTCATTGTGTAATATTATCTTCCAGTTTCTTGTTAAAGATTCCCAAAGGACTATCCCACTTAATTTAAATGACATCACCGGTACTCATAAATAACATTGATCCAAAGAAGTAACCTATTTGAAAAGTTATGTTGAAAATGATTCGAAATGTATAAAACTTTGCCAATAACCACGTGTCGGTGATGAAGGTGGAAAACTTGCACATAAAATGTTTCTATTTGCTAATAAACAAGCTTGGTACAGTTCATTTGTCAGTGGTGCCACGGCATCAGTTGG
Organism: Spodoptera frugiperda; assembly: GCF_023101765.2. Classification (NCBI taxonomy): domain Eukaryota; kingdom Metazoa; phylum Arthropoda; class Insecta; order Lepidoptera; family Noctuidae; genus Spodoptera; species Spodoptera frugiperda. The sequence continues at coordinate 13,278,340 of NC_064223.1, read as the reverse complement.
GAGATGGTCCAAGTAAAGAGATCTTGCGACTCATAGCTAAGCTGGTATTGCCAGCTAATTTTTATAGCTGACTAGCTGCTTCCGCGCGGTTTCACCCGCCCTGCTTGGCTCCTATTGGTCATAGCGTGATGTTTTATAGCCTATAGCCTTCCTCGATAAATGCACTATTCAACACAAAAAGAATTATTCAAATCGGACCAGTAGTTCCAGAGATTAGCGCGTTCAAACAAACAAACAAACTCTTCAGCTTTATAATATTAGTATAGATGGGAACTAACTTAGTGTAAGTGACTAGCTACTCGCTATCCGCGTCTCCGTTACTATTGATCACAGCGTGATAGCAGTTATTAACCTTCCTTAATAAATAGACTATCTAACACAACAATAATTTCCGAAATCGAACCAGTAGTATCGGAAATTAGTACATACAAACAAACAAACGAAGTATTAGTAACCTTACTCATAAAATATTGACATAAATAATAGGACTTAATATTTATTAATAGGTACGCTTCAGATAGTGTTGGTCGAAATCTGGCTACACGTAGAGATGGGCGATGGATTGTAACTATGAATATGACTGAATGGTGAGTAAAGTACCACAAAACTGATATAATCAGAAATTAAAAGATAATCGAGAGTAATTAAAGAACATATTAAAATGATCAAAACACGATTATAATAGAAGAGGTTTTGTTAAACTGAACATATTTTTTATGTTTTTTATGGTATAAGCCAGTAAACCATCTTACAGATCACCTGATGGTAAGCTGCTGCCCATGGACACTCGAAACACCAGAGGCGTTACAAGTGCGTTGCCGGCCTTTCGGGTGTTAGGAATTTAAAGGTTGTTGGGGAATCGGGGATTGGGACGATTGGGCCAAAAATCAGTTGTTATCATCTAGAATCGGTTAAGTTTTGATTTTATCGCTTCCCTCCTAAAACTTAGACCATACAATAAACACAACGGTGCGGTCGCGGTCGCGTATGTGCAAATTACACTCGCAAATTTATTAGAACATTTCGTTTTAGAATTATTGTAGCTGTTTTTGGTTTCAACGATAATGTACGTCAGAAATCAGATTCTAATTCCCCACTTGAACTTATGTTACATTACAGAGATAAGGTGCATTTTAAGTAATGTAATGTGCAAAGGTTATGTCTTTTTGATAATTGTGTTATACCTATTTGTATTATAATGGTGATTTTCCACTAGAGATGTATTATGCTACGTTTTCACTTTTTTTTTCTTCCAACAGTCATATTCATTGGTACACATAGCATAGTACTGATGGAAACGGACTCAACTAAGCTGTTTTTTACATGCTATGGATGTGTGTTATGGATGGCGCCCCTACTATCGATACATCGCATACTCGCTATATAAACAAATTACAATGCATTCATAAAGATTTTAGAATCCAACATATGTATTAGAATAATACAAAACCGATTTTCAAACAATGTCATAGCTCCGAAAATCTCGTACACATAATATAAATGATCTGAAATATCAAAGACAAATTGGATTACAATTAATACTGTTTGTTGTTGATTTACGCAAATTGTTATTACTATTGTAAATGGGAACGTGGATTTGAATTGTGTGATGTAGAATCTTTTTTTTTTTTTTTTTTTTTTTATTGTTAAATGGGACGACGTTTGGCCGCTATCTCACCTGATGGTAAGTGATGATGTGGCCTACGATGGAGCACGTCTGCCCATTAGCAACCTATTCACTCGGGCTTTAAAGACACCCAGGTTATACCCATCAGGAAACACAGACTCCGGCAAGGAGTTCCACTCCCTAGCAGTTCGCACAAGGAAGCTTGAAGCGAAGCGCTTCGTGCGTGTGGGTGGGATATCCACCATGAATCGGTGACGCCTCGCCGATTGTCTTGTGGTTCGATGATGGAAAGGACTAGGAGGAATCAAGTTGTGCAATTCCCCCGCACACTCTCCGAAATGTATCCGGTAAAAAACGGAAAGGCTTGCGACCTTGCGCCTGTGTTCAAGGCTTTGAAGCCGGGCCTCCACAAGCGCATCATCGTTGATGAGCTTCTTGGCACGCCTTTCAATGTGTTCGAGCGCATCCAGCTGGCATTTAGCCGAGCCGTCCCAAAGGTGAGAACAGTACTCCATACATGACCGAACCTGCGCTTGGTACAGGCTCAGCAGTTGTTCTGGTGTGAAGTACCGTCTCACCTTCGAGAGGATACCCAATTTCCTACCAGCCAGATGCGCCTTCGACTCTATATATGAGCCGAAGTTTAGCGTTGGCGATAGAGTTACGCCAAGAAGCTCTAGATGATCCGATACTGGAACAGATACATTTCGGAAAGTAGGAGCCAGCGGAAATTGACTCCGTTTGGCGGAGAATAGACACGCCTGGGTTTTGGTAGCGTTGAACTTGACCAAGTTGGCGTCTCCCCAGTCGGAGACCGCCTTCAAGGACGAGTTCAACCGTTCGACCATGGATTCTCTTAGAGACTGGATCTGTGTTCCGCTAGTCCGCGCATCGGACACATACCTTTCAACAACTGTGCTGTCATCTGCATACCCAAAGATACCGGGCTTAAGCAGGTCGTTGATGTGCAGCAAAAAGAGCGTTGCTGAAAGTACTGACCCCTGAGGAACTCCGGCGTTGATGCCAAATTGGTCAGACGAGCAGCCATCGATGACTACTCGAATTGACCGATCCCTCAGGAAGTCTGCAATCCATTTGCACAGATCAGCGGGAAGTCCATATGCAGGAAGCTTGCCGATAAGGCTGTCGTGCCACACCCTATCTGATTGATATTCAGGAAATTTAAGGAGTAAATAGGGTGGGATATGTAGCCTTTGTCGTGTTAATTGGAAATAGTCTGCCTTCTCAAGCCGTAAGTTCTTAGTACGATTATCGACAAGAAATCACGTCGTGTACTATATTCCAGATTCTCGCAAAACTAAATTTATTATAGATATCTTGTTCAAATCTTTTACTTTTTAAGAAAAATGAAGAATGACATGTAAAAGTAGCGCAGTATTACTTGTAACAAAAATATTGTTTTTAATGTAATATTTATGTTTGCTAATTTTAAGTGTGGGAGAGCCATGCTTTGGCACGAATAGGCCTTACAGAATTAGACGTAAAACAACGCTTGCGTTGTGTTTCGTTGTGTGAGTGAGATTACCGGAGGCCCAATTGCCCTCCTTCCCAATCTTCCCAACCCCCGATTTCCCAACAATCCTTAAATTCCTAACCCTAAAAAGGCCGGCAAAGCACTTGTAATGCTTCTGGTGTTTCGGGTGTCCATTGGCGGCGGCGATAGCTTACCGTGATCCGTCTGCTCGTTTACCGGCTTATACCATAAAAAAGAAGTATAATATTTAATATTATATTCTATTTCAACACTACCATTTCTACCCACGGGTGTTATATAAAGCGTCTAAGGGACAAACTATAAAAGCATATTTACAAGGCAGGAGCATTCTCTGATAAACCTAAACCTACTACGATTTCACACACGTCTGCCTAGCATTGATCACAATCTTCTCATGTATAGTAAATCAACAGCATGTTATATTTAAGCAAAATTATACCTACGTACAGCAGATTTTAAAGTGGTTTTTCCTTATGTAAAGCTTAGTAGCAACTACAGGATTAATCTAAAATTAATTACTAAACGTTTTGTGTTTAGTGCAAACGCAATTAAAGAGGCCACATACCGCGCATAATTGCGGAAGTAGGGATGTGGGTAGGTTAGGAGCATAGTCGATGTTTTATTAATCGATAATTTTGAACTTTGGTACGTAATAATATGATATTGAATTATTAAACCTCATCAATTCTTATATCATTGTTTAGCTTTCTTTTAAAACGAATCGTGGAAACAGGGTGGCGTTAATATTTTTCCTCTACAGTGGGCGGTGAATATACATATTACAATATGTATGTAAAACATTTTTTTCGAATGTTTCAGTAAACAAAAATTACTGGCTTAAACGAAAAAATTAAAAAAGAAAATTTGTTTTCAAACTTTATACTATGCCATTACCAGGGACTAAACTCGACGCCTATCAACATGCAACAGCATTTGATATTGCCAAAGAATTAAAACGACAAACATATCAAAATCTTTTAAAGTTTTATAATATTTAAAACATTGAATTATGAGTTTTAACTAAAATATTTATTTATGTACCGTATGGGGAAACCTCTAATCACCAAATTTAAACCACATATTTGTTATCATCTTGGCTGACAATATACGAAAAATTTGTGAAATAGGCCCAGTAGTTAACCCAAAAAATCCCTTTGTATGCTTAAACCTTGAAAACTACGATGATTGATGCGGTTTTTTAATTGATATAGTTATTCAAGAGATAGGTTTATATGTATAACATGCATAATATATCAACATTGCATCCATGCAAAGCTGGGGCGGGTCGCTAGTATTTATAAAAAAGCTTTAGTTCAAGAAAAACGGGCAAACGGTGTCCCATCACTACGCGGAAGCAAATATCCGTTAGCTCGGAGAGAGCTTTATTTTTTAATTCAGTGCACCTTAAATATGTTATTATGTGGTTCATTATCTCAGCTTTTAATTTATTTATATTAATAGCTAGCTGGCGTGTTTGTGAAGCGACTTTATCTATTTTAATTATTATGTTAAGGCAGAACTAGACTTATTCTTTGAAGTTCCAAGGCTAAGTTTAGGTCGCTGTTCCACCAGAGATGTGCTATGCTGCGTCGCGATGGCTTCCACCAATCATGTCAAAGTCAAAGCATTTATTTCAATTAATCCTAAATTAGGCACTTTTGAAACGTCAAATTAAATTGTCCGTCAGTCTGTCTGTCAGTGAAGCTAGGCGCTCGTTCCAAAGTGTTGCTTCGAATGGAGAAGAACGAGCAAGAAACTCCATCGTTACTCTTTTCAAAAAATGTTTTTTACAATATCTCTGATACATTATTTGATCATTTACCTATTGTATATATATGTAGGAACAATGTAACTACAATACGACGTCAAAACTATGGGACATGTTCATTGGTACACATAGCACTGGTGAACGAAACGGCCTCAGCTAAGTTTTGCTTTTTATATCGAAAGATGCGTGCATGAGTGCTATCCCTACAATCGATCCATCATATCGACACCCGCTAAGTATAAGTATGTATCTGCCAGATACACGAAATGGTTTTTATTGCATTTTTAGCTTTAACGTACCTGTATCTATCCAATAAAAAAATATCAAAAAAATTGTAACAGCCGAACATGGTTTTTTTTCAGACGCATAAGTATTTATCTGAATTAGCTAGGAAATAAATACAACGTACAAATATGGAAGTTCCAGTTAAATAGTAGTACGCGGGGGATCGAGACGCGGGGTGCGGGCATCTGCCGCTCGCTCAGTTCTTCGCGGTAACAGCGAGCGGCACGCGCGAGCGGTGCGTTATATTTTATTAATATAGTGAACGCTATAAATTCTTAGTATCGTTAAAGCAAAATGCAATTAAAAGGCGACAGAATCTCACCATGTCACCACCAAATGAGATTTATTCGTCACCTAGACAACGTAAGTCCTAATGATAATTATTATGGAATTTTAGCCATTCCCGGTGCATAAGTGTGTATCTACGTAGTTACACATTTATACACTGGATTCAATTTTAATTGTAAAATGTATCTAGGCACTTAACTACTTATTCCATGGATATCGCGTAAAATATTCGATAAATATTCCATTGAAAAAGTGTGGATGTGGCAGTTAGAGTATTTTGATTCATTCTAAGACCGGAGTAAAATTATCTATGTGTTATAAAACAAAACCATAAACCTTTACAAACAAAATTTCCTTGTAAACATAAACTGTACTTAATTTTAAACTCAGTTACCAAATTTCAAACCATAAATCCTTAAAATGACAAAGATATGACAATTTATAATTTTTGCAATCTTAAATTTGCTCTCCTGTAAAATTTAACTTTTTCAGTTACTTACTTATACTTAGGACGTGTCGATATACTCGAGCTGCGCAGCTTCCTTAAAAGATGGAAAGAACCCTAAGTGTGCATTTACACACATCCATAGCACGTATCCATAGCAAGTATCTTTCCATATAAAAATATATGTCAGTTGAGTCCGTATCCACTGGTGCTGGGCCATGTGTGCCAATGAACATGATTGGTGGATACCAAACGCATCTACAGCAACGTAGCATAGCACATCTCTGGTAGAAAAGCACCATATCTTCAATGGCATAATAACTTTGTTTTCTGTTTATGACATACTCTGAATAATTTAAAATTTCAATTGTAAAAATATGTTGCAGGTTGCATTACATTCAGCACGTAACTTCCCTCGAGAAATTCAACAGAAAGCGTAGTCTTACAATATTCGATCACGTACCTACTGCCAGGTATAAATCTTTGAAAATGAATTTTAAGAAATACATAAAGTATTATTTTGGTTTTTTTTATTTGTTTAACATTCTCTAGATTTACATTTTTAAATACTACACATATAAAATAAAATAATATTTAAAAATATAAAAATAGGAGCCGACCAGTAGCGGGAGCATGGTCCAAGCCACCGGTGGTTAGGGCTCCAGAGACAGAAACCTCCTCACAATACGTGCCGTTTCGAGGAGTACTGCCTTCTGCATCAGGCCCTTGATCCATCCGCCCAAGCCCAGCCTCCTAAGGTGGTTGTCGAGGCTGTTGGGAATTAATCCATTGGCCGACACGACTATCGGCACAACGATAGCCGAATCCACATTCCACATGTCGACAACCTCGTGAGCCAAGTCAAGATATTTTATTTGTTTATCTTTTTCAGCTTTCACGAGGTTCTCGTCATGAGGGATGGTGATATCGATTATCATCGTGCGGCGCGCTTGTCGGTCTATCACCACTATATCAGGTTTATTGGCTACAATAGTCCTGTCAGTGATGATAGATCGATCCCAGTACAACGTGATATGGCCGTTTTCGAGAACTGGATCGGGCACATACTTGTAGTATGGAACCTCAAACTCAACAAGTTGGTACTGCAAAGCAAGTTGCTGGTGAATAATCTTGGCCACCTGATTATGTCTATGCAAATATTCACCATTAGCCAAACGACCACAACCAGAAATTATATGTCTTATGGATTCACCAGGACTATGACATGCCCGACATATGTCAACGGTCCCATCCTTAATAATATATTTCCGGTAGTTATTCGTAAGGATAACTTCGTCCATAATTGCACAGACAAATCCTTCAGTTTCTCCAAAGAGATTACTGAATCGTAGCCAAGATACGGACGCTAGAAAATCTACACTGGGTCCATGAAGGGCCCGGAAGAAGCGTCCGTGGAGCTCCTTGCTATGCCATACCTCCTTGCGGTCATTGACGCTTAGTACCACAGGTTTGCGCCAGTTCTCTTTTGCTAAAGATAGTGGAGTGAATCCATTGTCCACTGCCGCTACTTCTCGATGCATACCCTCGTTTACTTTCAGGAAATATTCCCTGAGGTTGCACACCTCACGGTTATGAAGGGTCTTAGCATTTAATAAGCCTCGACCTCCACATTTCCGCGGGATGTACAACCTCATGATCGATGAACGAGGGTGATGCATACGATTTGCAGTCAGCAGTGTTCGGACTCGCCTATCCAGGGTGTCAAGTTCAGTCTGAGTCCACTTGAGTATACCAAAAGAATACATCAGAACCGGCATGACCCAACCGTTATAGGCTCGCACCTTGTTTCCGCCTGATAATGAACTTTTCAGCACTTTATTCAGGCGGCCAAAGAAGCGTTCCCGTAACGATTGCTTCATGTCCGGTCCATTAATGCCTAATCCCTCTGACATACCCAGGTACTTGTAAGTATCATTTGCGGAGAGCGCTCTTAGTTTTGTGAAATCTGAGAGTTCTAGACCCTCAGATTCCACAATCCCTCCTCGCTTCACATGCATGACAGCACATTTATCTACTCCAAATTCCATTCTGATGGAACTACTAAATTTTTCAGTTATTTTCAGTAATTCCATCAGTTGTTTGTTATTTGGAGCAAACAACTTGAGGTCATCCATGTAAAGCAAGTGGGATATGACTAGACCCCTTCTCCGCAAAGGATAGCCTAGCCCTGAAGCCTCCAATAAAGTACTGAGAGGATTCAAGGCCAAGCAGAACCATAGTGGGCTCAGACTGTCACCCTGGAATATTCCTCGCACTATCCTTACAGGTTCTTCACTCCCTTGGATTTGTCTACATCCCGGATAGCAAAGCACAGTACTCCATTGCCTCATACATGACTGCAAGAAGGCGCGTAGAGTTGCATCTATTTTATACAACTCCAGCACCCTCATGAGCCATGTATGTGGCACAGAGTCATATGCCTTTTTATAATCTATCCAGCATGTAGACAAATTCTTTCGGGACCGACGAACCTGTTGGCTTACAACCATATCAATGAGGAGTAGCTCCTTAGTTCCACGAGACCCCCTCCTACATCCATTTTGAGACACAGACATAATGGAATATTTTTCAATATGATTTGTTATTAAAAAGTATTATTATTTATTATTAAGTATTATTTATTATTATTTTAGAAGGTTATTAAAAATTAACACAAAAAACAAGTTACAAAATAAAAGATTGAATATTATGGTACCTACTTATCAACTACTTTTTTTTATCTAAAACTAGAAAAGCATTTGAACACGAAACTTGAAATTAATCACCTTAAAGAAATATGATTTAAAGCATAACCTAAAAAGTGTATAGCTTTTTAAGCCCATTCACATACAAAGTATAAATTATTAATGCTGATAAAATGTGCATAGCAACTTGCAAAAACGTATTTATTTTGTTGCTATAAAGAATATGTTAGGCGTTCCATGCATTTTTAAGATACCATTTTTTCAGAAGCTACATTTGGTAACATATTATGACAGTTATTTCAATTAAAGGAAAGAAATTTGGACATAATTATACAGTCGACTCTCGATAATCCAAACCTTCGATAATTCGAACCACTCAGTAATTTGAAGTTATCACAAGGTCCCTAGGAAGCATTTTATAATTTCGAACTAAATATTTTTTTCTTATGCACTAGGTAATTCGAACAAAAACGTTATTGCTACGTAACCCAAAAAATGACCCATTCTCTTGCTGTCCTTATCCATGGTCCTGTACCGCTCTGTATCTTCATCTTCAATACTGCCTACCTTTTCGTCTATTTTTGTACCTAGGACACCATTCTATCACTTCGTTCGTCTACTTATCTATCCCACTTCTAGTTGGGTGTGCTGCCCACTTCCATTTAGATTAAGATTTAGATTTCAGCCATGATCGTCCCACTGCAGGGTAAAGGCCTCCTTACCTTCCTTCCACTCCTCTCTGTTTAAAGCTTTGTGCCACTTCCATTTGAGTTGTTTTATTTGGTATGTAATATCTATAATTTTTCACACATGTTTAGATTGCATGACCATAAATCTTTAACTTAAAAGCTTGACGCCATAATTATGTGAACTTACCTAAGTATTTAAGTGTGTGTATTTTTGTTTTTCACTCCAGCAAATTTTTCAAAAAATGTTTGATATTCTTAGTTGTTGTGGAAGAGGAGTTCTATGCTTAAAAGGAGTCTCCAATCACTTAATGTTACTGTAATATATTTGTAAACAAAATAAATAATTAGAATTTTAATTTTGAATTTCTTTCTTTGTTGACGTTTCAAAAATACCTAAGTATATAGTTTAATCGGAATAAATGATTAGACTTTGACTTTTCTGTTTTCTCTCTTTCTTCTTTTTTATCAAAATACTAGCTGACCCGGCAAACTTCGTACCGCCTCAAACATTATTTTCTCACCTTTTAAACCTTCCCTGAACTTCTACAAATAATTCAAGACCAAAATTTGCCAAATCGGTCCAGCCGTTCTCGAGTTTTAGTGAGACTAACGAACAGAAATTGATTTTTATATATAGAGATTTTGTTTACTGGCTACGCCTGATGCTTGTGCTTTATTATAAGTGTTGAACAAAGAACGTTTGCTCTATACGTATCTTCGTGTCGATCCAAACCCCACTTACGTTTATTTCCTTCGGGATTCAACACTGCAACATGTAACATGTAGTAGAATATTTTCTATACATCATAAACCACACATTGATTTGATATTGCTTTAAATTTAGGAGAGTACATACTACTTTACAGTTTTCCCCGTTTTCTATACAAGATGTGACTGCCTCGTTGGTCGAGTGGTCGCAAGTGCGACTGCCGAATAAGGGGTCTCGGGTTCGATTTACGGGTCGGGCAAAGTATTACTGGGGTGTTTTCGGTTTTACGAAAATTTCTCAGTAGTAGCACAGAGTCTGGAATTGTGTGCAGTATATGGCAATAGGCTCACCCCCTATTACATGGGACTTATAACACAAATGGTGAAACGTGGGGGTGCATTGTAAAGCGGCATTGCGTGTCGTAATGAGCACCTCTGGCTACTTATTTTTGTTTTTACATATTTAATAAACTAAAAATCACGGTTTACGCCCGTAAATATATTGAGAAAAGCTCTACTAATTTCGAGTCACAGAGGGGTTCATCATGACCAGCAGACGCGATGACGTCGTGCAGCCTCACTCGTCACTCTCAAAGGTCCTCTGTGACTCGAAACTCGAAACTACTAGAGATTTTCTCCATTAATTAACGTGAGTATACCGTGATTTTTAGTTACTTGTTATACCTTTAGTATTGAACGTGCGCTTTACTAGAATCACTTACCATCAGGCGGATTAGTGCTATTAACAATACACCTTATATTTATATGATAAAGATTAACCGATGCCCGCGGCTTCACTCGCGTGGATAGCAGATTTTTCGATAAAATTCCCATCAAAATTGGTCCAGCAAAAACCTTGCACCAAAACCTCCTCTTAAGTCTCAAAAATATTATAATGAAAGCCGCATCAAAATAGGTTTAGCCTAACGCGAGATAATCGTGCACAAACATACATATAATTACATGTCGAACCGAAAACCTCCTTTTTTTAAGTCGGTTAAAGAAAATTGAAGTCAGTCAACATAATATAAAATTGTTTCTTTTGTCAAAGTCGCTGAAAGAATATGAAACAATAGTCTGCTAGACGTTTAAACATCATATTTTTCAAATGCTCACCTCTAGAGAAATCAAAAAGTTTTCCGCAGTAACGGAGCATATTGTTTATTTTTTTTTATTCCCCTGTCGTTTTGTGGCTCTTTAGTTTCCCTATTTCTATTTTTGTAATGTTATCCTTGTAATATTATTTTGAGAGTATTCTGTTGCTTTTGTTTTTGTTGTAAGCGCCATTCTTGTAGCACTGCATCTGATAAGTTGCTGATGAAAACAAGGATGATGATTAAATAATGTTTTTTTTTTATAACTAACTGTCACGTTTGTCGAGTGTTCACAGCAGTGCGACTGCCGGTCAAGGGGGTCCGAGTCGTTGCCCGGGTCGGGCATTATTACTGGGATTTTAACGGTGTTTCGAAAATTCTGCTGTAGTAGCACGGAGTCTGGTATATGGCAACAGGCATAAATTGTGAAGTGTACATTGTATTGAAAATTGTATAGCGGCATTACGGACCGTAATGTGCACCTCTGTTTACCCCTTCGAGGATAAAAGGTGTGATGATGCTTTAATTTTATTTTGTGTCGCTTAGCGTCAAACGTTTTGTAACCTTGTTGTATGACAAACCTATGGTATTAGGAAAAAAAAAAACGAAACTAGGAAAAAATGGTATTAAGAAAACAAACCAATAAAAATAGATATTGCAAAACATATACAACCTTAAATCTAAACCATTAGCACCAACATCTCCCACTTAGATGTTTACCCACACTTTTAATAAACGAGCTGGGTTCTGTGATAAATATTATAACGCCTTACAAAGAGAGCAAAGAGCAGTGGGTTCCATCCATTAATCATGTTAGTTCGTGAACAAATGGCAGATGGAGAGAAGTTGGCATGACTATTCAATATTGGTACACCGTACCGTACATGTTACCGTAACCTAGCTTTTAAAAAACCTAACTCCAATGACAATACGTAAAACACGTGCTAAAGTGTGAACCTCCATGTTTTTCAGTCTGGTGATATACCTAAATCCTTATCCTAAGTCTGGAAAATACTTTGGTGAAAACCGCATCAAAATCGGTTTGACCTAACGCAAGATAGCTGCGTATAAATATACATACGTAGACACAGACAGGTCAAACTGAGAACCTCCTTTTTAAAGTCGTTTAAAAAGTAGTCCACAACGGAATTGTTTAATTAAAATACAAAGTGACTTAGGCTTTTTTTAAGGGAATGGGGGAATAATCCAATGCATTCCACCGCCTTGGGCGAGGCGAGAGGGAGTGGCAGACTCTTACTGACTAAAAACCACTCCGTTCCTACTAATGTTTTTCAAGCCAGAACTCCGGTAACCCACTAGGCAGACCGCAACTACTACTTCGGAATAAGTCATTGGATCACTTTCCCTCTTCAAAAAAAAACCCTTTTCCAAATATCATAAGTCTAACGTTTTGACTTGAAGGAAAGTAACAAACAAACATACATACATACAAACTTTCGCATTTATAATATTAGTAGGATTAATTACATCTAAATATTTTCTCGGCCAGCAAAATTATTAAAGAGTAAAATCACGTACAATCAAATAAGTTCCAATAAAAATCCAGCACGTTGTATTTCCCGACACATTTGCTATTCTCGTGTATTCGCCGTATGAACTTACCGTGTAGGGGTAAAACTTGTAAAAAGTCACGTATCAACTGCTTGCGACCAAGCATTTTTATATAGATAAGTTCATAAAAACTGTAGAATAAAATTAGAAAAGGTAGACATCGCAATATCATAAATTATTGTATATTATGTGTACCTGTTTTCATTTTCTTTTTTTTCTAAGATCACCTGATGGAAAGCATTTGGCGCCGCCCGTGGACACCCGAAACACAAATGCGTTACCGGCCTTTTGGGGATAAGGGATTTGAGAATCGGAGATTTGGGGATTGAGGAGATTAGGGTGGAGGGTAATTGAGCCTACGGTAACCTCACTGTTATATTACAGTTATATACCTATATTTTTTACAACAGTAGATATTTGAATCTCATTTTTGGTCTATTTTTAGAAGTTCGAGTTCCCTTTTATAAGGATAACGAGTAGTGTATCATTCCCTCGTCTTCCCACGCTAATTGAAGGATTCATTGTGGAAAAGGTTTGTTGAATACGCGATACAAAACGCAACACTGATGTTATTGTTGGCCGCATCAATGCTTGCCACCAGCCGAGAAAGCGGCCAAGCGCATACCTATTACGAATAAAAAACAAGATTTATTACTAGTGACTCTACGTATATGTTTCTTCTTACATTTTTTTTAAATACGTGTTTATGTGTGTGTATGTTTGTTCCTCAATCATGTGAAACCGGCTAAAGGGATCCGATTGAAATTTGGAATAGGGGGTATCATGGTGTGACAAATAACGCTCACTCTAATCTCTTTTTACGGGACTGCAGGCAAAGCCACTGGTTTAAACTAGTTACTGTGTAGTTTAGGAGAAATAGCAGTAAAACGCCTTTTGATTAATAATAATTATATTTGTACTAATCAGTACTCTACCTGTGTGTAAGATTAAAGAAATCTAAATGATATTTTGAGAATAATATTTCAATAGAAAAAGTTTTTAGTTTTGCAACATTATTAGAAAATAATAAAGACGAAAATCCATTAAAATTTGACAGATTGGAGTACATATCACTTGGTATCAGCCCATACATTAGTGTGAGCGTGTGCCGCAATCACTGTGCTGATATATGAAGCAGGGAGCCCAAACACGTGAGGAGACTACCATATATGTATGGATCGGAAACTAGCGCGGCGCCGTCGTTATATAAAACCAGCTACTTGTGCACGGTTTCACCCGCCCTACTCGGCCCCTTTTAATTGTAGCGTGATATTTTATAGCCTATAATCTTCCTCGATAAATGTACTATTCAACACAAAAAGATTTTTTCAAATCGAACCAGTAGTTCCAGAGATTAACGCGAAACGTAAGCGCGTTCGGCGCTCTGATTGGTTGGTTCATTCGCGTTGGCCAATAATCGTGGAAAACGCTCGTTTCGTTTTTGTTCAACGTTCTGACAGGGTCCTCCTTCTTCGCAGTAATTTTTAACTCTGCAACTCTAATACATAAAACAAACATTGTATCAGCAATAGTCCAAATAATTGGGGACGGTTTCGTGCAAAATGTTGCCCCGAGTATTCAACGATCAGGTAAACACGCTTCGCTTGATGCTTCGCCAAATTTGAATTGACGTTCTCCTGATAAAGACGTTATAAATCATGGCGAAAAAGAATCCGCCAAATACCAAGACACGAGTATTACGCGTAAAGCTATTTTTAGAAGAACATGTTATTTATCACCTGACACAATGCTGTGAGAATATTTTCCATAAAACAATAGGGTTGTAGAGTATGTGATGTATCGATAGTAAGGAAGCCACAATTCCATATAAACATAGCTTAGCTGAGTCCGTTTCCATCAGTGCTATGTGTACCAATGAATATTATTGGTGGAAGCCAAACGCATCCACAGCAACGTAGCATAGCACATCTCTGTTGGAAAAGCACCATTAAGACTAATTAATGTGGCTGACATTATTCTTATACAAATTGCCAACAACAGCCTGTTCAGTAGCAATTTGCCTAGATAATTCTAGATTACGTTCAACGAATGTGTTTAGAGAAAAAAGTTCTTTAATCTCAACCTAATCTTACCATGTATTACGAAATTAGTAAAAAGACTTATTATTTTAACTAATGACTGCCTCGTTGGTCAAGTGCGACTGCCGAACAAGGGGTCTCGGGTTCGATTCCCGGGTCGGGCAAAGTATTGCTGGACTTTTTTCGGTTTTTCGAAAATGTCTCAGTAGTAGCACGGAGTCTGAAATTGTGCCCAGTATATGGCAATAGGCTCACCCTCTATTATATGGGACTTATAACACAAATGGTGAAAAGTGGGTGTACATGCCGTAATGTGATAAATGTGCACCTCTGCCTACCCCTTCGGGGATAAAAGGCGTGACGTTGATGATGATGGTGACTTATTATTTTATTTAGGTCTGGATCTAATCTTCAGTTCAGTTAATATTCATGAACAATCTGGATAAATAAAATTGACGCTTTAGACTTAAGTTCTAAGCTAAATTTGCATACTGATCAAGGATATGAAAGGATATTATTTATCGCTTTTATACGGCCATGGTTTATGTGACTCAGACAGACAGACAGTTTGTTTACGTTTTTTTTATGTAACACTCCGGTAATCGAGCATACGTATCACCTGATGGTAAGCAATCGCCGCCGCCCATGGACACTTGAAACACCAAAGGCATTACAAGCGCGTTGCCGGGCTTTTGGGGGTTAGGAATTTAAGGGTTGCTAGGGAATCGGGGATTGGGGAGATTGGGAAGGGGGGAATTGGGCCTCTGGTAACCTCATAAAATGTCACACACTATTTTAAAGTACAATCCAGTTATGACATGTTTTCTTTGAAGGTATTTGCTTCTGGTTCTGGCTGTACTTTCCAATAGTGTTTCAAATGCATAAATGAGTGAGGCATAATGCGTGCAAAACTATTACGTATTCGTAACGAGTAGAGACATGAAAATCCTCAGCTTTAGCAGGAGTGAAAATGCAATCTCTGAGTAACTAAAAAGTTTTCTAGAAAGCGATCTACGGCCACACGTTTTGTATGATACAAGGCCAGGGAAAATATCAAACTCAGACCATGATTCACGTGTACGTTTGCGCTACAAAATAAATAATTTTATTTCCAATGTATGATCGATTTTGAATGATTACTATTTGTAATATGTAATTAATTTTGACTGCACGGTTAGTGCGGTGGCTTGGCGACCGGCTACCGCGCAAAGTGTAGGGGGTTCGATTCCCGCACGGAACAGTTCATACACAAGAGTTGTACTTGTGTGATCCACAAATTGTTGATTCGGGTCTGGGTGTCATGTGTATGTGAAAATGTATGTTTGTAAACGCACCCATGACACCGAAAAATCCTAGTGTGGGGCAATAAAAAAAATAATTTGTATCATTTGCAAAATTCAGTCTTGTTTAGTATTTTCTGTGATTGTTTATAAATATTTAGTACCTAATTATAATTTTAATACCTAGATTTTGCTGTTATTCTAAATTTTCAACAAATTGGAATTCGATATTGCGCCAATATAGGGCAGTGGGTAACTAACTTATTACAAGAGATTATACTAGAATACTAAATTGTATTATCTTGTTATAAAATAAGTATACTACTGCCTTTACTCCATTGAAAACTTAAGGAAAAGATTCCAGTATTCTAAAATTGTCTCGCGGTTAGCTATAGAAACTGACGGTATGTCAGATGCAAAGTCGACCCGCCTCTGTTTACTGAAGACTTTGAAGGGAAAAGCTTTCACATCGCCTTCCACCTTTCTGTTTACCACCTCGAGATTTGTTGTACTATATATATGACATGTAAAGGATCCAGAGAGTTATACATACGACGGTTAAAAAGAAATAGGGTATAAGCGACAAAAAATGTAATATTCAGGAGAGCCGTTTAAATTCGTCTGTCGTCGAAAGAATACTATGAAAATTCCTGTTTTTTGCTAGGGTATAAACGCCAAAAATGTTATCGTAGAGCCATGAGAGTAAGCGCATTCGAAAGAGCGGAAAATTTTACGTAGGATAGCATAAATACACTCATTTTTGACCAAAATGTCGCTTATACCCTATTTCCTTTTAACCGTCGAATTATGTAACCCAAGATATTTTAATGGAAGAGAATAAAAGGTGTGAAAATATTATCACATAATTTCATTAAAAACACCGAAATCAACTCAACCTCCATTTTTGCAAGTCAGTAAGTGTAACAAACATTAAAAAAAAACCGTATTAAAATCGATACATAATAAACTAGTCTGGCTTCTCTGTTGAAGTATAAATAAACAAATATAATATTTATAACAGACAAAATTTCATTAAAAACACCGAAATCAACACAACGTCCATTTTTGCAAATCAGTAAGTGTAACAAACATTAAAAAAAGAACCGTATTAAAATCGGTACATAATAAATTAGTCTGGCTTCTCTGTTGAAGTATAAATAAATAAATATAATATTTATAACAAACAGACTTAAAAACAAAGGTTTAAAAAAAGAAATACAAGTATAAAAGCTACAGCGCACATCGCACACAAAGTTTGAAATAAAAACGAAACAGCAATATGCAAGAACATTACGAAAACTGAGTTAAAAATTGAAACGAATAGTGGTCTAAATCTTAGCATTATTAAGTGATCAGAATACACTGATAGCCCTTTAGTGGTCAGGGGTAAGACCGCAACCCGATAGCCACTTCTATCCTGAAGGGTCTACATGGTTGAAGCTCAAACGAAGGGCTAATGAATGCTGCAGGTATTCATAAGTAGTAAGTTATATCGCTCACCTAGTAATGAAACTGCTAGGTGCTAATAAAAATGCGAAATTGACTTTATATCGTTAACGTGTTTAAAAGGGCATATTAATCTATTTATTTTCATATTCATCGAGAGAGGTCGTAAGTGTCATTATACAATTATAGTAGTTTTCCCCCGCTCGCACGTAAAACAAAGCGACACCAGCAATTTATACTACGCTAACTCGAAATTTAGAAAAAACGTTTTTTTATGCCAAATTGCTTAAAATGTGTGTTTACATACGTCATAAAAAAATTGAGAAGAAATATGCAAAAATAAGAAAGTTACAAATCTTATAAAATTTCGCTAAGTAAAGGTACCTTTTGAAATCACTCGATTTATATTACGCCAACTATTATTAGCGGAGTGTGCGCGCGGATCACTTTGGTCAAAGTCCGTGCAACACTGCACTAACTCATAGTTAGCGTAGTTTAGTGCGTTCGTGTGTATACTTGTTCGTTTGTAAAATGAACGACTTAGCGACTTTTACATAGTAAATACTTATGTGTTAACGTATTAATTAGTTTATTAATGGTACGTTGACTATTCTTTTTGTAAGTAAGTACATGTTCTTTATAAAAATATTGAAATATGTATCAGGTGATTGATCCTGCACTACGACCTCCCGTACTACACTACGCTAACATAAGTTAGACGTGTATAAGATGTAACATTTTTTTGATGAATTACGTTTATATACGGCTAACTTGCGCTAAATCAAAAAATTGAAATAATTAAGGAAATATAAATATGAGATATTATAATGAATAAATTAAATATTAAGCATACCAAATTTCAAAAAAGTATCTTAATTAATGTAAAAGTTATCACGTTTTTCCCTTTAAACGCCTCTACTGTAAAGTACGCTTTTTTGAGTTAGCGTAGTATAAATTGCTGGTGTCGAAAGGTTCATTCGTCAGTCAAAACTAAAAACTAAAGAAGTCAGGTAAACTAAGAAAACCGTAAATGTGCCAATATATTACTAGGTGTGCGATATACCCAGTGCAATAAAGACAGGGCTTAAAAACTCACGTCAGTCAGTCAGTTAGATTATTAAAAAACAAATAATACACAAAATATAACATGATAATAAAGGGTAGAAAATGAAATACTAACTGTGCCGCATTCTGAGTCATTTAATGATTACTTAGCCCAGTCCTTAGCAATTGTTTTCGACACAAAATTGTTACCAAGGAATAGTTTAAGTAATCATTAAATCTGTCTAAGTACGCCAGTAAGGGCAAAGTTAGTCAAAGTGAAATAATTTATTCCAATTAAAATATAAATGGGTACCTTTGAAACGTCAGCAAATAAAGAAATTAATAATAGTCTGTCAGTGTCCGTCAGTGAAGCTAGATGCTCGTTAGGAAAGCGAAAATATAATAATATTTATCTGTATAGAAGTTATCATAAAACATTACAAAACCGTTAAAATGTTTTTTAGTTAGAAAGTAAACAGAATCATCAAAAAAAGAAGTTAAAAGTCTTGCTTAATTATACAAATCGCTGTCAAAAAAAAATAATTAGAAACATTTATACTAACTGGTTTGATTCCACAATAGTTATTGAACAGATTCACTTTTTAAGAATCTAATATGGCAATAGGCTCACCACCTAAGTATTACATGGGACTTACAACATAAATTGTGAAAAGTGGGTGTACACAGTGGCATTACGTGCCATAATGTGCACCTCTGCCTACCCCTTCGGGGATGAAAGGCGTGACGATATTATGTGTGTATTTAAAAAAATATATTTCAATCTCTTTTTTTTTTAGTCTGTCAGCCAATCGCGAAATAATCACGGACATACATACACCATACGGGTCAAACTGAGAACCTCTTCTCATTTTGAAATCGGTTAAAAATAATAGAAAATTTCGATCATGTCACTGTTTTCCTGTTTTTTTTTGAGGGTGGAAAATCATCCAATGACTTTTCCCGCCTTGGGCGAGGCGGGAGGGAGTGTCAGACTCTTATTGGCTAAAACCCACCCCGTTCCTACTCCTGATTTTCGGGCCGGAGCCCCGGTAAGCCCGCTAGGTAGTCCGCAGCTCCGGATACTGTTTTCCTGGTTGGGGCACACATGTAAAATTTTACAGTCCTCTTTTTTATTGGATCGGCAAAGTTATAGTGAATTTACGAGTACGTGCTGTGACAGAGTAGCTCTAAAGCACCTATTTGTTTGGTTTAGTGTCTATAATTTAGTTTCACAATGTATTTGGGTCACAGGCGGATTTGGACATTTTTGGAGGCCTTAGTTCTGCAATGTTTTAGACATCCAATCTTTGATTTTCTCAAAGTTTAGAGATCTAAAATTATCGTCACGCCAATCATCGTTTTATATTCAGCTATTTAAGTCAAAATATTTATATAAAAAATAATAATGACGATGGAAATCGTTTAAATGAAAAAAAAAACAAGTCATTATTTATTATGAGTAAGATTTCACACACTTAATAATATAATACACCACAGAGAGTTATAACTTGAATAAAAGTATTGTTTAAGAAAATCTATTTTTAAAGTTATATTTTTTTAAACTTTTCTTATGAAATGATTTTTTTTTAAAGAAATGCACGTTTTCACCAACACAGATTCTTTTTCAAATCCCCTTTTGTTTACCTGTTATTTTGTGTCTATTTTGAGAGTAACGAATCTCATTGTCTAACCTTAGGCCTTAGGTGTTTTAAAATATTAAAATTTAATTTGCATGTAACGGCGGCTTGCTTCGGATCCTAAATTATTCTCACTGCGTGGCTAGTCTAAGAGGAACTGCATTAATTAGCTCGGTCAAAGTTACCGTGGAATTGCTTGGCCATTGCTAGAAAGCAATAAAAATATTTTATTAAATTATTTATACATTGAAAGTAGTATTGTTACAATACAGCCAAAATTTGAACTAATATAATAATTGATAATAATATCTAATTTATTAAAATGGATAAATACGGTGCCTCCTCTGCCTTCCCGACTGCCTCGTTGATCGAGTGGTCGCAAGTGCGACTGCCGAACAAAGGGTCTCAGGTTCGATTCCCGGGTCGGGCAAAGTACTACTGGGCTTTTTTCAGATTTTCGAAAAAATTCTCGGTGGTTGCACGATGTCTGGAATTATGTCCAGTATATGGCAATAGGCTCACTTCCTATTACATGGGACTTATAACACAAATAGTGAAAAGTGGGTGTACATTGTATAGTAGCATTACGTGCCGTAATGTGCACCTCTGCCTACCCCATCGGGGGTAAAAAGCGTGACGTTGTGTGTGTGTGAGTGTGGATAAATACGGCACGTAAAGGCAATAAGGGTACTTTCCCCCAGAAATGTGCTATGTAGCTATGCCAGGATGTAATAGCTAAGCTTTGAAACTATGTAACCGTTTCCACTGATATTAAGCTATGTGGTGGAAGTAAGATGTGCTATGAAGATGTGCCGCCACAACAGCAACGTGGCATAGCACATCTCTGGTCGAAAAGCAACCTTAGTCTACCCAAAAAACGTAATTTGTAATTATTGTACTTAATTATGTTCATGTAAAACTTCTTGCAATTTAAAAACGAAATAGGTATTATTATATTTTATTTTTCCCTAATATTTATCCAAACGTGTTACAAAGAAGAATTTTATAAGCGATTCGTATTTCTCGGTTGATATCATTTAACTCAATAAGAATGTAATCTGTCTACGAAAAACCCAATTCGACGTGTAGATTCAATTCACTCAAATGGATGGTAAATCTGGAATATTATTAGGAACACAAATATGAAAGCAAGATCATTGTAACCACGGGTTTTTTTTTTAATCCATCCAATGACTTCTCCCGCCTTGGGCGAGGCGAGAGGGAGTGTCAGACACTTACTGACTAAAAACCACCCTGTTCCTACTCCTGCTTGTCGAGCCGGAGCCCCGGTAAACCCGCTAGGTAGTCCTCAGCTCCGGATCCCAGGTATCAGCCCTATTGGGCCCTATCTGTGGTGGTCTGATGGACTCAACAAAGATATTATGTTTTTTATATTGAAAGATGCGTGCTATGGATGTGTGTTACAGTTGTGTGCTATGGATGCGTGTTATTATGGCTTCCTTACGATCGATACATCGCATACTCGCGCATCTTCCATCTTTCATCAGCACATCTTCATAGGACATGTTACTCACACCACTACATAGCTTAGTATCAGTGGAAACGGTCTCATAGTTTCACAGCTTAGCTTCGCATCTTAGCATCTTCGCAGCATAGCTATATAGCACATCTCAGATGGAAGACCCTTAAGATCGAGTAAAACAATTTCATCATTAGCACCAGTCAGACCATTTTTTCTAGTAGTTCAGTAGGTAACTAAGTCGACTCGATCTATTTTGTGCTTAACTGACTACTTTGAGCTTAACTTAAAGCTTTGCTGGTAAGTATATTATTATTTATTATTATGTACCACGAAAATAATATTAATTAGGCTCGATATACTTTTTCGATCTCATTCAGAAGTCTTAGTAGGTAATCATAAACATATTCGTGAATAATTAATCTAAATGAGCGTATTGGTGTAAGCCGTAATGTTCATTGCGTTTTGTAAAAAAATATGATCATATTTAATACTAGTTTCTACTAGCGGCTGCGCTCATGTTTCCATGGGATAAAAAGTAGCCAGTAGTAAAATGTGTTATTTCAGATTACAATCTACCCCCATTCCAAATTTGATCAATCCCTTCAGCCGGTTTGACGCGAAGAAGTAACAAGCAAGTAAATATACAAACTTTCGCATTTATAATATTTGTAGGATTTTTCTGAATCACTCGCTATTCTCAAGCATTTATTAAAGATAAAAATAAAGAGAGTTTTTTGCAAATATGGGCTATTACAATATAATGTGGTGTTTAGTTACATTGCGAGGCATGCAAATATAAATTAACAAATTAGAAAAGTTCAAATTGAAGTTCAAATTATACAAAATGTTTCAAATGTTCCATTCAAATTAAAAGAGATAATGAATTTATGTTAGAAATATCTTTGAATAGAATCCCTAATTTTGCGTACAAAGTCGTGAAGTTTAGTTACTCTAGTTATCCGTATTTCCGAAACACAACTACCAAGCTGGCGAAGTAGGAAACCAAACAAACATTGATATGTTTTCGTAACAGATCGCCGGTTTTCAAGGCAAATAGCGGGATAAATATTTGTACCTTGTTAGGATGGTTTGCAGGGCCAGTGTTCGTGATATTTCAAAATAATCCCCAGGTATTTGCGATAAAATTTAATATCGTAACAATATTATATCCGATGGACATAAATTTTAACGATTGCATCTAGTGTCATGTATCATTTAACTTTTGTAGTGATACCTATATAAAATTTAATGCCAAATATTTCAATGTGTTAGACAATATAAAACTTGTTGAAACTAAACCAACTGTAAAGTTTGTAAATTGCATTGTCTGATTAGTATTGTAAGTAGAGATTCTGATTATGTCAGGGTTAAAATAATTATTATCTATATTACAATATTGAGTACCTATATTACAATATTGAGTACCTATATTACAATATTGAGTACCTATTTGATGTATAGCTAAGTATAATAGTTATGTGTTTAAGTGCAGTGCTAAATGCGCCAAACATATTATTACCATAGTCAGAGACAATAATAAATTGCAATCTCCAATCCACTGGCTCTGCCAAGTGTGGAGATTATGAGAAACCCTATTTCTTGAGTAGAGGATATACCAAATGATTATTATGGTCCCAACGGGGCCAATCACAGGTTGTCGTTTGTAGATGGTTATAGTAATAAAGACAAAGAAAAAAAAACACAAAAGGATACTATTCTATTTAACCGACTTCAAATCTAAGAGGTTCTCAATTTGACCTGTATGTTTGTATATTTGTGCGCGATTATCTAACGTTAGACTACACCAATTTTCATGCGGTTTACAGCATAGTATCTTCAGACTTAGGCTTTAGGGTTATTACATGACATAAAAAAATGAGGCGATAAAGAAAATTAAAGGCAAGCTTTTAGGCCAGATCCAGGCAGATACCCGTGATCTCTAAATCTAACACCTAGTCTTTGTAATTTATGAGATTTAACGTACCTACATAAATCGGGAAGTAAAATAAACTTGTTACAAAAGATTATATAATCGACAGACTGTTACACGGTTATGTCAGCAAATACACTCCTTTCTACGTCAAAAGACTAGACAACGCCTTATTTTATTCTCATCAAGAATTAACTATGAAATGATGACGAGTTACTTTAGAATTCAATTTTCGGGTTTGGGGTGTGTAAATTTCCCGCGGGACCGCTATGTCAAATACACAGTAATGTGATGAGCTGGAACGGACAGTCTTTTCAAGGTATAAGCGAATGTACAGAATAAACTGTACTGGTTCACTATTTCATTTATTTACTTAAGTATTTTCTTCATCTTTAAAAATCTTTAAAAAACGTCGTTATGTACCTGCTTTTAAACACATTACCTCTAGATATGAAGCAATTATGTATTCCTACTGATATTATAAATACAAAAGTTTGTGTGTTTGTTACTTCTTCATAAACTTCAAAACGGCTGAAGGGATCGAGATAAAATTTGGACCAGGGGTAAAAGTAAGGTCTGAAATAACGCAAAGACTAGTTTTTATCACACGGCTGTCATAAGTTTACTCGGAATACTAGTCAAAACTTAGAATCTTATACTTGTTATTCGGCTCTATGACCGAATTTGATTGATTTAAGATTAAATTTCTATTATTATTTATTACGATGTATGTACAGCGACTACAATAAAAGAGGCATGTACAATCGACAAAGTTGGCGGTCGACTCGGTAGGCGATATTCGCATACACTCGTCGCGAGCGACCGCAGGGAAAGCGCTTGATGGAAAGCGATTTTGCCACAGGATTTTGATTTTGTTTAAAAATAACGTATAAGTGTTCCCACACTTATACGTTCGATACGACATGAGCCATGCTTCGAGAGACCGGAGTGATACCACGGCCTCACAGAAAACCGACGTGAAACAACGCTTGCGTTGTGTGAGTGAGGTTATCGGAGGCCCAATTCCCCCCTTCCCAATCTTCCCCATCCCCGATTCCCGAACAACAACCCTTAAATTCCTAACTCCCAAAAAGCCTGCAACGCACTTGTAACGCCTCTGGTGTTTCAAGTGTCCATGGGCGGCGGCGATTGCTTACCATCAGGTAATACGTCTGCTCGATTACCGGCTTGTTTCAAAAAAAAAAAAGTACGTAAGCTTTGCTGACAGTACATAGCTCTTTTATTATAGTCGCTGTACGTTCGTAACTTGATCACTAAATACAATATTTCCACAGGCACCGTGGTTATCCTATCCTTGTTGTGTTCTATGTTATCATTGTGTTATCCTTATCATTGTTTTGCGAAACTTATGTGAAGTACATATTCTCATTATCTTTAAACTCGACAGTAGAGTTTTAGCCTTGAGCAAAAACCACTTATACACAGTAAACAGCTTTGGTACTTTAGCAAACCACTTTAGCATTTATTGTCTTATTGTCATATTTTCAAGAGGAGTAAGTAGTGGTATTATAAAATGAATCATTTAGTTTTGATAAGAGTCACATGCTCTAGCTACTGAGCTAGCCGGACTATGGTGGAATCACGTGCCTTAATGCGTACCCCTTCGGGGATAAAAAGGCGTGACGTTGTTGTAATTTTGATAAGTTGGTATTTTGGGTATCTTAATATTTTCTGCATTCTTAATCCGTATCCAGAAATAAATGTGATGTTTAATTACAATGTAATGGGTGAAAGAAATGATGATGATGAGCTGAAAGTGGAATCCGTGATACATCGGCCGGCCAGAACTCACAAAACCATTCAGTCTTAAATATCTCCAAGCAATTAAAGTTTCCTGGAAACTGTCTCGCTGCGAATTTATGTTGTACCTCACACGGGCCTTAGGGCAAGGGCGCTCACTCTAGCATGATTTATTTTGTTACATTTTAATTTCGCCGAGCTATCTCATCACCGACCCGTTTCCGAGCAACGCCGAATTTATAACCCTCCGAAATTCGCTTAAGGGTCCTACATGCGACTAGTGTGTACAAAATATTCTTGAGAGATATAGAATGGCGTATTTTTGTAGTTATTTTTGGTTCACTACACAGAAAAATCTTGATTAATCCTACTAATATTATAAATGTGAAAGTTGGTCTGTTTGTATGCTTAATACTTCTTCGCGTCAAAACGGCTGAAGGGATCGACATACAATTTGGAACAGGGATAGATTATGGTCTGGAATAACACATTTTACTACAAGCTACTTTTTATCCCATGGAAACATGAGCGCAGCCGCTAGTAGAAACTACTATTAAATAAGATCATTTTTTTTTTTCAAAACGCAATGAACATACAGATTACACCAATAAGCAGTAAACAATGATTGATAACAAAAAAGGGCTTAGCGATATTTTTCATGACTGGGGTGCCGTCTCCTCCTTCTGCGAAGCAGTCATGCTAGCTAAGGAGGAGGCGGGGCGCGTGAGGGAACGAACCTCACGCCCCAGCCGTCGCGAGAGGCATTCCGGGCGTCCGGGCTCAAAAAAAAAACAATATTTTTCATACACAGTCGCAAGTGTGACTGCCGGACAAGGGGTCTTGGGTTCGATTCCCGGGTCGGGCAAAGTATTACTGATCATTTTTCGGTTTTTCGAAAATTTCCCAGTAGTAACACGGAGTCTGGAATTGTGCCCACTATATGGCAATAGGCTCACCCCCACACCACAAATGGTGAAAAGTGGGTGTACAATGTAAAGCGGTATTACGTGCCGTAATGTGCACCTCTGCTTACCCCTTCGGGGATAAAAAGCGTGACGTTGCTACTACATTTACACTAATTATTCGCTATTATGTCGATGATTACTACCTACTAAGACTTTTGAATGAGATCGAAAAAGTACATAACAAAGAAACGAGCCTAATTAAAATTATCTTCGTGGTACAAAATAATAATTATACGCACAATATTGCAACAAAAGAATAGAAATTCAATAACCTCTAATACTGATAATATGAAATCCCCGAAACGACTAACGTCAGCATAGATTAGATAAAATTAGTGCTATTACTGAATAGATTAGACCACTGGATCTAACAATAATTTGAATATAAAATGCTTACAATGAAGGCTAACATTTGTGTGTACAGCTTAAAAAAATAAAGTTGAACATATCTAGGTGATGGTAGGTACCTATACGTTACATTATGAATGGGCCAGCTCGACCGGAGTGATACCACGGCCTCACATAAAACCGACGTGAAACAACGCTTGCGTTGTATTTCGATGGTGAGTGAGGTTACTGGAGGCCAAATTTTCCCCCTTCCCAACCTTCCAAATCCCTTTACAACCCTTAAATTCCTAACCCCCAAAAGGCCGGCAACGCACTTGTAACGCTTTTGGTGTTTCGGGTGTCCTTGGGCGGCGGCGATTGCTTACCATCAAGTGATCAGACTGCTCGTTTATATGCTTATGCCATAAATATTCGCTATAATATACCGTGAAGTCAATTAAAAAAATAAAGTTGAAGATATGTATCTAGGTGACCTTGTGTCAAAGTGTAGGTAACACTTACGTTCCTATCCCTATTTCCTGCACTGACAAATCTAAGAAGACGGTTGCACCATAAATCAAGTTTACCGAGGGCCACCCTACAAAGAGCTAGCACTTTATTCCTTTGAAAAACTGTAAGAGCTTCCTTGACGTTTGCATGTAGAATGAGCTCTTTTGTACTGAAGACGTTTTTGCTAGACGGGACTCAATGGAGATCGAATTCACCCTTCGTTCTATCTAATATTGTAAATATTTGTAAAGTTTATGTTTCTTCCTGAAAATCAATTTGACCGCAGTGATACCTCGTAAGTGAATTTACCGGAGCCCCAATTTCTCCCCAATTACTCCAACCCTCAAATCCTTAAACGATAGCAACGCACTTGTAACTCCTTTGGCGTTACGTTTGTCTCGGATTGCTTACCATCAAGTGAAAGGTCTGTTCATTTGCCGTTTCCCACACTTCAAATAAGGATCACACTTTCCTTCTTTGAGAAAGGGTTGTCTTATGCATAAAAGGTCGAAGGAAGAAGCGGTCGTAGTATGTGTAAAAGGATACGTTTGAAGACAATTTTGTTAGTCAGCTAGTTGAGAAGGGTTCTTAACATGATATGTCAAAAACAGTCGCCCAACCGTTCATGTTTCACATTATAATATTGACCAAATTTTGTCCTTCTTTTACAAAATCAATATACTTTTTCTTGATAATAGGTTTAATATTATTACTATTCGGTGGTAGCACTTTGCTGCTATAAGCAAGTTGAATGCGTTTGGCTTTATTGAGTAAATACAACCTCTCAAGGCGTGAATACGTAACGCTGTGTTTCGTCTGGTAAGTGAGAGTTCTAGATGCCTAATCCATTAAACCGTTGCTTATATTCTTGAAGCTTTTATAATATACAGTTTCGTTTCACATCTTCTTTTTTTTCTACTGAAATCATAATACAGTATGCTTTGAAATTACATGTCATATATTCCCGAATGATTAGTAATACAAATTAAATTTTAACGAATCTGATATAAGCGTTATATTCCTTTAACAACCTGAAACACAAACTCTACACAGGATTTTGAAAAAACAGTACCTACAGCATACATAAATGTGTACGAGTATCTGAGTAAGGCTGCTTTCTCACTAATGTCAAAAAAAAACATAAATTTTCCATGAAGCAAATACAAAGAGGAGATGGCACAATTTTATTGGATTTCCCTTTAACTTAATGCGTGACACTTTACGATGATACAGTCCCATACTAATAAAACGTTACCAATTGTCCGCATTGTAATGTGCTACTTGTTAAGCGCTTATAAACCTATCTACACTTTTTTACTTATAATATAATTGGGCAAGGCCGATTTGTTTTGTCACAGTGCACACTTATTATCATTCGTTAGTGTTAGAATCTATGTAGTCTGATCCGGAGCTGCGGACTACCTAGCGGGTTTACCGCAGCTCCGGGTCGAAAAGCAGGAGAAGGAATGGGGTGGTTTTTAGTCAGTAAGAGTCTGACACTCCTTGCCCAAGGCGGGAGAAGTCACTGGATGATTTTCCCCCTCAAAAAAAAAAAAAAAAAAGAATCTATGTAGTGTTACATTTTTTATAAATGTTGTGTTAAGTTTTAGACTATGAAAACTGGAAAAAAATATCAGTTTCCGATAGCATAATGTAATCGGCCTAACGTGTACTGCATCTCTTAAGTGCAGCGTTTCGTTGCAAATTTGTCGGCGCGCTCCGTCGCGGGGACAATTTGGGCTAATTACACAGAAACAAAGACACACGCCGTACTGAATAATTTATGTGGCGCACTTTTGTGTGGCTTGAACTAAACTAACGAATACCTTAAGATGTGGAGTTTGATACTTAAATGAACGGGAAAAAATGGTCTGTTTGACTGGGAACAATTTTTCATTTCCTATCTTGGTTTTTACTGCTGCCTCATTGTTCCAGTGGTCGCAAGTGCGACTACCAAACAAGGGGTTCTCGGATTCGATTCACGGGTTGGGCTAAGTATTATCGGGTTTTTTTCGGTTTTTCTAAAATTTTTCACTAGTTGCACGAAGTCTGGAATTGAGCCTAGTATATGGTAATTGGCTCACCCCCTATTATATGGAACTTATAACACAAATGGTGAAAAGTTGGTGTACACTATATAGCACCATTACGTGCCGTAATGTGCACCTCTTCGGGGATAAAAGGCGTGACGTTGCATGATTTTTAAGACAAAACGCGGCCAAATATATAATGAAAAAATATTTATTTTTTTATGAATTTGAGTATTTTTAAGGATACTATGGTACTTGCTTGTGTGTTGTTCATTCCACCAATAATTGTAAGTGTACAATATTTTCAGAGTGCTAAAGATAAGGTCTATTTTAAAAGTTGGTTTCTTTAATCTTACCATACATTAATGCTTGTACTAATGTTTGATGGTATTAATTAGCATAGCAAACTGATATAGCATTTGAATAAAATTATAATAATTATGAATTGTGACAAGAATATGGATGAAGACGGGGTATAAAAATAAAAAATCTATTTAGTCCGTCAGTTAGGTAATGAAAAAGTATTAGACACGTATTTTTTAAATTTTGTCACGTTAATAACTATCTTTTGTGTTTTGAAGGACCTTCTTGAAACTTACAAATTAAATATAATTCGTTATTAACTATAATAAATTAATTATTACAATATACATTTCCTTAATGATTCCAGTTTTAATAGTCTTTGACGAAGCACAGTAGGAGTTCTGCTTAGCAGCTAACGAGCTAACTTAAAACTGACTGTTAAGACGTCACCAACTTTTGCTAAGCTTTGTATTGACTCAGCTGCTTTTGAACTAAAATTCTAGCAAATACTAGTTTTATGTAATTTGTAAAAGTATTGCATTTGATGTAATTTGCAACGTGTTTAATTCTCTGCACCGAACCATTCTTTGTGTGGCCCATAAATTGTTTTCCGCTCCTGGCTGCGATGTGTATACGAATTTGTATCTAAATGTACCCACGATATAAGAAAAATCACAGCGTGGAACCAATTGAAAAACATGTCATTTAATGTTTGAAGAGGTGGCCAAGAAGCTTGAAGGTATATAACTATGTCCGTTTGCTATGTAACACTCAGTTTCCAGTAATGCTACAGCTCGCCTATAGTAAAAGAAGTTTCAGATTTGCTATTAATAAGAATTTTAGGACAATTGTAAACTCAGTAGATGGGGATTTCGACTATAATAATGCAAACTACAACGAAATGTGAGAGTCCAAATTCTTGTTAAGTAATATCTCAAAGTGTTCAATTACCTTAGATTTATGTCAGTATCAAGTACTAGTAAGTTCATCTCAGCGATTCGATCCTCTGTCGTGATATGAATTGTTTATCATGTACCATACATACAGCGTGTTGCTTTCAATTAAGTTTGGCCGGTTCACGTCCATTAAAACGGTAATTTCAGCTATAAATACAGTCCGGCTTGCCACTGGGCTAATCGCGCCGTCCAAAATGCGTTTTGCGGTCTTAAATATTAATAAGGACAGGATATATTGCTCAGCGTGCTGCTCGATAGTTGCGGATAGCGTTTTGGGGTTTGTAATTATTACTAGTTTATGCTCGTGGCTACGTCTGCGATTACCTCTGCAAGTAACCTAGGTAAAACATTTTAAACTTTTTTCAATTCTTTGTTTGTAAGCAGACATTTGTCAAGTTAGATTAATTTTAATCGAGGAATTTAAATGAAACACTATATTTTCTAATACGCACTACATTTTATTTATTTATTAAAATGTTATCAAGATTTGATTACACCAATACATTAAACAAAAAAACATACAATCAAAAGGAAAGATAAAGGATAAATGATAAATGATAAATGATATTTATTTTGCAAATAGGTTATAAAATAACACTTTTACACGTCAATCTCTTAAATAACTAGATGAGGCCGGCATTTCCTATCGGACTACTCTGAGAAGAAATGCCGAAACAAACTCAGAGGTCATGGTCTCTTTTAAAGTCCAGACAAAATCAATTAAAGATCGGTCGGAGAACCGTCCAAGTTTATTCTGTAGTGGTGTTTTGAGGAAAGAACCACAGCAGTTTGAGCGGACCTGTTCAGATGGCAGCACGCATGTGTCAGATTACAATTAGCTCAGCTGACGGCTGTTGCTGAATGATCCGACGAACAATACCAACCAAAAGAACATTTGGGTAGGCCACACAAATGCTCAAACTGTCAGAACATAATTTACTAAAAATAAAATGACTAGCAAAAATCTTACACGGTCCTCAAACTAACAATTTTAAAAGGAAATATAAAAATATAAAACTATGTCAAGTTATGTTAATGTCAAATTGTATAAAAATGTAACTATATATTATATATATTTTTTTTGTGGACATTGATACAAGCCGGCAATCATCATAAGTATTCCTGAATGGTAAAAAATCGCCGCCTGCCCAGTTTTTCTTGAAACACCAGAGGCGTTACAAGTTATTGCCGGCTTTTTGGGATGGCTAGGAATTTTATTGGTATGCATTGACATCTGGAATACGGGGATTTTCTTAAGATTAGGAAGGGGAATTAGAATATTTGTATTCACATCCAACTTCAATTATGATATAGACAATACGAATTTAAATTACATTTTTTGTGACATAACTAATTTGGTCAAGAAATGTATCTGTATCAGAATATTTATTCAAGATTCGACATTGGGATGAGTTCGCACCAAGCATCGTTTTGCGACGCAGCGGGTACAAAGGGGTGATCTGACTACTAAAGGAACGGAAAGTAACTCACCTTAATCAAAAGTTGTGGATAGTCAACAGCATTGTTTAAAATTTATACAAAATCCGGAGCTGCGGACAACGTAAAAGGTTACCGAGGCTCCGGCTCAAAGCAGGAGAAAGAATGGGGTCGTTTTTAGTCAGTTAGATTCTGACACTCCCTCTCGCCTCACCCAAGACGGGAGAAGATACTGGATAATTTTCCCTCCACCAAAAAAAAAAAACAAACAATATACACTCGGAGTGTTTTCTGCGATTAGATAAAGAATCCATCTTGAGTTGTGACAAGTTGTTCAGAAGATTTTTTGTCCATCTTACGCTCTTTGCGTACCAAATACCACAAGAAGCTTTTCTGAATGCGTTCTAATCGAAGGGAATGTACCGCCGAGTGTAGCCTCCATAGCACGCTAAAATAATAGAAGATTTTCAATGTGAAGTATTTTTTATAATCATTTTTTTCTATTCAGTCACTATCGTTAGTATTTTTATACGTTTTCTTGTTGGCAAGATGTCATCAACTGAATTATGGTCTGAAAGAGAGCAAATTAAACATTTTACATTTACTTGGTTTCAACCAGAACCTAATTACCATCTGTCTACACGACTATTATTAAAATACCTTAACAATTTGAAACAAATAGATCTGTGGCTAAGGTGTCTGCTTTAGCTTTAGCCACTACGACATAGTAATCAAATTTCTAATCAAAGATAGCTATTCTAAAATAAATACATTTATTTATTTTGGAAAAGCTATCAAGCCATTATACTACCAATATTCTTGTATGAAGTCATACTTAACTAATAAAATCAGATGTGGATGGGCCCCTGTCCAGTATTTGTAATGTACTCCTGTGCATTACAAATACTGCAGTCAAATCCAGACATCATCAGACATACTAAGTTTATTGGTTTCTCAAAAAAATGCTTTAGGAATTTGGTTTAGAATGTGATATATATTACGTACGGAATAGAGTCAAGAAAAGGCATCGAGTTTAAGAATCATCTCCTTTCTATTGGTCCATCTTGAACTTCTCCACAGCGACGTCGCTTGATAGGGTTATCAGCCCAGTCTAAGAATTTTTGTCCCAATACATGTGATATTCTGAAGATCATATAGGTATCGTCTCTAGAACGATGTGGTTGTACTGGCACTCGGTTATTTATTACCACTCTGTCGTAGACGTTAAAAAGTGTATAATCAACGTTTGGTTTAACATAAGGATCCCAATAACACTTCCTAACAGCACCTCCTGTAAAGAAAGAATAGTACAGAAAACAAGATAATGTATTAGAAATATAATATAATATGAATAGATAGCAAGATTGATGTAGAGCTGAAAATATAAGTGAATTTTGGGAACAAAGTAAATGGGTGAATGGGTGTTGTTAATAATATCATCTGTCGTGATTAACTTGTCAAATTCTAAACAGGACAACCGAAGATTTGATTCGGTCAGATTTGTGACAGTATTCGAGCGACTTCTACTATGAGTTTATAAGTGAATGTAATATAAGTATGCATACTTTTTTCTTCTTAGTTTGTAGTAGTAGAATCACATTCACTACAACTCGTTGCTGCAATAAGACATAATTATATAAACTAGTGGTCGCCTAGTGGTCGAAATTCGACCATGTACGATTAAATTTACAATACCACTTAACATACGTTCAAGGACAATTTTTATTTAACAAATTGCTATTAGTTTTGTAAAATTCAAATCAATTTATATTACGGCGCATCATGAACAGGAAAACTCTATTCATATGAGACGTGAGAATATCAACGCAATGTCTGTCAGTTTTGACGTTGTGTCAAATACGATCAGATACTATGCATGGTAGTGTGTGTAATGTTTTATTTATTGATTTAATGTACTTTATAAGCATTATTTTTGAAAAATATTAGCGTTCTGCACTTTTCCTACACATAAACTATAAGTGTACAAATTTTTATGCTCCTACGTCCGCGCAATTTTCGTAAAAGGAGGTCCAAAGTTTTTGCATCACGTATTAATATTTTTTTTTTCCTTTATTGTTCAATAAATTTACAATTTACATACATATGTATTACAAAACACTTGTCTGAAACCTTTAAAGATGTTTATATGTTTATATAGATGTTTATATTGAGGTTGACTTACCTTGGCTTTTATTTTCAAGTATGTCGTGAAACGCGTACATACAGTCTGCAACAAGGACGTCGCTCGCCAATTCCTTATTTAATTTATTCAACTGGCGCCTCAAGATTATGAAGTCAAATCTGTTCCCGTAATGTGCAAATATACATACTGGTTTTTCTTGTCGGTTTATGAAGTCGTTAATTTTATGAAAATCTGCTTCGTTTATCTCGTTATCGGAAAACACAATGAACAAATCTTGTGGAGGGGTTGTATTATTGGGTTCTAAAAATTGCTGCCTTGGCACAGGTAAGAGACACAAGTTATACAACACGTTTTCGTTTCATACGTTCCGTAGCAAAATCGATAAACACGAATGTTTGTATTGATGACATATTTCAGAGTGAAATTGCAGCACGATTGCTGATATTTATATGTTTGATATCATACGTATGTGCATTATAGTACGCGTAATTTATTTGTCATAATTCGTTTTATCTTATCTTTTTTAATTAGATGCGTTCCAAATATTTTTTCTAAGTACGTTTTGGAAAAGTGCTTAAAAATTTCCTACAGGATGATTTAAAAATAAACAAATATTTATAAAAATGTGGTGTAATTAATGCTTTACATCTCGACTCGCAAGAGTCGGTATTTCGCAATTCTCCTGCCATGAGACCCCCAAGGAAGAGGAGGCCCGCGTTCCCTGTCTACGTAAATAGTATTCGCCTCAACATTCCTGAGGATGGTAGTTGTGTGAATAGCTGCCTGTTATTGCATGATGTGGATGTTGTTAATGTTGGAGTATAACTGTGTGCAATATTTGTGCATACTTTTAGCTACTATTCCGGACGCTCCTATGGGTACGACTTCCTAATCCGGAGCTGCGGACAACCTAGCGGGTTTACCGGGGCTCCGGCTCGAAGGGCAGGAGTAGGAACAGGGTGGTTTTTAGTCAGTAAGAGTCTGACACTCCCTCTCGCCTCGCCCAAGGCGGGAGAAGTCATTGGATGATTTTCCACCCTAAAAAAAAAAAAAAAAATGGGTACGACTTGTGTGTGTGTGTATTCCATAAACGCGTTATTTTCTTTTGAAATAGGTGATTCTTTTGTAATAGCCTAGTCTGGACTCCTGCCTGGCCACAGTATGGGTCCACCTCTTCTGATCCACTTATTGGGACGATTAGTATCTAATCACTTTCTGATACTCCTCGTGAAGTGCGCGAACCACTCACCGTGTTGTCACGAATGTAGTTGAATGGTATATCATTAAAGTAAAATATTATCAAATTTAGTAGTTCCGAAATCATAGACATTTCGATTACTTACTACTTACTACGACACTTTTTATTAATATAATTAAAGGCGATGAATCAAATCTAGCAAATTATCGACCAATAGGTAAGTCTTGTGTCAAACTTGTACAAAACATCTATAAAAACAATAGAATATAGAATATCCTGCAAATTGGACCTTTATATCAATCGGCTAAGCAAGCAGGTTTCCGACGCGGCCTCTCTACCACGGATCATCTAGACACTAAACTAGATAATAGAAAAGCATGTAGAGTTTAATATTCCCTTATACGTAGCATTCACCGATGACGCCAAAGCCTTCGATAGTCTAACCTGGTCTCACCCACTCATCTATATTTACAGCACTACATAATAAAAATATCCCCCACACATTTATTCATTACAGAATATTTACAATGAAAGTACAGCAGCCATTAAATGACATAAACTCGGACAATCCATTTCGCCGAAGACATCGTGCACTTCTCTTCTTCAGCACCTAAGCAAGGCGGCATGATCAACGAACTCAGCACGGTGAGCCTTGACGTTAGACTGAAGTTGAACATGTCGAAGACGAAGCTAATGACTAACAGCTTTGAATACAGGTTAGAGGTTGATAAATGATAGTACTTGAGTACGTACCTCCAGGAATATATCAATCTGAGTCAATAAGTCATTTTCCAGGCGAGGCAAGTAAGGGAAGTTGCTAGGCCCACCGAAAGCGCCTGAAATGCGTTGCGCCACCTATGGCGCTCAAACTTTGTCAGTACAACATTAAAAGTCCACACTCAAGGTTTGTCAGCCGTGGAGCGCAGTATCTTAGAAGTCCGATTCGAACGGACAAAATAAGAAACTCCATGCTGCGCTCCAAAACTCGAATCGCTGACATGGGTCAAAAAGTCGTAAGTTTAAAATGGAACTGGGCTGGTCACGTCTGCCGCATGTCAGACGAGCGGTGGGCAAAACTTACGACTGTGTGGAGCCCACTCAACGTCAATAGATTTCACCACAGGCTCAGAAGGAGATGGCGGGACGAACTTGACACCTACGATAAGGATTGGTCGCAGTAAGCTCTGTACAGAGAGGAGTGGAAGGAGGGTAGTGTGGCCTTTGCTATGTAGTAAGACGACCTCGGCTAAAATTAAAGTTTAAGTTAAGTTTAATAAAATTCAAAATATGTTTTCTGCCACCACCCACTAGCTTACTTTTATAACATCAAGAATTATTATAATTATCATTAGATATCCTAATCAGATATGGGTTCCAAAAATCTTGTAATCATTTAATATGATGCGATTTTATTCATAGACATTAGGTATGCAGACAGTGTAATCTAATTTCAACCTTATCTCGGATAATAAAATTAGAACGATAATGCAGCACAGTACTGCAAGTAGGTATAGGAAAGGTAAAGTACATGTAAATGACCGTGTCACCTCATTCTATTAGATGTTAATATTATAGTGCACTTTGCTGATGGTCTCTCTGTCCGCGTCGAGTTCAAAAAAAATAATTAAGTAATCAAGTCATATTATTATTTCTTATTTATTTTGCTCCATCATGCATTTGATAATTATTTCTTTTACAGTTAGTAATAGACGTTTCATATGTTATGGTATACAAATGGCTACATGATACGTTATGAGTTTTTTTTTATCGCGATGAAAATTGTTATGGACTTCCCATGTCATGGGGACGACGGTAGGCGTGACGGCCGCTTAACCGCTAAACCACCGCGGTGTTCCTCCACTGCCTGTGACCGGGACCCGGGTTATCCTTGCGGAATCACCACATACGGCAGGCTTCCACCTACCGCTTTGTTTGCGGTAGGTCGAAGCCTGCGTTAGCGGCCCTGGGAGGCTGCTTCTCTTCTTTGAGTGGGGCACGTGGAACACTATACTTACGCCTACTCCCGTCTATACTGCGGGCCTGCGGACGGCGAGCAAGGGTAGCTCACCGCCCGAACAGAACCAGACCCGTGCGTGCGGCGCGTCGCGTTCCGCGCGCGCCTCAAAGAGCCATCAGACCACTACAGATGGGGCCCAGCAGGGCTGATGCCTGATCCGGAGCTGCGGACTACCTAGCGGGTTTACCGGGGCTCCGGCTCGAAAAGCAGGAGAAGGAACGGGGTGGTTTTTAGTCAGTAAGAGTCTGACACTCCCTCTCGCCTCGCCCAAGGCGGGAGAAGTCGTTGGATGATTTTCCCCCATCAAAAAAAAAAAAACTCCCGTCTATACAGCAGACGTCTGACTCCCTAGTCAGTCGTCCGCAGGCCGCTCCTATGGAGGTCGTAGATCGGCTGCCGCCTCACGGCGCTGACGATTGGCGCGTCTACGGCGGGAGGGGATACAACTTGACTCCCTCGCCCTTTCAGCCTGCATACATAACTTGTTTACAGAAGGAAACGAGTCAGTCCCATGCACTCTCACTGTTGACTATGGCCAACATGATCGTATAACGATAGACAGTGAGAGGTCTCTCCCGACTTCATGATGTATATAATAACTTTTGAAAATAAAATACTTTTTGGTAAACCCTTACATTATCGATATTTTTGTAACCATAATATTAATTTATGTATTTTTATTTATGTAGGTGCCACAATTTATTGTAGTAGGCTCGAACCTTCCACTGCTAATGTGAAAATATTACA
The DNA here is from genome assembly GCF_023101765.2 of Spodoptera frugiperda. Taxonomy (NCBI): domain Eukaryota; kingdom Metazoa; phylum Arthropoda; class Insecta; order Lepidoptera; family Noctuidae; genus Spodoptera; species Spodoptera frugiperda. Next base: position 13,240,390 of record NC_064223.1, on the reverse strand, counting down.
ATCTCGTTAAATATCGAGGGACGTCGCGTACCTACATGATATATAAGATAATCGGATTTCAGGCCCCAAAGGGCATGGCAAAAATCATTTTTTAATGTAATAGACACAGTACTGATGACAAAATACACAGGTTTTATCGAAATCGCGACACGTGTGCAACGTGTCGCGATTTCACATTTGCACATTTGCACAACCATTCATAAGGCGCTAGCTGGCTATGTAATACTTATCACTAAGAAAATAATATTTTAATAAGAATAAATTTAAAACTGTCAATAATAATATAATTTTTATTTTAAACCATTTTTTTCTCAATCCAATCAAATAACAAACCTCATCGAAATGCTCCCGAAAACAATCGAGAAGCACATTAAAAAAAAAATCTAAAGAACTTTTGATTATAAGTGCGAACGTCAATTCTGACTTAGAAAGTTTTATCTGAGACGCTTCAAACTTCTTAATTAGCGTTGGACCAAGAACAAACCTTATCGAATCAGTTTTGACGTGAAATAATTGGAGTTTTTGTGCCTTCGATTTGATAGGGAATGTTATTTCAGCTGGTCTTAGTGCGGCAGCATATACTAATTCTATCTATACTTATATACTTATATATACTTATTACTTATTTACTTATTTACTTATTTACTTATTACTTATTACTTATTACTTATTACTTATTACTTATTACTTATTACTTATTACTTATTACTTATTACTTATTACTTATTACTTATTACTTATTACTTATTACTTATTTACTTATTTTACTTATATATTATAAAGCTGAAGAGTTTGTTTGTTTGAACGCGCTAATCTTAGGAACTACTGGTCCGATTTGAATAGTTCTTTTTGTGTTGAATAGTGGATTGATCGAGGAAGGTTATAGGCTATATAACATCACGCTAAGATCCATAGGAGCTGAGCAGAGCGGGTGAAACCGCGCGGAAGTAGCTAGTTCTATATATCTGACTTATCGTGATTATGTTTATTGTATCGATCTAGCTAAGCTAGCTATGTATGGGATAGCCCTGATTCAGCTCGAACGGAGTGAGCCTTACAGAAAACTGGGGTTAAACTACAATTGCGTTTTGTTTTGTTGTGTAAATATTAATCTACGTATTTTCTAATCTATCTCAATTCCTAAAAGGTTGGTAACGCACTATTGTAACAATCAACTTGTAATTATCCTGCTGCTGAGCAAATTGTTCTTCTCACTCGAAATGAGTCTCACAAGTATTATAGAATAATAAAATTGTGTAATAAACATATTAAGTGTGGGAGAGCCATGCTTCGGCCACGAATGGTGGCTCGACCGGAGTAACACCACGGTCTCACAGAAAACCGATGTGAAACAACTTGCATTGTGTTTTGTTGTGTGTGTGAGGTTACCGGAGGCCCAAGTACCCCCCTTCCCAATCTAACCCCCAAAAGGCTGGCAACGCACTTGTAACGCCTATGGTGCTTCCGGTGTCCATTGGTGGCGGTGATTGCTTACCATCAGGTGCTCGTTTACCAGCTTATAACATTTAAAAAATAATTAAAATAGTGAACGTTACGCGACGCGGGTTTTATAAAAAATGTATAGCTCATATTCATAAGCAGCATTCAAACTAGTCGGGTTCTTCGTCAAACAGTTACGTCAGTAAACCGATAGCATACGTAATAATTAATTTAGTATGTCTTCTAAATCATTACAGTAATGAAAACAAATTCTTATACAAGCAACCTGAAATGGCTATCAGCTGAAATACCTGTACATCCATCCTATTAATTATTTACTTACAAAGCCAGTTTATCAAAGTCCCTGATACACCTAAGGACAAATTGGAGAGGGTTCATTTTAAACTGGTTTTAGTATGAAGTGAAGTTTTGTTGCGAACAAAAGGAATAGAGATGACATATAGCGATTTATGTGGGTTCGTTTTACTGAGACCCTTTGTGATACTGTCATTGCGGCCATTCAATGAACAACTGCCAAGGATACTAGTATACGGATGACTTAGTATTTTTAATTTCAATTGATCGGTAAGACAAGTTTTAGTAATTTAAACATCTATTTAAGAACAATCAACTTAATAAAATACGTTTAATAAGTTCTTTTTTAGCTACATATATTGTTATCTATGACTGCCTCGTTGGTCGAGTGGTTGCAAGTGCGACTGCCGTACAAGGGGTCTCTTGTTCGATTCCCGGGTCGGGCAAAGTATTGCTGGGCTTTTTTCGGATTTTCGAAAATTTCTCAGTAGTAGCACGGATCTGGAAATGTGTCCAGTATATTATGGCAATAGGCTCACCACCTATTACATGGGACTTACAACAAAAATTGTGAAAAGTGGGTGTACATTGTTCAGTGGCATTACGTGCCATAATGTGCACCTCTGTCTACCCCTTTGGGGAATAAAGGCGTGACGATATGTATGTATGTATAAATTGTTATCTTTGATAAATAAAGCTAATTTGAAAAAGAACCACACATAATGGGTAACAAGGCATTAAATTCTCATAGTAAAGTTAAAAGTTAAACACAAGTGAAACAGTACCTTTTTTTTGTTGACGGGTGGAAACCTTCAAAAGACGCCTAGCTTTTTGGGGATAAAAAACTAGGGAGTGTGGGATTGTTACTTCACTAAAACCACCCCGGTGGCCACCCTCAACACCCGTAAGGGGCACCGGGTCCTCTTAATAGACCTATTCCGAAGCCCCATGGTGCAACGCCTGTTACGGCACATCCCTAGGTTTATATCCGTAGCGCGCGGCTATGGGACGAAATGTGAGGAGCTGAACCACTCGCGGAGAAAAATCCCGAAGTGCCGCCTTAGAAACAGAGTACCTACGGCATATTTTAACAACCTCCTTCCTTTGTACGTATTACACAAAGAGATTTTAATCCATTACATGCTTTATGTTATCATCATCTGGACGGGTGCGCGTTTGCTGGGAGAAAAAATGTATGGCCATTAAGCAAGCGATTTTATGTTTTTGTAAACATATAAGTTTGGATTGATCTATGTGCACTTGAACATGTAAAATCGTTTCTTTTTATTTCATATCATATACATATCGTCACGCCTTTAATCCCCGAAGGGGTAGGCAGAGGAGCACATACCACACGTAATGCTACTGTAAAATGTACACGCACTTTTCACAATTTATGTTGTTAGTCCCATGTAATAGGCGGTAAGCCTATTGCCATACACCGGGCACATTTCCAGACTCCGTGCTACTGCTGAGTTATTATTGAAAGCCCAGCAGTATTTCGCCCGAGGAAATCGAACCTGAGACCCCTTGCCCGGCAGTAGCACTTGCAACCACTCGGCCGATTAGGCAGTTAGTTTTTTATTAATTATAGGTTGCAATGAAGAAATATGCACTTTTGACAATGATGTCTTCTAGAGTTTTATTAACGCGCTTAACATTGTGTTAACAAGCAAGTTTGTTATTATTCGATTTCAATTTGTTGCACTGAAATGTTTTTCTTTAAAGGCTTAAAAGGAGATTGGCGGGATGAATTTGACATCTATGACAAGGATTGGCCGCAAAAAGGTTTAACCAGAGAGTAGTGAAACAAATAGTGAGGCTTTTGCCCTGCAGCGGGACGATCATGGTTGAAATCTAAATCTAAATGTTTTTCTTAGTATATTGTGTTTCTGTTCTTTAGTTATTATTATTATAACTTACATATTAATGATCCTGTCTATCATTTCTCCTTGTAAATTAAGTTTATTTAGTTCAGTTTCATAGCACCACATGCCTTTTTAATGGCCACAGATCTGGAGCAGGATGCATTATTGAATTAATTTTATTTACTTTGAAGGACCTAACCGAGTCCAAAATTGTTCTTGTTTATTTCAACTCCGTAGGAGTTGTTTATTTTGGTTATCCTAAAATAACATATTTCGAGTTACGCAGCCATTAAAAGGAGAGGTCGTATCTTTATATTACGGTATTGTTTTAATGAGGTAAAAATGCGGTAAAGTTAATGATTTTTGCGTACTTTTAGTGTTCAATGTAAGTAGATTTATATTAAAAATTGAATTCACATAAACCAAAAATAATGAGATGCATATAACTTTTATAAGAAGAGTGAATGTGGCCGCAGTTACAAAGTAGCCAAAACGTGGTATTTTTAATGATATTGTGTGATAAGAGAGACAAAAATTACGATGAATCTGATGAACTGAATATCAATTCCTTTGAGTGTCGTAAAAGCCAACTAAGAAACGAAGCACTTGACAGTAATTGGGCAAGCACCGCAGTGCTCTCTGATTACAAATACAAAATTAGATGACTAGCCTCCTAAACTACGATCCCCAAGTAACCTGCTAAGTACAGCAACGGACTGTCACGGGTGGTCGATGATGAATGCTGAATTGATAGGAAGGAAAGGAAGATGATTCAAGAAAAGATTCCTAGACTTCACCACCACCATTATGGAGTTTCTCGCTCGTTCTTCTCCATTCGAAGCTACACTTTGAAACTTCACTAATGGACAGACTGACAGACTATTATTTATTTGTTGACATTTTTAAGTACGGTACTTGTTTTATTGAAAGAAATGACTTGACTTTGAATTTGACTTGTATAAAAAAATATGGAGCGCCGTTATAATTCAGGATTATAGTTGTAAACATTTTACAATTGAACAAAACTTTAGTCTATCGGATGAATTCAAACAAATCGACGTCTACAATCACTAAAACATAAGGAAACTAGTTTCTTTGTATGCATTATATATGTTTGGAGTGTTACGATCCCAATCCTAGAGTTTTATTTCCCGATACACGATTTATTAGTTTGTCCGACTTTTCTTATGTTGTTATCCTCTGGGACGTTCTTCGTGGAATTTCTTTATTAGCAGATAATATGATCAGAACTGTTCATTTGTCGAGCGGGCTTTGGTTAACGAAAGACCTGTGTAGTTGTTTAGGTTTCAAAACCCTCAAATGTATTGGTTTTCTGCCTCATTGGTCTTATAGTAGCTAGTACGACTGCCGGACAAGGGCTCCGAAAAATTCCCTGTAAAACTTTGTACGATCCGGGAATCTAGCTTGAGATCCCTTGCTCGGCTTTTGCATTTGCGACCACTTAGCCAACAAGGCAGTTTATAGATATTAGAAATATAAAAAAAAAATATCCATCTTTATGTCTGTAACGTTGGTATTCCATAAATATATTTCAAAATAAAGCACAAGTTATTTTACGTCCCGTTCTTTTAGAACAAGTCGCTTTAATCGAGCAATCTCCCGCCTTGGGCGAGGCGAGAGGGAGTGTCATACTCTTACTGACTAAAAACCACCCCGTTCTTACTCCTGCTTTTTTAGCCAGCTACCCGCTAGATACGCATTTTCAACCCTGAGCTTTGAGCGTTAAAAACTGAATTGCATTGCATACATACCACAATCGATTTTTAACACGATTTAAAAAATTCTCTCGTTCGATTGGGGTTTAAAGGTCCACCCTTTGTCCATTGGCCCTGTAAAACAAGTTAACTAGATAATCCTGGATTATCGTCACGCTGTCTTCTAATAGGGATCGCTTACCCATCACTTGATTACGCCCTTGCCTCATTAAATTGTTTTACATTTTAACAAAGATTGAGGCTTAAAGTCAGTACACAATTTTAAACTGTGCAGCCTTATGTTTAAGTCACATTATTTGTCACATTTTAATACTTGATTTGGTTTTCTTAAAGGAGATAGAAATAGGAACCTAGTTTCAAGGTACAGAATACACAATAAGCTATGCAATCCATTATAAACTGACCAACGAATGTGGGGAAAGATCATACAAAGCGAGACCATAGTATACTGGATTATAGAGTAATGTGTAGCCGTGTGTACTATAATAGGTATCTATCAATATTATACACAATATTATTTTTTTAATTTTGTATTAAATTGTATTTCGTATAATATGCAAAATTAATTATAATTTACAATGTAAATATTCACAGACATGTAGTGGGGTTGGATAATAAAGGCCTTTGGGTCTAACTAAACTAACTACATGACACTGCGGTAAGGGAACATTGTTTATAACGGATCTAAAATATTATATTATTATACATCATTATAAAAATATTATGTCAACTTCGTTGAAGATAAATTGAAGTTAAAGTCAACAAGAATTCATACTTCGATAGCAATTTTCAATCATTTGTCTAACTCCCTAGTGTACCTTAAGATTGACCTGCCATAGCTCGGTAATTATCACACCTTATTAATTAAACCTTTTTACTTGTTACTTTTGCTATAAATATTTCTTTTGCCAAAGTTTTTGTGCCTACATTATATTACGTTACATTAATAGCCTGCAACTGACCACCGCTGACCAAAGGCCTCTTCTCACACGGAAAAGATTTGAGCATTAATCGCCACGCTCGCTCAATGCGGGTTGGCAATTTCAAACCTATAATAAGAAATTATAAGCCCAGGTTTCCTCACGATGTTTCCCTTCGCTTTTTGTTAGTGGTGTCTAAATAATCTTAGAAAGTACATATACCTCGGAAAAAGTCACATTAGTATTTGCCGTTGGTAGGTTTGAACCCGCACTCTCATGCATGAGAAACGGACGTCTTAAAGCTCCGGACCGCCACGAGATCTCTATATAAAAAGGTCTATCTTTTATTTCTCTACTTACTTTGAGGCACCAGTTAAGAACAGTTCCCATACATTAGCCTATTCCATAGTCCAATGGAGGACTAAACGGCCCAATTAATTTCCCGCTCGTTCGGAACATGTCTAGTTTCGAACAAACGACCTGTGGCCACTATGTTCCGTTTGAAATTTTTTATCTTGACTTTTTCCTTTCACAATAATTGTTAGTATAGCTAAAAATACAGCAACATTATTTCGCGAAAAATATGACAAAGATAAACAATTTGATGTAGATTTAAGATAGACTTCAATCACACTAATATTAGTAATGTGAAAGTTTGTTTGTTTGGATGTTTGTCCGTTAATCACACTAAAATTACTTAACAGATTTTGATAAAATTTGGGTATTAGTTGAATTGGATGATAAGAAACATTTTATTTCATGGGGACGCAGGCTGGTAGAAACTAGTGCAAATTAAAATAAAGCATGATTTTCAAGTTTTTAGCTAGAATTTTTGATAAAAAAACGCAAGAGATAATTTTTATCTCACAAAGGATCAATAGCATTTTCAAAAAGGGTCAAATATTTCAATGTCCTCTACCGATCTATAAATCTATCCTTTACAAGACAGATAGATGTTAACAAATCCGATGTGGAATTACTGAATAGTTCTAATGTCTCCTTGAAACCCTGCAGCCATTCACTGATCTGTTAAGGGGGCCTTTGAAAAAGATTGATGACTGGTCGTCAATGGCAAAGTTCGGGTACTGACAGCCAATTGTCTTCTGAATAGTAGATTCCTGTTTTACTCGAATCTTAATGATTTAATCGTTTCTGTTAATGACTGGAGGACGACTTTTGTTGTCATGGCGATAAATGTATTTCAGTTTTGTTTATAAAAATAACAAAAGATTGTAAAGAGGCGTTTTGAAAAAAAAAACTTTACTTACAGAGCGCGTTCGGCGTTCTGATTGGCCAGCTTGAATTTTCGAACCTATGTGGTGGACTGTGATGGTGAACTGACTTGGCAGAGCCGCCGGTAAACTTAATTTAGTAGATAAAAAAAAAACAAATATGTTAATGCGTAAGAATTTTTGTAGTTATAATTTAATAGTTGTGGTTAATTGTAGTGTGCAACGTAGATACCATATTGATAAGATTTATTGTAAAAAAAAAACAAATTGTATGACAAGGGCACGGACCAAGAGTCCGTAGAGAACAAATGTAAATAAACTTATAAAAAAAAAAACAATCAGGGCGCCGAACGCGCTCTCGTTTCGATCTTGTTAAACGCAAAACAAACTCATACTAAGCCCTTAGAACAAGAACCTTTCGACATTTTTATAACACGCAAATCCCGTACCTAGTCAAATCGTCCGAACATCAAATGGGTAACGATTTACCCAAAAAAGTTTTGTACAATCAAAATTTTTAAACGAGAAAATTTTAAATAAATTCGTGTGATGGCTTCATTTAACTTTTTGCATGGCTATTAAAACTCACAAAAACTTTTTCGTCGAGTTGTAATTACAAACACTGTGAATTGCATCAACCAACACTGGTCACTATTTTGTGGCAACCTCCCACACTTTAGTTTAAATGACTTTATATTTGAATTTATCTTGCTGACCCACAACTACTTTGAAATGATCTAAAACGTTCACAAACGCCACCATCGACTATGAGCTCTTAACGTGTGGGATTGTGTGGGATTCCAGCTCCATAAATAAGCTCAGTGATGATCAGGGAAGGAGGCACCATCTAGGGTTTGTAGCGCAAGAATCTTATGTAGACCAACGGTAGTACCCGAAAGCTCCCTCAAGTAGAGTTACTTCTCACTCATCATGAGGGTCTAGGTAGGTGGATTAATTAAATATCTAAACCCATCAACCGAAAAAATTCAACAGGCCATATCAATATACAAGTGCACAACAAGTGTGGGAGAGCCATGCTTCGGCACGAATGGGCCGGCTCGACCGGAGTGATAACACGGCCTCACAGAAAACCAATGTGAAACAACGCTTGCGTTGTGTTTCGTTGTGTGAGTGAGGTTACCGGAGGCCCAATTCCCCCCTTCCCAATCTTCCCCTTCTCCGATTCCCGAACAACAACCCTTAAATTCCTAACTCCCAAAAAGCCGGCAACGCACTTGTAACGCCTCTGGTGTTTCAAGTGTTCATGGGCGGCGGCGATTGCTTACCATCAGGTAATACGTCTGCTCGATTACCGGCTTGTTTCATAAAAAAAATATATATCCATCCATCCACTGCTGGATGAGTGAACGAAATGAAAGTGATAAAAATCAATTTTATCGCCGTTACAAAATTGTCATCAAAGAACAGGGTGTCAGCATCTATGCAATCCAAACACCTAACACTATCATCAGTCACATTTGCAGTATGATTGTATGTGCCGTTGCATTCCCCTTAATCCTAGGCTCTTCAACCGGTACCGTAAACAATGTTTGCGTTTCCTAAAGGATCTCCTAGACGATGGACAAAGCTAGGCTTAGTAGATATTCCTGAAGCCTAGTTACGTATATATTATATACATATACTTACAACATAGATCGATATTCGCATGTGCGTTAACGTGTGTTTTCAGATTTCTTAGTTATATCAAGGAGTTTAGTTGGCAATAGGATAAATTCTCTATCCTACATAATTTTAATGGTAACTGACGTAAGATTGTTAACATTAGTTTGACTGGTTGGGTGACCAGCAGCTATGCAACGTCTCGTGGGCATTATTTACTTATTTATTTTATCTTCTTATCTATCATCTTGCAATAAAACTGTTACTCATACATTATTAGCTCGGATTCCAGAAGTATGACGGTATTTCCACCCTTGTGCCTCGGAAAAAACGTAAAGCCACTGGTTCTGCGAATGTCCTCCCTCCGGTCTTGTCAATCTGCCGTCCCATCTGGTTCAGAGAGCGCACACACTTATGTACTATAACATCTTCTTGCGCAGTGGACTAGTCCAGTTACTATTACTATTACTTGCAACCATAATCGAAATCGATCGTGAGGCTTTATATAGTTAAGTATTAGTTTTGAAAAGAGTAACGATGGAGTTTCTTGCTCGTTCTTCTCCATTCGAAGCAACATTTTGGAACGAGCGCCTAGCTTCACTGACAGACAGACTGACGAACAATTCAATTTGACGTTTCAAAAGTGCTTTATTTAGGATTAATTGAAATAAATGCTTTGACTTTGACTTTGACTTTTTACTCAAAATTAAAATATTTTCCATTGTCTGGTCCAACAAATGAACCTTATTTTGCTACTACAAACTGAAGGTCTATTTGGTATATCAGCTGTTAACATGCAACAACTAAAGAGCAATGTTATCGTAGTATAATGTGTACGACGGTACACTATTGCCCAGCCTATTGGGCGCCATAGACCATCACTAACATCCCAAATACCCATGCCAAGCCAATCACAACTCTATCGTACTAACCTTAAAGATTTTCAGACTGCAGAACTAATTTTGTATTGTTCATTGACTCAATTTCTTGAGCAAACGAATCGTCGGAATAATCTTTGACTTAACTATGAAGGATGCGTGATTTTTGTGTTATAGTTATTAGAAATTGATTAGTCATAGTCATATCAATGTTTTTAATTTATATTCCGCTGTGTTATTCAAATCAAAAGTACAAGCTTACCTTCTATAGCCAAAATAGTTATGTAAATGTACCAGAACTAATGTTAAGGGGAAACTGTGTATTCATTTAATAAAAATGGCAGTGATGAATCTATGAAACAAACAAATTACAATTCTGTTAACTCCAAACAATCGTCAGATTAGCAAGTATAATATTAACATGGATGACAAACATTCGGGAGTGCTCTTTGCGACTAGAACCCATACCAAAACCCTTAGCCAACAATACTAAGTAAATTCCATCGTGACCTCACTATCCAACTAGTTTAGAAGGTCCTAATTGATTTCCAATGTTTACCGAATTTGGTGGCCCAAACAATTGCGTTCGGTAAACAAAGGATAGTGTTGGATATCACGCTTCGGCTATTGTATTTTTCAACTACATTTATGTATATACATGCATACATACATTAACCTCACGCCTGTCTCCTATAGGGGTAGGCTATTTAGGAATAGTTATCAAAAACATTTTATACGAAATTTTTATTATTCTATATGCATGTACGTCTATATTGTCAATTTTTTTTATTGATATCTCTATGTCTATTGAATTCTCCCAATTCTTATTATAGCAAGAACATATTTTATAGATACATGTATATAGATATTGTGAGTCTAAATATTGAAGCCAAGGTAAATAAAATGTGCTTAAGATGATTTTAATGAAACCTACAACAATATTTAAATACGATAGTGTTATAAAAAGATATTGTTGACCGTGAATGTTAGAGAATTCAATCAATCAAAGAAAGTATTTTTCGCTCGTACAATTTCAACGTAGCTGAATATTTTATTAGTGTACTACTTAGCCGTGCAGAAAGTTTTATAATGGTTCTGGAACTTTGCCAGATATGAAGCGAGCTCGCTATTATATTGTATAACGTTCTCGTTTTAACCCAGTCTGGCATTGTGAGCAAACTTGCTGTGATCGTCGTGTGGTAGTTGTATGGGTGTAACAGGGAACATTTTGGAACTCAAATATTTTAACCCCTCTACTTTGAATGCTGTTACAATAATTAAATAGTTTATAATGCGGAGTAGGTGATATCAATTGTGATTTAGATTAAATTTAGTTAGGAAATAATTTTAAGTAGTTTTATTTGGACAAAAATAATATTGCGACCAATATTGACTGGTGCAGTGGTTGTTGCTCGGTAACTCTTTGTGTGATTAAAAATTGTTGTTTCGGATCTGGGTGTCGTGTGCATGTGAAATTGTATGTCTGTAAACGCACCCACGACACAGGAGATAATCATAGTGAGGGGCAATGTTTAAAAAATATACAAATAATCATAACCTTGTACATTTGTACAGAAAATTTGAATCTGATATCAATGCAGCGACACTACCGTTCGTGAAATATTCATTTTTTCAACGCTAGATACGAGTATTTGCAATGTCTGACTGTGCAAAGTTGGATTAGGGAGAATTTTCATAAATAAATACCAAGCTGAGCCGTCGACAAACACGGGGCGATTCGTATTTTTCAAACATCTACAGTTATATAGTAAACCTAAACCATTTCTTAACTAAAAGTTACTTAGCGTGACGTAGCACTCAACTAAACCCTTACTTATTAGAAACAGTATTCTGTTAGGTGTTACTTATATATTGCAAAATTTTGTTAAGTGTCACCTACCTTAGATAAGGTGTTATTTCCTTAGGATTAGTGAAAATGGGCCATGACCTCAAATAGAGTTCCCCACTTTCTGAATCATAGTATTGCAGAATAGTAGAAATGTATTCTTTAGAAAAATCACAAAAAATATTACGATATCATTATCGTCAAACAAAAGTTAACAATTCTATCGATTGAAACACAACATTTGGTTTCAATACATAAGCTGTATCACTGCTCTCAATCAATCCAATATAAATAAGGATGATAATAAACTACCACGATGCTTAATAATAACGCGGGAGAATAATGATTTGTTGAATAAAAGTTTTTTTTTTTTAAAAGACTATATAAAAAAATATTATTATAGACTAACGTGCTTTAATCCAATTATTAGTAAACATACATGTTTTCTATTTCGGAATATGTATGTAGTTAAATTCAAAATGTTATTAAACAAATGCCAATTTCAAATATCTGTCCAATCAAGTGTGTAAATTCGAACCAATGATTAATTGGTAGTCGATGTGCCGGACGAAATTATTTAGATTTCAATGTTTCGGTGATTGCTACAAATGACAGATATAATTATAAATAACTATTCTATTATTGTGTAAATTGCAAGTCAATTTAACCTTTATGAACCATTATATTATTCATCATTAGGATTTTCTCCTGTTGTAGGTGTGTTTACAAACATACAAGTTCACATACACATGACACCCAGACCCGGAACATCAATCTATGGATCACAAACAATAGTTGTTCCGTGTGGGAATCGAACCCGCAACACGTTGCACGGCAGCCAGTTGCCCAGCCACCGCGCCAACTGTGCAGTCAATCTGATCGATAAAATATATTTTCTTTTAAATATTTTCAAGAGCATCGTGAGACATAGTGTGATACAGAAGGGTATTTATGATTCTCAGCAATGTGGAATTCGAAGCAAACAAGGAGGATGACATTTTCAAAATTAACCATCATTACTAATACTTTTTCTCAATCTCACATATTTACACAACAAGTGGGGAGAGCCATGCTTTGGCACGAAGGGGCGAGAGTGATACCCACAGAAAACCGACGTGAAACAACGCTTGCGTTGTGTTTTGTTGTGTGAGTAAGGTTACCGGAGGCTCAATTACCCCCTACCCAATCTTCCCAATCCCCGATTCCAAAAAACAACAACCCTTAAATTCCTAACCCCCAAAAGGCCGGCAACGCACTTGTAACGCCTTTGGTGTTACAAGTGTCCATGGGCGGCGGTGATTGCTTACCATCAGGTGATACGTCTGCTCGTTTATAAAAAAACAATATCCCAGAAATCTTAAAGTTTATTATTGTCAGTTCCATAAAATTACATTCTAAGCACAATGTACGAGATATCCATACTAACTAGAGTAAAAATGGGCTAATTTTATAAATGCTCACTAAAGAAACTTAAATTCAACAATATTATTTTGGCATCTAAAATGTATAAAACACCAACACGAATCGTACACACGATATATCATAAATGCAGACACCGAAACGAGCGAAGCCAAAGGTTTTATTTTACTTCGCTACGAATTTATCGCTTCCCACTTCCTGCGCGGCACTCGCATATGTACATCGATGGCTCTGCCCCGATATGTATCTGTGAAATACTGATAGGGACCAATGAATAATGCAATTTAGATTTTGTCATAACGCTTTTGAATGAAGCGATATTGCCAACGCAGATCAACTGTTAGAAAAGATTTTCTTTTGCACCAGGTTTATGTTTTTTATGGTACTTATAATCCGGTAAACGAACAGACGGATCAACTGATGGTCAGCAATCGTCGTCGCCCGAAACACCAGAGGCGTTACAAGTGCGTTGCCGGCCTTTTGGAGGTTAGAAATTTAAGGGTTGTTGGGGAATTGGGGATAGGGAAAGGGGGTAATTTCCAGTAACTTCAGTCACACAACTCAAGCGTTGTTTCACGTCGGTTTTCTGTGAGGCCGTAGTATCACTGCGGTCGAGCCGCCCCTTCGTGCCGAAGCATGGCTCTCTTACACTTAAGTTTCTGTTGAAATACATACAGAATTAATTTCTTGAGCTCCTGCAAATAATAATATGTGCGTTGACAATTTCCTTCGATTTTACTACTAGAACTAAGTAAATCTGCACCACTATTTATTGAAGAGTTTGGTTACCTCCACCATGAATGGGAAATCCTCAGTTAGCATCAGTCAATAATTAATAAAATAAAACACAAACTCAATATACAATTCAAACATTATGTTTATTCACAGTTTATAATCAAATTGAGTATAATAGGAAAAATTATAAACCACAGTTTACATAATAATATCAATTGGCGTTGTCTTAAATGGTGGTGTTCGGGATGAGAATAGTAACATAACCTTTAATAATAATTATAGCCTTGTGGGCTATGAAGACGAATACTGATATCACCTTGGCGTCGGTTCTGTGTTTTAGGAACTGATTTTAGGTACAAATCCCTTAGATTGACGTCAAGTTGCCGTTGACGCTGTGCCTCGTTTGGTACTAGTCTTCGACGGTTATCGTATACTCTTTTAGCGCCAATATTGATATCTTGAATCGACTGGGGATCCACTAATTGGCCTGAAATGTCATTTTCGTCACGTCGGCTCTCTGAGTTTCGAATGTCGATATCATGATATAATTGTCGTCGTTCGTTTCCACTCAGGTTGGGAACTTGCCCTCGGTTGAGGGCTCCCAGTCGTATCCCGAGGTTATTTTGCAACCGATTTTGGAGAATGTAATGGGGTAAACCTCCTGGTACTTGACACCTGACCAATACTATGTTGATAACAAGTAGACACAGAACTACTATCTTAAGCATTGTCAAGGTTTTAGTAGGAAGGTTACCAATGGCACACTGACAAATAAAACAAAGACTTTTACGTCTTTATATAATCAGTTCAATTACGAAACGTTTCTTTCAACATGTTGTACATCAGTCATAAGCAGCATGTAATGTAACAGCATCGTAATTAAATGTAAAATTGCCTTAATGCACTAGTTTTCATACACAATTGGGTGCTAATAAGAAATTGCTACATGAAAATTCGATACACACAACATTGATTTGCAACAGTGTATCTCTAAGTTACTCGAGCATAAATTACAAGGAAGTTATTGCAACAATTAAATGACTGACTAAGTATAACTACGTGACTTGTCAGACCAAGACCTTAAATAGTTATCGAAGCTCAGAGTAAAAGAACGTGTTATCCGTAGACTGAGGTAAATATGATACACCATTTTATTAGAAAAACCTATTATCACACGTCGGGCTCAATTTTAATCTTATATTAAAATGTCATTTTTAAATCGATATCTGATAAAACTAGATCTGACTGTTTTAATAGGGGAAAATCATCCAGTGATTTCTACCGCCTTGGGCAAGAGGTAGTGTCAGACGCTTACTGACTAAAAACCACCAGTCTGACTTAGAGATTAATTTAAGTGTAGGATAGCTATGTTTTAGCTCGATTGAGCCGGTTCAACCCGAGTGATACCTAGGCCTCATAGAAAACCCATGTGTAACAACTCGCGCATTGTTTCATCGTGTGAGTGAGGTTATGTCTAATCACCAAATTCAATCCCCCATCATCCCTTTGGGTATAGAGTAGTTATTTTATTGTTGCGGGTATCCATGGGCGATTGCTTACCATTAGGGATGCATGAGATTGTTTGCAGCCCTATACCATCAAATAACTACTACGTGAAAGTTGTACTTCATATTTTACATAATACATAAACAATTTCATACATACATATATTTATAAGGAAACTCCTAAAACTAGATTCAGTCACATCGAGTGCCAATGGATGCACTCAGGCAAATTGCTAGCCTATTAGCTCCCAATTCAATTACGAGGAGAACTTTGTGCAACGTCTTGAAGTAAACCTGGTTTTCTAGTAAATAAATACAGCACTGAAATTTGAGAGAAACCAACTTCACTTGTAGTAATTAATTAGTATGGAAGTAGTGACAGTTTTTGAAAAAAAAACACTGTGATTTCTTTTTTTATGGTATAAGTCGGTGAACGAGTAGCCGGATCACCTGATGGTAAGCAAAGTCCGCTGCCTATGAACACCCGAAATACCAGAGGCGTTACAAGTGCGTTGCCGGCCTTTTAGGGGTCATTGGGGAATCGGGAAGATTGGCAATGGAGGTAACTGGGCCTCCGGTAACCTCACTTACACAACGCAAGCGTTGTTTCATGTCGGTTTTCTGTGAGGCCATGGTATCACTGTGGTTATCTTAGGGCGAACAACCATTTTCGATTGCACCACGCTACGTGTAATTAATTTTATACTCACTGTATAAGTGAATTAAAGGAGAATGGCAGAATTCGTACAGCATACTTTTTATGGTGTTCCCTGATAAAATTTGTACCACTTATTGAGGGAACTAAACCATTCATTTTTTTGTAAAAATAATATTTTTAGAAGCTGGGATTTAGCAAATATATCAATTAAAAGATTTTAGTAACGAAACGTAATATAATGAAACGAAACGTAGAAGACATGTTTAGTTAGTTGCCATTAATAAAATATCAGAAGGCTCGAAATGATAAATAAATATTTTGAAATAGAAATAACAGTAAATATAATTAACCAATTACAGGTTATACCTTAGAATATATAATTAATGCATATATATATGCATAGAATCTTTATATTTATAGGAATTATTTTTGCCATCAGTATTTTTTTTGTAATGGCAATTATTTATTGACAGGTTCGTAAAATCCGTCTTTTAAAGTCTGTCCAATTTTTGCCGTTGTTTTGTTTTGGATTGTAGTTTGTAACTTCATCTAAACAATTTAGCAATTATCTGGCCATTTTTACGTTGAGTTGAGCAACTGCTTCTCCGTTCTCTATCTGTTGATACTACTTTCGCGAAAGGACGCTTTATTAATTGTGTTGTGTGTTACGTGTTTTATTGAAAATGACGAGTTTGCAATGCATCAATTGCAATGTTCGCTTGTCCCAAAGAAGAAGACACGCTTTATCAAATGACGGTGAAGATATCGTCAACACTAATCGTCTGTGGACATATCTTAGAGATGTAAGTAGTTTCCACATAACATTGTGTGTACGAATGGGCCATAGTTACGAACTTCAATAACTTTTACGTGTGATATCACACTAAATAAACACATAAGTAATCGGTAACATGTATTATTTACTTGCATAACACTGTTATAATTTATTAGTACCTATTTTTTTGTTTAATGGTGAGCCATACTCAAAATCATTTAATTATTTCTAGATTACACCAGATGACCATGTTTACCATGAATGCTGGCAGCTAGCTAGTCATTCATGTTCTTCTGATAATATGCCGAGAAGACACATAGGCCATCAGTGTTTGTGTTGTATGTGGACAACCCATACTAAGAATCAGGCAATGCAGAATTTTGATTGAAGAAGAACAAAGAACGGCTTACACAATTGCTACTTGGATCTAACCACGACAGGTATAAATAAGAACATGTATTATAACTTTTATCAATTCGGTATTTTATTTATTTGAAATAAACTAAGAAATAAAACAATGTCATTGTTTTATCTATATTTTCCACTAATAGCATGTATGTTTAAATGAAAGCTTTTCTTTATTTATATTATTTATTTTAGCTTCATCCTGAAGATAAAGCTTGTGTGCGGTGTTGGTTAAGAGTGAGAACTAAGGATACTTCACTAAATGAAGATATTCAATCCGTTGAACCTAATCAGCAGAAAAGTGATAATTCTGAACTGATGTGTGCTGCATGTGGTCAAAGTCTTACTCCCAACAACACTGCTTGTTTATTGGAACACCAACAGGTATATAATAATATGAAATAACATATTTATAGTAATTAGCTTCTAAAAACGCAATCCTAAGAGCAATTACAATTTTATGTTGCTAAATGTAAGACACTAATGATGTTGGCTCTACTAACAACAACAAAAGGATACTGGTCTTTACATTCTCTACTCCAGTGAACAATAAATATATTTAGTATTTTTGGAAAGGTCTTCGGTAAAAACCAATCATTGTGTGTCGAGATTTATTCTCTAGCCTGGTCATGTTTTGCGCAATTTATATCTATCATATGTAAATGCTTAATATTGTATTACATGAATGTTATTTATTTACAGACACCTTCCATTAATGAAGTTTGTGAAGTTTGCTGGGGCCAAGTATGCAATTTGAACTTCTATGTTGCTTCAAGCTAAAATAAAGTCCTGCCACTCTTCTCCTAGAACTTATTTTGTTTTCATAGTTGCAGAAACAAATATGAATAGCCGGGACACCATCAAAAGTGATTACTGTAATTGTATTGTAGGTTTAAGAACAGTGGGATGCTGCTCACATGTTATGAGCATTCTTTGGTATTTGAGTTATGCTTGCCATGAGGGTATGAGCCGACCTGCCCCTTTCTTGGATGAAGTAATATTAAGAACCAATCAAGTAATTATAAGAAAATAAAGTAAATGAAATTCCTACAAAAACTAAGTTGTTTTATTTACCTACACTGAAACCTTCATCAGCTCTTAATCATTATCAAACTATTGTAGACCGCTGCTGGACATAGGTCACTCCTTAAGCACGCTACTGAATGGGTAAATTCTCATGTCAATTTATCAACTTCCTATATTCTTTTTCATTTAAACAATGTTTATGTGCTTAGTGCTTACACATGATAAAGAACAAAGGGTAATGTTGGGACCACCTCTCAATAGAAATGAGACCCTTCTATAGATAAATATTCTCAAACTGAATAAACTTACTAAAGTACTACAATTAAGCTTAAGCAATTAACCTTTTTTATGCAATAAGTTGGTAAACGAGCAGACGGATCATCTGATGGTAAGCAATCGCCGCCGCCCATGTACACCTGAGGCGTTAGAAGTACGTTGCCGGCCTTTTAGGGGTTCGGAATTTAAGGGTTGTTAGGGAAGGGGTAATTGCGCCTCCGGTAACCTCACTCACTCAACGAAATACAACGCCAACGCGAAACAAACTCTAGATAATGATGATAGTAGCTTACTTTATTACAAGATAAATGTTCCATAAGTCATTTCTTTTCTTCCTACTCTTTCTCCTTCCGAAACACGAAGGAGACTTTCTATGATGGTCACCCATCCACACACCAAAGTCGGCAAGGGTTGCTTAACCTTGGCGATTGACCTGTGCTTTTGATATTATTAACAACAAGCTTCTCTACTAGCCCATACCTATTATATGTATATTCTACCTTATAAATAATATGAAAATCTTGTAAAATATCCATATTTACAGAATATTCCCATTGACCATAGACAAACCTAACCTCAAACATAAAACTGGCTATATCTCTTATCTCCCAACTTCTAAAAATCTGAGAATTTTTATAGGGCTTTCCAATCATGTTTACTACCAATTAAACCCAAAAATATTCGGGAACACGAAAATTTTTTGCTGTACGAAACTCCCATACAAACCTGCCATTCTCCTTTCCACAATACTTTAACTTGTCAAGATTGAATTAATCTTCTTTGAGTGTTCTGGAAGGCTATTTTTAGCTTTGTATGTCGTTATTTACTTCCCGCGATAAAGTACATAAAGTTTATTCAAAACAGTTAGAAGCAGGCTTCTAGTGAATTCATCGAAATCATTGAAACTTGTTTTCACAAAATCCAACGCGGGGATTCAGGCCTGAAACAATATTTTGTTTTCATTTGAAACTGTTCGCAGACACGGTAGGATTAGCAAAATAAATACGGAATACATTAATTCTCGTAGGCGTTCTGCCTTTATTTTATGTGTATATTATTTTTAGTATTTGTTTTTATATAATCCTCAGGTACTTAAGATTATACATCTGATTGATTGTATATCTTTGTTACTATTGTAATAAAGACATACAATCTACAATGTATAATGTTCTTTTATAGTGTTAGGAAATAGTAACCGTTCGAAATATGGTAGGGTAAGTAACAATATAACTACAAAAATATAATACAAACTACAAATACAAGTAATGTCTCAATTGTTGCAAGCGTTCATAGGCTTAGGTCCCCATACCGTTTGATGGGCCGTTAGCTATTTTGCCACCGTCGTGGTATAAAAAAAAACATATTGCTAAACAACAGCCAGCACTGATTACTGCAGTATTGCCGGATCACTGTAACGGTACACTGGACCCAATCAAAGCTCGTTCTCAGTCGTCGAACCTTGCATATACAACTATGAAAGTTAAAAGAAAATGATGATATTGAAACGATATATAAATTGGATGTCTGCAAAGAATACTATAAATATTTTTAGATTACTTTACTATTTAGATGATAATATAACGAAAATTCCCTTGTACAACATAAGTACAGGTTGTGATCCTCGAATTTCCCTGAAAGCGATTTCAGTCTATCGTTTGAAAGCCAATACGTCACAGACCGTCCGGCCGGAAATTAAAATATTCTGAAAATTGAAGGTACGTGACGATTTTTCAGGACAAAGTCTTTGATGAATCTTTTTCGATACCTTTGTGATGATAAATTTGATTCATGCGAGGTCACGTTGACCTCTGATGTACGGGCTCCGGAAATTTTTGCCTTTTCAATAAGTTTCGTTTAGATCGCAAAATTCCCGGTCTTTTGTTGTAAATTGTGATTTTCTGATAAATGTTACTGTAACTAGCTACACCCACGGCGTTATACCCGCTTCTAGGCTTCTATAATTGATCGCAATGTGATGTTTTATAGCCTATAGGTACATGGTCTTCCTTCTTAATTCCTAATAGACTATGTAACACAATAAATAATTATTTAAATTGACACCAGTACTTCAAAGATAAGCGCGTCCAAACGAACAAATAAGCAATCAAACAAACAAACTTTTCAGCTTTATAAATAAGTATAGATATATACATTATACAATGTTACACTTACTTTAAAAAACTGAAATACACACATTTATTTTTGTCCCAGGGATTTACTGTTTCGTGGCTGAGTTTACAGATATTCAGTTTTATATACACCCAGACCCCGAACACCATTTTGTGATCACACATAGAGTATCTCCATGCGGGATTCAACAAACTCACCACAGTTGAGCGACAGTCGGTTGCTCAGCCACCACGCCAGCCGCGCAGTCCAGCGTGGGACACAATAACAAACCATACCGTAATCTTTACCCTGCATGACAAAAATAATTGCTCTTAAATATAATTATCTCCGCGTTATAATATAATGATTGAATTGTGTGCTCGATTCAACTTAACGAGATATATTTTATAAGTACCTAATTGTCAATTATTTTCAAAATTGTAAAATGTAATGTGATGATAACTAAATTTCAGATATGGTCACGGCAATTTGTATCTACAATAAAAAGTGCTGATTTTCTAATTTTCTGGTTCAAACTGAATACTATAACAAACTGATTTACTATAATTGATATAATTTCGTATAAATATGGTCAACACGAGTGATCAGAATATCAGTGTTCTCTTGACTTGACTAGATCGAGTTGAATTTTGAAACAAAAATGAATTTCAAGATATTACTGTTTTTCTTTGTGCTTGCTCTGTGCAACTTGGTCAGTTGTGAAGTCAAAGTCGACAAAAATAAGAGCTACGAACGGGCTAGTGATGATACCTCCGGTGAAAGCCGGCGATCAGTGTTTAATGGGGGCTGTATTGCTGGCTACGTACGCTTTGGAAATGACTGCACCAAAATCATTCCGAAGAAACCTAATTAAAAATTACCTTATTTCGAAAAATACAAATCTGTAATAAATGTGTTTTTTTTTCATTTTTTTCCTGTCATTTGTGTGAAACTATTACTTACTACCCTGGAGTAGACAGAACCTTCAACCAAACCACTTCTTTAGAACATATTCACCACATCATATCCACAGACCGTAAGAGTCTGCCTTGCAGGACTTTTTTTTATCAACGGCGAGATGCGCACACCTACAGGGGAATGTGTAAAGGTTGAATAAATTGAAGGCGATGTCCTCCTTGACTACTTGTTGATCCTTTACCCAATTTTTGAAAATAAAATGCCTTGAAAGATATACTTTTTTAATTTATATTATCACTAGCGGACCCGACAGACGTTGTCCTGTCTACACGTCTTTAATTTGAAAATTTTAAACTTTTTTAATACTCGTAAGCTAAAACATTCTGGACCATTTTGATGAAAATTATTATTCAAATGTTATGACAATATCTAACGTCATTAATATTTGACACTGCGATGGTAGCGCCGTCTGTCCGATCTAATGTAAAACATTCCAAAATCAACAACTACTAATAAATTAAAAATTATTTAAAAAAAACATTGTCCAGCGGACAAAATTGTGAATCTAAACCATTCTCAGATCCCCTTGAACACACACAAAAAATTTCATCATAATCAGTCCAGTCGTTTAAAAGAAGTTCAGTGACATACACACTTACAGAAGAATTATATATATAAAGATTTTGCAGTCATTTAAATATCATTGCACTACAGAAAAGAATATCCATCCAAGCTACTTCTTCACAACAAACATTAAATAGAAATCATTTATTTGTACTGAATGTGGGGTCTACATACATAAGGTCTTACAAAAATATTCCGTTCTTAGAACGTTGAATCTAAAAAAAAAATATCAAATATAATAATAATTGACTGCCTCGTTGACCGAATGGTTGCAGAAGGAATGCCGGAGGCAAGAAGCTCTCGGGTTCGATTCCCAGGTCGGGCAAAGTATTAGTGGGTTTTTTCGGTTTTTCGAAAATTTCTCAGTAGTCTAGTATCACAGAGTCTGGAAATGTACCCAGTACACGGCAATAGGCTCACCGCCTATTACTTGGGACTTACAACACCAATTGTGAAAAGTGGGTGTACATTGTACAGTGTCATTACGTGCAATAATGTGCACCTCTGTCTACCGCTTCGGGGATAAAGGGCGTGAAAGTATATGAATAATTGAAATAATCTTAAATATAGGTATATATTTATAACTTCTAATCCAATTTACGAAACTATTTCAAGGAACAGAGTTAGTTATACTGTTATTTTTATGATGTGACATACAGGAGTAGCTATGCTACTGGATACAAATTTTATAACTTTTAAGATGCTATCATAGACGAAACTTTTGTTATTTTTTACTAGCGACCCACCACAGCTTCACATGGGTGCAATGGTGATATAATTATTATGTATATAAACCTTCTTCTCGAATCACTCTATCTAATAAAAAACCGGCCAAGTGCGAGTCGGACTCGCCCATGAAGGGTTCCGTAACAGCAAGTAGATGACATATTATAAAAGTTACAAAATAACTTGGTTTTACATAGTGTTTGTATGAACGACAAAGTTATATTTGCGGTTTTTGGAAATGTTTTATTTCTTAAAAACTAATAATGATATCTCGTTCAAACCAATTTTCGTTGTTAGTTTCTATTAAAATCTACAGCATATATTTTTTTTAGTTTTCTCACTGTCTTATTTTAAAAGCTATAGGGGGGACACTTATTTTTCCACTTTGGAAGCGTCTAACTTTCAAACGGTTGATTTTGAAAAAAAATTTCGATTTTTTTTTTTATCAGTTCCATGTGTGGAGTGTCAAAAATGTCGAGTAGTATTTATGTAACCAAAACCATACACAGGTACTTTTGAAACGTCAAAAAATATACTGTAGTCCGTCAGCCAGTCTGTCTGTCAGTGAAGCTAGGTGCTCGTTCCAAATTGTACATTCGAATGGAATGGAGATGAAAAAGAAAAAACTCCATCGTTACTCTTTTAAAAAATATATGTTTTACAATGTCACTGATATCTAAAAGTATTGGTGCATACTCGTAATTGGGTTTCTATTCATCCGGTATTGTCTTCGGCAAAAATATTGGAATTGACTTGAGTACTGCATTACTTATTTACTACAAAACTTTACGAGATGATGATGTCTAGTGATAAGTTGTAATTGTTTTTTTATTGTATAAGCAGGTAAATGATCTGACGGATCCCTTGAGGGTAAGCATTCGCCGCCGCTCATGGACACCCAAAACAGCAAAGGCCTTACATACTATGCGTTGCCGTCCTTTTGGGGGTAAGCAAGTTAAAGGATGTTGGAGAATCGGGGATTGGGAAGGGTTGGGCCTCCAGTAACCTCACTCACACAACGAACTACTAAATTTCAGATGTGGTCACGGTAATTTGTACAAAAAAAGTGCTCATTTTCTAATGTTCTGGTTCAAATTGAAAACTATAACAAACTGATTTACTATAATTGATATAATTTCGTATAAATATGGTCAACACGAGTGATCAGAATATCAGTGTTCTCTTGACTTGACTAGATCGAGTTGAATTTTGAAACAAAAATGAATTTCAAGTTCTTACTGTTTTTCTTTGTGCTTGCTCTGTGCAACTTGGTCAGTTGTGAAGTCACAACTGACAAAAATAAGAGCTACAGACGGGCTAGTGATGATACCTCCGAAAGCCGGCGATCAGTGTTTAATGGCGGCTGTATCAACGGCGAGATGCGCACACCTACAGGGGAGTGTGTAAAGGTTGAATAAATTGAAGGCGATGTCCTCCTTGACTACTTGTTGATCCTTTACCCAATTTTTGAAAATAAAATGCCTTGAAATAAATACATTTTTTATTTATATTATCATTTTGCAGTCATTTAAATATCATTGCACTACAGAAAAGAATATCCATCCAAGCTACTTCTTCACAACAAACATTAAATAGAAATCATTTATTTGTACTGAATGTTGGGTCTACATACATAAGGTCTTACAAAAATATTCCGTTCTTAGAACGTTGAATCTAAAAAAAAATTCAAATATAATTGACTGCCTCGTTGGCCGAATGGTTGCAATTGCGAATGCCGGAGGCAAAAAGCTCTCGGGTTCGATTCCAAGGTCGGGCAAAGTATTAGTGGGCTTTTTTCGGTTTTTCGAAAATTTCTCAGTAGTAGCACAGAGTCTGGAAATGTACCCAGTACACGGCAATAGGCTCACCACCTATTACTTGGGACTTACAACACCAATTGTGAAAAGTGGGTGTACATTGTACAGTGTCATTACGTGCAATAATGTGCACCTCTGTCTACCGCTTCGGGGATAAAGGGCGTGAAAATATAGTATATGAATAATGAATAATTGAAATAATCTTAAATAAAGGTATATATTTATAACTTCTAATCCAATTTACGAAACTATTTCAAGGAACAGAGTTAGTTATACTGTTATTTTTATGATGTGACATACAGGAGTAGCTATGCTACTGGATACAAATTTTATAACTTTTAAGATGCTATCATAGACGAAACTTTTGTTATTTTTTACTACCCACCCCAGCTTCACATGGGTGCAATGGTGATATAATTATTATGTATATGTTACGGTAAGAGTGAATAATTGAAAATTATTAATAATTCTCTATGATTATTAATAATTACCGAAACTCGAGGTAAAAGTGATAAATTAATCACTTTTGTTGGTTATTATTAATAATTTTACCCTAGTAGTGATGAATGTAATAAGTGGCCAAGATTTACAGGCAAACCAAATATGATTGTTGATGATTAGGATTTAGGATTCGTGTTGATTTTGTTAATGAAACAATAATTATTTAATTTTAGTTTTGTCACAATTTTATGTACCACGAAAGACTTTCTTGTATAAGTTCGATGGTAGATTTGACCGTTAATCCGATTTTATCGTTAATTTTGTGACAAATGTGCCCTTTTTGGCGAGGCACGAGGGAGTGTCAGACTTTTAGTGTTTAAAAACCACCCCGTTCCTACAGATCCCCAATCAGAAACAGGAACCTACCCAAACTCCCATGTCCGGTAAGCACCTGCGTCAACCGTTAGGTGAGGACGTCGTGGTGCCTCTCTAGCCACTAATAAAAGAGGGGACTTACCGCTGCAATGACAGCGAGCCCAGATAAATGTACCCTAGACGGGCACTATTTAATATTTCATTTCAGAATGTGTGAATATGTTGTCCTTTCGTTTTAAAGCAAGTACAGGTAACTTTGTTTGTGTGATTTCTAATTAATATAATCGTAAGACTGTGTTTAATATTATAAATAAATACCTGCTGGTCAAAAAACATTAGGTTTTTATTTATTTTATTACTTTCACCAATATGTGTCGTGAATTATTAATAATTACTACTAAAAGTAATAAATTTCGATCGATTATTCACATTTACCAAAACATGATTTGGTAAATGTTTTGGCAAATTAATAATTTTGTATAATTATTAATAATTTTCAATTGATCAGATTTACCGTAACACTTATATAAAGCTTCCTCTTGAATCATTCTATCTATAAAAAACCGGCCAAGTGCGAGTCGGACTCGCCCATGAAGGGTTCCGTAACAGCAAATAGATGACATATTATAAAAGTTACAAAATAACTTGGTTTTACATAGTGTTTGTTTGAACGACAAAGTTATATTTGCGGTTTTTGGAAATGTTTTATTTCTTAAAAACTAATAATGATATCTCGTTCAAACCAATTTTCGTTGTTAGTTTCTATTGAAATCTACAGCATATATTTTTTTAGTTTTTTCACTCTCTTATTTTAAAAGTTAGAGAGTCACTTATTTTTCCACTTTGGAAGCGTCTAACTTTCAAACGGTTGATTTTGACGAAAAATTGTTTTTTTTTAATCAGTTCCATGTATGGAGTGTCAAAAATGTCGAGTAGTATTTATGTAACCAAAACCATACACAGGTACTTTTGAAACGTCAAAAAATATACTGTAGTCCGTCAGCCAGCCTGTCTGTCAGTGAAGCTAGGTGCTCGTTCCAAATTGTACATTCGAATGGAATGGAGATGAAAAAGAAAAAACTCCATCGTTACTCTTTTAAAAAATATATGTTTTACAATGTCACTGATATCTAAAAGTATTGGTACATACTCGTAATTGGGTTTCTATTCATCCGGTATTGTCTTCGGCAAAAATATTGGAATTTACTTGTGGAATTTACTTATTTACTACAAAACTTTACGAGATGATGTCTAGTGATAAGTTGTAATTGTTTTTTTATTGTATAAGCAGGTAAATGATCTGACGGATCCCTTGAGGGTAAGCATTCGCCGCCGCTCATGGACACCCATAACATCAAAGGCCTTACATACTATGCGTTGCCGTCCTTTTGGTGGTAAGCAAGTTAAAGGATGTTGGAGAATCGGGGATTGGGAAGGGTTGGGCCTCCAGTAACCTCACTCACACAACGAACTACTAAATTTCAGATGTGGTCACGGTAATTTGTACAATAAAAAGTGCTCATTTTCTAATGTTCTGGTTCAAATTGAATACTATAACAAACTGATTTACTATAATTGATATAATTTCGTATAAATATGGTCAACACGAGTGATCAGAATATCAGTGTTCTCTTGACTTGACTAGATCGAGTTGAATTTTGAAACAACAATGAATTTCAAGTTCTTACTGTTTTTCTTTGTGCTTGCTCTGTGCAACTTGGTCAGTTGTGAAGTCACAACTGACAAAAATAAGAGCTACAGACGGGCTAGTGATGATACCAGTGAAAGCCGGCGATCAGTGTTTAATGGGGGCTGTATCAACGGCGAGATGCGCACACCTACAGGGGAATGTGTAAAGGTTGAATAAATTGAAGGCGATGTCCTCCTAGACTACTTGTTGATCCTTTACCCAATTTTTGAAAATAAAATGCCTTGAAAGATATACGTTTTTAATTTATATTATCATTTTGCAGTCATTTAAATATCATTGCACTACAGAAAAGAATATCCATCCAAGCTACTTCTTCACGACAAACATTAAATAGAAATCATTAATTTGCACTGAATGTAGGTACATACATAAGGTCTTACAAAAATATTCCGTACTTAGAACGTTGAATCTAATAAAAAAATCAAATATAATAATAATTGACTGCCTCGTTGACCGAATGGTTGCAGAAGGAATGCCGGAGGCAAGAAGCTCTCGGGTTCGATTCCCAGGTCGGGCAAAGTATTAGTGGGCTTTTTTCGGTTTTTCGAAAATTTCTCAGTAGTCTAGTATCACAGAGTCTGGAAATGTACCCAGTACACGGCAATAGGCCAATCGACACCAGCAATTAATACTACGCTAACTCGAAATTTGGAAAAAACTTTTTTTATGCCACGTTGCTTAAAATGTGGGTTTACATACGTCATAAAAAATTGAGAAGAAATATGCAAAAATAAGAAAGTTACAAATCTTATAAAACGCTAAGTAAAGGTACTTTTTGAAATCACTCGATTTATATTACGCCAACTATTATTAGCGGAGTGTGCCCGGGTATCACTTTGGTCAAAATCTGTGCAACACTGCGCTAACTCATAGTTAGCGTAGTTTAGTGCGTTCGTATACTTGTTCGTTTGTACAATGAACAACTTAGCGACTTTTACATAGTAAATACTTATGTGTTAACGTATTAATTAGTTTATTAATGGTACGTTGACTATTCTTTTTGTAAGTAAGTACATGTTCTTTATAAAAATATTGAAATATGCATCAGATGATTGATCATGCACTACGACCTCCCGTACTACACTACGCTAACATAAGTTAGACGTGTATAAGATGTAACATTTTTTTGATGAATTACGTTTATATACGGCTAACTTGCGCTAAATCAAAAAACAGAAATAAGTAAGGAAATATAAATATGAGATATTACAATGAATAAATTAAATATTAAGCATACCAATGACAATGACAATGACAATGACAATGACAATGCCAGAATCTCTATAGAGTTTTGCCCCACCAAAAAAATATAGTGTACAGGCATGCCAAATGTAGCATTCTATTGCTGCTCTATTAGTGATAACTTAAAACATGATTAAAAGCCTTTAGACCTTGCGGTTTCTATATAAATCTAAGAACAAAATATTACATTTAGGTTAGGTACCAGTTTAGGTTAATTGCAGTTATAATGGTAGAAATAATTGAATTAAGTGCTTTATATTATTACAATGCTATCATAGGGTGTTCAGCTATGAAAGGCAGGAATGTCATCACCAATATCACCTTTAGTAATCCTACTTTTAATTCATAGTTATAACGAAACAACAATGTAAACAGAAGCGAATGTCAAATAATGACTTTTTGGACATAACTGACGCACGCACGCCAATGACGTTTCGTTACATCTAATCACTAACTTTCAAACACGAAATAATAATTAGAATATGCATTCATTATAATAATTATATATTATAAAAAAATTAAATCAACTAATAGTATGTATTAAAACCAAATTCATGTTACAATCCGTACACATTACATTAATAAATCTTTTTTTTATTGAATGACTCGTTTTGTTCCTTGTGCAAGCGTACTAAGAAACGCAGATAGTCGCGATAAATACAGGAAATAGGCCTTGGATTTTTTAAATTCTTTTTATTTCCTAATTTTTATCCGCAACTTTATCAGAATAATAATTAAGTAACCAAGGATCTTATTTTCATTGCATAATTTTGATTAATTTACATTTCTTGTACATTGATGAAATTAAGTGGGGCAGGATCTGGCATTGTCATTTCAAAAAAGTATCTTAATTAATGTAAAAGTTATCACGTTTTTCCCTTTAAACGCCTCTACTGTAAAATACGCTTTTTGAGTTAGCGTAGTATAAATTGCTGGTGTCGATATGAATAATGAATAATTGAAATAATCTTAAATATAGGTATATATTATTATATGTATATATTTATAACTTCTAATCCAATTTACGAAACTATTTCAAGGAACAGAGTTAGTTATACTGTTATTTTTATGATGTGACATAGAGGAGCAGCTATGCTACTGGATACAAATTTTATAACTTTTAAGATGCTATCATAGACGAAACTGACACTTTGGAGCGTCTAACTTTCAAACGGTTGATTTTGACGAAAAATTGTTTTTTTTAATCAGTTCTATGTATGGAGTGTCAAAAATGTCGAGTAGTATTTATGTAACCAAAACCATACACAGGTACTTTTGAAACGTCAAAAAATATACTGTAGTCCGTCAGCCAGTCTGTCTGTCAGTGAAGCTAGGTGCTCGTTCCAAATTGTACATTCGAATGGAATGGAGATGAAAAAGAAAAAACTCCATCGTTACTCTTTTAAAAAATATATGTTTTACAATGTCACTGATATCTAAAAGTATTGGTACATACTCGTAATTGGGTTTCTATTCATCCGGTATTGTCTTCGGCAAAATTATTGGAATTGACTTGTGTACTGCATTACTTATTTACTACAAAACTTTACGAGATGATGTCTAGTGATAAGTTGTAATTAGTTTTTTATTGTATAAGCAGGTAAATGATCTGACGGATCCCTTGAGGGTAAGCATTCGCCGCCGCTCATGGACACCCGCAACACCAAAGGCCTTACATACTATGCGTTGCCGTCGTTTAGACGAAAGTTTGGGCCTCCAGTAACCTCACTCACACAACGAACTACTAAATTTCAGATGTGGTCACGGTAATTTGTACAATAAAAAGTGCTGATTTTCTAATGTTCTGGTTCAAATTGAATACTATAACAAACTGATTTACTATAATTGATATAATTTCGTATAAATATGGTCAACACGAGTAATCACAATATCAGTGTTCTCTTGACTTGAGTAGATCGAGTTGAATTTTGAAACAAAAATGAATTTCAAGTTCTTACTGTTTTTCTTTGTGCTTGCTCTGTGCAACTTGGTCAGTTGTGAAGTCACAACTGACAAAAATAAGAGCTACAGACGGGCTACTAGTGATGATACCTCCGAAAGCCGGCGATCAGTGATTAAAGGGGGCTGTATCAACGGCGAGATGCGCACACCTACAGGGGAATGTGTAAAGGTTGAATAAATTTAAGGCGATGTCCTCCTTGACTACTTGTTGATCCTTTACCCAATTTTTGAAAATAAAATGCCTTGAAAGAAATACGTTTTTAATTTATATTATCATTTTGCATTCATTTAAATATCATTGCACTACAGAAAAGAATATCCATCCAAGCTACTTCTTCACAACAAACATTAAATAGAAATCATTTATTTGTACTGAATGTGGGGTCTACAATCATAAGGTCTTACAAAAATATTCCGATCTTAGAACGTTGGATGTAAAAAAATCGTTAATATGCCTCGTTGACCGAACGGTTTTTCGAAAATTTCTCAGTAGTATCACAGAGTCTGGATATGTACCCAGTACACGGCAATAGGTTCACCGCCTATTACTTGGGACTTATAACACCAATTGTGAAAAGTGGGTGTATATTGTACAGTGTCATTACGTGCAATAATGTGCATCTCTGTGTACCTTCTTCTCGAATCACTCTATCTAATAAAAAAACGGCATTAAAATCCGTTGCGTCATTTTAAAGATTTGAGCATACAAAGGGTTATAGGGACAGAGAAAACGACTTTGTTTCATACTATGTAGTAGAATGCCTAATTATTCTAATTATATTTTGTGGTACAACTGAAAACTTATTTATGGAATTTTTCAAAATGTATCTTATGCTTTTGCCAAAGGAATTGTCGCTGCTATCCGTTACTTTTTTTTAATCCATACTATACTGCACGGTTGGTGCGGTGGCTGGGCAACTGGCTGCCGCGCAACGGGTAGCGGGTTCGATTCCCGCACGAAGCAACTCTTTGTGTGATCCACAAATTGTTGTTTCGGGTCTGAGTGTCATGTGCATGTGAACTTGTATGTTTGTAAACGCACCCACGACACAGGAGAAAATCCTAATGTGGGGAAACGTTTAAAAAAATACATAAATACATACTAATACTGAAAAAATATTTAGTTTTGATTTCACTGAAGTAGTGAATTTGCTGTACGTAGACTCACCTTCCCTCCTCTTTGAGCGTTTAGAGCAATCACCATGTTTGGCCTTGAAATATTTGTATTGATAATGAGGTGGAAGGTATGGTAGGTGTATAACAAAGAAAAATGCAAAAAAAACTTTTAAAAATCAACTTTAAACTATAGAATATTGCAAACATTATTATTATAAAAGTTTTTATTTAAGCCATCAAATCAATTAGTGCCTTATTTTTGTTTCTTTTTTTTTTCGAGGGGAGAAAATCATCCAATGGCTTCTCCCGCCTTGGGCGAGGCGAGAGGGAGTCTTGGTCATAGCGCGATGTTTTATAGTCTATAGCCTTCTTCGATAAATGCACTATTCAACACAAAAATAATTATTCAACTCGACCAGTAGTTCTGAAGATAAGCGCCGCCGCTCAAGGACATCCGAAACACCAAAGGCCTTACATACTATGCGTTGCCATCCTTTTGGGGGTAAGCAAGTTAAAGGATGTTGGAGAATCGGGGATTGGGAAGGGTTGGGCCTCCAGTAACCTCACTCACACAACGAACTACTAAATTTCAGATGTGGTCACGGTAATTTGTACAATAAAAAGTGCTCATTTTCTAATGTTCTGGTTCAAATTGAATACTATAACAAACTGAATTATAGTAAATAATTGATATAATTTCGTATAAATATGGTCAACACGAGTGATCAGAATATCAGTGTTCTCTTGACTTGACTAGATCGAGTTGAATTTTGAAACAAAAATGAATTTCAAGATATTACTGTTTTTCTTTGTGCTTGCTCTGTGCAACTTGGTCAGTTGTGAAGTCACAACTGACAAAAATAAGAGCTACAGACGGGCTACTAGTGATGATACCTCCGGTGAAAGCCGGCGATCAGTGTTTAATGGGGGCTGTATCAACGGCGAGATGCGCACACCTACAGGGGAATGTGTAAAGGTTGAATAAATTGAAGGCGATGTCCTCCTTGACTACTTGTTGATCCTTTACCCAATTTTTGAAAATAAAATGCCTTGAAAGAAATACGTTTTTAATTTATATTATCATTTTGCAGTCATTTAAATATCATTGCACTACAGAAAAGAATATCCATCCAAGCTACTTCTTCACAACAAACATTAAATAGAAATCATTTATTTGTACTGAATGTGGGGTCTACATACATAAGGTCTTACAAAAATAATACGTTCTTAGAACATTGGATGTAAAAAAAATCGTTAATATGCCTCGTTGACCGAACGGTTTTTCGAAAATTTCTCAGTAGTAGCACAGAGTCTGGAAATGTGTCCAGTACACGGCAATAGGCTCACCACCTATTACTTGGGACTTACAACACCAATTGTGAAAAGTGGGTGTACATTGTACAGTGTCATTATGTGCAATAATGTGCACCTCTGAGTACCTTCTTCTCGAATCACTCTATCTAATAAAAAAAAACTGCATTAAAATCCGTTGCGTCATTTTAAAGATTTGAGCATACAAAGGGTAGGGAAGATAGGGACAAAGAAAACGACTTTGTTTCATACTATGTAGTAGAATGCCTAATTACTCTAATTATATTTTGTGGTACAACTGAAAACTTTTCAAAATTTATCTTATGCTTTTGCCAAAGGAATTGTCGCTGCTATTTGTTACTTTTTGTTAAATCCATACTATACTGCACGGTTGGTGCGGTGGCTGGGCAACTGGCTGCCGCGCAACGGGTAGCGGATTCGATTCCCGCACGAAGCAACTCTTTGTGTGATCCACAAATTGTTGTTTCGGGTCTGGGTGTCATGTGCATGTGAACTTGTATGTTTGTAAACGCACCCACGACACAGGAGAAGATCCAAATGTGGGGCAACGTTTTTAAAAAAAGATACATAAATACATACTAATACTGGAAAAATATTTAGTTTTGATTTCGCTGAAGTAGTGAATTTGCTGTACGTAGGTTCACCTTCCCTCCTCCTTGAGCGTTTAGAGCAATCACCATGTTTGGCCTTGAAATATTTGTATTGATAATGGGGTCGAAGGTAGTATAACAAAGAAAAATGCAAAAAAAATATCATTTAAAAATCAACTTCAAACTATAGAATATTGCAAACATTATTATTATAAAAGTTTTTATTTAAGCCATCAAATCAATTAGTGCCTTATTTTTGTTTATTTTTTTTCGAGGGGAGAAAATCATCCAATGGCTTCTCCCGCCTTGGGCGAGGCGAGAGGGAGTCTTGGTCATAGCGCGATGTTTTATTTTGCATAACAACGCATGGCAGAAACTTCATTTCGCAGAAAATCATTTGGTATACCATCATTTGTAATACATTAAAAACGCATAATTTTGTAAGTCAGAATCATCTTTAGGCATAAATTGATACGCGTAATAATTGCAAGGCAGAACCATCATATTGCAGAATGTTCACTGTCAGAATCGTCTTTTGGCATAAATTTCATAACCATAATAATTAAAAAGTAGAACCATCATATCTCAGAATGTTCACAGTTAGAATCGTCTTTTGGCATACTTTTAATATCCATAATAATTGAAAGACTCATCTATCACGCAAGCATGCAGCATGCAGCATGCAAGCAAGCATGCAGCATGCAAGCAAGCATGCAGCATGCAAGCAAGCATGTAGCATGCAAGCAAGCATGCAGCATGCAAGCAAGCATGCAGCATGCAGCATGCAAGCAAGCAAACAAACATGCAGCGAGCAAGCAAGCAAGCAAGCAACATGCAAGCATGCAGCATGCAAGCAAGCATGCAAACAAGCAAGCAAGCAGCATGCAAGCAAGCAAGCAAGCAGCATGCAAGC
The DNA here is from genome assembly GCF_023101765.2 of Spodoptera frugiperda. Taxonomy (NCBI): domain Eukaryota; kingdom Metazoa; phylum Arthropoda; class Insecta; order Lepidoptera; family Noctuidae; genus Spodoptera; species Spodoptera frugiperda. The sequence continues at coordinate 13,205,860 of NC_064223.1, read as the reverse complement.
AAGCATGCAGCAAGCAAGCAAACAAGCATGCAGCAAGCAAACTGCATGCAAGCAAGCATGGTTTCTGTCACGGCTCCGGCGCTGCGGGGCTCCGGCGGTCCCACGCGCGCTAATCGTCGCAGACGGCTTTCGAAAAATGCACGGCCTTCTTCGATAAATGCACTATTCAACACAAAAATAATTATTCAACTCGACCAGTAGTTCTGAAGATAAGCGCGTTCAACAAACAAACTCTTCAGCTTTATAATCTATATATATAAAACTCTTCCGTTACTGAGTGACTGACTGACTGACTGACTGACAGACAACGCACAGTCGAAACTACTGGTCGTAGACAGCTGAAATTTGGAATGTAGGTTCCTTGGGATATGTAGGGGAGCACTAAGAAAGGATTTTTGGAAATTCAACCCCCAAGGGGGGAAAAGGGGTAAAAACGTTTCTATGAAAAATCTTATTCCTTGGGTTTATAAACTTGAAACTTGGCATGAACACGTACATAGGCAAGTAAATATGTTTGACATTATAAGTTTTTTCAAACTACCCTCCAATCGTGATTTAGGGGTGCGATTGGGTGACTGATTTATTAACGCACAGCCGAAACCGCTCGGTATAGGAGTCTGAGATTTTGAACAGAGGTTCCTTTAGTAACATAAGTGAGGACTAAGAAGGGATTTTTGAAATGTCAACCCCCAAGGGGGGAAACGGGATAAACTGAGCCGCGGCTGCGGGAAAGTTCTGACGAGATACCGTGGCCCCGGAACGCAAAGGGCAACTGAAGGAACGAGGTGGGTTTTAGTCAGTAAAAGTCTGACACTCCCTTCCGTTCCACCCAGAGCGGGAGAGGTCATTTGATGATTTCCCATCCTTAAAAAAAAGACTTTGTATGACAACTTTCAGTCGTCTCTTTAACATACATAATAACATACATAATTATATACATACATGCATAACATTAATAACATCACGCCTTTAAATTCCTATTTTGTGTTAACAATACCCATAAAAACAGCTAAAAGGAAACAAGTGAAGAGACGAAATTTGTCCGCATCCATTTTCACCTAAATTCTTAACGTTAATGAGATTTACTTTTTATTATCAGGTCAACCTAATAGCCTCACATGTAAGTATAACTTCGTAAGAATTTTCTTTCAACTCCTAACCGTTGAGGAGTTGTACCTTCCATCATCAGCTCATTCACATGGGATGATGACTATCAGACGCAAATACTTAAACAACTTAAATAACTTAAATTGTCAAAAACGTAATTGCCTGTAAATTTGAGGTTTGCCCTTGATTTCCCTGGAATACCATCATCAGATCCTGACTAGGTAACAACGGGACCAACTTGAAAGTATACTCTACCGAACAAAAAAAGAATCACGTAAATCGGTCCATAAATCTCGACGTAATCGGTATGCATAAATAAAACACCCGATTTGATAAAACATTGATAAAACATTGAGACGATGATTTTGTCTCGCTTTACTTTTTCTATATAGATTTGTATGTATACTAACATTATAAAGAGGAACAATCTATTTTTTTATGTTTGTTTATTTACACATGTAATCGATAAACTCCGAAACTACTGAATCGATTTCAAACATTCACCATTAGAAAGCTATATCATCCCTGAGTAACACAGGCTATATTTAATTCCAGTTGTAACAAGATTTCAGCCTGTGGAAGAAAAAGCCCTGTCGAGATCATTAAAAAAACGCTGTATATAACCGAATTACACGTGGGCGAAGCCGCGGGCGGAAAGCTAGTATTAGTATAGAAGTATAGATTTGTAATTTTAGCATATTACAAATTTATGTACTAAGTACATGGTAATTATCATGCCTAGTTGTTGTATGGTGGCCAAATTAGTAGCGGCTAGTTTTTTACCCGACTGCGCCAGAAGGAGGGTTATGTTTTTCGAGAGAATGTATGTATGTATGTATGTATAATTGTTTGGCACGCTCTGTAGCCTAAACGGCTTGATGGATTTTGACTTGAGAGGTGTCGTTAGATTCGTATTTACTGTGAGAGTGACACTGGATATATCAAAATGTTTAAAAAAACAAAATGGCGGATTTTTGGCGCCAAATTCGAATATTGCTCACTCTCTAGCCTGAACGACTCGATGGATTTTGGCTTGAGAGGTGTCGTTAAATTCGTATTTACTGTGAGAGTGACACTGGATATATAAAAATAACATAAAAATCAAAATGGCGGATTTTTAGCGCCAAATTCGAATATTGTCCACTCTCTAGCCTAAACGACTCGATGGATTTCAGCTAGATACGGGTCGTTTGATTCGTATTTACTGTGAGAGTGACACTAAATATATCAAAATATCTATACATATAATAAAATCGTAGAAAAGTGCTGTCTGTACATTGAAAATAAAAATAAAAAAAAATAGCAGGGGTTATTGTTATGTCGATGTCGAACCCAAAAATGTAATTAACTTTTTTTTTTGTCTGTTTGTCTGTTTGTCTGTTTATCTGTTTGTCTGTTTGTCTATGCGCGCTAATCTCAGAAACGGCTGATCCGAGTTGGATGCGGTTTTCACGAATATATTGTGGTATGCTTCAATTTACATTTAGTGTATGTTTCATGTCAATCGGTTTATAAATAAAAAAGTTATGTCAAATTAAAGAATCACGTCGAACACTATTCTATGCTTATACCATTAATCTCCGCCACTATTTGACGGATTTGGTTGAAATTTGATACAGATATAGTTTAGAACCTTAAAAAGGACATAGGATAGTTTTATTTCAAAAATCAAAAATTAAAAATAGAAATAGATCGCGCTATGGTTTCGTTACATTCATTTGGTTGGGTATCGGCCGAGCGCTTCGGTACTATCGTAGAAAAAGTGTATTATCAGTCGTATGATTATTTGTCTGTAGTGGTCCTGCTGTTTCGTATATTCTAAATAAATTGGTTTCGTTGTATTTGTCAATTAATAAGTTTATTTGTTGGGTTTGCCTGGTTTTCTGGTTAAATTATTTAACGTAGGTTTAGTTTGATATCGATTATTAGTAGTTAGTTTTTTAATAAAATTGTAAGTCTAATTAATTTATTAATTAATTAGATAATTTATTAATTAATTAGATAGATTAGATTTAAGTCGTTTCTTTTAAATTAATTAGTTTAAGCTTGGTTATTATAGCATAGAGGATAGGTTGTAATATAATTTCTTTTTTAAATGTTATAAATTCGTAATTCGGAGCTTTCTTTAGTTTTAAGTTAGTTTTCATCTTAAGTTCGGAAAGATTATAATATTTCTTTAGTTTAAGTCCGTTTTTAAACAATTTTTTCAATGCCCTAAGTGAGTATACATCTATTAAATTCAAACACAGAGCTCATTATGTTGATTTTTGAAGAGTTCCCTGGAATATCTTCTACGTCTCATTTTTGAAGAGATTCCGCGAGATTGGGAACTATGTGGTTAAAACCAAAAATTTGCCGGAAGTCACTATTCCACGCGAACGAAGTCGCGGGCAAAAGCTAGTAATATAATAAATAATAAAACTAAAAGAAAATAAAATAAAAAAGTTAATTTAAAAAACTAAAAAACCCGACTGCGTTTCTTCATAACAGTAAAATGAAAAAAAAACCCTAAAACAAGAATACAAGAAAAATTTAAGCAGTCGGGACCCATTCTAGAAAGCCAGCTGTATGTGCCCTCACTAAGTCTTCATAATGTTTAGAATGGGTCCCGACTGCTTAAATTATTCTTGTATTCTTGTTTTAGGATTTTTTCATTTTCATATTATAAAGAAACGCAGTCGGGTTTTTTAGTTTTTTAAATTAATTTTTAGCAGACGGATCACCTGATGGTAAGTAATCGCTGCCGCTCATGGACACTCGAAATAGCAGAGGCGTTACAAGTGCGTTACCAGCCTTTTTGGGGTTAAGAGTTGTTGGGGATCGGGGACTGGGAATATTGGGTCTTCGGTAACCTCACTCACACAACGAAACTAATTAGACGCTTGTTAATACTGGCTGAGTAAATAATTCACAGACAGACGCACATTTTTTAGGCAAATAATTAATGATATTAACCCGTGGTATGCCTCTAGCGCAGATCTATGCGAAACACAATATTTTCTATTCAATTAGTACCGTACTTGTAAAAAGAGTAAGTATGTAATTAGTAAAAAAGAGATAGTATGTATTTGTCGTATGACCTGTTATGTTATTAGGCCAAACTTAATTTTTTTTAATTGTGTCCCAAGGATTTTGTTTCGTGGCTATGTTTACAGACATACAGTCTTATATACATCTAGACCCAGAACACCAATTTGTGATCACACATAGAGTATCTCCATGCGGGATTCAACAAACTCACCACAGTTGAGCGACAGTCGGTTGCTCAGCCACCACGCCAGCCGCGCAGTCCAGCGTGGGACACAATAACAAACCATACCGTAATGCTTTTTTTTACCACCTCGTTCCTTCTCCTGCTTTGAGCCGGAGCCCCGGTAACCTGTTACGTTGTCCGCAGCTCCGGACATTATCGTAATGCTAACATTAGAACTAAAGACGGGACATTTACCATGTTTATTTATGTCTATGAGTTTCCGATATATCGGTGACGAAATAGAAAGAGGCTAGACCGATTTGTCTGCTCTTAAACATCCACCCGCATATAATCCAGTTCATCCGTGACCATGGCGCTTGCAACAGTGCCAAGGTCACGGATGATTTTTTTAAAAAACGAAAACGAAACGAAACGAAATATGCTAAATTCTTCTTCTTTCTGGTCGTTCCCTCAATGCTGAGGATCGTGACTGTATGTCAATCTTCTCCACTCGGTCCGGTTCTGCGCCATATGTACCGCTCCCTGTATCCGGCCTCCAGTCACCTCCTTGAGTTGGTCCACCCATCTAGCTGGCGCTCTTCCTCTAGCGCGCTTCCCCTCCATTTGTCCGAGAATGATGAGTTTCTCCAGGCTGTGCAATGGAGATCGCATTATGTGCCCAAAGAAACTCCGGATCCTTTCCTGGCACGTAGTCAGCAGGCGCCTGGCAACCTTCAGCTCTTCGAGGATGGAGACATTGGTTCTCATAGCTGTCCAAGGAATGCGTAGCAGCCTTCTCCAGCACCACATTTCAAAGGCATGGATCTTTTTGCAGTCCTTTTTCCTGATACACCAAGTCTCCACCCCGTACAGGAAGATAGAGAAGACCAACGTACGAACCAAACGCATCTTAGTTACTCGGCGAATATTACGGTCTTTCCAGATTTTATCGAGGCTAGTCATGGCACTTTTAGCCATCCCGATACGACGTCCGATTTCTTTCTCGCAGTTACCACTGTTAGAGATCAGCGACCCCAAGTATATAAATTCCTCCACTTTCTCGTAATCCTTGAGCGCATTTGATGGACTTAAAACTTGAGCTCTGTCCACCATCATCACTTTGGTCTTAGAGCGGTTTATGTGCAGGCCAAATTCAAGGCTCACTCTTTCTATTCGTTCCAAGACCTCAGCCATCTCGGACTCGCTGGCTGCAAGGATTGTTGTATCATCGGCATATCTTAGGTTCGTGATCTTCGTACCGCCCATCGTAACGCCGCCATCCCAGCCATCAAGCGCCTTCCTCATAATATACTCGCCGTAGAGGTTAAACAGCTTCGGAGAAAGTATGCATCCCTGACGGACCCCTCGTTCTGTATGGAAAGTTTCAGATTGTGATTCATCCAATTTCACAAAGCTCGACCCGTCAAGGTACAGCCTCTGGACAAGGAATATAAGATGTGATGGCACGCCCATTTCCGACATTATCCTGAACATGGAATTCCATTTTACGCAGTCAAATGCTTTGGCATAGTCTATAAAGCATAACACAAGAGGTTTATTGAATTCGCGACATTTTTCAATGAGTAGGCGTACGTTCAGTATCTGCTCTCGTGTTCCTTTTCCTTGCACAAATCCTGCCTGTTCCGGAGGAATCTGTCTATCTATATAGGTGGCCAATCTCTTGTTCAAAATCTGGAGCATGATCTTACTAGCGTGGGGCATGAGGGAAATAGTGCGGTAATGTTCGCATTTCTTTGTGGAGCCCTTTTTGTGTAGGGGGATGACAGCTGATTGTGCCCAGTCCTGAGGCCAAGTACCAGTGTACCAAATCTTGTTACAAATCTGGTAGAGGGTTTCGGCACCTTCAGGGCCTAGATGTTTGATCATGGCAGCTGATATGCCATCCGTACCCACTGCCTTGTGTTTGAGCTTCTTGATGGCGTCCTCCACCTCACTGCGTAGTATGTTGGGTTTAGCTTCGTAATCATCCCACGACCTGTCGACCTCTTCATGCGTGTTTTCGCTGTAAAGTTCGTAGCAGTACTCTCGCCATCTGTTTAAAACCTGATTGAGGTCGGAGAGAGGGTTACCCTGCTTGTCGTCAACTACCCACGATTTTGGTTTTGGTGGCTTCGTTAACAGTTTTACCTTACCGAAGAGATCTTTGGTTTGTATCTTCACAGCGTGTTGTTCTATTGCCTCACAGATATCAGAAATTTGTTTGTCCTTGTCCCATCTTAAAGCAGTTTGCACCTCTTTATGTAGCTTGTTGTAAGCCGTTATAGTACCCTAAATAGCCCTAGTATGCTAAATATCCCGTCTTAAGTTCTAATGTTAGTGTTAGTGACCATGTCAGTTTTAAAACTTATATAATACCATAATGTTTAAAATGCATGACAAAAATAATTGCTCTTTAATATAATTATCTCCGCGTTATAATATAATGATTGAATTGTGTGCTCGATTCAACTTAACGAGATATATTTTATAAGTAATTGTCAATTATTTGCATGATTTCGTAAAGTGTAATGTGATTTATTTTAATTTTTAGGGTTCAATATCAAAAATGTCGTGTAGTATTTATGTAACCAAAACCATACACAGGTACTTTTGAAACGTCAAAAAATATACTGTTGTCCGTCAGCCAACCTGTCTGTCAGTGAAGCTAGGTGCACGTTCCAAATTGTACATTCGAATGGAATGGAGATGAAAAAGAAAAAACTCCATCGTTACTCTTTTAAAAAATATATGTTTTACAATGTCACTGATATCTAAAAGTATTGGTACATACTCGTAATTGGGTTTCTATTCATCCGGTATTGTCTTCGGCAAAAATATTGGAATTGACTTGTATACTGCATTACTTATTTACTGCAAAACTTTACGAGATGATGTCTAGTGATAAGTTGTAATTGTTTTTTTATTGTATAAGCAGGTAAATGATCTGACGGATCCCTTGAGGGTAAGCATTCGCCGCCGCTCATGGACACCCGAAACACCAAAGGCCTTACATACTATGCGTTGCCGTCCTTTTGGTGGTAAGCAAGTTAAAGGATGTTGGAGAATCGGGGATTGGGAAGGGTTGGGCCTCCAGTAACCTCACTCACACAACGAACTACTAAATTTCAGATGTGGTCACGGTAATTTGTACAATAAAAAGTGCTGATTTTCTAATGTTCTGGTTCAAATTGAATACTATAACAAACTGATTTACTATAATTGATATAATTTCGTATAAATATGGTCAACACGAGTGATCAGAATATCAGTGTTCTCTTGACTTGAGTAGATCGAGTTGAATTTTGAAACAAAAATGAATTTCAAGTTCTTACTGTTTTTCTTTGTGCTTGCTCTGTGCAACTTGGTCAGTTGTGATGTAATTGATAAGAGCCTCAGACGGGCTTCGAGTGATGATACCTCCGAAAGCCGGCGATCAGTGTTTAATGGCGGCTGTATCAACGGCGAGCAGCGCACAGAGTCAGGTCTATGCAAAAAAAAATTTTGATGAATGCTTCTTGACGATCCAATACCCAATTTTTGAAAATAAAATTCATTGAAATAAATACGTTTTTAATTTATATCCTCTTGCAGTCATTTAAATATCTTTGCACTACAGAAATAAATAGACATTCACAATAAATAGAAATAATTTATTTGCACTGCACGACTTTGTTTTATACCGTGTAGTGAAATGCCTAATTATTCTAATTATATTTTGTGGTACAACTGGACAGCCTTATCGGCAAGCTTCCTGCGTATGGACTTCCCGCGGATCTGTGCAGATGGATTGCAGACTTCCTGAGGGATCGGTCAATTCGAGTAGTCATCGATGGCTGCTCGTCTGACCAATTTGGCATCAACGCCGGAACGCTGGGGGTTAGTACTTTCAGCAACGCTCTTTGTGTGCAAGCCCGGTATCTTTGGGTATGCAGATGACAGCACAGTTGTTGAAAGGTATGTTTCCGATTCGCGGACTAGCGGAACACAGATCCGATCTCTAAGAGAATCAAATGGTCGAACGGTTGAAATCGTCCTTGAAGGCGGTCTCCAATTGGGGTGACACCAACATGGTCAAGCTCAACGCTACCAAAACCCAGGCGTGTCTATTCTCTACTAAACGGAGTCAATTTCCGCTGGCTCCTACTTTCCGAAATGTATCCGTTCCAATATCGGATCATCTTGAGCTTCTGGGCGTAACTCTATCGCCAACGCTAAACTTCGGCTCTTATATAGAATCGAAGGCGCATCTGGCTGGTAGGAGGTTGGGTATCCTCTCGAAGGTGAGACGGTACTTCATACCGAAACAACTGAACTGCTGAGCCTGTACCAAGCGCAGGTTCGGTCATGTATGGAGTACTGTTCTCACCTTTGGGACGGCTCGGCTAAATACCAGCTGGATGCGCTCGAACACATCGAAAGGCGTGCCAAGAAGCTCATCAATGATGATGCGCTTGTGGAGGCCCGGCTTCAAAGCCTTGAACACAGGCGCAAGGTTGCAAGCCTTTCCGTTTTTTACCGGATACATTTCGGAGAGTGTGCGGGGGAACTGCACAACTTGATTCCTCCTAGTCCTTTCCATCATCAAACCACAAGACAATCGGCGAGGCGTCACCGTTTCATGGTGGATATCCCACCCACTCGCACGAAGCGCTTCGCTTCAAGCTTCCTTGGTGTCTTCAAAGCCCGAGTGAATAGGTTGCTGACGTGCTCCATGGTAGGCCGCATCATCACTTACCATCAGGCGAGATAGCGGCCAAACGTCGGCCCATTAAACTTAAAAAAAAGTTCTGTCTACCTCAGGGTAGTAAGTAATAGTTTCACACAATGACAGAAAAAATGAAAAAAAAAACACATTTTATACAGATTTGTATTTTTCGAAATAAGGTAATTTTTAATTAGGTTTCTTCGTTTGGATTATTCTGCATTCATCTCCTATGCGTACGTAGCCAGCAAGACAGCCGCCATAGAACGCGCTTTCTATCCGCCGCAGGTTTGGGTAGATCTCGTAATCACTCGGAGCCCGTCTGTAGGTCAAATCGTTGTAGTTACTGACTTGACAACTGACCAAGTTGCACAGAGCAAGCACAGAGAAGAACAGTAAGAACTTGAAATTCATTGTTGTTTCAAAATTCAACTCGGTCTAGTCTGATATTCTGATCACTCGTGTTGACCATATTTATACGAAATAATAATGTATTAGTAAGTAAATCAGTTTGTTACGGTATTCAATTTATAAAATGAGAACGTACAAAAAGCAGCACTTTTTATTGTGCAAATTACCGTGACCGCTTGTCCAATTATGTCGTTTGTAGATGCCTATGGTTAGGACATGCAACGTCACAAATGTAAGTCCTTGGGTAAAAATGTTCACTACTCAAACTCCAGTAAGCTACAGAGTAAAATAATTTGAATAAAATATGTCTTTCTTGAACAATAAATCCTCAAAAGATACACTTGGCTGGAATAAGATATTAGTTTTAATGAAACTGCTAAGGTTCCCGGGAATTTTAATTAGCTCGACGCATATGGTACCGAATTAGACTATTTGTACGGTTAGATTAGTGGTAATTGAAAGTAAAATATAAAACGTTCGTGAGATATACTATATTAATTATAATGTTATCGGATAACTCACGTTACTGTTAGACGAGGAACTCGACTAATTTTAAGGCCATGCTAGAGGCTAAGTGGCTATATTTCTCGTTTGGGCCGTTAGTTGAAACTAAGTCTCAGCTAGAATGATAGATTAGATTGAGGTTAAACTGCAACAATCAGAAATAATTACCGCAATTTTACTTCGTTTGTGGCGTATAATTATATTAATATTATAGTATCCATCGCTGTGGGCTACATAGAGGGCTTTCCGGGGATCCGGATCGAAGGGCAGAAGTAAGAAGGGGTGGTTTTTAGTCACTAAGAGTCTGACACTCCCTCTTGCCTAAGGCGTTAGAAGGAATTGGATGATCTTAACCCCTTAAAAATGCCGTTAATTGAGTGGCTTATTAGGTGATACATACATAATATTGCAGTCCAATGCAAACTCGATAGTAAAAAATACAAGCATTAATCGTCTACTATTTATTTATACGAAGCATTTCGATAAAATTCTCTGCTTCTCTTACAATATCCTTCTACGAAAATTAAATGTTAATAGTCTTCGTAAAGACTCACGTATTTCTAAGGAATTGTGAACGATTACGCATCAAACGAGGCACGCTTCCCACAGTGTGTATAATGTACCTTATACAACGTGTAACAAAAAGGGGGTATACATATCAATGGCACGGCTTCTAGATAACATAACAAACGATACGGGAAGGGGTTTTTAAACTCATGTTTTCATGGCACCAAGTTATGAATTTTTCAAATCGCGCCGCCGCGTGATTCAAAATTAGGTAGACAGGTACTAGGCGATCAGATTGACAGAAGAAATGTTTCGTAATATTAGCGAGTGATCCATGTAGAGTTGTGACACGTTTGTATGATTTGAAACCAAGAACTATGCAATACCAAGTATTTGGTACAAATTATTTTTTAAACGTATTTTAAGCTGAAACTTTGTGTAGAGATTCTATTCAACCTGTATTCATCAGGGCTTTTTGATGTATATGGGTATTTTGTTACACGTTGTATATATATAGGACTACACATAAAGTGATACATAACCAGTAAACACTGACCGCCAAATGTGCGGAAAAATTATACAAAGGAAGACCATGTTAAACTGGTATACATGTGTACAAAATATGGCGTTTTACAAAAAAGTAAGAACTTGGAGTATCAACAGGTAAAAATTCATAGTGAAAAAAATTGCCGCAGGTTTAACGAGAAAATTACGAAAACTCTATTTGCATCCGGCGGGTGATTCAGGCCGGAAGTGAGTACCTTACCGTTTCGCTCGCTCATTTCCGGTTTTGTTGCCGCACTCGCTTCGGTAGATGGCGCTAAGAGTGTGCCGTGTGTTACTTGTTTGTTATTTTGTATTTTGTGAAAATGAAATGTTTGTTACTTGTAGATTTTACATGTGATAATTTTCTTTTTGCGTAAAAAAACTACTGTTTTTGTTAGTTAAGGACAAAATACGAGTAGTACCTTTCTTTCATCCAATGACTTCTCCCGCCTTTGGCAAGGCGAAAGGGAGTGTCAGACTCTTACTGACTAAAATCACCTCGTTCCTACTTCTGCTTTTCGAAGCGGAACCCCGGTCACCACGCTAGGTAGTCCGCAGCTCCGGGTCAGGTATCAGCTCTGGTGGGCTGCATTTGTGGTGGTTTGTGAAGTGTGCGGAATGCGACGCCCCATAACGAGAAGTAACTACGTAGTTTAGAATTGCGATTGCGGTATACGACAATAGGGTTTTTAATGTGGGAGAGCCATGCTTCGGCACGAATGGGCCGGCTCGACCGGAGTAATACCACGGCCTCACAGAAAACCGACGTAAAACAACGCTTGCGTTGTGTGAGTGAGGTTACCGGAGGCCCAATTCCCCCCTTCCCAATCTTCCCCATCCCCATTCCCGAACAACAACCCTTAAATTCCTAACTCCCAAAAAGCCGGCAACGCACTTGTAACGCCTTTGGTGTTTCAAGTGTCCATGGGCGGCGGCGATTGCTTACCATCAGGTAATACGTCTGCTCGACTACCAGCGTGTTTCATAAAAAATAAATAAAAAAATAAAATAAAAAAAGGGTCACCCCCTATTACTGAACCTTATCCTGCTTACCAATTTGTGGATTAGAATCTTCTTCCTCATCATCATAATTATATCATATCATATTATAAGATACGATTCCCTAACAATCCTTAAATTCCTAACCCCCAAAAGGCCGGCAACGTAGATGTAACGCCTCCGGTGTTTCAAGTGTCTGTTGTTTACCATCAGGCGATACGTCTGCTCGTTTCTATATAAAAAAACACACAAACATAAAATACAATTATTCTAGAACTGTGTTCCCATCTGGTCTACAATACCCCATCTAAATTACAACATTAAGAAAATATTCTAAAACAATTCGTATATGCTGGTGTTAATATGTCCTCTAATTTATATTTCAATAACATTTTTTCCTAAAATATAATATAACTGGTACGTTGTACCATGATTTATGAGTGCGTCCCCGTCCTCGGAGCGTTGATTCATCATTTTCATACGATAAAAACTGTGTTATTTCTCGTGTAACCCAACCGAATGAAAAATAGTGTAACTAACAAAAATCTCTTCCGGGTTTTCTGTATTTTGGGTTCTTGTGACGAGTGCGATGTCACTGTTTTGTGTTCAATTCCCTAGTTAGTTAATGTAGGATTAGGTTTTTGAATAGGTATTGTGATTATTTTTATTAGTTTTTAAATTATCAAGTAGTCTATCTCCTGTACTTATTGCTGCACAAATTTTTACAACCTTTGAAATCTATACATATAATAAAATCGTAGAAAAGTGCTGTCTGTACATTGAAAATAAAAATAAAAAAAATAGCAGGGGTTATTGTTATGTCGATGTCGAACCCAAAAATGTAATTAACTTTTTTTTTGTCTGTTTGTCTGTTTGTCTGTTTGTCTGTTCGTCTGTGCGCACTAATCTCAGAAACGGCTGATCCGAGTTGGATGCGGTTTTCACGAATATATTGTGGGATGCTTAAATTTACATTTAGTGTTTGTTTCATGTCAATCGGTTCATAAATAAAAAAGTTATGTCAAATTAAAGAATCACGTCGAACATTCTATGCTTATACCATTAATCTCCGCAACTATTTGACGGATTTGGTTGAAATTTGGTACAGATATAGTTTAGAACCTTAGAAAGGACATAGATATATTTTTATTTCAAAAATCAAAAAATAAAATAAAAACAAAATAAAAATAAAAATAAAAATAAATTAAAAATAAAATAAAAATAAAATAAAAATAAAATAAAAATAAAATAAAAATAAAATAAAAATAAAATAAAAATAAAATAAAAATAAAAATAAAAATAAAATAAAAATAAAATAAAAATAAAAATAAAAATAAAAATAAAATAAAAATAAAAATAAAAATAAAAATAAAAATAAAATAAAAATAAAAATAAAAATAAAAATAAAAATAAAAATAAAAATAAAAATAAAAATAAAAATAAAAATAAAAATAAAAATAAAAATAAAAATAAAAATAAAAATAAAAATAAAAATAAAAATAAAAATAAAATAAAATAAAAATAAAATAAAAATAAAATAAAAAAAATAAAAATAAAATAAAAATAAAATAAAAAAAAATAATAAAAAAAAATAAAAATAAAAATAAAAAAAATATTCCGGACATACAGCGCCATCTATTGTTCAATTTCGTACTTATAGTACGGAATTGAACAATGTCGGGCTGTTCCTATACTCCGTAGATAGATGGCGTTGATCGCGCAATGGTGTAATTACAATTGTTCAGTTCATGTTATTGTTTTAATTCATTGGAAATTTGTTTTTACAAAATAGTAAAAAGCAATGAAAAATATAACATAATACAACTTTTAGTACAAAGAAAACGCTCTAACGGAGTATAGATAATTCTATGTCGATCGTTACACGACTTCGGTTCATGTTATTGTTTATATTCATCGAAAAAAAGTTAACAAATAGTAAAAAGGTATGAAAAAAATTATATCAATATAATTAAACTTTTAGTACAAAGAAAATGCCCGAACGGAGTATAAATAAATAATCCAAGTTGTCTTTATCCTCGATAGATGGCGTTGGGATCGAAATAGATTGCGCTATGGTTTTGTTACAATTATTTGGTTGGGTATCGGCCGAGCGCTTCGGTACTATTGTAGAAAATGATTAGTCGTATGATTATTTGTCTGTAGTGGTCCTGCTGTTTCGTATATTCTAAATTGGTTTCGTTGTATTTGTCAATTAATAAGTTTATTTGTTGGGTTTTCCTGGTTTTCTGGTTAAACTTTTTAACGTAGGTTTAGTTTGATATCGATTATTAGTAGTTACTGTAGTTAGTTTTTTTTAATAAAATTGTAAGTCTAATTTATAAATTAATTAGATTAGATTAGATTTAAGTCGTTTCTTTTAAATTATTTAGTTTAAGCTTGGTTATTATAGCATAAAGGATAGGTTCTAATATAATTTCTTTTTTAATTGTTATAAATTCGTAATTCGTAGCTTTCTTTAGTTTTAAGTTAGTTTTCATCTTAAGTTCGGAAAGATTATAATATTTCTTTAGTTAAAGTCCGTTTTTAAACTATTTTTTCAATGCCCTAAGTGAGTATACATATATTAAATTCAAACGCAGAGCTCATTATGTTGATTTTTGAAGAGTTCCCTGGAATATCTTCCACATCTCATTTTTGAAGAGATCCCGCGAGATCGGGAACTATGTGGTTAAAACCAAAAATTTGCCGGAAGTCACTATTCCACGCGAACGAAGTCGCGGGCAAAAGCTAGTGTTGAAATATAATTCCATCAGATGTTTGGAGAAGCCTTGTCGCAATAAGAAAGAGAAAAAAAAAATTCACAACGTCATGCACAATTTTATCCCCGAAAGGGTAGGTAGAAGTGCACACTACATAATACATACACTATACAATGTACAACTACTTTTTCACTGTTTGTATCCATGTAATAGGGGATCAGCCTATTGTCATATACTGAGAAATTTGCGAAAAATTTAAAAGAACCCAGTAATACTTTGCCCGACTCGGAAAACGAACCTAGGAAACCTTGTCCCGGCAATCGCACTTGTGACCAATGAGGCAGTAAAAAAAAATTGCAATCTTACATATACTACAACGACAACTCAACAATTTCTTAACATCTTATGGTATTATTATACTAAGTCTAAAATTACGCTTTGTCTAGTCTAAAATTAGAAACCCTTTTTCCATCCCATTATTCCTTAAAATATTCAAACGCAATCTTGGGTAAATATCACATAAATTATAGGGACATGAGACATGGTGTCTTCGAACCAATTCTTTGTGTTGCAAGAATGTCGGCACACATAATGCATGTTATATGAAAGGGGGAGGATGAATGAGACGCCTCAGGGTAGTGTCCTGAACGAAAGGACACAATTGTTGGCGGCTTACATACGAAAATGTGCTGTTTTTGTGTATTCCTTTAAAGGAATTTCTAGACTTTTTTTGTACAATAAATGAGAAGGTCTATTCTTAGATAGATTTGAAAATGTATGTGAACCATTCACAGCAATCTTTGTAATTCTATATTATATTTAGGTTGCTTTTCCACCAGATATGTGCTTAAACTACGTTGCTGTGGACGTGTTCGGTATCCACCAATCACGTCCATTGGTACACATAGCTTGGCACTGGTGGAAATGGACTCTACTAAGGTATGTTTTTTATAAGAAAATATGCTTGCTATGAATGTGTGCTATGGATGGCTTCCCCACTACCGATACATCACTTACCATCAGATGAGATAGCGGTCAAACGTCGACCCATTAAGCATCTTCCTCGCACAGCTACTTTGCGGCGGCGCGTCTTCATAGCATATCTTACTTCCACCGCTACATAAATTTATCAGTGGAAACAGTCATATAGTTTCACAGCTTAGCTATTATATCCTCGCCGAATGGCTACATAGCCCATCTTTAGTGGAAAAGCAATTAATCTACCACTACGTCTTTCAATGATATATAAGATGTAAAAAACTAGAATGAATTCAATTTTATGACACAGTGATACAGTTTTTAAATGTGACGTAGATATAAAATTGTATAACTAAATGTTTGAAATGCACTAAATTCTTTACAACAGTGCACAGCTTTTATTGAAGTTGCGCTAACTGGTCGCCGGTATTCTACACCGGATTATAGCAAAGCGGATTACAGGTTAATGAAATACTGGCAAATAAAATATATTTTGTCAGTTGAACTGAAATGTAGCTTCAGTTAATATGAGAATACATTTTTCCACAACGTCACGCCTTCTTATCACCGAAGGGTTAGGCAGAGGTCCACATTACGGCACGTAATGCCGCTACATAATATACACCTACTTTTAACCATTTGTGTTATAAGTCCCATGTAATAGGGGGTGAATCTATTGTCATATACTGAGCATAATTTCAGGCTCCGTGCTTATATTAAGAAATTTTCGAAAATCCGAAAAAAGCCCAGTGGTACTTCGCCCGACCTGGGAATCGAACCCGAGACCGACTGCCCGGTATATGACAATAGGCTCACCACTTATTACATGGGACTTACAAAATTGTGCAATGTGGCTGACATTCACATGATGTGCCATAATGTGCACCTCTGCCTACCCCATCGGGGATTAAGGGCGTAACGTTATAAAAAAAATATATATATAAGTATATAAAAAATATATATGTTTACGCGAAAGCCATATTAAATCGATTGTTATCAAAATATTATTGCCCTAATGATGTAAAATATCAGCATGTTAACAAGCGTTTTGTTTTGAGTGGAAGAAAATAATTTGACAAGGTCCAGTGTTTAAATTTTCATATTATTATGATTTCAACTATCCGGTATAAATATGTGTTACTAACAAGACCTACACCAACTTGGTCGTATCCAAACTGCTATAGTACGGAGTAGTAGCATACGGTAAATGACTGCTTTTTATTTTAATGTCCGTCTTGTAGATTATTTTAAAACATCATACACGTTATTTTTTGTTTTCTTACGGAAACAAATACTTTCGAAGATATATATATTAATTTGAAATATCGCGTGACGTCACTTCTAGGTGCGTTTTATACGTAGAAATGACGTATTTCTTCCTCATCCTAAACTTTGATTTGTTTTATTTTAGTAGCTATGCCAAAATAAAGAATAATATGTGTCTAATATGATTTTATTATTACTTATTACTACTAAATAGATTTTTAATTTCATAATCCGTCATCATCCCTTTTGTGCCCGGTGCACTACCTTCCTCCCTGTTTCATTAAGTCGTAATTGGTGGTGAGTAAGTGTTGCATTCAGGGACAGACTAAGACTGACAAATCAATATTGCCTATTTGACTGTAACTTTGAAATGGTGCAAAGCGGCTTAGCCCTTTTGTGTCTAAAACGTAAGACGTTTTATCGTATTGTAACGCCTTTTATCCCTGAAAGGGTAGGCATAGATGCACATTATGGCACGTAATACCACTGTACAATTTACACCCACTTTTTTTTCACCGTTTGTGTTATAAGTCCCATGTAATAGGGGGTGAGACGTATTGTATTAGTACATATTTTAAAAATAAGTTAAGCAGACTTTAAAGCATTCATATCATTACTACGTCACACAAAATTACACTCAATTAATACCGTTTAAAAGTGAATTTTCCCCGAAGCCCGCAATAAAACTTCTGGCCAAGACACCAGTACCGCCCATCTCTCATTTTGTCCTAGAAACCGTTTAAATGGGAGGAGTTTTGAATCCCTTAATTTTTCGCTTTCTGTTAATTTTTCAACTAAAATATGGGCTTCTGTTATTTTACATCATCTGATTCGCCATAGCATGAGTAGTTTTTGAACAGTCTTTGTTCAATAGTGGACTGAAATGAGCTGATACTTAGAATTAAAAAAAAAACATTTTTCTCTTGCCATTAAATTAACCTTACAAGGTTAGCTTCGTCCTCGAAAATCGCTGTGTGAAAAAAAGCATGACGCACCCATGTATAAGTATCAAAAGTATGACAATAAGTATCAATTAATGATTTACTAAAGGGATTCCGGCTTCATCTTATAATCTGTATAGCAAATTGAACCCTCGAGTAATGTAGATCCACTTATGTTGGTCGTAATATTCCTCTCTAAAGGAGTAATTAGTATGGCAGCAGGTAAACTAATGCACCCCTAGAAGCCAGGTATGGCAATAACGCGTTAGATTATAGACTGAACGTTATATTGCCTAAGAGGAATATAACCTGCTAACTCAAGTATGCTTACGTATCAACGCCTTTAATTAAGATTCGGTCAGTGTTTAATTAATCTATGGGATTCTGCGTTTTTCCTTTTAAAGGTTATTAGTTGAAAATGAAGGTAATGTAAAATATGGTTACGTTTCTTTAGAGTAATTTTAACTGTCCACCTTGCGTCATTTGACGAATGCATGCATCCTTCACAAACAATAGGCGGCCGGTGCTTAGAAATATTGGAAACTTCACGAAGTCGTAACGTTAATCCGCTTATCGTTTATGACAAATGCATGTATTCGTCAAATGAAACAACGTGGACTGTAGGCTTAATGCCTATTTGGAAATACTCAAGTACGGAATATACCTAACACGAATATTCACTAGTCCAAACAATAACCAAGAAAAATACCCACAAGAAAATACGAAAAATCTTTTACTTCTATATATTTACCGAAATCCTCGTTCCGGCCCAATAACTTAAAGATTTTAATAAAGCCAGAAAGCCCATCGACAATTCATTCCGTTGCTCCAACCTCAGCATTCGTTACGAAAACAATAACATTGGAAAGCCGAAGAACCCTAATCATCTAAAACCGAAACATAAATTAGACCAGGAATTTCCGATCCCAAAATGATTTCCTGTATAACTCCTGCAAAACAAAGAAACACTTTCGGTTCATACTTCACGAACAATAACTTATTTACGGTAAGACCAACATCGCCACTCCCACTGCCAAGGAAATTATATATAGAAAAATCGAAAGGAACTGAACAAGACTATTCCATTTGGAACAGAGTTGTAAGTCGTTCTTCATTACTGAGATCCTTGGCCGCAAATCTTTGGAAATTTAAACCGTCTTATTAGAAAAGAGCAGATTATTGGTCGTTAATGCCTTTTGCCGTTTCAAGGAGCTTACGAGTTCTTGAGTTTCGAATCAGAATGTTTGAGAGCACTTCTCATTTTGCAAATGTGAACGAAAATAATATGGAACAATTTTTCGAGAGCTTCTTAAATGTCATTACACAGAATATAATACTATGTATTGTATGTGAAATTGGTACATAAAAGATATGGAATTATGTTTGTTTATTGTTAAGGATTCAAAAACAATATTTTCTAGAAATATCTCTATTAGTGTTTTAACTGAACCAAAAATAACTTAACGAACTTATAATAACACAAACACACAAAGCGTTAAGTTAGTAAGTATAAACATTGACTTTCATGAAACTAGCCACAGGAGGAGATTGCTCAACTACCCACAACCCGCTTGGGGTTATTTTGAAGATTAAACTCGCTATTTACTTTTCTGCTTGATACAACTTCAAAATTTGATTCATAGTAAATCGGTAAATAACAAACAAAGGTCAATTTACGGATTATCTAAAACGAAATTGGGTGGAAGTTTCGCTTAAGAAAATTATGGTGGACAGAAGTTGGTGGTGGTTAGAGTTATAAACTATGTATATTTAGTCAATAATATGAAAACATTGGGATTAGACAAAGTGACAAAGACAAAGTCATAGTACACAGACGATGTTTATCGCAGAATTATTTCATAACGAACTTTTAAAAAAGAAGTTTTATTTATAAAGGCAATATGAACGCGGCGCCATTTTATTTTCAAGTCAAATTCCGCAATATGAACGCCATTTGCGTATAAAATAAATTAACACCATAAAACTTGACTTCTAATGCTATTTAACTTTTTATATTCTGCACATTTTTCATCCTCAAGAATATTATGATCCGCAGAAAATGATTAGCATAGCAAAAATATGAGAATAAAATATTATATGTACAAAATAAATACATCTAGATTATAGAATAATGCGAGTGACATGTATTGTTAAATAATGCGACATGTGATCAATACGAATGGCATATAAATTGATTTCAAATTTGTATTGAAGCATGGAAATCTCGCCTTTTTATGAGATTTTAAGTACAATGGGGGAAACATGGGCCTGACCACCACTAAGTTAATGTTTGCTTGCAGCTGATGAGATCCGCTCTCTGGCCCCGCCCCATCACCTTTAAGTGACGAATGAAGCGGGGTGATGGGCGGCGCCGACGCCGGCACAGGTAGCCGAACAACATCAAATGCGCCACTGACAAAGGTATACTTTTCTTAACCAGGGTATTGAACTGGAAACTATTTAGACGACAGACACACTACAATCACTTTACCAAGGAATCAATCTACATATATTATACTTATATAGTATTTTTATCCGAAATACTAAAATCGGAACCTTTCAAACGAAGTCACAAAATAACTTTGACCTTTTTCAAAATTATTTTTTTATGTTAATCAATTTGCGTTGCTTGAATTTTTTCATCGGTAGGCTTGGTTGAAGGTCTATTGAATCTAAACGCGGCCTTTCCTTCCACGATTCCCAACAGAAATAGTTTTTATGCGGAAACAAGCGTCGTATTATGTAAATCTATAGTGTTTTTCTTAGAAAAGGTTATAAGTAGCAAGGTTGCGGCTTCTTTGGATAACAGCAAATTATTTTGTAAATAGGTGAATTTAATCGCAACTTATAATTGTGACAATACACTTTTTTGTCTCGTATAATATAGAACTGTAAAGGCGATGGGCTTGTTAAAAAAAACATCAAACAGTTTTCTAGTAATCCGAAAATCTAATTTGTGTAATTTTTGCCTCACAAACGCCTGGCGAACACCCTGACAAAGAAATATATACCTTGTATCAAATGTATAGCGACGAAAACAAATGCAGCAATTCGTAATGATTTTTCGGCAATCTCGGAGCCAAACCGACCGATCAGTCCATCAACATCACACCGAAATCCCCCAAGAACAAAACTAGATTACATTCGAACTACGCAAAAGTCGATCCTCGTGACCTTCCCATCTGTCAGCTCGTCTCACTACTTCATGAGGTACAAAAACCGTGGCAGGTCATTAGGAAGTTTTTCTAGCCGGGTCTGCAACGACAATGATGAATTAGCTAGTTTCCAACGAACTGAACACTTTTAGATTCTTTTTATTAGACTTTCCATGTTTGTTGCAAACCCCGATATAACGCGGTGTTACCAACTCCAATTGTATAAAGTTTCCGAATGGAATAATCGAAGTTTCTGAATGAGGAATGAAGTGATTGATTCGTCTTTGGAATCAAGGTGAATTATTCAAGGGATATGCGACGCGATCGGATTCATTTGAGTTGAAAGTTTGTGAGTTTTGTTCGTAATCTGTGTTTTGGGTTCTCGTTTTATACTGATCAGAATCCAGAATGCTTTGGTTTTTTAATGAAACAGGCTTGAATTGTATAGTTTTTGGTAGATTTCTTCTTGATACATCAATCATCTTTGATTTGGTACTTACTCTCAAAGTAGTTAGAGGAAATTGTTATATTATATACTATAAGAAAGTAAAAAATTAAGTAAATAATAAATAAGGTCCATATATGCGAATCCATTCTTCCTTCCAACATGAGAAACATTGCTTGGAGCAAAAAGGTTTTACACAAAACAGTTTCCGTAGCAAGGTAACATCGGTAGCACGCACTTGAGATGGATCGATAGCAGCGTAAGTGAAGTATGCTCTAAATGTTTCATACAGTAATAAGTGCCAACATTAACTACTTATTGCGAGGCCCATTAATCAAACGCAGCCACTTCCAGTCGGTAATGGAACAGGTAATAGACGAGTGAAAGGTACTGTGATGAATTTACGAAGAACGTAAGGCGTACTCAAATGTAATTATATTGTTACATCTAGTCAAGAACTGGTTGCGGTTGATGGCAGTAAATTGCTGACAAAATTGAATACTGACAACGAAAAGGCCAGGAGTAAAGTTGAGTAAGCTATTTGTCGTACCCTCAAAGAAGAAGCAATTAACTGCGCACAACCCATTATTATTGTAATTGAATTATAGTCAGATATCCAAAACCATTATAACATAATATATGCAACGTCACGCCTTTTATCCCCGAAGGGGTAGGCACCGCTATACAATGTACACTTTTCACCATTTATGTTATAAGTCCCATGTAATAGAGGGTGAGCCTATTGCCATATACTGCACAATTCCAGACTCCATGCTACTACTGAGAAATTTTTGAAAAAAGTCCAGTAAGTAATCAGTATCAGACCCGAGAATCGAACCCGAATCCCCTTGTCCAGCAGTCGTACTTGCAACCTCTCGATTAACGAGGCAGAAACCATATAAAAGTATCACCAATCATATATCATCCAACCATAATACCATCAAGAACTCCACATTGTAATATAACTGAAGAACGACTCATTATAATCCTGGAGTCAACATAACAAAACGTTGCACCATTATTCAGAAATTCAATAAAACACGTTGAAAAGCGTTGAAGAGCTCGTTAATCGTATATTTTTATACACACATCGTACTCGAAACGAATTTGTTGCAATCAGCAAAATAAGTGAATGATTCTTGAAAATAATGATTCGGGGGAACGTGGTGTTGAACACTTTAACGTTTTATTGATATACACAGTCTGTAGAGTGGCTTAAATACACTGCAAATTGGAACTCCACAGCTCTTTTGACGTGTCGATGGAAGGGAATCAATTTTGAATGCACGCTGACCGATTGGCTTTATACAATTTAGATAGTTCAAGTCTCTCCGCTTTGAATAGTGGGCAAGCGTGACCGAGTCAAGTCTCGTATAGTTTTGGTTGAAATATTCAGCAGCATAGCTTTTATTTACGTGCAGTCGTATTATGTATAAATATATTTTTTCTATGGATATAAACGAGCAGAAGGATCGCCTATTATTAATTATTATGTTTTACGCTGGTTTTAAGTGAGTAAGACAATAAACATACCTAATGTTCACATAAAAGTTATAATAAAACATTTTTTTTTCTAAGTCATAATATCTCTTAAACTTTCTCCTAAGTCTGAAAAAAAAAACAATCGTGAGACAAACATACATACCTAAATACATAAAGGCCAAACTGAGAACATCCTTTTTTAAGTCGGTTAACAAATATGTGTAAATGTAAGTTGATATCTGTCGTCAAATTCATCAAATTTCATAGCTAAATAAGAGCTAAGTGATTATTGGGTGTCAGCAGTTGAAGTAGTCTCATCATGAATTCACCATCACAGACCTTCACTTCTGGCTGGTTTAAAGCATCCAGTTTTCAGCGTCTCACTCTCATTGTGATTTACACTAGAAAAAAAAACAAGATCGTAATTACACAGATCCTTGGTTTGAATTCACTTGTTTGTCGTTAGATCGACAAGGAAAACAATTCAGATAAAAAGAAAATAAGTAATTAATTTCTCGGAAAATACGATCATGTACGCTTCAGGTAAAAATAAAAGATGGAGTAGAAAACTTGTTGAAACGATGGTAATGTTGATAAAATTATATATTATATAGTCATGCCTTTTATCCCCGAAGAGGTAGGCAGAGATACACATTATGGCACTGTACAATGTACACCCACTTTTCACAATTTATGTTGTAAGTGTAACAGGGGTTGAGCTTATTGCTAATGTTGATAACATCACAAAAATAATAGTATCTTAAAGGTATATCTTACATTTATGTTTTCTTTTATAATTGTGTGTATAGCAGATTGTTATAAAATGCGAAAAACAGGAATAGGAACGGGGTGGCTTTTAGTCAGTAAGAATCTGACACTCCCTCTCGCCTCGCCAAAGGTGGGAGAAGACATTAGATGATCCCTCCTCCCCTTAAATCTACTATCGAATCAATCTCAAAACTCTCTTCTCAATAAATAGTCAAGCACAACAATACAAATAATAGATATGTTTTTGAATATTTCTTAACAGAAAACTAAACTAAATCAGTCCATAAAGTACATTTTTCTATAAATAATCACAAGAATTTAATATAAAATTATTATTTCATTCAAAGTTTGTAGTTCCCTAACAACGTAGAAAGCTTATAATGGACCTGTCAACTTCAATTCCTAACAATTGCCTTGGAGGCGGCGGGAAACGTTTTACCCGTGGAACCGGAGCTGACGGCATCGGTAATAGTGGCCGCCATACGAAAGTATTACTCCCTTTTAGCTAATGATACAATTTTATGGCATTTTATGGCAGGCCAACTCAAGGTCAAGGTCGAAATCTGATTTGAAGGGTCAGTATTTATTGGGAATCGAAGAAAAACAAATGAATGATCTCATTTGTGAATGTTTACCATAGATGTTGTTTCGTTACGTGACGAGGAATGCTGAACAGTTTTATCGAGGCCGAATAAAGAAACATCTTTGATTGCAGACAATGTTTTGTTATTTCGTTGTAGTGACCTGATAAAAAAATATAATTTCGTGAAACAATGAAAATTACTTTTATTTAGAATTAAAAATAAGATAATGAAATTAATAATTCAAGTTGTTTCTATGTTGGGTACTTAATATTAAAATGACAAGATTACGTTACAAATATTTATAAAATAAAAAATCCAATTCTGACCCAAACACGTATAAATCTTCAGAGTTCACAGACATCAAAGAAAAATTTATGAAGCGATGTATGAAATACTGCAGACGGTGTTTTGAATCATCTAAAAACTGAATGTTAAATAATACCCCACAGTCTGAACGAGAGGTCATTATGTCAATTTTTTGACCTTGACCTTTTATACGAAGAAATTGACTTTTTATACAACTTTGATTAATGTTGAACATAACTGTTATCATTTTACTCCAATGTGATGATGAAGTACTTACCTTAATTAATTTTGAATTAACCACTCGTCATCATTAATTTAAACTCTATCATTACGGATTTAGGAATCAGTTTCCTTAACAATTTAAAGTCGGAAGAATACTCGTTTTGAATATAAGTCTAAATTGTATATACAATTTATAAAATGGCAATTGTTTTTAAAAATAAGTTTTAAAAATCACAGGAAACTTCTCCGACAGTTTGATCAAAAATGATAATAAACTTAGATTAAGTCTCACAATTTCTCTCATGAAAAAAGTATATCCCTTAGTAAATCTCCTTGATATAATACTGTCCGTATTCTAGGGTTATAAATATTATATTAGGCTAATAATTCTGATGCACGCTGAGGGCGTGCGCGTGTCTCCGCAACTTTGACGACATTAGCTCATCACGCGTCGAGTGACAAGATTTTTCTTTTGTTTATTATTTTCAAGAGGCCCTTTGGTTGTATACGAGTAATAATTTTAATAGAAAAATTATTATGACGATTTTTTTACCAATTATCTATTGCAATTTGAAATAATATCAACATAAGGCATTGTAATTTGTACTGTCATCTATTGATACTGTAAGCTAAGTTACATTTAACGACATTTTAATTTCCACCAATATACAAATAACACCTAACAGTACAAGTAAAACGTTAGTTTAGATTATTCTTTACGCTAAGTAAGTTTTAATTAAAATTTGGTTAAACCTTTTAACCAGAAACAGCGAACCTGAAAAAAAACGTACCCAATTTAAAACAAGTCATCACAAAAATTGATAAATCTAATCGAGAAAATCCACTGTAAAATCAAAATGTAAATATTTATCGAAGCAGAGGCGTGTCAATTCATGAAGAAAATTACTGGGCTCAGCACTAAGTTACAGGTTTAAGTTACACGCCATGAAAGGTGACTGGTAACTTAAATCCACGTTACATGTCGACACCTTTACGTACATAGTTCAGATTACGGTGTTTTGGGCAATGTTTCACGAAAGTAAGTAATTTATGTAATGGAAAATTAATCCGCTGCCGCCGACGGTACAAACTGTAAGGAGAAACTTCTGCTATTTATAGGAACTTGCGACACTGTTTTGGAACGTTTTATTTATTTATAACTATGTATATAGAGACCATAAGAAACCAGATTGGCGATATATTAAAGAAGGGCCAAATTAAAAGTACCCTTAATCGACGAGCATGCATGGAAAAACTGATGACTGTTGAAGTGAAAGAGGTATGTTAAATTCGTAGCAATTGGTGTTCCATTGCCTCTGCCTACCCCCATGGGAGACAGGCGTGAGGTAATGTATGTAAGTTATTTTTTTAGGAAGACTGGTCTTCTATACATGGCACTAAGAATTTCTCCTATGACTTAAGTACATTTCCAAAAAATCATACCTATTGTAGCCATAATACGTGGTGCCACAATCAGTTGCTTAGCCGATGCGTCAATGCGTCAAACATAGAAAGCGTTACAAGTGCGTTGCCGGCCTTTTGGGAGCTAGGAATTTAAGGGTTGTTGGGGAATCGGGGATCGGGAAGATTGGGAAACACAACGCAAGCGTTATTTCACGTCGGTTTTTTGTAAGGCCATGGTATTACTCCGAACCAGCCCATTCGTGCCGAAGCAAGGCTCTTCCACACTTAAGAATTAAAAAAAGAGAGGCCAACAATATGAAAATTAACAAAGTAAACGAAACTCACAAGGAATCTGATTGCACAAGCAAAGAATCCTATTTCTGTAGGTAAACACAAAAGCCTAAGTCTACAAGTACTTAGTGCTTATAACAAGCTGTTAGTATTCTAACCTGAGCGCCTCCGAGACTTGCAATACCTACAACTAGTATTTAGACAGTAAATATTAACGATAACTGCGGTTTTGGCTGGATCTAAGAATACGTGTTTAACAATAGTAAATGAATCTGGCTTTTACATTAACATTATATGCTTCAGAAATTAATTTGTTTTAGCTTTTGAGTTTTATATGAGACGGAACTTATAACTAAGTATGTCTGGCTAAAGATTCGATAAATAAAGCGGATAATCTATTACAGAATATTTAATTTTTAATCTATCTATACATATAATAAAATCGTAGAAAAGTGCTGTACTGTACATTGAAAATAAAAATAAAAAAAATAGCAGGGGTTATTGTTATGAATCGATGTCGAACCCATTACAAATGTATATTAACATTTTTTTTCTGTCTTGTTTGTCTGTTTAATCTGTTTGTCTGTTTGTCTGTTTGTCTATGCGCGCTAATCTCAGAAACGGCTGATCCGAGTTGGGTGCGGTTTTCACGAATATATTGTGGTATGCTTCAATTAACATTTTTGTCAATTAATAAGTTTATTTGTTGGGTTTTCCTGGTCTTCTGGTTAAACTATTTAACGTAGGTTTAGTTTGATATCGAATATTAGTAGTTACTGTAGTTAGTTTTTTTAATAAAATTGTAACTCTAATTTATAATTAATTAGATTAGATTTAAGTCGTTTCTTTTAAATTATTTAGTTTAAGTTGGTTATTATAGCATAGAGGATAGATTGTAATATAATTTCTTTTTTAATTGTTATAAATTCGTAATTCGTAGCTTTCTTTAGTTTTAAGTTAGTTTTCATCTTAAGTTCGGAAAGATAATATTTCTTTAGTTTAAGTCCGTTTTTAAACTATTTTTTCAATGCCCTAAGTGAGTATACATCTATTAAATTCAAACGCAGAGCTCATTATGTTGATTTTTGAAGAGTTCCCTGGAATATCTTCCACATCTCATTTTTGAAGAGATTCGCGAGATCGGGAACTATGTGGGTAAAACCAAAAATTTGCCGGAAGTCACTATTCCACGCGAACGAAGTCGCGGACAAAAGCTAGTACATATAATAAAATTGTAGAAAACCAATCTGTACATTGAAACTTTAAAAATGCAATAAAATCACTATTTAGTTTGCTGTTACTAGATAGATACTAAAGCCAAAAATGTGATTAAAAATATTTTGTCTGTCTGTATGTTCACGCATCACGCAAAAACTACCGGTCCGATTACGATGAAACTTGGTATAATTTATACTTTATCATTCTAAGCACAACACTGGGTTCTTTCTTCTTTAACCCGAAAAAAATAAGCAGTAAAATACAAACTTTGTTGTCCTGTACCAATTATTAAATATAGGCTTGTTATATAGATTTTTTTTGTATTTAAATTTAGCGCAACGTATTTAATATAGGTATTAATTGAATATTCATAAAAGAGTAGATTGTTGAGCACAAAATAGGTTTTTATCCCAGAATTCCCACGTGATCCAGATTTCCGTTGGTAAACGTTATTACGCGTACGATGTCGCGGGCACAACTTGTGAATAATAATTGTTAATCTTATGATTATACAACGTGTAACAAAAAGGGGGTATACATATCAATTGCACGGTTTCTTAATAACATAACAAACGATACGAGAAGGGTTTTTTAGCCTCATGTTTTCATGGTACCAAGTTATAAATTTATCAAATCGCGCCGGCGCACGAATCAAAATTGGTGTTGACAGTGTACTAGGCGATCAGATTGACAATAGAAATGTTTCGTAATATTAGCGAGTGATCCCTGTAGTGTTGTGACACGTTTGTATGTTTTGAAATCAAGAACTATGCGATACCAAGTATTTGGTACTATTTTTTTTAACTTATTTTAAGCTGAAACTTTGTGTAGAGATTCTATTCAACATGTATTCATCAGGGCTTCTTGATGTATATGGGTATTGTGTTATACGTTGTATAATTCCATATCCAGTATTAGAATAAGCCGTAGTTTGAACTTGTTCCTACGAAGATGAATTAAACAATTAATCGGCCTTTTGTGAGAGTTCAAAAGAATTGAAGAGTGGGTGCCCTTCTGAAGAGTACACTCACGGATTTGTGTGGAAATGCCTTAATTTTAGGATTTTGAGGACTGTTTAAGTTGAATTCAAGTGGAGGCTCACCTTTAAATATAGTAGGAGCTATTTTAGTCACGCACGGTTTTGCAATGTCATCAAGGTGGACTATGATGAATATTTAGTAAATAATAATAATAGGTATATAATAATACATGATATTAGGTTTAATATTATCACCATTTTCTTTTCAACCAGGTTTCTCGTTCATCTGGCAAACGTGAGCTCATTACAAAAATTACAATTAAAAATAAATTAAATTTGAAAACAACGAAAAGTTGAGTTTAAACACTGCACTATAAAATTCACGTTTTAGTCGGATTTCAACGAGATTTTGATCCGTCGGGATTTACAGTTTTAACTCAGGTTAAACTTTGTTAACCGTTATCAAGATTGCCTTTTAAATGGTCCAGTTAATAGCTGATTGGCGGACATATAGTAATGCTAGGATTTTTATTATCAGTGTTGAACAATGTATAATATTCCTACTAATATAGAAATAACTTAATTTCTAATTTTCTTTATCGCCTCAATTTTTTTAAGTCAAATGATATCCTTAAACCTAAGCCTAAACCTTTTCTTAAGTCCAAGAAATACTATGTTGAAAATCGCAATGAATTCGGTTTAGCCAGACGCGAGATAATCGCGTTCAGATCAATCTGAGACCCCTTCTTTGAAGTAAGCTTAAAAAGCCTTAACATTATTCCACTATCTACATATTTTTATTAGATGGTTTATTAGAAACGGCGATTTTGACCTAATATGAAAATTATATTAAAATGAAAATAGGTCTTTTATAAACAAAATCATTTAATAGAATTAATGATTAGAAGTATTCTCACTGTATCTTCAAAGAATAGGTACGATTGCATTTTACCTTACTTTTACAATATTAACGTAAAAAACGTATTATGTTAAAGTACTATGTTGTAGCGTATTACAGAATAAAATAATAAGTTTAGTTGGTCTTGGTATAAGTTTATGTCTCGTACCAGACCTTATAAAGCCTCGAGGCACCAGGATATGCAGCGGTTCAGTACATCGTCTCTATTCAAATGATTGTGGCCATATTGTAATGTTAGCAAGCGCTTTGGGAATCCTGTCCAGCTACGATTACATCATATTGACTTAGAGAATTGATAATCTTGAGAGCTAGACCGATCTAGAAACTATTCAAGCTATTGTTAACATTTGTAGAATTTTTATTTGGTAATCAGAACTGATGTTGCCTACTTTAAAAAGAGGTAAACGAGCAGACGAATCACCTGATGGTAAGCAATCCTCGCCGCCTATGGAGACCCGAAACACCAGAGGCATTACAAGTGCGTTGCTGGCCTTTTGGGGGTTTGGAATTTAAGGATTGTTGGGGAATCGGGGATTGGGAAGATTGGGAAACACAACGCAAGCGTTATTTCACGTCGGTTTTCTGTGAGGCCGTGATATTAGTATCTGTAGGCGTTAGTATCTGTAAGCATGGCTCTCCCACACTTAAGTTGTGTTTTACCTAAGTACAGTGTAATATTAATTTAGGTTTTCACGCTTAGTATACGTTCTTGTACTGTACGAGCCGACAGCAATAAATCTCTGCCAAAATATAATTTGACAGCAATACTGGCAGTTCATAGAATGCGCCAGTTGTTTCGTAATATGTACGAATAAAACAAACTAACAGCCGGCAGTTACAATAGTAACGTATTTGCAAAATAAATCATAAGTCAAGCAGTGCATGAAAGCTGTGCTAAGAGGCAAAGAGTATACAAAGACAGAAATGCTGTGTAGTTTTTACCTACTACAACTGTTTTTTTAGAAGTAAAACTCATCCAATGTCTTCTCCCGCCTTGGATGATGCGAGAGGGAGTGTCAGACTCTTACTGACTAAAAACCACCACGTTTCTACTTCTGCTTTTCAAACCGGAGCCCCGGTAAACTCGCTAGATAGGAAAGGGTCACATTGGTACTTGCAGTTGCTAGATTTCAAGCAATAGGTGATTGGCGTGGTGGCCCGAAGGTATAAAACGCCCGCTTCTCATGTATGAGGGCGGCGTAAACCTCCAGGCCACCACGCCAATCACCACATACACATAGTTATTACACAAAATCACTTTAGTCCCAAACACCATAATATAAAGTCAACAAACAGATAGGTAGTTCAAGTTTATTTTCGAAAATCATTAAAGGACTTGCTTCTCTGTTAAATGTTAGTCTATGCCCTCTAGCGGCAAGCTGGGAATTGGGTCAAGCGTTCTAGAAATTAACAATTTACTTACGCCCCTAACTGCGTGGTCCACGTAACATTTAACAGACGTCTTAGTTTAGTTAATGTGCCCGTGATAAACTACGGATGAGGTTTTACACTTACGTTTTAGTAGGTAACTATTTTGTGCGCCTACCGAGAAACGCTGCTCTCCAAATTGACTTCTGGGTTGGGTAAAGTATTATTAAGTGTTTTAAAATTCTTAGTAGCAGCACGTATTGCCACCCGATACTTCGTATACTTGAGCTACGAATCTTCCTCGCACAGCTTCTTTGTGGCGGCGCATCTTCATAGCACATCTTGTTCGCACCGCTACATAGCTTAGTATCAATGGAAACGGTCACTTAGTTTCATTGCCTAGCGATTACATCCCAGTAGTTAGCTACATAGCACATCTCTGGTGGTAAAGCCTATGTGTTAACTAAAATCAAAAGTAAACTACTATTAAGTACAATAGTATTAAGCGCTAAGTACCATGGATACTTCTGGTTCATCGTTTGAGGGCACAGTCGCGTACAGTCAAGTTCAAGTACTTCAGGACAGCAAATCAACCTACTCTAATCCGTCAATTTTTTTCATCGAATTTTCGACTTTATACAAAAACAATAAAGATGAAAATCCTATAAAGATTTTGACGGAAAGGAGACCGTTGACCTGCGTACGTACATTCATTAACACAATTGTTAACAATTTTGCGGAATGTTTTTAATTACGGGCGGTTCAGTGATGTCTCTCAGACAAGTGTTGGATAGTTTTTAGTTGCTATTAACCGGGGTTTGTGGGTGTTATGCACATTGTTCTATGTGGTCAAAGGGGTACATTAAAGACGGAAAGTGTTATTTACAAAAATATAATAAACTTGACATAATTATCTGTTTTTTTTTTAATAATATGCATGCGTGCACAACTGGTGCAGACGCCTAATGCGCCACGTCTTTTGATTTCGGTTCCTGAAAGGGACAATTCTTTAAAATGTCATTTACAAATTGTTTTTCTGGGTCTAGGAGTGTTGTGTATGTGATTTTGTATTATTTTTTTTATTTAAAATAAAAAAAAGAAACACCAAGCATAGGAACTAATAATATGGGCTATTTTTACGTATTAAATCAAGAGTGAATAGGTTAATTCTAGGTAAGCGCGCTCCATCGTCGACCGCATCGTCGCTTCCCATCAGGTGAGATAGTGGTCAAGCGTGAACCTACAGATAATAAAAAAAAAAAGTAAAAAAAATAGTACATCTTTCAAAAATACGTAGTAGACAACATTATTACTTACTTGAAAATACTGCATACATTACCCGCAGTTTACATATATCCCCAAACTACTTCAGTAGCAAACCTAAGATATCAAACGTTTGATAAAGTCTACATCTCCCTGTTACACGAACGGCATACAAATAGCCCGCAAGTACTCATAAATACTGGTCAATAGGAATTATATTTAATCTCCAATCCATATTTAACTTTGAGATAATACGATTATCTCAAAATTCTAAGCCTCCATCCCCGATGAGACGGTAAAAGTCCTTTTACCGCTTTTACCGTCCGGTAACAAAGGAATTAATTCAATGTAAAGAAAGATAATTAATTTCTCATATCTTCATGTATAAAAAGGTTTTTCTAAGTCGTTTTATGAATAAAATATACTTGCTTAGTCCCTTCTAGAGGTATTATTAATCCCTGAAAGAGATTTTTTTTTAATTCCTTTGTTTTGAAGATTAGATGCTGAGTTATGTATTACAAATATAATATCGACATCATTATTTTAATCTTGTGTTGGTTCTGATAGTATTTTTATTGGTAATGGTTTAATGGGTCAGCGTTTGGCCACAATCTCGGTTGATGGTAAGCGATGATGTGACTTACGATGAAGCATGCCTGCAAATAAGGGGTTTTTCTGCCTGAGATGTGCTGTGTAGCTATGCTACGAAGCGATAATAATTAAGCGGTGAAAGTATACCATTTTCACTAATACTAATGCTATGTAGTTGTTCGAGGGAAATGTGTAGCTCTACTATGCGATGTATTAATAGTAGGGCCATCCGTAACAGACATCTGTAGCACGCATCTTTCCACTTGAAAAATATAGCTTAATGGAGTCCGTTTCTACCAGTGCTTACTTATGTGTACGAATGAATATGATTGGTGGAAGCCAAACGCATCTACAGCAACGTAGAATAGCACATCTTTGGAGGAAAAGCACGATACGAAAGCTATTTAGTCGCGACCACTAGAAAAACACTACAACAGATATTCTACTCAAATCCTGACAGTCGTGCTTATAACCAATTGAACGATCGAACGATCGGACGATCTGTAATAGCGCTACAAGCTACTAGAATTATTAAATTAAAAATAAAAGTTAATTCATCTACGCTTTTCAAAGTACAGTCAAAGAAAAAAGTGTTAAACCAATATATTACTTATGTAGATACTCATAACATTCATTTTCCGATAACACCGATACTGCTATTACTGCATATGAATTCATATATTATTCCATTTTAATAATATGAAATTTGTTATAAAAATGCTTTTTCAATGTATCCACGTTTTACCAATAGTTCATATTTCGAGTAACAGATGGTGTACTCAAAGATATTACATATTTTGAATGAGTTTCGTGAATTCAATAAAATAGGATTTTCTTTTTTAAATTCATTTTCGATATTTTTGTCTGTAGTAAATATGTAATATCATGCATAATTTGATTATTCTTATTATCAGTACATTTTTCAAAGTTCTTGTGGGAAAATTATTATTAAACCCTATTTTGCATAAAAATATAATTCTAAAAAGATACAGATGTTCTCTTTATATAGTTGAGAGTGGGTGTAAATGCCAAGTGACTCATTATACTCGTATATTTGTCAGTGTGTTTTATAAAAATACGTCTAATAAAGGTATGAACACAAAATAACTCAATAAGTTAACATTTAGGTTGTTGTTTATGTAGGCTGTAAGAAAATACAACTAGCAAAAAGAGCAAATACATATTTTTCACAGCACACATGTTCATCCCTTTACTCAAAGAAAGATAGCCGGAAAAAAATTCAGAAAAGGCTATCACGGTCCGATTCTTTGCTTACTTACAACTATTGTAACTCAAAAACGAGTAAAAAACAACCTTAAAGTAAACTACATAAAGTCGTACTCAAACGTAAAATTAACGGAGTCTGACCGTGTAACTGTGTACTCGTAAAATAGCGTTCCTTTTACGACCAGCCGATGATATCCGAAGACACCCGAGCGTCGCCGAGTTGTAGAGTCAACAGCCTCCGGTTTTCGCTGACTTTGGGTACGAAGCGAAAACTTTTTCAGTAAGGCAATTTGGAGTGGAACCAAATTTACATATGTGATTAGATAGTAAAAGGAAATTTGTCTTCAGTTCGGTCTGGGGACATGGAATATGGATAATATGGATTGAATCTTTGATCAGTGTCGGTAGTTCCTGTTGCAATTGTGCCATCTTTACCTGTCCCAATTTATTCGTAACTTTGAAAACTTGTCGTTCCTAAGCTTATTCAGTTCTTATCGCTGCTATGATTTTGAATTAGCTTTATCAATGTAATCATATAAATTGCTGATCTTCTGATGAAATCTCCCGCTCGTTTCGCTCCGCTGAGAAAATTTCGTTAGAGGAAGCCGCCGCGTTTTAATTTACTCCCAACCGAATACGTCTTGTGTGTTCGCAAAATTACATGACGCCATTATAAAGCAATACGTATTCACAATAAGCCAACATACCCATAAATCCGTAACACAATAACAGAATTAACTGCGATTTATCGCCGTACGACGTTACGGAGGTACCGTTAACGAGGGCCGCGTCACGGCAGCTGAGAAATATTCGTCACAATTCGGCGTCCGCTCGCTAACAATCGGCACGCGCCATTTTCATCCCTTTTCAGACGAGGCTGCGCGGGCAGGCATGCGCACTGCCGCCTCCCCGTCAAACGCCGTCAGTGGAGCGGCGCGCCTTGCCGCACCGCGTTATAACCGCGCCCTCGACAGTGCCGATGTAAAAATTAACAATAATATTTAAAATTCCAACACGTTCCCTTTACCGCGTAAGTGTACCGAAATCGATTTAGAAAATAATTTCTTAATTTTATTGAAGCACTTTTCTTGCCGATCGACTCTTCGCGTAGTGTATACGATAATTCAAATTTTGTAGTATAAGTGAGTTACTGTGTATGTAAAAGTGCAATGGAGTATGCCGGTTTTGTGTGTGTGTATAGACATTTGACGATTGTGTCGTTGATTGTACTTGGATTATATCGATGGTAAGTTTGCAAATGAATCGTAAAGCCGTGACTAGCCGCCGTAAGTTAAAATTAATGTTAATAAGCTTTAACACAGTCGACTCTACGTAAATTCTGTGTGACAAGATTTTGTGATTTATATACCTTATTTTCCGGATTTATGTAGGTTCCACATAGATAAAAACTCGCTACTCGGTGATAAAGATTCTGCGAAGAATTTTTACGATCCATAAATTTAATCATACCTAGTACGAGGCGTTTTCGTAGATTTTTTCGATGAAATTTAGTATTTATGGTAGGTTTACGTCATGTTTTGATGAAGATTTATCAATTTTGTTAGAATTACTGTTCGTACTATGATATATTGACTTTGTGAATATATTAAAAAGAAATGAAACTGTGAACAAATTGGGACAGAGGTATACAACCTACAAACATTTTATTTTGATGTTGTATCGGAAATTAAAAGCTGCGGCCAACGTTAAATAGTTCATACAATGTTCTTAATTAAAGTAGCCACCAATACACGCGACAGTTTCACATTTTAGAATGAAAAATTATTTCCTAAAGCAATCAATCCTTTTAATGAAGTAGGCACAAACTTCTTTGGGCAACTTACACCTCACACTTTACTAAAACATTAATCATTGGTGTATTTAAATTTAAAAATGTAATTAAAATGTCGATCGTGGAATGAGATTTCGTAGTTTGTTCGAAAAGGGTGACGCGTTCTCTTCCTTTACTTATGAAGTATGTGAATATAGGTGAGTAGGTATGTACATAATATGTATGTACGCACCCCCATTATATTATTACGTGAAGGGTTGTAAAATTTGATTTCACCCTTATGATTGGGAGTAGTTGTTGTTATGGAATTTTTCATTGAAAACATACTTCAGCATTAAACCTAATACATACTAAAGGTTCTGTATACAATAGGTAAAGGATCAAATAATGTATCAGAGATTGTAAAAAAAATTGAATAGGGTAACTATGGAGTTTCTTGCTCGTTCGTCTCCATTCGAAATGTTCGCCTAGCTTCATTGACAGATAGACTGATACTGACTGAAGATAATTTTCTTAATTTATTGCTTGTTTGATCGCTTACAATTGAAACAATGACTGACTTATTGGTCAACATGTATCCTAGATTAATTTAAGTGAAAAACTTGTCATAGGAGTGACGAAAAAATGTATGTATTCCATACATTTTTCCATCACAAATCATGTCAAGCTCAAACTTAAATATTTCTCTTTACATAATATTTATGGCATTTATCTGGCAACGAGGTCAAGAAATGAGTAATTAAATTGCAACCACATTTTTTACTTGATACGTTTTCAAACTGGCTGTCATTGTTGTTCGTATATTATCATTTTTTTTTTTGTCCCATTGTACACATCATCATGCAAGTTAGTATCTGTAAATAGTAAATACTCTTTACCAATTATTATATCGTAATTTATCGTATTGTCCCGCCTTTTATTCTTGAAGGAGTAGGCAGAGGTACACATTAAGGCACGTAATGCCGCAATACACAATATACACCCACGTTTCACCATTTTGTTTTATAAGGCCCATGTTATAGGGGGTTAGCCTATAGCCATATACTGGGTTCTGTACTACTACTGAGAAACATTTCGGAAAACTGAAAAAAGCTTAGTAATACTTTGCCCGATTCGGGAATCAAACCCGAGACCCTTTGCCCGGCAATTACACTTGCAACCACTCAACCAATGAAGCATTTACAACCTAATTACATAATTTTCAAGTAGATAACAACATAAGAATATAACAGGTATTCAGTAATCTTTCTATTATGCTTAAAAACTGTTTTTGGTTATCCACAATAGGTTAATAAGTTCCAACTATTATAATAGCAGTTTTGTTTTAGCATCAATAACTAGTTTGATAACGCTACATGAGATAGTTTCAACGTAATTACTCTTCAATCTTAAGTAAGAGTTCGCCAGAACTTCAGGAAGCCATACAAGATCCTAATTTAAACTCGTGTTTCGTGGATATGTTTACTGCTATTATATATTCGTATCGGATTATTTTTATAACTTAATGTAATATAACTGAAGTACAGAATGAGACCGCACTTTAAAAAAGAATCGGGAAGATCCCTCAAAGTAGTGTGCGTAAAAAAGTTTGTCCATTACACACATATTGGTGCGCAACGGTATATTAGTATATATACTATAATTTTTGTGTCGGTATACATATTTTTATAATATAACTAGCGGACCCGACAGACGTTGTCCTGTCTACACGTCTTTAATTTGAATTTTTTTCGGATCCAATGTAAAACATTCCAAAATCAACAACTAGTAATAAATTAAAAATTAATTAAAAAACATTGTCCAGCGGACAAAATTGTGTATCTATTAATCTAAACTATTCTATTACCCTTGAACACACACAAAAAAAAATCATCAAAATCGGTCCAGTCGTTTAAGAGAAGTTCAGTGACATACACACTTACAGAAGAATTATATATATAAAGATATATTTATAATCGATGATATGATTCAACATTTTAACTGAACGTGAACATGAACAGAAGACAACGTGCAGACACATCACACACAAAAAAAATCTGTGCAGGAATTAAAAATACGAATCGTGATCCACCCAACCACAACACCTATACAAAATTATACATAAAAAATAATGTTAAGCGGTTTTAATGTGTATCATCATCAAGAATAAGAGTGTGTACCAAATATCAGATTCATCTGACGCCAGGAAGGGGGAGAAAAATTCAAATTACTAAAGACCCAAACAAACAAACAGGTCAAGCTAAACAAAACCGTTTAATAATAATTAAAACCTGACTAATAAAACGTTGTACCTCCACCCAGCGAAACTCGTCAAAAAATAACCATGTTTCAACTAAAAAGAAAGCGCTTCGCTTCAAGCTTCCTTGTGCGAACTATTAAGGAGTGGAATTCTTTGCCGGAGTTTAAGTGTGGGAGAGCCATGTTTCGGCACGAATGGGCCGGCTCGACCGGAGTGATACCACGGCCTCACAGAAAACCGACGTGAAACAACGCTTGCGTTGTGTTTCGTTGTGTGAGTGAGGTAACCGGAGGCCCAATTCCCCCCTTCCCACCCTTAAATTCCTAACTCCCAAAAAGCCGCGTAACGCACTTGTAAAGCCTCTGGTGTTTCAAGTGTCCATGGGCGGCGGCGATTGCTTACCATCGTCTGCTCGATTACCGGCTGTTAGAATTGGTTGCCGATGGAATTGGTGGCTTATAGACAGATGTGCTTCACCGTAGCCCGCATCATCACTTACCATCAGGCGAGATTGCGACAAAACGTCGAACCATCAAATGTAAAAAAAACTGATTTAATGTAGCATAGTCATTTTAGTGACATATGGTAGACAAAAAGTATTTCATTAATGATTTTGAGTCCTATTTCCGATGGATATAAGGTTGGTTTTAGCAACAATATAACATAATGTATGCACGTGTTATGAAGGGCCCATGGGATGTTCACTAAAATGTCGAACTGGACTCTAGTTACACAGAATGAAGGTAAAATGTATTATTTATGTGACACTGCTTGACGGGAACTAAATTAAATATTAGTACGCTTTGATAACATAAGCTGATGTGAATGAACATAGCGTAATAAGCAACGTCAAATACGTATTATTTTAATTGGATCAATAGAGTACACGTTTTTCTTTTTGAAGGGATACCTAAGTAAGAGTTTACTTCCAGTAGCATAAGTCCTAAGTATTGAAGAACTATACAGTGAGTTTCGAGAAATTCAAAGTATTCAAGCCTTGGGTGAGGTGAAAGAGAATGTCAGATTCTTAGTGATTAAAAACCACTACGTTCCTACTCCTGCTTTTCGAATCGGAGATCCGGTAATGCTATGCAGTCTAATCTTAAAATTGTTAACTAAAATTTGGCTTGTCATAAACCTATAAGCGATACCTGACTGTAGGAGTAAGGGGTTAGTTTAGATGCTCACTTACGCTAAACAAATCTTTGTTAAGAAGTTTTTAGGGGTGGTTGGTGAAAACAGCTATTAAGCATGTATTTCACCTATCTAAAACAATATTTGATTATAGCGATATTGCACAACCTGTGATACGCGACAAAGCGAATGGATGACACTAGAAAAAGGTAGAAAAACTAATATTTACTTGTACCTATAGCGCGGAGTTTTGGTAAACACGAAGGTTCTAACTACACCCTATCAATATTCAGATAGGGATGGCCCAACTGTGTTGTGTGCAGGTGGTAGTAGTACTATGGCCGATTGAAATGATTTCTACTAAAAGTTAAGAATTAAGTAAAATATTTTTTTTCTTATAATCACACAGCACGGCTAACATGGTGGTTGGGCAATGCGTAGCGGTTTCAATTTCCGTACGAAACAACTTTTTGTGTGAATTATTGCCACGGGTCCGGGTGTCATGTGTATGTGAAATTGAATGTGTGTAAACGCACTCACGGCACAGGAGAATATCCTAATGTGGGGCAATTTCTAAAAACAAAATAACGACATTCCAATTTGTAATATCATTGTTTTTGTATGTGATTTAATTAAATATTCATAATATTTTTAGTAATATGGTGTGCGGCAGCTTGTAGGCATTGTATGCGCTAACTTTTGGATAATAGCTATACCGCAATTCCGATTGTCCAAAGTGCAGAAATCCTTCATGGGATTTTGTGTTAAGTGTTACAATAAACTACCAACCACCATACTGAATCTGAACGAGAAAAAATTTAAATCTTGTATAAAGCGTGAACTGTGTAAACAGGCATATTATAAACTGTCAGATTATATTGAAGATAAAAATGTGTGGCAGCATGTTGGTCCGGCTCCACTGGACACTCGCTCACACTAGACAATGCTCTAAGACGATCACTAGTTACACATTAAATTAAAGTAGTAATTTATTCCAATGTAGTCTAGGGATCCTGTGGCATCAAGCAGTTATTTATTATTTTTTTTATTTGAAAAATTAAATTAAAGATTATTTTTTATTTGTATAGAAGCATTATTTCAAAATTGTAAGTGTACATATGTGGGCACTATGTTTGAAACAACCCGCTTTTTTAATTTATATTCTTTACAAATTGGTTTTATTGTCCCATAGTTTTGACGTCGTATTGTCGTTACATTGTTCCTACATATATAGACAATAGGTAAATGATCAAATAATGTATCAGAGATATTGCAAAAAACATTTTTTGAAAAGAGTAACGATGGAGTTTCTTGCTCGTTCTTCTCCATTCGAAGCAACACTTTGGAACGAGCGCCTAGCTTCACTGACAGACAGACTGACGGACAATTCAATTTGACGTTTCAAAAGTGCCTAATTTAGGATTAATTGAAATAAATGCTTTGACTTTTGACTTTTTGAAATAATATTGACGTAATCGCTGCAGATTCAAGGATCAAACTTTCTCATATCTGTACATATTTTTTAAAGTACACGTTCCATGTTCCGAAGGGTTAGACAGACATGACACAATACATAAATTAGAAATAAATAACCTTTTTGAAAAAAAGGGAACCGCCTTCAAAAGCCACAGTTTTTAAGTCAAGTAATATATCTGAAACCTTTTCTTAAATCGGTTCAGCCTAATGCGAGATTTTTTTTTATGAAATACGTCGGTAATCGAGCAGACGTATTACCTGATGGTAAGCAATCGCCGCCGCCCATGGACACCTGAAATACCAGAGGCGTTACAAGTGCGTTGCCGGCTTTTTGGGAGTTAGGAATTTAAGGGTTGTTGTTCGGGAATCGGGGATGGGGAAGATTGGGCCTCCGGTAACCTCAGATGGGACTATCTCACACTAACATACATACTCAAACTGACGACCTTCTTTTTGTTAAGTCCGTTACAGAATCCTATTCGCAAGTAATTATATAAGTGCCATATTATAAGTAAATAGTGGGAGAGTTTCCAATGTAAAATATAGCCACTCATTCGTATGACCAACCCTACCATTACCTGTTAGACAAATCGCCGCCGCCGTCCGTATTCTGGCAAAATTCGCGGTCGTAATCGATTCGAGGGTGTCGGTTATTTGCGTTAAAAGCGATACATCCGGCCTCGACAGTCCATTAGCAAGGCGACGATGCGATAAGTGTTCCCATTCTACAAATACAGAGAGGTCTGCCCAACTCCGAAGGCTTAACAGATTTTCAAAATATTTTTTTATCCCTAAAATGTTTTATGGGTTTTGATTGACAGAAATGTAATTTGAATTGATAGCTGCTGAAAACAACGAAACATTGCGGAAACAAGTGTCAGGAATTTGGTATACGAACAATAAGGCAATATTGGTTTTACATTGGAACTATTTTGTAATTTTTTGGGTTGGTTTGTTTGCAGGGCTGATTCAATGTGATGGTCGAATCAATTCACTAAAATGTATAAGGTTTGCTCCAAAAAATAGTATCTCTTTGATCAGGTGAAACGCTATCTGGTTTTCATCGTAAAATTGAAAAACATGTTGTGATCATTTCCAGTTTAATGGCAGTGCCCATGTATAATATTTCAGAACGAATTCTCTACCTGCTTCGTTGATCGAGTGATCGCAAATGCGACTGCTGGACAAGGGGTACCGGGTTCGATTGTCGGGTCGGGCAAAAAATTACTGGGCCTCTTCCGATTTTCGAAAATTTCTCACTGGTGTGGCACGGAGTCTGGAATTGTGAAATGAATGGTAAAAAGTGGATGTATATTGTACAACGGCATTACGTGCCGTAGTGTACACCTCTGCCTACCCCTTCGGGGATAAAAAACGTGACGTAGCGTGTGTAAATTCTCTCTGAAAGATGGAGGAGTCATTTGATAATCCCCCCTCCCCCTGATAACGATATCAATGTATTAATTATTATAACCAATTCATTTCTGCATTTATACACAAAATAGTAATAAAAGGTAATGACCAGCTTTGAATAAGTCTTCCAAGAACACAAAAGGTAGACACGAAACAAATAAAAGACAATTTTTATTATCATCTGTATCTATTTTGGCACGAACTGAGAATAATATTCAGAAAACAAAGGATCTAGCATACTTTTATAAGCTCTTTTTCTTTGAACGTTGGGGTAGTTGAAATACCTACAAACGTTTTCTACTTTTAAGGATTTTGAGTGCTGTTTATATTTCGTTACAAATATTTATGTGTATGAATATTTTTATTGAGAAGGGAAAATCTTTCAATGACTTCTCTCGTTTTGGGCAAAGCGAGGAGTGTTAGACTCTTAATGACTAAAAACCAACCTATTCTTACTCCTGCTTTTGAAACCGGAGCTCCGGTAACTCGCAGTATGTATTGATACTTAGTTTGAAGTATTTATCTTGATAATGATTTTAAAAGGCTTTTTTAATCAATCAGTGGAAAACTAAACTTGGCGAAGATGGAAATGAATTTTGGTGACATCCAGATATTAAAGCTATTTTTAATAAGAACCAACCTTAATGCCAGACAGTTTTTCTTTAGAAATTCTAAGAATACTCATCATTGTATGTATTTGGAAAGCAAATAGGTGTTACATATTATTTTCATTCCATTCCAAATCACGACCACGTTGTACACAAAATTATACTATAATATATAAAAACCGTCACAAAGCATATTCACATTTCAGTTGTAGCGGTATTTCTACCTTTTAAGCGTACTGTAATTGTTTTGAATGAGAAGCATGCGTCCCTCGGGAGGGCAGAGCACAAATAAAATTGTGTAAAAGCCTACAAAAAATTTCCTCTGGGGAACGTTTTAAAGACGTCGACGGCGTCAATAGTCTGTCTCGCCTGAACGGTTTCGTGTAGAAACTCTATGTTGATACCCATAAGGGTGATAGTACCATGTATTTTTTGAACTTGTAAGTTAGATTGACTATTTCGTTAGTCGTGGACAATTAGTGTGAGAAGCAAGTCACAGTATTTAAAACCGAAGTGATTTTGAAATAAGACTTATTATTCAAAACTGTCATACCAAACAGATAGAAATCCTACAGCAAAGACAATTTGTATTCGGAAAAGAACAATCTGTCTTCAAATGACAATTTTATTTATAAAATGATGCACCAAATTTTCGCTCTTTGTGTATTAAAAGGAGGACGTACAATTCCATAGTCATTGGTTTCAAATCATCAAATACGCATTATTCTTGTTAATCTTTAAAGGTACTTTACAATAGTGGTCGGCTTATCATCATTATCAGCCTATAAGTGTCCACTTCTCTCTCATGGAGAACGTTTAAGCATAATCGCCACGTTCGCTCAAAGCGGATTAATACTGCTATATACTAGCACTTACCTGAGAATTTCTGATTAATCCCAATAATAATTATTCTTCTAGTGTAATATTATCAAAATTCGGTTACTTCACTTGTAATTGATTCATCAGCATCACAGCTCGGAGTGCTTGAGTGCCTGGGGCACTCCCCGGTGTGCCGTAACAATGACGTAGAATTAATGGTCCCTCACTCTTAGTAATTCGTTTCTTACGAATAAAAGTCGCTAAAGTTCGGGTTTTTGATGTCGTCAGGACTTGAGATAATATCTGCAATGCTTGCATTGGCTATAAACTGGGTTTAAAAACTCGTGACAATTTTAACACGAAATTTAAAGCAAGCACTTTTAAACCATCACAATGGATTTGGATGTCAGTAAAACTAGGTGCTCGTTTTAAAATATTATACCTATTTATATGGGTGTGCAAAAAATGTTTAAACTAGTGAATTACATAGTACGAAAATTGCAAAATAATAATAAGTTTTTTATTATAACTATCGTGAGACATACTAAATAACTAAAAATAATCAAAGCTTTTCTAGTCCTTTTCTCCATTAATTTGTGTAAGTAAACCGTGATTTTTAGATAATAGTAATAAACAATGTTGATTTTTTATGATAAATCCGAAATAATATCAGTGTTCAAGCCCCTATGTAAAGTATTCCGATTAAACAAACAAAATGTTTATCACGATGTCCGAATATGCGTGCGTTGAGATAGTATAGATATAATATACATACTAATACATTTATATTATAGCTAGTACCAAACTGTACCAGACGGCCGATGCGGGATTAATCAGTTATCAATACTGCGCATAACATCCACTGCTTTATATATAGTATAGTGTACATTCTGCCTCGTCGGTCGAGTGGTCGAAAGTGCGAATCTTCCCCTTCCCCATTCCCGAACAACAACCCTTAAATTCCTAACTCCCAAAAGAACGCACTTGTAAAGCCTCTGTGTTTCAAGTGTCCATGGGTGGCGGCGATTGCTTACCATCAGGTAATACGTCTGCTCGATTACCGGTATGTCTCATAA
Organism: Spodoptera frugiperda; assembly: GCF_023101765.2. Classification (NCBI taxonomy): domain Eukaryota; kingdom Metazoa; phylum Arthropoda; class Insecta; order Lepidoptera; family Noctuidae; genus Spodoptera; species Spodoptera frugiperda. Next base: position 13,161,207 of record NC_064223.1, on the reverse strand, counting down.
AAAAAAAGTGCGACTGCCAGAACTTGCGGACAACGTAAAAGGTTACCGGGGCTCCGGCTCAAAGCAGGAGAAGGAACGGGGTGGTTTTTAGTCAGTAAGAGTCTGACACTCCCTCTCCCCTCACCCAGGGCGGGAAAAGTCTATGGGTGATTTTCGTCCTCAAAAAAGGGGTCTGATTGTCCGGTTGAGTAAAGTATTTATTAAGGCTTTTTTTCGGTTTTTCGAAAATTTCTCAGTGGTAGCACGGAGTCTGAAATTGTCCCCAGTATTAGCCCAGGGCACAATTAGGCTCACCCCCTGTTACATGGGACTTGTGACACAAATGGTAAAAACTGGGTGTGCATTGTATAGCGGCATTACATGCCGTAATGTGCACCTCTGCCTACCAACATCACGTGCATCGTGTACGTCTCTCCTTTTATCCGCGAAGGGGTAGGCAGAGGTGCACATGCCATAAAAAACACCATCAGTTGTAACAAAATTATATCAGACAAGACAGTACATCTTGTTTTATCGTAATTTTTACCGTCATTTGGTATTCACAATAACATAATTACATTATATATATTTTTTTAATAAAACATTACGATAATCCAATATTCAATTCTTCCAATTAGCTACAGTCTCCTCAGGATCTTACCTGGTTATTAATATTGAGTCAGTAATCTGGTTATTGTATGAGTTATTACAGACAAATGTGCGGTCTATTATAACTATAACATCTGTAATAGGATTACATGTCCGTAATTGAAATGTGGCCAACCATAATCAGTGGAGCTCAACATGCTATGAATTTAATTGTGTTATTTGATATTTTGATTGTTACCTTTTAGTGCTGACTAGCTGTTGTTCGTAACTTCGTCCGTAGAATAATTACTTTTGACAGAATTTCAATGTATTTTTTTCCATAATGAAATATATTTTCTAAAATAAAATTAGCCTAAGTTACTCCTCATTGCATCAGTTACTTGCCAACAAAAGTTTCATCAAAATCGGCCCAGCCATTTCAGAGGTTAGCCAGGACAGATAGACAAACAAAAATTGTAAAATAAGTGATTGGGGTGTATGTATCATATGTATATTCATATGCATGTAGTAAAAATCGTTTATTTCAATATTACAAACAAACTGTAATTTTATTTATTAGTTTAGATGAAGCTAAAAGTAAAAGTAATTATTCGATTGACTGCATAACTACTGCGTATTGTATTGCGGGTTGGAAACAACAACTCTTTGTGTGATCCATAAATTGTTATGTATTCAGGAAAAAGTCCTAGTATGGGACAAGGTTTTTTTACATCAAATGGCCATAAAGTGAGTAAGCCTCTATCTACATTTTTTAAATGATTAACAAGCGTAAAGTTATATTATGTATACAACAGAAAGGTCGTCACATTGTCTAGGAAATGATAAATCGTTTTTGTCTGTGTGATATCAGCTGAATCATTCCACGCACTACTTGTATGGCGTCTGCATCGACCCTTCAGTACTATATCTATGTATATCTAAACTAACCATGTAATCTGTCTCTTGGGCCACTTATACATTACATTAATTAATTAGTTCAGTGTATAATGGAGGGTTTAATTCATTCAGAGTTAATTCCGTATCGCTTTGTGAGTATGTTTAGGCGTTACTTAGTTACTATGGTGTATTAGTAACTATTTATAAAATGACTTGTGTAGTGAAACCGAAGAGAACTTTTTTTTAAATATACCGTTGGCCCACATAAGGATTTTTTCCTGTGTCGTGGGTGCGTTTACAAATATACAAGTTCATATACACATGATAAATTGTTGTTTCGGGTCTGGGATCTTGTGGCACGAGCGAAGCAATTCTTTGTTGCTTCGCGCGGGAATCGAACCCACTACACGTTGCGTGGCAGTCGATTGCCCAGCCACCGCGTCAACCGTGCAGTCAAACTGAAACAAAGTCACACAGTCTAGAAATTCACATAGTCTAGAATTAGGGCCGAACATTTTTCAAGCAATTGAAGTCTTTTGACTCCTCTTAGGTAGCTTAGTCGTGAATCAGCGTTATCTAAAACTAATTTTAAAAGCATTACTAATCTTTTTCATCTATTTTCTCTTCTTAATCTTGTAAGAAAAATAACTTTTATATCACTAGAAAATACATTCAATTTTGAACTTTAATACTTCATCAGAGAATATAATCAAGTGGCTCAATAACAGTCGAAATCGAATTCCAATTGACATTTTCTGTGTCCCTTATATGTAATAAAAGAGGTCTCAATAGCCACTAAAGTTACACGAGGTCGCTATGTGTCTGGGCCCCGAGTATTGCTCACACAAACTTGTTATGACATCGCTTTAATATTAATGAATCAATAAATGTTTTGTGAGAACTAATTTCTAGAGTAATTGTTTTTGTTATTGCCGAAGAAGGATAGTAAGTCTTTATTGTAATACAAAGTCTTTGTATCGGATATTATTTAATGTGTTTTTGTATTAATAACTACTTTTCGTATTAAAGGCGATTGTATGTGTGACATCTTTCGTCATGTAAGCAGCTGCTGTTTATACAGCCCGGTGTGGTACGACATTAGTCGGGTTTGCTCAATAGTTAAAACCTCAAATATTGTAGTCATATTATTATTAATTTTAAATGAATTTTTATTTATTTCTATAAGTTTATGGTCTAGAAAAACGTATGAAATAACATAATAAATATTTAAATTCAGGTCTATTAAAACGATATAATAATAAAGCAGAAAACTGTAAAAATAAAACAGTTTCGGACGAAGTGGTAAGTGCTATTGTACTTACTATTTCGGCTCTGGCTACGTATTTCAGCATTGAAGTTTATGAGCCAATAGTAATAAACATTTTACCTAGCCTTGCAGAAAGGTGAAAGTCAAAATTTGTAGAGGAATAAAACAAAAAGCGGTCGAAATCCTGTTTTATCGTAATGGATTGTTTTATGCTCTTTGCACACGAAGCGTAGCGGTGCAAAAAATTATTTGTTTTCTATTTTTTTCTATACTTCATTTTTACTCTCATGATATAAAAAAGTTTATTATTATGATTTTTCGACTTACTCGTGTACTCGAGGAACTCGACTAATTTCAAGCCATGGTAGAGGCTCATATTCATGAGGAGCATTCCGCGATACACGACGCTGTGACTGTCGCGCAGTTACTACTGCTGAACATTTATATGTCTCACAAAAATTATAAATTAAAACTACTGGATGGATTTTAATCATTTTTCAGTGAGTGATGTGTCACTCCGGGCCGCTATGTTCTTATATACAACGTTCACAGTTTTTCTGTCGTGTATTTAGTATCAGAATTGCACCCGTGCGCAGTCGGGGCGGGTCATCAGTACAAATATAAAAAAGTGTTTAATTTAATAAATATCTCCTTTCTTAGCTGATTTTGGCTTAGTACCTAATAAGTAAGTTATATAATATGTAAACAGAGATTACTGTCTACGGTAAAAAAATACAAAAATGTTTAATACCTTAGTTCAAAACAGTTTTCATATAATTACTTGGCTGAATATAATAACATCATTGCCATGGTTATAATGTATTACTATGAGGAAGTGGTAATGGTTCTTTCCAGAATTTATAGTACCTTTATATAATAAAGTTTTAAGAAAGAATGAAGCTGTAATAATGCAAGATTTCTTCTTGTCTGGAATTTTCTTTAAAAAAATATTTCGTTTGCATTCTATTTTCCATCACATTTGTACAATCTTACCAGTATCCAAGATAGTGACCAAAAATAGTTATGCAGTTTCTATGTAATAACAACCGAAAGAGTTGCTCCGAACAGGATTGAAACTGCCACACGGAAGCCGGTTGCGTAGCTACCACGCTAACCGTGCAGTCATTCTTCGTATTGACTGGAAACACTGTAATTTAAATTAATAAATTAAGTAGACATATGTTTTGGACCGGTTTTAACTTAAGAAATTAATCAGAGATATGTTTTTCATCGGCAATACTGACACTTAAAACAATGTACACAGACACTTAAAACAATTTCCATAATAACTAAAGTTAGTTAACATGTTAAACACCATGTAGGTACGATAGAGAAAGATTAACCTTCAACAATTTTCTATTGGGAGTCTAATACTAAAGAAACTATGTGATCTGGAGATGGAACTTGGAATTCCATTCTATCTCAATATTCGGCATTTACTGTTAAGTAAGCAACCCGTTTAACAAGACATATTACAATTTGAAGAAAAATAAATTTATTCCCACTTCTGTCGATTAACTGAAGTTGTCACGAATTCAAATTGGGTAGGTATCTACTCATTCCCCTGGGCTCAGCAATAAGGTTTTCATTTCCCCTTATATATCAACTAACGACTTGGTTTCACTTGACGCGGGACGGCGCACAGCCATGAAATTAGTTTCAGTGAATTTATGACCTGAAATAGTTCGCGCTGAACTGAAACTCTGAAAACTTTTTGTTTATTGTTTCAGATTTACTACTTATTTATAAAGTTCACCAATTAAAATTGTAATCTTCGTATTGTTGTTCAAGTGGTTTTGTTAATGGTTGTTTTATTAATTGGAGTTTGTTATTGTGTGTTATTGAAGTTGGAATAGAATTTTAATATAAAAAGTCTCAAAATACTAAATGTATTTTGAGACTTTCTATTCTATTCTTATTATAATGATACAAATCAACATCAACAGCCTATAAGTGGTCACTGTTTACCATAGGTCTTTTCTCACACAGATAAGGTTTAGGTGAGCATTAATCACCACACTTGCTCAATGCGGGATGGCGACTTCAAACTTGTAATTAGCAATTATAAGCCCAGGTTTACTCACGATGCTTACCTTCACCGTTTGTCAGTGGTGTAAAAGAATGTTAATCAATCCCCGATTCCCCAACAACCCTTAACATTCCTTACCCCCAAATGGCATTTTAACACCTCTAGTGTTTCAGGTGTCCATGGGTGGAGGCTATTGCTTACCGTTAGGTGATCCGTCAGCTCATTTACCGGCTTACATCATAAAAAAAAATTGCATTACAAAAAAACAACCTTTAACAACAGACGAAGCCAAATTAATTCCCATCCGTTCCAGTATATAAATAAATTATTATTAATTCCGCAATATCTCAAGCCACAAGCCGTTACATACCACAAAATATGTACAACAGTTTCGCTTTAAGTAGGTAATCTAACCTGAAACATTCCTGAAAATACATTACGGTCGACAAAGACATACCGAGAATAACTGCCCCTTACTACTCCCACGAAATACGGTAAATTTACATACATACATAAAGATATATGCATATATAAATATGTACATTAGGTACTAGTATTTTTTTAACCGACTTCTCAAAAAGGAGGAGGTTGTCGATTCGGGCGGTATGTTTTTGAGAGGAGAAAATCATGAATGACTTCTCTCACCTTGGGTGATGCAAGAGGGTGAGAAAACTCATATTAATTATCAAAAATCCACCCCGTTACTATTATCAAAATGTGACTGTGACTTTAATTTAATTTATAATTAGTAAGAAATTGAGTGTTACATTGGAAAAATGTAATTACTGCATACGTTCTTTCTTTTGACAGTTTAACATAAGACTATTCTTGATTTAAAGCATTTCTGTACAGTTTTAGAACGATTTCTGTTAGTTACCATATGAGTACAAAATAAACATGGAATTTGAAACGTAGTAAAATATTTGTTAACAAATATGACCTTTATTGTGATTGGACTTAATACTACAACTGGCGAAAATTCCATGTAGTCTGTGTGTATCTAAATAGACTCATCTCATGTTACGTTACGTTTCTCATTAACAAAGTTGTGTGGGCTTCCTAAAATAGCAGAAACCGATCTTAGATTACGAAATGATCCGTATCAACTGTTTGGGGAAATTATACTACATAATACGCTCCGTGTTTGTTTTACAAGTCTAAGTTGGTATCTAAACGTTTCCCGGTCTTAGTAGAGAAGATAAATATAGCTTTTTAAACTACTTGGAAAATACTGTTAACCTAAAACAATGATGTAAGAATACTTGAGATTAGTGTCTAGATTTACCCCTATATAGGTATAATTAGTAAATCTTTGGCTAGTTTTAAGAGGCTCGTGAACATAAGCCCCTGGTGTGGCTTGAAATTAGTCAAGTTCTTTGTCAAACAGTTTTAACACAGATTTTGGCTACAAGAAATATATAATTATTGATCCATTATGTTTTAGTGATAGTGTTATGTATTTATAGTAACAAAATCTGTATTAATTTAACAGCAACTTTACAAAATAACTTTGTACACTGTAAAAGGAATCTTATTTCTATTTATATGCAGTTAAATTTTGCAAACACTTAATCTTCCGTTAGTGGCTACGTTGAGTGACGTCGACTTAAGATACGTCCGGCATACGCCAAGCGCTGCGACACGTTCCTAGACCATTTTATCTTTCTAATAAACTACGAAATTATTTATTTAAAGAAATAAAGATGAGATTGCAGTTTTACTTTTAAACAAGATACTATGGCGTGTGTTGTATGTTAAGGAGTCCAAGATATCTGATCCAAAAAATCGAGTAAAGTAATAAGTTTTCCGTTCTATGAGGTTTAGAATAAAATTAGTGGAAAGCAGAGAGTGCCAATCGGTACTAATATATAAAAAAAATTATGTTTCAATACTGTAGTAATGTGTGCATCTCGTCGCTGTCCTTAAGAACTCGTGCTTTTTGTTATACTATGACTTATCAGTTCAACTGTAACAAAAGCCATTACTAAACTAACAATAACAAAATCGAAGAAAAAACTAAAATTCCTTTTCGAAACAAAAACTCTAATTATATACAAAACCCAAAGATCCGTCACCTATTCAACGAGGCAGAAACTACATACGAGTACATACGTCTACAGAATTGCGTCTTTAATATAGCACAGAGCGAAATCTCGTAATGCCCACTGGTATTTCTTCTCACGACGAACACAAAGATAAAATAAACAGCCGGCGAAAATGAACACCCCACTTCATCACGGCCACAGCCGACCCAGAAATTGTGAAACCAAAACGTCACAGTGACTGGTCAATCCCAAAACAACGAGGGCGAACTAAAAATATAATAAAAAAGGAAAACCTTTCTATTTCTGGGTACAATAAACGCCGTGCGAATAGCTTCATGTATTTGAAGCACTGGTCGAAATTAAAATGGTACATTTATTTTGAATCATGTTTCATTTTGTTTTCATTTTACCATGTTTGTTCTACCTCCTGCCGATCGCGGAGTGTGTTTTACTTACTTTTCGGTAGATGCTTCTAATATCATAATCAAGAGTAAGCGTTTTTTGTGCCGTACTCAAATCATATAAAACAAACTACTACTGTCCATTTACATACACTAATCAAAAAATTAAATCCTTAATTTACATTGGTCTTTAAAAGGACATGGCTAAACCAAAGTATGGACGTCGTAACCCGTACAAATAAATATTGTATAAATATGGTAACTAGCAATAAATAAAGCCGCATAATTAAAAATTGATATTTTGTAATTAAGAAGGTCCAGAAACTTGGCATATCTGCGCAATCCTGAAAATAAAGTAGCGCTCCTACGTCAAACAACGTTACAAAAACTTCAAACCACAACATTGCTGTGAACTTTTATCAAGGCATTTTGATGTACCTGAGCCGAAAGTTATTTATATATGAGGTAGATAGGTAGATAGGTAAGGACAGACACAAAATATATAGTAAGATTGTGCAATCTTATACAAAATATATATTTTGTGTCGATCAAAACATTTTCAATTATTTGGTTTCAGAAAAAAGTCATTATATTACCGTTATTAAAAATTGATGTTCGTTTAATTATTTCGATTTGATTTTCGGGGAAACTAATGTCCTAATAATAGCTTGCAGTACCTACTTCCGTGTTGTCATGTCAAACCACAACAGAAAAAATCAATTATGAAACTTATTTTTGTTAATTATTGTTCACCAAGTTATAAGAATTAGTTAAACATAAAATAATTCATAAGTGAATATTTAAATGATACGGGTTAGCGTGAAATTCGTATTCTTGTTATTATACCTGGGTCAGTCATTTAGCCATTTCCTTTCACCCTGAAAGAGTAGGTGTTTTTTCCACCAGAGATGAGCTATGAAGCTATGGTACGAAGATGCGCTGCTGCTTGGTGGAAGCCAAACGCATCTACAGCAACGTAGCATAGCAAGTTTCTGGTGGAAAAGCGCCCTGAAAGTCGTTTTACCGTAATTATTTTATTATATACATTGTTTTGATACATTAAATAGAGTGTCCACGAAACAAACTTGGTACGTACTAAAAATATAACTATTGGTCATAAGATAGAAGGTTCTATTATTTACCTTGAACTCAATAAAGCCTGTGTTGCACATACAATGTCTTTTGTATTTATTGTAGAGCGGGATGAAACTATTTACTCTTGTAGAGAGACCAGTCTGAGTGAGAGTCAATACGAACAATAACTGAGAAGACGTATAGCTTGCTTGCTTACCAGTTTGTGGATTGGACACGGTAGAGGTTTTTTCGTTAGTATAATTTTTAAATTATATTAATTACATATTAGTTTTCATATAATTCGTCTCGAATTTTAATCTTGTTATAGTAAACAAGCACTAATATAAAACAAGTAATTGTAATAGTAAACAAGGACTAGCCCTTAAATATTGGAAACAAGAACTGCATAATATTAATATTTTTTTTTGCATTTTCCATGATTTATAAATTATGTTGACAATTAAAATAAAAAATTAAAACCGGTGTTCTGTGTTTAAGTGCACTAGTCCTCCTCTAGTTATTTTAGGTGAAATTTTGTACATGGTTAGATTAATTATTGGAATAAACACATAAGCCAATTTTACAAGTTATTGGGCTTTTTCCGATTTTCCGAAAATTTATCAGTAGTACCACGGAGTTTAGAAAGATGTCCATCGTATGGCAATCGGCTCACCCCCTACTACATGAGACGTTCAACATAAATTGTGAAAAGTGGGTGGGTACAATATAGTATTGTACTTACAGTGGCATTACGTGCCACTTTTACAACGGGCGAAGCCGTTGACAGAAGCTAGTACCAAATAATTACTCAGTACAAATCCACTGTTATGTAAATAAACCTTTTACCATAACAAGCCTTTACCTAACAGGTAATGATGTCTACAGCACAGTAACTATAACCCGCCGGCACCCATAAATCATGGCGTGCTATGGCTCGTTACTCTCCCGCTTCCTGCCAATCGATATTTACGATCCTGAGTTATCCTCGCACTGGATAATGTTTCTCCTATTTATGGGTATGAGTATGACCTAGTAAGCGGATTGTTAATGTATGGGTTTGCCGCTGTACCATCATTTAAGTATGTTGTATTAACATTGGCTGAGTACATCGTAGATACTGTTAATGACATACATACATACATACATATCGTCACGCCTTTAATCCCCGAAGGGGTAGGCAGAGGTGCACATTATGACACGTAATGCCACTGTACAATGCACACCCACTTTTCACAATTTATGTTGTAAGTCCCATATAATAGGTGGTGAGCCTATTGCCATATACCGGGCACATTTCCAGACTCCGTGATACTACTGAGAAATTTTCGAAAAACCGAAAAAAGCCCAGTAATACTTCGCCCGACCCGGGAATCGAACCCGAGACCCCTTGCCCGGCAGTTGCACTTGCAACCACTCGGCCAACGAGGCAGTCTGTTAATGAGTGGAGTGAATTCCTTTATGGTGGGTGTAAATTTTGTATGAAGGCCCAATAACCCGCCACCCTAATCTTCCGAATCCCATAGAACTCGGAAAAAGTTACATTGGTACTTACCGTTGGTGAGTTTTGAATCTACAATCTCATGTATGAGAACTTCGGGGCCACCACAACATTGGTCAACTCGGAAGTGTGATTTAGTGTATTTTTTTTTTTAAATAGTTACCTAATATCTGAAAAATCAATTAGTTTTAAAACTCTGCTTTAATTTGATTTTGAAATATTCTATAAAATTTTCATTACATTGGAATGTTTGAGTGCGTTACGAATGGAGTGTCGGTTCACTTAAGTGGTTGGTTGCCATTCCCCACACACTGTGTTCACCGTCCCAACAATACGCAACTGCACAATAAAATATCACACTCATAACAATGACCTTATCAACGCCAACGGAGCGAGCATCGAACCGCTAAAATGCCGCACTTGTCTGCATGGTTACACCATTTATACTGTTGACAGTATAACTGTGTTAATTCACTCGCAGTTTACACTATTATTGTTTTGATGTGTGAGTGAGTGTTATTCTAGACAGTTCGGCCATAATTAATGCTTACCTTTGTGTGATTTGATTGCCTAATGCACGTATCTATTATGTATGCTTTTTTGTCTTTAGATAAACTTCTTCGGACAGCTACATAAAAATACCATAGAGCTACTTATCTTCTTCCTTGAGTGTACCATAAGAGCTATAAACGGTGAACTGAAAACACATTATTAATACATAAAGGAATAAAAGGAGTATTTCTAATAACTATATTATAGGGATGATGATGGGTTCTAAAAATTAAAAATCTATTTAGTCCGTCAGTTAAGTAATGAAAAAATATTAGACACGTATTTTTTTTATTTCGTCATATAAAATAATAGTACCTAAAAAAAAGTAATCAACGGTTTGGAGTGGGAGCAAATATATTACGTATAAAATTTACCTAGAAGTGACGTCACGTAATATTTCAAATCGATATATCTTCGAAGGTAAAAAGTTTCCGTATAAAATAAAAATACGTGTTTAAAATTTATAATAATCTACAAGTTGGATATTAAAAAATAAAACATAGTCATCCTACCCTATTAGTAATCATCGTGTCTAGTTCGAAATTCTCAGATCAAATTTAAAATAAAAAATTAAAATCCAATAATGACTTCGATTAGTTTCATTAAAGCATGACGCAGAGATTTTTTTGCCGAGAAGCCTTTAACGTCGTTACAACGGCTCATCAGACGTCTAATCGATCAGATTTCGTAAATTAAACGATTTTAAATTAACGAAGTTTGTTAACGAAATACCACTGGCAATTATAAAGCTATTTAGAATTTAGATTATGTTTTAATTGTTGCTAAATTCTATCGCCAAGGTATTTGTAATTTATTCGGTATGATAATGGATGAAAGTTTAGGAAATTACAAAAATTTATTTCGGTCTTAAGAATTACTTGGATGGGTTTTATTGTCTAGTTGTATTGCATTTGGAAGGGTCTACAAAACATTGACAAATCTGGTGTAAACATAAACGGAGTGTTCGACGTTCTATTGAGAAATATTTTACCTTTTAGCTTACAAAACAATCAAAATTGCATTTTTTATATTCAAACATTTTCCTATGTTTTGGCCATTCTATCCACTTTTGTACAGTGACTATTAGAATATTACATTACGTTTCTATTGTTACATGTATAACTAAAGCAATAGTTTCACAAATTCCCACTACATTTTGGTCGAACTAAATTTTGGATGCAGCCTACATTGCGGTTACGAGCGTGCTACATATCGGCTACGAAGTAAGGTACACGTAGCACGTAGTTATCGGCTACGGGCTACGAACTACGACGTAGCATTATACTGACCGATGTAAAAATGTTGTTGTATTACCTTCAAAGTTCGTAGCATTTCAGATTAAAAGAAGGTAGGAAATATTACAAGCGTTTCGTATTAATTTACAGTAGAATTAATTTTAAAGTCTATTTCAAAAACAGTGAATAGCATTGTTATAGTAAAACTAAGTATAATTTGAATGAGAAAATTATTCTGTTTATAGACTTTATACTACCTACTTTAAGTTATTATGTTCAAATATAACTTTAACTTCGAGTTTAATTTTACCGGTGTCTAATGGAAAGCAACTTTTAATGATTTAATACAAAACTTACCGTACCTAATATCATTAACTATAGTATAATCATCCTTTGAATGTTTGATAGTCTTTTGCTAGCCTTCACTAAGGAAGAAGATTGGCTATAATTTCCGTAAATATCTTATTGATATAACTACGTCGAAAAATAATGGTTACAACCTCTTTTTTTGAAGTCGGTTAAAATAGAGTCAGCCTACAAAAACCTCTTAAGTATAGCAAACAATGTTCTGAAATAAAATTCACATTTAAATCGATTTAATCACATTTGACTACAAAATTGACATATGACATTAAAAAACAATCTTACAGGTCAAATTGAGAAACTTCTATTTTTTGAAGCAACGGCAACGTCACGCCTTTTTATCCCATAAGGGGTAGGCAGAAGTGCACATTACGACACGTAATGCCGCTATCTATATGTATATAAGAAACTTATATTTTTTTAAGTCGGTAAAAACTAGTCTACCTGAGTAATGTGCAGTTCTTAGAACGCCAAAACCAAAAATGTCATTCTTCTACCTTTAGACATTTTCTAATCAAGGGACCCCATTGAGTTTCATAGCAGGTCGGCCATTTTAGGAATTAATCTGTCCTGTTTGGGTCCGGACATAAAATATTCGTGGGTGGACCGGCCCTGGGATATTGTGTTCGATGAATCGAGTCTTAGGCTGCTCGCAGATGACTCAGATAAGACATTCATAAAATTGTGAATAAATCATCGTGGACCCTCGTCCGTAAAAATCGTTTCCATTATTAAAACCAAAATGTTTTCATGTCACTTTTGTTATAAATTGTGGTTATAAATAGTTCTGTTTTCTAAATAAACATACACGTTTTCACAGAAAACCAACTTTAAAACAACACTTGGGTTGTGTTTCGTTGTGTGAGTTAGTTGTGAGGTTACCAAAGGCCAATTACCCTCCTTCCCAATCTTCCCCCAATCCCTGATTCCCCAACAACCTTTAAATTCCTAACCTTCAAAAGGCCGGCAACGGACTTGTAACGCCTCTGGTGTTTCAGGTCTCCAAGGGCTCGTTTGGACTACGTTTTTTTAAATAATTTGCTAATAAATATATCTTCTTTCTAACTAGTACAGTAACACAATTCAACTTTTGACCGTAGCTATGTTTTAAATCGTGAAATATATTTAAGATTTTTGACGTTGAAATCCATGAGCCGTAACAAAACGACCGTGAACTCAAAATGGTTCTCCGACCCTCTCTTTAAAAGGCCCAGTAATTAAGCATTAGACTAATGCTAGCTTAAGCAACTGGAACAATTACTTAGCCACTAAAATAGATTTAATTAAAAGCATCGTAGACCTGAATTTACTTAGGTCCTCAGAATTTATATTTAAATTGAAAATATAGTTTCGTTTGTTCAAATTGAAAGTTTTAGTAGTAATCAGTTGTTTAATAGATAACAAAGAAATAGGTATTAGCGAACTTGTTCCAAATAAACAGAATTAAAGTTGTAAATTGGTTTTTATGTAATATATTTTCTTTATTCAGCGTCTATAGTCAATGCTAGTCCATTGCTGGACTAAAGAGCTTTGTCCACGTAATGAGAGCGTTTGCGTTGTTCGTCAGGAAAGTACCAAATAAAGATGTACCTGGTTAATCAGAGAAGAGACCCAAGCTTCGCAAATTGTGCAGTTCCAGTTGGGTGGTGATAGATGTACGCATCCATTTTAACCTAAAATAATATAATAAAGTGTAGGATATAGGACAAATCTTTAACAAAGAGACAACTCATGACAAGTGACAGATAACAGAAGTCGCACATAAACGATCGGCGATCAAATCAACGGATGACGTCATACAACAGTTGGGGTATAAAGCCCACCAAGCATGATAACCTCATCTGATCAGGGGAACCTCCTTTTTTTAGGGAACTTTACTCACTGTTCCCTAAAACTATATTCTACTTACTCTTGCTAAACACCAATATACGCTGTTCTGTGTCAACCCCCAACAGGATCGTTTAAATGGTGCGGTTAGTTTTTGACACAATTAAGTTGCAATGTATGTACATGCAAATACCTTTATCGATATATGTATCATAGTCGAATAAGCAACGCAACAGTTGTCCAACTTAGAATGGTTCTGGTCAAAACCATAAAATTTAAGTGCACACATAAACACACCGATATTGCGCTAATTCGCTTACACACACGTTTTAATAGTGCACAAACATTGTCCAACATTGTTTTAATAGTGTTTGCAATAACTGGACAAACACTTTGTTTTATAATTTAGTTGCATGTTACATGAAATTGTAACTTAGGTATTATGTAGATAACCTAAGATTGTCTAAAAATGTTAGTAGCACACAGTGATATGTATAGTGCACTTTGAAAATTTAAGAAATAAAGAGGACATTGAGTATTTACATTAGTGCAGTTTGGCCTAGTATAAATTGATCCTTTTTGACTCACAAACCTACCTACTTGACACAAGAAACTTCAACATTTTTTATGGCATAATAAAGGGACAATCGAGAAGTCGCCAAGGACATCAACGCCGCCCATGGACAACAGAAACACCAGAGTAGTCATAGGTATGTTACCAGTCTTTAAAAAAGGAATACGCTCTTGAATATTTCTTCTTGTTACAAAGTTAGTAAGAGATAGAAATATTTTTCTTCTCAACCTCTACGTTCAACATTTCAGACAACTGGTACAAGTTGCTTCACTGAAAACTGAAACTAATATGGATTTCAAAGTTCTTTGACGTACAAAAAGTCTTGTGTGAAACAAACTTTACGTTCGTATCGTGAGATATTAAATATTGATCCTGGCCTTACTCTGGGGCTATATTAGGAACGTGTTACTAAAGAAATTTATCTTACACTTGTTTTAAAGGTTTCTTTAATAGCTTCTGTGATTTTCGAGACTACAGTTGCTGTTTGTCTAATTTGGAAAATTGTTGAATTCCTTTCTTTATGCCCTCCTGATTTTCTCCTGTGTCGTGGGTTTACAAACATACAATTTCACGTACACACGACACTTAGACCCAAAGCAACAATTTTATTGGTGGATCGCACAAACAGTTGTTACGTGCGGGAATCGAACTCACGACACTTTGCACGGCAGTCGTGCTTTCATTGGTTGTATAATTTCTCACACATGCTTCTGCTTTCTGACATATCGACATTTCTGACGCTATACGTTGTACTAAGCACTCATTATTATCATATCGATAAGATGTCCAGTACTGGAATAGTAGTAGTGCCTCTAAACTTTCAAACTCTGTTGACTCTCAACTCAGGTCGACTGTTTTTAAAAGAGTAACGATGGAGTTTCTTACTCGTTCTTCTCCATTCGAAGCTACACTTTGGAACGAGCGCCTAGCTTCACTGACAGACAGACTGACGGACAATTCAATTTGACGTTTCAAAAGTGCCTTATTTAGGATTAATTGAAATAAATGCTTTGACTTTGACTTTGACTGTCTAGTGTCTAGCTTAATGTGAATGTATACTAAATCTGCATAGTTATTAAAAAAACGGTTTGTAACAACTTGATTGCTATTTCGAATACGTTTTATAGCACATAGTGGGCTAACCTTGAGAAGTTTTTTTTAGATAGAAAGTTCAGTAGAACGATAGCCTATCAAACTACCCTAACTGACAAATTCTACAACGAATTTCCTACTTTATTCCAAAATAAATAAAGGTGAAAATCTATTTCACAAATTTTGTGTAGGTTCACGCGCTGGTGTATGTACGATAGGCGTGGTAATTACCCGCATACCGAGGCAGGGGATTATTATCTAAATAGTTTATAATTAATACTCCAACGTTACAGGAGTTGCTTGTTTAATAAATTATTAGTTATACCGTGTTATACGAACGATCATACTTTTGTTTACTTAAGAATTTTGTAAAGGTATGAAGATATGCGTAGATACACTCATTACCCTTACTATAACTCTCTATAACTGTGGGAGAGCCATGTTTCAGCAATGCGAAGCCAGCTTGACCGGAGTGATACCGCGAAGACCGACGTGAAATAAATCTTGTGTTGTAAGTAAGGTTATCGGAAGCCTTATCTTCCCGATCCCCGATTTCCCAACAACCCTTGTTTTCCTAACCCCCAAAAGGCCGGTAACGCACTTATTAATTTTGGTATTTCGGGTGTACATGGGCGGTGGCGATTGCTTACTATCAGGTGATACGCCTACTCGTTTCCTCGCTTATACAATAAAAATATAAGAGAAGAGCACTGCATTAAAATATCGTGTATCCAAATAATACATGTAACAAAAAAAAATAACCTAACCGGACCCAAACTGGAAATCTAAAAAACCCTTTCTAAATCTACGAACGAATACATTAGCCTTATCCTGTAAAAAAACCCTATTCATTCCATTTAATCCAACAAAAGCCGGACGGATTTATAAATTCAATTAATAATAACCGGATCACCGTCCGTGTATGAAGATCAAACCCGGACCGAATTAAAATCAATACCCGGGTGAGATTGTCATACGGATATAGTAGGGCCGTTTACGGCTCAACTAATTTCGTAATATTCGGATTGTGTTTTCGGTAGATAAGTGGGGTATGTATTATATAATGTGACTTATAGCACTTTTGATTCGCGCATGAAAGAATTTTATGTGTGATTTACAAATTGTTGTTTCGAGTGTGTTATATATATGTGAATTTGTATGTTTGTAAACGCACCTCCAACACAGAAATAAATTCTAGTATGAGACAAGATTTTAATAAAATAATTGAATAAAAAGAAAAACAATCACATCATCGCTTACCACCAGGCGAGATGGAGTCCAAACGTCGTTCTAATTAACATAAAAATAATGTATGAACCGAATTAAATCAATGTCCGGGTGATATTGTCATACGGATAAACCAGGACCGGTTACGGTTCAACTAATTTCGTGATATTTGCATTGTTTTCGTTAGATAAGTAGAGTATTATGTAAAGTTCTGATAATGTGACTTGTTGTTCATGATACGAAATTTTGTTTACCTTCCCTGTTCGGGGACCTTAGTACGAGTTTGCTGTACTATCGAAACAAGATTGCGTTTGGCGCTGTGATTGGTTGGTTCATGGGAGTCGGCCAATCACAGCGCTGAACGCAGTCTCGTTTCGATTTCGTTAAACGTAAAGCAAATTCATATTAAGGTTACTGATATAAGAAAGTATTTCGTTTGAAGTAATATACGTTTGTTGGTTTTTTTGTATGTTAGATTAAAATATTTAATCTCCATTTAAATTATGTGAATAAATAAATGCAGTTCCTTCGTTGCTGTAAACCTAAATTATGTGTTATTACCCTGTTAAATGCATTTTATTTTTAATGAAATACGAGCTAAATAAGCTCACTTGCCTCAAGGATATTTGGATAAAGATTACAATAATATAAAGTAGGTAGGGAGTAATGAACCCTTTCAATTTCAGTTTTGTTCCACGATGCTATCAATTTTTGTTTTTGTTTATAATAAAGGTCAATTATTATGTTTTTCGGCTTATTTATGTAATCACGGGGAACTTGACTCGAATATCAAGCCATGTTAGAAGCTCATATTCATATATTCATGAGCAGCATTTCACGATACACGACTATTGCGCGTCGTTACCTATAATACAACCTTAATAAAGGTTCATGTAATATTTTTACCAACCAATTAATAAAACATGGACACCAAATTCAGTAGTTAATCTTTCAAGCACTTGGACTTACTGGACTAACCCAACCTAGCTATACATAGTTACATATACATAATATAAACACTTTGTACATGAAACGCGAACAAAAGTTTTCAGAGACATAATCCCGGGGTAGATTGTATTATGCTCATAAACTTAGTAAAAGGATATTTTCAGTTCAGCTAATTCAATACAAAGTTATTTCAGTTATAGCTCTGTGACATTTTCAGTTTCATTCGTAGAATGTAGGTATTTAGATATTGTAGTTAGTCTGCCATTTTAATATTAACTTGCTTTTTTTAAAGAAGGTTCATTGACCAGAAATGGACTTTTATGGGCTATTTTTTTGTTGTCGTTAATGATGTTTTGCTTCAAACGTTTTCTAACTTTCTGGTAATTTTCTTATTTGATAAACTATTATTTATGGGTTTTGGACTGTCGAAATACTTAGTATCAGAATCATATATACTCATTATACTTATAGACTACACGGTAGACGACGTTGGCGGTGGCAGTTAATAAAATAAATGTCACTTAATAAAATAAACCCTTCCAGATATCTACAATTTGTAGTAGATGATTATACTTTGACTTTATACATTGCAAATACCTTATCATTACGAGTATATACAAAGCATACAAAGTGTTCCTCAAATTTGTTTGTCACCAACCAGGAAATAGTTCGATCGAACAAATATCCAACTGTTGGTAGTATCAATCAATTAACGAACTAATCATAGATTAATTGGCTCGTTATTTACTAAATTAACACTGATTAAAGCACTTCAACAAGTTAATTGATTTACAAATGTATACCTTGTTTGGTTTAACAATAGAGTTTATTTTTACTCATACGAGTACCTACCTATTTTTATTACTCGTCCTCAGTAACATAAGAAAATACCGTGCAAAGTTCGCCGCATCATGTGGATTTTTTTCTTATTAGTTTATAATATTTGTTCTCCGCGGACTCTTGGTCCGTGCCCTTGTCATAAAATTTGTTCATCATGTGTATCTATGAGTTCCTAACATAACTTGAAACCAGTTGAGTTAGTTTGTCAAACAGTTATGTATGTGAGTAAGCCTATAATGGGTTAATAAACCTATATGATCAATTAGTTTTTACAAATTATTCTATTTTATGTCATCCATTGTTAGTTTCATACCAACTTCAAAAAAAAAATTGTTTTACTCATCCCTTAATATAACGTCACATACAATTGTAACACAATATCTCCTAGCGATAACATCTGTATTTGTCGACTTGTAAAATACGACCGCAACCTTCCCACTTTTAATGTATATCGTAAATTCACCCTGATTCTTATTATTTTCACTTAACGAAACAAAAAGAGACTTGGTGCTTGAAACATAGGGTTGATTTTTCTTTGTTGTGCAATCGTTCTTTTGAACTTATTCCACGTTTGAACCGGACTATGGGTATGACGTCAGTGACCTGGATCTGTCGTGCACTAACAATATACGTTGGTATTTCGCCTTAATCGTTTTTAATTAACCTGCAGGATGACGTGTTAGCTCTTTA
Source organism: Spodoptera frugiperda (assembly GCF_023101765.2). NCBI lineage: Eukaryota > Metazoa > Arthropoda > Insecta > Lepidoptera > Noctuidae > Spodoptera > Spodoptera frugiperda. Next base: position 13,142,081 of record NC_064223.1, on the reverse strand, counting down.
TGTCAGTCGGCAATTATTTTCGACTTACGATCAAGTCGCAGATTATTCAATGTATAAGTATATTTTTTTTCGCTCTTCTGTATTTTTTTGTTAGTTCAAAGCTCTTAGTAAATGTTGTACGGATGTTTGCAATTATTTCGTTAAGACTTCAATATCAAAGTCATATCATTTATTCCTATTACCCATATACTAATATACTTAGGTAGTCTGTTAGTCTGCCCGCCAGTGAAGCTAGGTACTCGTTTCAAAGTGTAGCTTCGAATGGAGAAGAACGAGCAAGGAACTCCATCCCTTACTTCGCTATCAGTTACTGTTCATATATCCAATTATAAATGTCTGTATTATAAAATTGGCGCTCCAATGTTTCTGCCTACCCTCAAGGGAGACAGGCGTGAAGATATGTATGTTTGTTTGCAAATTTCTGTAGGACTGTAGGACCATGTATTAATAACTTTCGTAGGTACATAATATAATATATAATGTGTTTCTCTTCGAAAATTTCATTCATTTAATAAGATACGTCGTCAATCGAACTATTCGAGAATTACTCTAACAGTTTCAGGTCACACTGGGACGCATCATTATCAAAACTAGTGATTTTGTTTAACATTTCAAGTGACTAAGCTTATATTTTAATTAATTTAGTATGTGTCCCGATGGTTTTTATACAAAAATAATTATTATATCGTTTAAAAACAAAGCAATGATTGAATACTTGGAAATTGGAACACATTACTGTGATGAAGGAATTTATAATAAAGAGTTAAGTTTACATTGTGCTTTGTTTACTTTACGATGGTTCGCGTGATATGTCGTAAAATTACCTTTTACACTCTTCTACTCTGTTGACATATTGTGTTAAATTAGATTTTTTCAGTTGTTATACAAGATGACGTATTACTAAGGTAAAATTCGTAAACTCGTTGGCCGAGTGGTTGCAAGTGCGACTGCCGGACAAGGGGTCTCGGGTTCGATTCCCGGGTCGGGCGAAGTATTACTGGGCTTTTTTCGGTTTTTCGAAAATTTCTCAGTGGTAGCACGGAGTCTGGAAATGTGCCCGGTATATGGCAATAGGCTCACCACCTATTACATGGGACTTACAACATAAATTGTGAAAAGTGGGTGTAACACAGTGGCATTACGTGCCATGATGTGCACCTCTGCCTACCCCTTCGGGGATTAAAGGCGTGACGATATGTATGTATGTATGGTTATCGTTCAAGTGATTTCCAACATTTTTACCGAAGACACACACATAGGTCAACGCAGTAGATCGAATTAAAATCTTTCTTTTATTTCTGTACTTGCATATTAACTGTGCAGACTGTATCTATTTACACTGACTTATAAACACAACTAGAAAAAAAACTGTGGGGTGCACATTATGGCGCGTAATGCCATTATAATTTTGTTTAATAAAAATGTCTCTTCACTAAATCTTACTATACAACGCGTAACAAAATATCCATATACATCAAGAAGCCCTGATGAATACAGGTTAAACAGAATCTCTACACGAAGTTTCAGCTTAAAATACGTTTAAAAAAAATAGTACCAAATACTTGGTATCGCATAGTTCTTGATTTCAAATCATACAAACGTGTCATAACACTACAGGGATCACTCGCTAATATTACGAAACATTTCTTCTGTCAATCTGATCGCCTAGTACCTGTCTACCTAATTTTGATTCGCGCGCCGGCGCGATTTGAAACATTCATAACTTGGTACCATGAAAACATGAGTTTAAAAAACCCTTCCCGTATCGTTTGTTATGTTACCTAGAAACCGTGCAATTGATATGTATACCCCCTTTTCGTTACACGTTGTATAAATGCGAAAGTTTTGTATGTTTGTTACTCCTTCACGTCAAAACAACTGAAGGGATCGGCATGAAATTTAGAATAGGGGTTGATTATGGTCTGGAATAGGCTACTTTTTATTCCACATCGCTTAGCCACTGGCAGAAACTAGTTTTTTTAATAAATTGAGCAAAAGTTTTACTTATAACCGAGCAAATTATTATACCGATTGATGAAACATGGCATCAGCTTCGTGGTTAGAAATTGTGTCAAACATTACCAGTTATTAACAGCAACTTTGAAGTTTCGACGTACAAGTTAGTTGGTAGTTTTCGTTAAGATATTAAACACTGAAGATATATGGAGCTCTAAGTACCTTACTAGCGTAATAATAATATTGGAGATCTTAGTTCGATTGTTTAATATAACTTCATGCATCTCGATCTATGTATCTTTATGTGTATAAGTGTATATGTATAAGTAAGTTTGTAATTGTAACTCGAATAGTGTTTGGTGCGCTTCGTTATATGTAAAATACAAAATGATACTAATCTAAAATAGGCATGACTGCTACGTTGGTCGAGTGGTCGCCAGTGCGACTCCCGGTTCAGCAGATTCCCGGGTCGGGCAAAGTATTACTGGTTTTTTTTCTGTTTTTCTCAGCACGGAGTTTGGATTGTACCTAGTATTTGGCAATAGGCTCACCCTTTAGTACATGGGACTTATAATACAAATGGTGAAAAATTGGTGTACACTGTATAGTGGCATTACGTACCGTAATGTGCACGTCTGCCTACTCTTTCGGGGATAAAAAGGCGTGATGTTGTTGTTGTTGTTGTGAAAGTAAGCATCGATATTGTCAAAAATCTCTCAGCGTTTCAGTAAGTATACTTATAATTCTTGCTAAAGTTTATTCTTTTAGCTTTTAATAAGACTTCCAACATAAAGCGAAACTATTTGCTAGCAAAATATCTAAAAGATAAATAGGACTAACTAAAGAATAAAGATATGCTACTGAATATCAAAAATATACAGTTTTGAAAGCCTGAAATAACTGAAAACCGAACGGTTTGCTTTCAGCAACAGCCGAAAGCGTCTGAAACACGTTTTATCTGACCGTGTTTTATTCCCATGGTATTTCCTCGTATTTCTGCACTTCATTATAAATGTATGTGCTGACGTTTCAGGATTTTCAGAGCGGCTTGAAAATTTAATATCCTCCCTCCCCCTTCCTCTTAAGTTTTTATCCGCATCGAATTTATTGAGTACGGGGTTATTTATTTTTTTATAAAAACATGTGTTTTTATTTATATATTCAAAGATATTTGTACTAAAGTGTTATTTGCGGGGTATTTAATGAAAGTACTGTGTGTGTGTGTGTGTGAATGTGTCATTGAAAACCGGTAATGCTTTAACATATTATCCTTATTTTAATTTGTTGATTGATGATTACTAAAATCATTGTATTTTATTATACCTTTCGTGAGATATACTAAATTAATTATTATGTTTTTGGCTTACTCACGTAACTGTTTGACGAAGAACTCGACTAGTTTCAAGCCATGCTAGAGGCTCATATTCCTCGTCAAACAGTTACGTGAGTAAGCCGATAGCATAATAATTAACACAATTGATTGTTGGTAGGTTCACTTTTTATACTATGTTTTGATAATAGAAATGGGGAGGTACAGTTAAGTATACAAGGCACAAACACGGCAGACCATTTCTTTTAATTATTTTAATAACAATAACGATGACCGATTATTTTTATAGCACGTGAAAATAATTCATGTAATATATGAAAATACGTATAATTACTAGATTGAAGTTTTATAGTCGACGACCATAGTAATTATTTCTCTTCCTCGGCTATTGAACTTATACGTGACCTATCGTTAACACACATAACATATTTGTTTTCTGATGGTCGTGAATCCATTTTTTTTTTGGTTCTATCCCAGTTGACATCTTGTTATTACCAACTCCTGCCCGTGTCTTCACCCGCGTTCCCGTATCCTTTTACCCATCAAAAGCTGTTCAGTAGTTTTAGCATAATTCAAAGACAAACATCAGATCATCCAAACAAATGAAACTTTCACATTTATAATATTACAGTGTGAATAGTGTAATTGGATGGAAATAAATTCTATATTTAATAATGTTAGGTAGATAGACTTCTATTTTAAATCTAATTGATAAAGATTAACCATGGATTTTCTTGTTTGTTCTTCTCCATAGGAATTTATACTTTGGAACGAGCAGATTTAAGCTTTAAGGGAACTTACTTACAGATAAAACTTTACCTTCACATTTGATGGAGTTTCAAAACTGCGATACCGGACTAATTTTAATGACTTATTTGACAATGATTTTTTACTTTAGTGTTTATAATAATTATTTATTCTATGGTATTATGTACTTACTAGCTATGCCCGTGACTTCATCCGCGTGGAATAGTGACTTTGAATAGTTTTTCCGCGGTTATAGCTCCTATTACGACCTGTTTATAATATCCATGCAAAATTTTACATGTGACTCCTCTGATATTGCGGGTAGCTTACCATGATGTGACCCAGACGGGTTACTTAACAAGCACACGCTGGTTTGCACCTATTCTACTAAAAAGGCAAATCCATGCAGTACTTTTTGAGTTTAGCACGGACATAAATACAGACAAAAAGAAGAAAAAACTACTAATTATTTTTTTGGCTTCGTTATCGACCGCAGATCACGTCTCAAGTATTGTTAAAAATATTCAATGTACAGTTTTGAATTTCCTACGACTGTATCATAATTATGTATAGATAGATCTACATAATTTTAAGCATGGTAAATAAATTTCCTAAATCACGAGATTAAGCTGAGATTGTTCTAACAATACTACGATTTGCAGTATTGTTAGAACATAATATTGTAAAGACAATAAGATTCCACCGAACGTTTGAAGAAGCTTATTGCGTTTATTGGTACACTGCCAAATGCGAAGTATTACCAAACTGCAGTTTGACCGACTTAGCTACTGAACTCGAAATCTTGCACGCTCTTCGACATTTTACCAAAATATATGTTTCAACATACAATGTATTTGAATACGGTATAAAGTTGCGAATTAACATTTTATTCGAGTTTTCTTGGCCGATATGTGAATGTAAGAATAGTATCGATGCCCATTTTTAAATATTGGATTTCATAGGATTAGGTCTGACTTTTAAGTAAATATAACAATATTCACTTCTTTTTGTTTACACCCTTTTTTCCTATATGTACATAATAAGTACACTTTAATAACTTTTACCGAAAATTTAAAATTTAATATTTTAAGTGCCTTATTTAGGATTAATTGAAATAAATGCTTTGACTAGATTGACTAGATACTCAATAAAATTTATATATATCAATTGTGTAGAAATAAACGTTGAATCCCGTAGCTAGTGTTAAATCTTAGCTAAATCATCATGAAACGTCTATTATTATAGAGTGCAGAATCTCAAATATGTTTCTTACAAATAGGTTTTGTAAGAAACATATTTGAGATATTAAGTGATAAACATATTAAATAAATTAAAGAAGAAGTACTCGAATTTGTTTAAATATTTAGATTTGTCACCCAAACCAAACTTATTGAGCCAGTCATTATTCACACCGAAAAATGAAGTACCATTAAACAAAATCACAAATGCATGATATCAACCAAAAAGGCATTGAAATTGTATATCGAAAAGCCAATGCAGCGAGGCGTTTCAATCGAAATACATTTGATTAACGATCGAAGCGTTAATCGTCAGCCGCTCGATTAATGACTCGATACTACTCGATACTGAGTAATGGACTTTCGGCTCGACTGAGATCCGACCATCTATTATTGTAGTGCTTAGTACTGGTTACATTGGTATCGATATGGATCATTTAGTGTTGTCCATCATCTTTTAATTATATCGTATCTGTTTGAGTTATTATGTGTCTATCTTTAGTATCGATTTCCTGGTTGATCAGTTGGTTACTCACATCAAGACTTTTATTTCTATCCTTGAAATGAATGTTTTATCTTAGTTTTAAATTGTAAGCTGCATTTGTTTTCGCTCATCCTTCTAGCGTCATTTTTGCTCATTACTACATACGGTACTCAACGACGCGGTATCAATAGCGAGTTACCGGGGCTCTGGCTCGAAAAGCAGGAGTAGAAACGGGGTGGATTTTAGTCAGATGAGTCTGACATTCAATCTCGCCTCGACCAATGTTCGTTTGGAAACAAAATGTAATAACGACAATCATACAGTCCGATGAATGGATAGGCATTGTAATCACTTTGTTAGAAGTCTCATATAATTTTCTTCATTGCAATAGGATTCAATATTTTTCTCCTAATTATAAGTAATATGTACTTATATGAACATATCAAAATATTTTATTATAAACACTTTACCTGTAAAAGTGGTAAAAATATTTATTTGCTACCGGGCACAATGCACCAAAAACAAAACACAAAAAAGAAAAGAAAAAAAAAGGTAAAATTAATTAAAACATTCACAGTACAAACATTAACAACACAAAACAGATAATCAGTTGGTTGCCTAGCAACACCACAGTACGGAGAGAAGACAGCCCGTTAAATAATTAAAATCCATTTATATCTCTAATGAAATTGACCTCATTTATGTCGCGTACAGTTGGTAAAACTTTCGTAATCTTATAAAATATTTACGATTTTTTATATTGATTATAATAAATCTATGTTTAATAGAGTCCAATTACACCATGCTATCCTAAAAATTTTCATTAAAGGTTCTACCACTGCTTTGTTCCCGATATATCTTCCAGAGTTATAAATGGCATGATATGGGTTCGAAGTTAATCCAGATTATAATTTAATTCAGAATACGAAGGTCAAATCATACATAAACATTTTACATTTTATAAGTTCTCGTTTTCCACGAAACTAATAATTATTCAACCAAGGCAGTGTTTAGTCTAGTTTCCAGTCAGACCCTTTCGCCTATAAAATAGCCATTTTTTACGTAACTGAAAAGAAAAACAGGCTTCATTCAAAGTCAACATCGCTAAACTTAATAAAAACATGCTTAAAATAGATTTCAGCGAACAGCAAGAAGTCGACTCATTCCACGTGATGTACGTAATAATTTTAAATGAAAAATGTAAAAGGTTTATTATATGAAAGTTTCTCGGCTGAATGTGGAGCAAGCATGATATTATATTGTAAGATTACGCGCACATTATACGCCCTGCGAAGTTAAAAAACTAACTGTGTGTCACAAAAATTTAATTTAGCTAGAATATTCGCAACAGGAAAATTTTTGCTTTAGTCAATGTTTCGAAAGTAAACAACTATTTTAATTAGTTACATAATTCGCTTTTGTTTCGGTCTCTCGTTTGTTTTTGTTGAAATTTTGTGTTTTGTTATTGCTGTGAGGTTGATTTTGTGTTTATTGTAAAAAAATGGCATATCAAATATAGTGTGGTATGCAACATGTTCATGGAAGTGACATCGTGTGATGTCACTTCCAGGTACATTTTATACGTAGAAACAACGTAATTGCCCCCACTCCTAAACTTTGATTCGTTTTATCTAAGTATTGTTAACTTTTATGACAATATTTTTTCATTACCTAACTGACGGACTAAAATTTTTCATTTTCATACCCCGTTATCATCCTTATTATTAAAATTTTACTGAACAGTCAAACTCCTTGAGAAAAACAACCTTATTACTTTGCAATATAGTTGAAAACCCAGTAATTAGGCAGTTTGACGTGTCGGTGTCAAAACATCTACAATTCCTAAATCCATCCGAATAAGATGTCCAAGAAAAGAGCGAAAGAAAGATAAAATAAGAATAAATATGGTCAACTAAAACCTTTAACGTTCTTGTAAACGTTTAACGGATTAAGTCAGACTGACGAGTCCTTTTATTCAACGTGAACCGCCCCCGGTTCTACATAGTCCAATTAGTCCATTAGCAATATACAAAATAAACGGATTAGCAATATTAATTTGCACTTTACTACGTTCGTAATAAAGTTTTGTTTGCTGGGTCTTAATATTTTTGATCGGGCTATCATTTTAGGCTTAACGATTTAAGTATTCAAGTTTGGAATATTAGCGTTGGTTGTTTAGGCATTTTATTTTATTTCTGAGTCGTACAATTTGTGAACAGTAGTCGAATGAACCTTGAATTTTTACCGACTTCAAAAAAGGAGGAGATACTCAGTTTAGATGTTTGCTTTTTATTTTATTTTTTATTTGTTCACCGATTACTCCGCCATTTATAGACCGATTTTGAAAACTATTTTTTGGTTCGAGAAAACCCACGTCAAACTTACCAATTAGTATTTATAATAGTCATTTTATGCATTTTAGTTTTAGTTTACGTTTGATGTAGTTTCAGCTGAAAAATTAGTATGCAGTGTAATAAATTCTGGTCTATTTTAAACACAACTATTGTAGTTTATATGATTTAGATCATACTTTATTCATTAATCAAAATTGTATTGCGTTACATCTCTGGAACCTTTCCGTAATACCAACACACCGACACAGCTACTCAATTCAGACCTCCTGCTCTCATGGGCATTCACCCATAACTAGGAAAGTGAATGAATTAATTATCAAACTGTTACAACCGAAACTGAAACTCAAACAAATTCAGACCTTAATCAACAGCAGAATACAGTGTAAAATTCGTTGTAGAGTATCCAAGTCTCTTTATCTACGCAACCGTCCTTACGTCGCGTGACTATCATTCTCCGCCGTGACGTTAAGCCAACGTTTTTAATTATTCCATTCAAAATATAACTCAGTAATGAAGTTATCATTTAATGTTTTAGCACCATTCGCCCTGGGAGTGATTACTTTTCGAGCAACACAGTAAAATACTCGTAAAACTCGCAACTACGAGTTCGTTAATTAATTTGTTTCAAGTGACTTTGTCGTGACTTCGTCCGATGTTAAATATTTTATGTTTATAGCCCAGTTCTGATATAATTTGTAAATTAAGTGGTCATTGTCGCCGTGAGTGGGGTTTAATGAAAAATTGATCGTGTTTTGATTATGGTAAGGGTTGGTTTTAATCAAAGGTTGGAGGTATTTTGTGATTTTTTTTTTTTTTGTTATATATTACACGTTTTTTGTTGTATAAGTTTGTGTTCGTGTGAGGATAATAATATACAATGAATAGGGAATTATAAAATCAATTGCAATTAGATATTTATTTATGTTTGCATACGAACATGTTTGCTGTTTATGACTAATGAAAATTTATTTATTCAAATCCTCTCGTATATATTTTTTATTTGTTAGTTACCGAGTGCTTACTAAAAAAATATACACAGCCATTAAATTCATATAACCCGTGTCAAAACAAATTAAACATTCAATTGCTCAAAACAGAATTGCACAAAATTATAAATTTAATATCACTATTGTATTTCACTATTTTCACCTACACACTGGAAACAACAGTATAAAAACTAAATAAAACTGGAGTTTCTATTTATTATACTGAAATAGCCGCTAGTTACTACATGCATATGAAATATGAATATACATACGATACATACACCATTTTTTTTGACAAAGAACATCGGGCATTTTTGTATGGGACACTTACCTACGGCGAACAAAAATAAAATTAGGTACGGTGGATAGGCAATTAAATCTAGTTCACAATGGTATAGTTCCCATATCTGTGGGTCGTGGCAATAAGGAGAAATTGGACATTTAAAAAATATTTATAAATGTTTTTGGGCAATAATTGAAGAGTAGTAAGATAAGCTAGCTACCTGCGCGAGCGCAACATATGTATACCAGTTTTAGGACTATGGGCGAGAGTGAGAACGAAACATGCACATCAACTTGACGGATTTAGTCTGATTGGGTTTACAAAAATACCACGGAGTGATATTTTAACTTACTGAGCGGTCGTTTAGTAATTAGGAAAAATAGTCAACTTAAAATATCATTTTCATTTTACTAATTATTTCCATTATCCCATTATTGTGAATCAAAATAACTACACAATTTTTTCAACTTTCATTTAAAAATGTTTTGGTTTATGTTCGCGACTTTTAAAAAATCGGGTAAAAAACGCCCGATGTCCTTTTGTCTGTGTATTTGTTCGAGCTAATCTCTGAAATTACTAGACCGATTTTCATGAGATTTTATTAGCAGATAGCTGATGTACTAAGAATTAACTTAGACTACGTTTATTTGTCACAAACTTCGTTTTCAAGCCACGGGCATCAGCTTGTTTGATAATAAAACTTTTGTCAAATCTATTGATAAACAGTTTATTGATACAGACCGTCAAAAATAATAATCACTAGTTTACTTCAGCCCCTTTGAAATAGAACCTAAAATGTTTGAAATATTTTTTTTCATACATTTGGTTTTATGTTAAACAAAAATGATACTTATGTACATAGAATAAAGACCACAAACTGATACGCTTGTCCATTGATAGAAATATGAAACGAAGAGAGAACACAGTATTTACTTACTGGTGTTTTTACTTTTAGCTTTGTAAATAATATTATTGTTGTTCAACTTCTTCTTTTTTGTCTGTTCCATTATTTATCTTGCTTGGAAACTATAAGGAACCTTACATATTATTTACTATCGACCCGCCCCAGCTTAGCATGGGTGCAATGGTGATATATTATGCAAGTATTATACATATAAACCTTCCTCTTGAATCACTCTATCTATTGAACAAACCTTCAGGAAAAGAGCATACTCCTTTTTAAAAGGCCGGCAACGCATGCTACGCGTATTGCGGGTGTCCATGGGCGGCGCTGATCGCTTACCATCAGGTGACTCGTTAGCTCGTTTGCCACCTATTCCATAAAAAATAAACAAAAACTGCTTCAAATTCCGTTGCGTAGTTTTAAAGATTAAAGCATACAAAGGGAACATAGAAACAGAGAAAGTGTCTTTGTTTTATACTATGTATTGATATTGTGAACTGTAATTTATCTATCAAAGAAGTCAAAAATCAAATTATTTGTTTTTTGTCCGTCAGTCTGCCTGTCAGTGACGCTAGGTAATCGTTTTAAAGTGTAGTTTTGAACAAGAAAGAAACTTCAGAGTATTTTTTTTATATGACCATTATAAAAAGTGTGATCATCACATAATGATGAAGTTGGCATCACCCGTTTTATATCGCACAAGTCAAGTTTGTACATTTAACTTTAAGCAAGTAGCTGCCAGTCATGATCACCTAGCCTGGTCAAATAACCGTTATTTTTCTGATCTAAGGAAAAATCACTACCTATTATTTACCTACAAAATTATTATTATTCACCACACAACATGAATACACTATACTTTAACTATCATACTTGTCTATAAAAAGTACCTAAAAAAATTTTTTACGGCTTACTCACGCAACTATTTGATGAGGAACTCGACTAGTTCCAAACTATGGTTTGGAACTAGTAGAGCCTCTAGTATGCTAGAAGCTCTTATACATAAGCAGCATTCCGCGAGACAAGACGCGGTTACTGTCACGCTAATGCCAGTGCTAATGGCGAAAAGGATAATATTTAATTTAGTATGTCTCACGAAAGTTATAATTTAAGTTCCGAAATATACCTAGTATTACCTATACTCATATTATACTCGTTTTCTTATATTATACTCTTCATTTTATATTATACTTATCTTATATATAAAAATGAATCGCTAAAAGTGTTGGTAAGCGCATAACTCGAGAACGCCTGGACCAATTTGGCCAATTCTTTTTTTGTAATATTCGTCGAACTTCAAGGATGGTTTTTACGGCGAGAAAATATCAAATAATTGACGGAAAAGCCCTAAAAACAGCCCTTTTCTTTATCCCATACAAACGTTTTCTAACTAATACGTAGAGTCAATTTGAGCTTTATTGCTATTGGATAAAGTTCATATTGGATAAATGCTATTGGATACTAAAAAACAAATGCTATAGATTCCCTACTAATATTATAAATGCGAAAGTAACTCTGTCTGTCTGTAATTACGCTTTCACGCCTAAACCAGTGAACCGATTTAGATGAAATTTGGTACTGAGATAGAATAGACCTTACTTGATACTTTTTATTGCAAAAAAATTGCGGAGAATGGGTAAAAAGAGGAGATGACTGTTCATATGTAAATTCGTCATTTTAAAAGCTGTAACAGTGAAACTTTGTATTTACACACTTAAAGATAAACTAAAGAACATAGGCTATTTTTTATCGCAAAAAAATAGGGGAGAGTGGATAAAAATAGGGGATGAATGGTCATATGGAAATTCGTCATTTTTAAAGCTGTAACAGTGAAATTTTGTATTTAGACACTTAATGAGGAGCGAAATAACTTTTTAATAAAAAGGGTAGAAGGCGTAGAATGTTTGATAGAGGAGATTAATGTTTGCTTGAAAATTCGTCATTTTTGTTAATACGTTGCCTGTGGCTTCACTCGCGTTCGATTCTTATTTAAATACACATATACTTATTTAAATCGCCAATATCCCTACTACCATACTAATGTTATGAATGCAAAAGTAACCCTGTTTGTGTTGAGGTTACGCTTGCACGAATGTTTTTTATGGAATAAAACAACGAAACAATGTATTTTTTTATTGATAGGCAATATATAGGAAATTAAAGGATAATTATATAGATAACCTTGGCTACTTTTCATCATGATTATAAAATGATGAATCGGCGGTCGTGGTTTCTATGGAATACATATCTTTAAAAATGCTAACAGTAACATACTCTCAAGTAATTCACATTTTAGATGACATTTTGATCACTAACACCACCACGCGGGCGAAGTCGCGGGCAAAAGCAAAATGTTTTCAATAAACGTTCATGTCAAATATTTGTTGTCCATCCTGTCAAATACTGTAAATAATGATTGACATTTATGCATAAACTATTTGAAAAGGGTGAATAAACAATTGTCTGTATTTTTTTTAATCTATTGAAAATGTTGGAAAGTGCATTAAGCTTTAATAGAAATTCCTCAAATATTTATGCGTGCGTTCAGAAATAATGACAAATTATCAACAGTTACGCGTGTGTTCCGAAATTTATTTTGTGTAAAGTTTCTATTCACGTTTTCGAACAAACGATGCTCTTTCAATATACATAGTCTATTGGTGTGAATGACATTGACATTCGTATTGCGCGTTTTTTTAAATATGAAAAATTAAATGTACTTATATTTTTCAATATTTCTGAGATCCTAATATATTTTCGAGTGTTAAAGACTACAAAGATTTTTATTTGCTAATAAGTGTTTGTTAATCAAGGTAAGTTCACATCTTCATATTGATTTTTAGTAACTTTTGGTGACTACACAATACTACAATTTGGTATACATGGTTATGCAGAAAATGTATGAGAGCTTTTTATTTTCAGTTGGAATTTCGTTTTTAACAATGCTACCAACCAGACGTACAAGCTTAGGCCGCAGAACTCGAAATACGGCAAGTCAAAGAAATATAAGAGCAAATCAAACTGATGAGCAACGCGAAGCGCGAAATGAACTTGAACTGAATCGATATCAAGATAGAAATGTTGTGTTTAATCCCCACAAAGCTGCATTCAGTTATAATGTGCTAATTGATTACTAATGAACATGGTGTGATTGTATGATTGAAATTCAAAAATGAAGCCTCTGGACTGTGTTGCGCCAGCGGCTAAGACAAATTGACGCCATTGGTACCGCCACCAGAGCCACTACATTCATTGGTTAATTTTTGACTCATATCTAGCAGTACAATAATTGCCTTCAAATGACATCATTTGGGGCAACAAAAGTTATACGAGACAATTTTATGCCAACTTTTAGTAAGTAAGTATAATGGCAAACGTTTTTTTTTTTTTTTAGTTTTAAAACCATGTAGCTGGTGCAAAATATGTCGAGTCAGTGATGTGTTTATTTTGTAAACAATAAGTCAAATACATAATAATAGTCTATAATCCGAAGACTTAATCAGCAACATTTTATAACATGTTGTATTTTATAGTGGCATGAGCAAGATGTTCTTGGTAAAGCCTACTACTTAAAGCTGCCGTGGAAGGCTGTTTAATGTCGAGGGTAAAAGTAGTTTTAATTTGAAATGATGTAAAGTATTGTGGCAGTATTTTGCGAGCCACATGGTGGTACAATTTGCTATACAATTACCTGTATACATATTTATATTCTTGCAGATTCAGGGATTCAAATATATTATCAAACAGGTTCTTTATTGCCAGTGCCTGTTGAAGACTATACATTTTTGCAAATATATTTTATGGACAATTCAGCAAGAGAAGTCGATCAGCGTTGCGCACACAACAACTCAGTAAAAAGATCCATTGTGATGAACAACTTCAAACATGTCTCCATCAACACAATGAATTAGTTGCATTATTCACAAATGCATTAGACCGCATGCCATCAGATAATCACAAAATTGTCATCAGAGCCGATAAGGCGCCTGCAGGACAATATATGCTGGACATTTTAATGTGCCAACAATTGATAAAGAGCGCGCGTGGTATTTAGCTCAGTGTTTACTTAAAAATGCCAAGTTCTGCAATAGCGATTTGTAAAAATATTAGTGAAATTATTAAATCCTATGGAATAAATACTATTATGAAAATATATTTTGTTTTTTATTGAATTAGTAAAGTCCTTTTCAGGTAAAGTGAGACCAGGAAATTATGGATCATTTTTATATGGAGGATATTATAGATTCCAGTTCAAATTGAATAGGGACTCATACATAGCTCAGCTATACAAAATAAAGTAGAACATCATTGCTACGCGAAAGCGGTACGAAGTACGCTGGGTCAGCTAGTCAGTAAATAAAAGCGATATACATACTAAAACGAGTTACAAACAGATACTACCAATGAAGCAACTCCATCGCTCTCAAAGGACAGAGTTATAAAACTTTTCTAATTTCGATTTAGCCAATCAATATCTTAGCTTCTTAATAATTTCTTATAACTTTCTTGTTTAGTACTTACTTTTGGTATAAATGGTTTTTTTTTTTTATAAGTTGAACCCTTTTCGAAATTGAATTTTATTTTAATGTTTTATTATTGTCAAAATCTATTAGCAGTAGTAACATGGTGGTGGCAAGAGTGAAATGCAGAAATATTTCATTAAAGTGCGATAATATAAGAAAAATCAGCCACAAGCATCTACAAATGGGTAGTTACCTCAGTAGAAAATAAATTCTTTCGACTTTTCTTATTAATACAAAATATTCAAAAATTATTACAATTTCATTCATAGCTTTGAAAATCTACTTAGATTTCAAATTTATCTACCTATTTTTCTAGAAATAAGTCTGCTATTATTGTCGAAAAAATCTGATGACGTCATAACCCACAATTTCGTACAAAATTCATAGAAAGTATCGTTTTTGCCAAAAAGTATTGAATTTGACTAGTAAGAAACTAGCCTAATACAACAAATATTACAATGTAGCCCATGTTCTGTACCACTAAAATATTCAACCATAACTGAACCCCTTTATAAGATGAGAGCAAACATAAGACAAATTGTCAAGTCATTGTCGTACCACACATAAACCGCTCCCCAATTATAATATAAACAACGTGTCAGTTTATTTAACACAGTAAGCACTAAGAGGTGGTAGGGAGGTGTATCAAAGCATTATCAATTCGGCACAGGTTCAGGTATGTCAACCTCAGGACGCAAATAGCGATTACGCGATACGTCGACCGTGCATACTAAGCTCAACTGTCAGAGTTGGGTCGCGACGTAGGGGCCGCAATTTCCTGTAACAGAACCAACTCGACGCGACCGCTTCCTGTTGGAACGGACAATACGTTGCGGTTTTAAATTAAAAGCACTTTTTAGTAACGTCACTTAACCCCGCAATGGTAACGGTACACGGCAAAGTTTTAGTGCGCATTGTAATTTCGTACGGAGGTATTATGGTAATGCACTTTGTCGTTTTTGCTATAATAAAACGAGTTATGAATGAGACATTTTATATGGGTTTTAAGTAGCTCATTTTTTTGCTGGTGAACACGGAGCGCACACCATTTATTTTATTGTTACGTGTGTTTTTTATATCTGTTTTTTGTAGTTTTCTTACTTTGC
Source organism: Spodoptera frugiperda (assembly GCF_023101765.2). Lineage (NCBI taxonomy): Eukaryota > Metazoa > Arthropoda > Insecta > Lepidoptera > Noctuidae > Spodoptera > Spodoptera frugiperda. Next base: position 13,126,170 of record NC_064223.1, on the reverse strand, counting down.
ATGCAGTAGATTTATGCGCAAAAAGATGAATGTATATGAAGATATGAATGTGGCAATATTTTTCGTGTTTTGTGCAATGTTTTTGTTCTTTCCTTTTTAAAGTTAAGCAAAATGTATTAAATGCTCTCCATTATAGAATTTTATAAAGCTTTTGTTTTTTTTCTGGCGTTAGACTATAAAATAATTACACATGTGTTGTTAATTTTAAAGCCAAACTCAAGATACAAACACAAAAGTACTTTGACTGCCGCACTGAAACACATTTAATGATTACTTAAACTATTCCTTAATAACGATTTTGGACCGAAAACAATTGCTGACGACTGGATTAAGTAACCATTAAACGACCCTGAGCAAAAAGACAACCCATTTACATAAAGAATTAAAACAGAATCCTTCTCCTAACAATACTCTGAACTTAACACAAATAATTTCATTACATAATTCTTCACTCTTACCACAAACCATTACCTTACATAAGCTCCCATCCCATCAGTCGATTGCTCAAATCCCTTAATATCTTACAACCTACTACAAGGGGATCTTTTCCACTCATAATGCCATTGAAGCCAGTCATTTGTCAGCCCTCTATAAATGTATACCAATGAATAGACACGTCTGACGGGAAATTGCAGTCTCACTGTCCATGTAGGCGCATTCAATTGAAGAGCTGTGACGTCACAACTCAGGAGTAAAATGACGCGAGACGGAATAGAATATGGTGTTGTATAAAATAGGTCTTTATTGTATGCGGGATAGAATTGAAAATTGCTCCTTTATTTCTTCTTTTCTGTAGTAGGTAATCGTTGTTAGATGGTTTGTGAGCGTTAGATACATGTCAGAATAGATCATGTTATTAATCGACATGATATTATAACCTTTAAGACAAGTATAATAACTATCGTTAGGCATACTAATTTCACTTCAAAATCTCGGTTTAGTCACATATATTAATGGAGAAAATCTCTACTAGTTTCGAGTCACAGCGGGACTCTTCATCATGAGCGCGTAACACTGACAGCGCCAACGCACGGTCTAACCAGGGGCCTTAGTCTGCTATTACAATTGTGTCAGAATCGTCGATCACTGAGCAGTGCGAGAGGGATGGAGCTATACAACCTACATAGCTCCGTCACTCTTGCAAGCTACAATGTCGCCCACGTCACCACGTCTAAGCACGCTGATCACGCTGCTCATGATGAAAAGTCCCTCTGTGACTTGAAACTAGTAGAGCTTTTCTTCATTAATGTATGTTGTGAGTAAACCGAGATTTTTTAGTTAATTAACTTCAAGAGAAGAGTATTTTACTTTTTTAAAGGTTGTCGAAGCATTTGTGTTTCCTTTAGTGTTCATGGGCAGCGCTGATTGCTTACCATCAGATGATCCGTCTACGCGTTTGACTGATGATAAGTGTGTTGTGTAGATTTTATTATCAAACTTCATTTCTGGAAAAATAATAACAATTTCGCAGTTCTATGAAGTAAATCCCTGGAGAGCTGTTTTAAGAGATATTGGATGCTAGTGCACTGGAAATTGGTAAACGTATCAGTTGCTTATTGTTCCTAGTTGGGCGTTAATTGTAGGAACTGGTCCCTTGTGATGTTCATCCATAGTTATTGGTTTACGAATCGACTAGTAGGTACTATTGGTCCAGCTGTGATTTTTAATCCCGTTGCAATATGGTTCTACGTGAATATTGTTTTAATACATTTTTTGAAGGAGTGAATACTGTAATAAAAATTCTACGGTTTATGAAAATTCTCTACTCTAGATTTTTTTTGTGGAATGCGTGTTAATTTTTTTATGGGTTTAAAAAAATCTCAGTTATTTTTATAATTTTTAAAGTTACTAGTAGTAAGTTATGAGTTAATATACTTTATTTGAACATTTTCTGTACGAGACAAATAAAAAGCCATGCAAGTCACTTTGTCGCATATTTGTAAAAGTAGTTATAGGTACTGACTATAATTTCCAACATAATAAGACGTGACGGATAAATCTTACATTTATATATTTATTTTATAAACAGTTTTTTAAGTTACACAAAACACAAGTAAGAACTTTACGTCGACAAAAAATATTCTATGAACTATCACCAACAACATTCCATAAAAAAATAACAAAGAATTTTATAAAATAAATGTAAAGAACAAGTCTTCATACAAACTTAATCTTTTGTACCATCTTAACAACAGTTACAGTGCATGCGACATTTTAGAGGTCGTCGGCCAAGCAGCATTTTACTGCAGATTGTCTTATTTGACCCCCAGAATGGCCGTGGACTATTTTATATCGCCGTTTTATGGACCTGAAACATGCTACAAGGACATATTAAAGCGTCAATATTATTTCAGCCTTCAGAAAATTGCGCGAGGATTTCTTTATATATCCTTTTGATGTAGATTAAACCGTGTTTCGCCAAAAATAAAAGTAGTTTTGATAAGATTAAGAGACACGAACAAAAAAATGTTTTGAAAATTTCATTTCGCGAAAATATAAGAGAGTTTGTTTTATAAAGGACAATAAAAGAAAGTCCTTTGTCCGAGTCAGGTTTGTTTTTTGTTTTACGTTTTTCTGTCGTTGCCTTCTGAGAAATGGCTGCGAACTCGTTTAAAAGCTAATCGTGCAAAAACTGAATTAAGTATAAAGATACTTGCGAGAATTTTTTGTGTACACTCACACACACACACACACACAATGGCTATGTTATTCGTCGTGGTACATTATATACCTATTTCTGAAAATATACGCAAATTTTATTTAAACTTTCGTGAGACATACTAAATTAATTACTATGTTATCGGCTTACTCACGTAACTATTTGACGAGGAACTCGACTAGTTTCAAGCCATGCTAGAGGTTCATATTCATGAGCAGCATTCCCACTGTCGCGTTGCTACTCCGCAGCGTCGTGCATCGCGGTTTTTAATACGTTGCCTCACACCGGTATTTTCTCTTGTATCGTGGGTGGTTCACATACCTACACATGACACAAAAAAATTGTGGATCACAAAAAGAGTTGCTCCGTGCGGGAATCGAACGCGCTACACGTAGCACGGCAGCCAGTTGCCCAGTCAACGCGCCAACCGCTAATTGAAGAGTAATAACAGAACGCAAAATATTTTCTTTGAAGCAACTGAACTTTACTACATTACTTAGTTTAGGATTCATTTGGAAAAGACTTTGAGTCTGAGACAGATAAACAGATACTTAAGCCCTAAGCCAGCTAACTCCAAGCATCATTAACTCCTAAGAAGGCAGTAAATATCTTTTTCACATGCAATTTATTTTCTCTTCTTATCAACACAAACATAACTCAAGAAGATTTTGAAACCTCTCGAGTATTTTAAGAAGAATATTTTTCCAATATTCCTTTAGTGCTTATTGTGTTTACTGATGTATAAGATACATAGGTGTAACGTAAACCAGGTGAAATGTATTTTCATAAAACAGTAGAGTACGAAATATTAGATACTGATTTTTTGGAAATAAGTATACTTAAAATCTATGTTGGGAGTTTGTTCTTACCTCCACGAGACAAAGGTACGATAAGTTCCTTAATGTTTGTATGATTGTAAGCGTAGTATATTTTGTTTTCCAATTCATGTCTTTTGTATAATTGAAATTTCTTTAAAAGGCTACTTTTGAGGAGGGAAAATCATCAAATGACTTCTTCCGCCTTGGGCGAAGCGAGAGGGAGTGTCAGACTCTTACCGACTAAAAACCACCCCGTTTCTACTCCTGCTCTTCGAGTCGGAGCCCCGGTACGCCCTACATCGTGTCGTCCGCAGCTACTCTCTAATGTCCGAATACTCAAACGCTACTCAATTTTAAGTCGATTTTGAGTCTGAATTTTTAGTCTCAAAACTAGTTCTATCCCTATCAATTCTTTATAAAATGACAGAGATAGCACGATATTTAAGTACAACTTAAAATTGAGTAGCGTATCAGTATTCGGACGTAAGATGCTTAGGATGCGGATATTATTGAGATTGCATAGTCCGATTTTTATAATTCGTCTTTAGTTTTTTACTTATCTACATAAAAACGTAGCCATTTCTGTAAATATGTTGACGTTTCGCAGTGACAGCTTAAATGTGTAGTTAGAACGATAAAAACAAGTCATTATCCTCAATCGACTGTGACCTTAATCACTTGCGAAGAGGGCTGGACATCATTAAGTGGTTAGCAAATAGGTTTGTTCTGTGTCCATAACCCTTAACCCATTAATAGACAGGAAATTCTTATGTCTGTTGTTGTTTCGGGTATGGGTGTCATTGTGAAATTTTATGTTTATAAATGCACCAACACACAGGAGACAATCCTAGAATAGGGCAAAGTTAAATACAAAAATAAAAGAGTACTGATGGACTTTGCTATAACGTCACATAATTTTTATTTGTCAAACATTACCTACACTGGTGCAGACTGCCTAACGGATCTGCGGACTACCTAGTGGGTTACTGGGACTCCGGTTCGAAAAGCAGGATCCTACTCCTGCCTCCTGGGGTGGTTTTTAGTCAGTAAGAGTCTGACACTCACTGTCGCCTCGCCCAAGGTGGGAAAAGTCATTGGGTCAGTAACATTCTGACACTCCCAAGGCCAAGGCGGGAGAAGTCATTGGATAATTTTCCCCCTCAACAAAACCTACACTAGGTACAAAAATAAACAATGACGCAATGTTAGTCACTATCCAACATTACATTGTTCAACACCAAAATTATAGTACGGTACGATTGTATATTGTATTCTAAAACACCCCAACCCTGTCAATTGAACGCTGGTTTTCCGATCTGTCAGTTTGATTGATTGATTGATAGATTGATAGAAAGCTTTGTATCGATAATTTTGTTTAAGGAAATAGTTTATTGTATTTTTTTCTTTTATTGTTAACATGTTGGTTTGTTGGAAAAATAATATGACAAGGATTTATAGGTTTATGAATCAGAATACAGTTTGGACCAAAATTTAAAACCCGTCTAAAAGATTTCAATTACCTACTGTTGTGCTATAGGTATTATTTTAAAATTTCCTTTACGTACCGTAAGATCGGATTACTTTGACCCAAACTTTTAGACCAATGAAAAACTAATGTACGCTTTGTCTTATATAATATACGCTTTCTAGATTCTTATTATTTATAGAATTCGGGTCAAAGTTACCCCAGCGGGCTATAACCCGAAATTACCGGTATCATTGTTAACATTTGCTTCTCATAACCGCGTGTCGTTACCGCGAACAATTCGAGTTACGTTACGTACGTATAAAGTGCGCATACGTCGTCTCATCACCGTGAACTATTCCGCATAAGGGTCTCAGCACACATATGGGATCGGAAAGGGATCGTCACCGTATCGCCTCGAGCCGTTCAGAATGGTTTGTATTAAACTCCCTACTGCAACGCACACTAATCGGAATAATAACGTAATCGCCTCGCCTCGGAACAGGCTCCGAACTTGAATTCCCGCGCTTACGGCTCATCGTCCCCACGCTACGTTTCTCCGTCCCCGCGCTTACGTCTCTCCGTACCGACTAACTATCGTGTTAGTCTAGTCGGTGTCGCCTAGCCGTAGCCGAGTTGACGTACAGGCGCTGCTGATACGCTTTCGTTACGTGCATACGGTAGGTTGACGCCTGGTTGACAGCGAGGCGAAAGGCGTTACGGTTACGATCCCTTTCCGATCCCATATGTGTGCTGAGACCTTAATACCGCGTAGCCCTTAATCTACATTTTGTTACAAGTTGTAATTACTATTAAATAATACAATTATCATAACATTCGTAAAATAGTTCATAAAACTGACATGACTTAATGCGCTAGTGGCGCCACCATCGCAAAAAGCGACAGCACCATCGAAGAAGCGCACTTGTTTCACAAAAGTGAATTTACTAGTTACGGTGTATTCGTGCTCACATGCACACACACATATGTCTGTGTACAGATGAGCACAAACTTCCTGTAAACGGTCCAGTCGCATTCAATAAAATCGTATTTCCGATAGCTAAACGTTTCGGCGGACTTGATTGCAAATAACGAAATGGAGGCGAATACCGTCGTTTGAAGGTAAGCTGGTTTGTGTGGAATGAGCTTACATGGACCAACGTAGCTCGGGCATTGGACAATTGGAACATTTTGCAGGGATACCGACTTACATTTTGTTCTTAAGAGCCATATCTCAACTTTATTTTTTTAATTCTAAAGTACGTTTTTGTTTGTTACCTCTCTACGATTTATCTATTCTATATAGTTTAGAATTTTTCTTACATATAATTAAGAATACGTAGAAGGACATTAGTTATACTTTTCTACGAGCAAAGGTGCTAAAAGTTAGCGGACTGAATTGAAAACAAATATTAGATTATTTTAGAATCAATGTCAGTTCTATGAGACAGTATAATGTTCTTAATTAGCAATATACTCAAAGGTTAATTAATTGTTATCTGAGTCAACAGCGCACAAATAGATATTTGATCAACACACAATAACAGTAAACCGTGGCATAGTGTGTACTGTGAATTACCTATTATTAAATTGAAATGGAATTCAAACCAAAACAAATTAAATTGTTGAATGAATAAACCTATGAATTACCTTCATTCTTCATTCTTCTTCACATTTTACACACCACACCAGATAACGAGAGGTCTAATATTTTCTCTAGTCTACAGTTGTCCAGTGGTTTGCTACTTAGACAAATATACCAGCGTCACCATGCGTACGGCACCCAAAGAACCATCAGACCACCACAGATGGGGCCCAGTAGGACTGATGCCTGATCTGGAGCTGCGGACTACCTGATAGGTTTATCGGGGCTCTAGCTAGAAAAGCATGAGTAGGAACGGGGTGGTTCTTTGTCAATAAGAGTCTGATACTCGCGTCTGAAGAAATCTGTGAATGATTTTCCCCCCTAAAAACATGAGCGTGAGCAAAAAAGAACAGTAACCCTCATTATAATAATTATTGAATGAAGAAAGTCAAGAAAAGTAAACGAACAACGAATTTTTATTAACAAAAAGAGATATCACTGTACCACCCTATGGTCGACTGTTAGAGACTGCCATTCACTATCAATTTGTGTAGAACAAATAAATAAAACTGTCTGGACGAACCTGCGACTATGTGCCCTAAAGGTATCTGTATTGTGCCAGGCTATTGTGCCTGGCGACTTATCGTTTGGTGTAAACCGGGCACATTGTCCGATCCAGCACAATAGAGTCCGATACGCTTCAAAAGTAAGGTCGTGTTTACAATGCATTGTCGGTTCTATTCCGTGTGACTTTCTTAATCACGGTTCGGTAAAAATGCCGGTGATTTTGACCTGTTACCTTGTACAAAGGAAAATATGTGTGATATTATGAGACGAATATTATCTTCGTTCCTTCTATTTTTAGATGAAAGGGTGTGGATCGATCTTATTCGTTATCCGAATGTAGGTTAAAGGTTTAACTTTATTTTAGAATCTGCATACCCTAAAATTAGAAATAATGAATTAATAACAACGGTCTCGTTGGCCGAGTGGTTGCAAGTACGATTCCCGGGTCGGGCGAAGTATAAATAGGCTATTTTCGGTTTTTCAAAAATTTCTCAGTAGTAGCAAGGAGTCTGGTTTGTCCAGTATATGGCAATAAGCTCGTCCTTTATTACATGGGACTTATAACATAAATCGTGAAAAGTGAGTGTACATTTTACAGTGGCATTACGTGCTTACCCCTACTGGTATAAAAGGCGTGACGATATAAAAAACAAATTATAACAATTTCTGTTCATCCGATATTCATATACAAATATCACCCAGCGTCAATTTGTCAGTCCTCATCGAGTCATGCTTTATTAATACATTGACACAATCATATCAAATTACCCACGTATTACATGACAGGCTCATTACCCCACCCTCCCGAATACGACACTACCATATGATCCCACACATAAATCATTCAGCATGCACGGAATTTTATTACAAGAGCCAAACTATTCGTCTGTACGTCCATTCCCAATGTCCACTCACGATAAATATTCAAAGAATTACATATCACGCATTTTATGTTCAGTAAGGAAACCATTCCTTAGGAAGGGGACACTTTACGACTCCTGTTTGCATGTTTAGCTCCCGGCTTGTTTATCCCGTCCGTATTTATTGTGTCAATAACTCAGGGTACGTGGCATCTGATCAGCATGGATCGGGTTAACGAAATGTTTCGTGGGAATGTGAAGATAAATAAGGGAATGAAAATAGTATGACCATTGTGTGCATAGCGTTTAGATTTAAGACTAACGGAAATTGTTTTGAACGTAGCGAAGTGAAAGCTGTTTTTGAAACTGCATTCGTAATGATGTACTGAGTTTTGTATTTGAGCTGCAAAACGAATGGCAGCCGGCTCAATCGGAGTCATACCAAGGCCTCACATATAAACTGACGTAAAACAACGCTGGCGTTATGATTCGTTGTGTGAGTGAGGTTACCGGAGACCCAATTATCTCCCTTCCCAATATCCGATTCTTCAACAACGCTTAAATTCCTAACCCCCAAAAGGCTGGCTACACAGTTGTAACGCCTCTGGTGTTTCGAGTGTTCATAGTCCATGGTCCATGTCAAGAGATTGCTTACCATCAGGTGATCCGTCAGCTCGTTTACCGGCTCATACCACAAAAAAAAAATATATTATAAATATTTTAATTTTACGTATTCTTAAACAATTTCAAAGTCTAATTCGTTTTATAATAGTTTTAATTAACTATGACGCACTTAGAACAATTGTTTAATTAGTTGTGATAAGAGTCTTTAAACTCTAAAATATACTACTACTACTACAATTACAAGTATTCAAATAAATCACTCAAAAATGATTTCACTTAATACTTCAAATAATACTACTAACACAATTATCCGACTAATCCTTTGTGTTCAGTTTCTAACTGACATCACAATCACAATTTCAACGAAGACGTAATTCCAAAATGTTGCCGCTTTGAGTCACACGAACTTTAACAAAATGAATTCTATTAAACTATATAGTATTTTGTATGATAAAGCTGGATTGTAAGGAGAATATGATTAAAGACGTGTTTCAGTTTTGATTGAACATGTTCTAATAATGAGCGCCGCGAGCGAGGGACGTGACTTAGCGACTTGTAACATTATACATGAGACAGAAGTTTCACTTCTATCTGTGAGAAGAGATGAGTTAAAAGTAGAAAGAACTAACATTAATATTATTCTTTAAAGTGGAAGGCAAATATAATTTGTCTTTCAATGTTTAATTTGACTGGGTAATACGGTGGCAATCGCAATCTGGGCAACCGGCTGCCGCGTAAATTGTAGCGGATTCGATTCCCGCACGGAGCAACTCTTTGTGTAATCTATAAATTGTTGTTTCGGGTCTAAATATCATGTGTATGTGAATTTGTATGTTTATAAACGCACCCACGACACAGGAGAAAATCCTAATGTGGGGTAACGCTTACGCTTCTTTTTACAAAACAAGGTTCAATATCTCTTAACCTTTGGAATTCATCTTTATAGTGAACTGTATGTTCACTCATACATGTCGTCGTATTGAAAATTATTGTAATGAAATATACCTAGTATCTTGTGAGCGTGTCTTTTGTGAGTCACAAAGCCTTGTTTTGTTTATCTTAAGAAAATCAGAGATTATCTGTAATGATCAGCAATAATCCGGTGCTTTATGTACCTCGTTAAAATATGTGACATCATTAGAATAGACCCTAAAGACATCAAGATAAAATACATTGAGCATCTGTTGAAATCAGAATTCTAATCATCTCTTTCCTTTGTTACAGATAAACCAGTAAATGATCTACAGAACCGTACCAAAACTACAAAATGGTCGACTTATAGCAGTCAGCGGCCGGAGACATTTACTCGGACGGTGGCGGTGGAAGCGGAAAGATGTTAGTTCTGATGATCATACACTTCATTACCCTGCCAGTGCTAACATCCAGACTCGTCAGAGGCGAAACAACGATGGACGAGAAACAACCGCAACCGCTCATCAGTTCCCGAGTAGTGAGGACCAAGTATGGTGATCTCAGAGGGTTCATAGTCACTCCAGAATCAAGGATCTTAGAACCTGTCGAAGTCTTCAGAGGAGTGCCTTATGCATCGCCTCCCGTAGGCTCTCTGAGATTCATGCCTCCAGTTTCCGGCGCGCAATGGTCAGGTGTCAAAATTGCCGAAGATTTTAGTCCAGTATGTCCTCAAGTTTTACCCGATATAAGAAATGAGACTGCGGTCTTGAAAAGAATATCTAAAGGACGTTTGGAGTATTTGAAAAGGATACTTCCATTTCTTACGAATCAGTCGGAAGATTGCTTATATTTGAATATTTACGCACCCGCCCAAGGTAAGTCCAGTTAATGTCTTTGTAGCTCTATTTTGTTATTCATCCAAAGAGTCTAGCAACGAATAAAAAGAGTGCTTACAAATCCGATTTGCGTCTCTGAACTTATTAACATTCAAATGGTTAAGGCTAAGAGACGCTGTGCATTGTAATGTTTCTTTTGTAAGGAAATTAACATGTAAATAAATACAAAGTCAGCGCTTCTTGACTGCTTCTTAGTTCACGAATGTATAAAATAAAAGCACGTTCTGTATTATACTTGTGCCCACAGAACTGTATACGTAATTGCATCGATTACAGTATCCGATTAGTATTGTAAGGAGCGTAACCCTAATTAATTAATTAATATTGCTGACATTTTGAGAGATTTTAGTTGCATCTTATATAAACGAAATTAGCGAGCGTACTTAACTTAATAAGAAATGCTATATCAAGATAATCATGACCTATTTTAAAGGAATGCCATCAAAAGGTCGTCACCAACACAGCTTCCAGTTTCTCATTCCTGATAAATGTATCCCCCTCCTTTGTTACGGTAAAGTGACAACAGGGATGTATAAACAAGGCATTTTAATCCAAATTTCGTCAGGCAAGCGTTACACTCGTAAAGTGAGGGTGGGCACAAAAACTTGATTTATAATTTCAGTTAAAATCTCCCCAAGCTCCAGTGAGCTAATTTTCAAAAAGACTTTTGTCCTTGTCTGGGGAGGTTCACATTCATTTTGGCAGTTGGCCGGACAGGGATATTTTTTGAATGGCTGCGGTTGGTATTAAAAATAAATGAAATGTCTTTTATTACGGAACCCACGGATGTGACTAATTGGAACGTGAATGGTGGTAATGATGTTGCGATTCTGCGTTGATTTTTGTGTCGCGTTGCAATAAAAAGGAATGCTGCAAAATCTCGGCCTGAAAATTATTTCAAATACTTACTTTGACAACAGAGAATACATTATGAGTCCCTAAAAATACTGTGGTGTAAAACTCCTTTTAAGAAGATATCTTTGATGAAATTAATACCTCAGCAGCAACTAACTAGAGTTTTTCAAGACTTGGCTTTGACTTTGTTAAGTACTGGTGTATCAAAAACCAAAAATCAGTAATGAAAAGTTATCTCTCTGCTCTGTTCTGAGCTGCACTTGCACCTTTATTCCCATTCGTACTACATGTCGGCATGTCGACATGCCCTGTAATAAATTGACACCTTCAAATCCTGCTTTAAAAATGGTCACTACCAGAACTTGTAACTAATTAGTGAGACTATTCCTTAATCCGGGCCACGCCAATAAAACGCTGTCAAACGCGAGCCGCATTAAAGGCACACACGGTTATGTCCAAAAAAAGCAGGAGTCTTGTTCTCGCTTATTACGAGGCAGCCGTATATTCCCTCCGCCTGGCCGTAGGTAGACGTCAGAGCCTTTTGTCACAAATGCGGTGGTGCGCCTCTGCGCATACGAAATACTTTTTCCACCTAGCTATGTTTTTTGGGCAGTACCCGAGTGTGAAGCTGGGAGCGATTAGCAAGACTTTCCTGAATTTGCTGTTTTTGTTTCGTAACGTTTTTGTGTTCATCCGTTGTTGAGTGTGGGAGCTAATGGGAAATAGAATGTGATGTTTTTGGATAGATATACCTACTACATTTAATTTCGTGTTTGCAAGTAAATGACTTTAAGAAAAGTAAATTTCACTTTTTATATTGCTAGTTATCTTACTCTTACCATAAAACGAGCCTTTACTTATTTTTCATTCAAAAGGTCAATGGGCGAATAGTATGGGCAAAAACCCATGGCGGACAGACATGAAATTGTCAGGATATATGAATAAATTTACCAATTCAGAACGTACGAAAAACTAACCTAGATATCATTTTATTAGACTCAAACTAGCATAGTAACCCTATCACCTACATTTCCCGCGACATAAATTTAATGTTTAATCCACCGCGAAATTTTCTCTCTGCATTGAAATTCAAATGATTCGTCGTCACGAAAATGCGATCCACTGGCAAGTTTTGCGCCAAACTCTGAACACGTACGAGGTTTTGGGATCCCACTCCGAAATAGTCTTCGGGGCTTTTTAATAACCGTAAATGACGCTCTGAGCTGCTCCCTAAAATTCTCCATGTACTTTTGTATAGCTAGAGGCATGGAATGAAATTGAAATGGATATTGTAGACTATTTGCACTGATAGTAGTGCGCTGTAGAGTATCACAAAGTGTTGGGACATTTGAATTAAAGTAGAAAAAGATGGTTCCAAAAATTCATTGGCTATGTCAAGCAAAGATTATTTATTATTCGTTTTTATTGTGTGCTTTGTTCTAATCTTGTCCCGATGATAAATGTTGTGGTCTTAGTGAGAGTGTACCAGAATGCTCTTGGAGACTTCTGACTCGATCTTAATTATAATTTACAGCATCGTTTGTCTGGGGGTCGTGAACTTGATTGATGGACTTGGGATTCTATATTAGGTCATCTAGAAGAGTGAAAAATAAAATTGGTTTTTGTAAGAATAGAATTGTTTTCGTGGACAATAGATATTTATGGTATGAAAACCATGACGTAATTACTGAAAACCAGATATGAAAGAAATGGTCCTCTTCAAGGCCAATCCTGGGAACAAAACAATGTTTTATAACACATAACAATATAATTTATGCTTCATCCTACTAAAGAATGAGGTTTTAGCACCAAAAATGAAATACTGGAAAGGCAACGATCATTTTAAGCATTTACATACTTCCCTCAGCGTTGTGCGTTCCGGAAAACTTCCGAATTACGTCGGATTCCGGTATTTGAGTCTAAACGGTATTACGGTATTCGTACCCGAAGCGTTCATAATTCCGGTACAGAATTTACACAGACCAAAGGACTAAAACGGCTGTGCAATTTGAATGTGCTAAATAAATTTTATCTCTAACTGTTCACACTTAGGTCCTAAATTGACTGCTGTGTGGAGTGACCATCCACAGAGGTTTAAATTAGGTTATCTACATTTGTGTACAATTACAATGTGCATAGCATTATTTGATAATGATACTCCCTGGCTTGACTTCAACCCTTGCCAGTTCTACCAAACATTATAGCATAGTGAAGCCAATTACGAATGGGTATTTTGTCCACTATTCCAGGTTATGTTTTGAGTGATTCCGTCGTGTAACTAAAACTTGGGATAAGTAGAATCGAAAGAACAAAAAGTTCTACAAAAATTGTTTTAATTATTATGTCTTTCGGCTTACCCACGTTATTATTTGAAAAGAAATTCAACTGCTCGTAGCTCATATTCATGAGCAGCATTCAACGACACAAGACGCGGCTACTGTCACGCTGCTACGTTTAGCCTTTGCTAAATTTTGTGTGACTCACGAAAGTAATAATATAAACAAATGTTTGTTAAAACTCAAAACAGTTAGAAACAAAAACTCCATCCAAAGTAACCTATGAAACCGAACAAATCTGATAATTCCAATATTTCACACAATGTAACCCAAACCCTATTACGTTGAAATAGAGTTAACATTTCCCAATCACTTCTCCACCATTGACTTTAAATGTTGAGCAATTCACTCGAATTGAAGCTTAATAAAGTATAACATTTGGAAAGAAACAAGGAAAACCATTGTATGTGTGACAGCATTCGATATCAAGATACATTTTGTCACGAAGCGACAGAAATTCCAAAAGAAAAACTGGATTTATGATCTGTGTGCTTGTATTTTCTAGATTAGCATGTGTTCTATCTGGTTATACAAAATTCTGTGTCAGAAAAGTTGAGATTGTATCGATGTAATGTCATGTATCTTGGTTGAGGAAAAACGTATAATAATAAATTCTTCGTAACTTGTTTACATACACTGATTCTTAAAGGAACGGAAGACGTACAAAATTGAAGTTTTTCCTGCATCAGTATGTAGCGGAATTTCATTCAATCAGAGATTCAATCTTTTAGTCTTAATATGATCTTAAGTAAGACCACGAGGCTGGGGGTTGTACCTTGAGTTTGGTGTGTGCGCAAAATTAATCTAGGTAGACAAAACATCATTTAGAACTTAGTAAAAGTGAATGTTCGTTTACGTGTACGACGATCTAGGCTAAGTTATTCAGAAGTTAATATATTGGCTACAGTGATTTGGAAAAAAAACCTTTCACTATTATTCACTAAAATTATAATGCCAAGCAAAATTGGAACTTCAGGACATAAAACAAAACTCCGCAAAAATGCCGTGAAGCAGAAAAACGTAACAACACTATACATCACTGTAAGTAGATCTCGTGCTTCATAAACCGCTAACACTATCGGTTATTCTCTGATGGATCGCTGTGGGGGCATAAATCAACTTTCACAGTATAAATCCATGACTCCACGCCGCTGTCAAATCAATTTTTTGTTACAAGCTCGTTGCTAGATTATCTTGTTATTCTATTTAGAGATTAGATTTAACTTAAGTGGTTGTTTTGTGTGATAAAATAGAAGGAATAAAACTTCGCTTACCTAGAAAATTCATGTTTATAGGTGTGAGTATCTTTGCAGAAGTGATGTGTAAAAAAAGCAACTGTCCGATCAACATTGTGATTTATTTTATCTTTGGTTTGTATTTGACGTCATAAATAAGAGGTTAAAGTTTAAACTAAAATAGACGTATAAAAAACATGTATGACATATACACAATATATAGCTTCTCTAAACAGCTATCATATCAAAACATTACCACACTTTATCTTTGACTGGAGACCTAAATTCACTCGGTATAGCCAAACAGAATCCCTAGAGGACAAACACGAATGTTGGTGGCGCTGCTATCGCTTTTGGGGATAAATATTTCTTTATTCATGATTTGAAGCTCACGTTTTTTTCATACTCCTCCCCAAAGACCTTTGTTTGATCTGGATCAGAAAGTTTATCTAGAATTTTGAATATCTTAACAAAACCTTTATACTGTTTTTATACAAAAGCTTAAATATACTTTTTTAAGAAAGATCCTGTAGATAAAAATATTGCCTTCTGTTATTTCGTAAATTCTTTGAATTTGAGACAGCTGTCAAGAGAGAATTCATATGAATTTTTCTTTATAAAATAAAAATTTGCTGAGAATTCTCCCTGCTGCTGGTTTAAACATTACTGGGGAACGGTACCACCTATTTTTGGAAGTAAAACTGAAAAGCAGAGTACAGAAAAAGTTCTAGATTGTTACTTAGAAGTAGGGAAAAAATGATCCTAAGTAAAATTTGTGAAAAAATCTTATTATAAGTTAAAACTATGATCAGAAAAATAACATACTTCCCATAGTTACATAACAGTCACATGAAATTGACAATAACCCGCAGACCTATCAGAGATTATTTTATATTTTTTCCTCACAAATAGTTTCGGAGATCACTCATATGGAATTTCCGCATCACCCACTTCTTAAAATTTACTCAACCTTTTTATAAAGAACTCGAACAAAAACCGTCAACAATATTAAATACCGACGTCAAACTCTATTCGATCCACAATTTTTTATTGGAAGCGCTTCTTATATCATCAAGTGTATAAAACACGATGGGAACAAGTAAATGGTGACCCAAATATGGATATATTGCTTCGGAATTCTCGATTTGATTTATACCCAGGAGTGGATTGACTTACAACACATCGATTTTGTGAATTGCATTACAATCGATGGGGAGGATATGATGTATCGTGGGAGAATGTTTCAATTTATTAGTGGTGATATTATTTGACGAGCCAATCATTTCCTGCTCTTCAAAATATACATGGCATCATTCAGTTATCAGTGGTTACACCTGACTTATTTTTAGCCAACTTAAACATAATTTAAACATACATAACATGCATGTTACAACGTCACATTACCAAAAAAAAATGGAGCATAATATTTCCTATAAAAAACAGGCTTATCGATAAATTTTACGTTTTCCTCGTTATTCAAAACCATAAGCGATTTTTCTGACATCGTTAGCGCTACGTGTTACAGGATGAGATCACACGAGCGTATGTCTATCCCTTTCTACCCTTATTACCGTGCAGATTTGCAAGATAGCCTCAATGTTCCCGGCCAGTGTTTATGAAAGTCCCAAGTATAATGGCCTAAGTAATAAACTGCTCGTATGCAGAATGACGTGGTAATTGTTCGTCCTTAAAGTAATTTGGGGTGGACACGTGCAAGACAGACGTGTTTGCTGATTTCCTCTGTAATTTTGGAAGTTGATGATATATGTGGCTTTGTGTGATAGCGTTGAGTAGATAAAGACTGACTCTTACAGTATAAGTTCCATTTTAACCATGTCTTTTTCTGTCAATTCTTTTAAAAGCATAGATCACAAAAGTCGTCCATGCGAAATATGGTTTGTAACTTTCGTTTGTGATAACTCTCTAATAATCCATGCAAAGACTTTTTTAAAAGTACAAACTTTTGGTTAGAGGCATTTCGACAAAGATTCATGTCTCTCGCTTCAAATTCAATTATAAACTCTTGTATTTTTTCAAATATAACCAATAAAAACTAGCAGGCAAGCTCCCAACTCCAGTCTTGCACCACACATCTAACTTCCAACAAAAACTTGATTTATCCTTTTCTTCCCGATCCATCATGGCTGAGATAAGACGAAGTGGGGGATGCCGGGAGGACGGGCGAGATATCTCGAACCTTTACTGAAAATTCCCGTCGAATCCGATAGACAGCTATCCTTTTTTTGTTTCCATCCAACAATCTGAATGGAAAGATGCGAGATAGCGAGTGTTCGGTATTGTTCAAATTGTTTGAATTTTTATGTGGAAAAAATGTTTTTTCTTCCTTTTGTAGGAAGGACAAAGCTTTTTAACAGTCTCGGCAATTTATGTCCGTTCCATTCAATCAAAAGATGGACTTCCCCTTAATCAATATGACGATCAGTTTTTGAAAACCTTTGTGAAGTCAAAAGATATGGAAGTTTTTAATAAAAACGACACTTCTAGTCTATTATGGCTTTTAACGTTAATCAAATCCTACTCTATAAAACTCGTTTCGATATAAATTTAATTATTTGTCAAAGTATTTCCTAATGCAGAAGTATTTCACATCGATGTGGACTACTACAGTCTCTGATTAAATATCACGTGCCATTGAAAACCAGTCCTTATCACGTCTGCATAAAACCGTAGTCGTCTTCATTCCACTCGATTGAAAAGTGACAAAAGAACTTGAAAATAAAGAAAAAACGAATAAGGTCATCCGAGGAAAAATAGGCTAACTAGGTTAGGGATTCTTTCTCTACACCCTGTGTGGGAGCTCTTAAATCTTCTATACGTACTTATGGTTTTAGCAAGCGTACGCTATCGACCTTTTAAAAGTAAAGTAGGTACCAACGTTTTCTCGCATTTTTATCTTTGTGGGGGTGAGCTGAACGCCAAATTTTAACACTAAGTGTGTTGGCAGCATTCCAAGGTACAGGCAAGCAGTAAGTAATATGTTGGGTTAAAAGGTCACAATTTTGCATAAGTAGTGACAGGTTGGTACATTATCGTTGTTCGGGATTTATAGTAATGATTCATTTGCGTCTGGTTCGCGTTTATCATATTCTAGATACGGATGAGCGATTAATTCTGGGTCTATTGTTGTCTATTTTTGTATTGCGGTATGGATTGGCGTTGGGATTATAATTACTCCTTTTTAAATCATGTATAATGAATAACTTCGTATACTATTTTCTTTCTGATTACTTTAGGTTTCTTCTAGTTAAAGACACGCTCTTTCATTCTATTTTGTTAGTTGTCATCTCATTATTCTGGATTTTAAATCGACTTCAAAGAGGTTCTCTGTTTGACCTGTATGTATGTATATTTGCACGCGTTTATGTTGCGATTTTGAAGCGGTTTTCAGCATTGTTTTTTCAGACTCAGGAACTTTTTGTACATATATGAACCGACTTAATAAATGCACTTTAACAGGTGTGTTATAGTCGGTCTTTTAAAATTAATTTTATTAATGTATTGTTATCTTAATGTAATCATATTCAGTCTTCATTTAACTCCATACCTTCTTTGACTGACTTTAGTTTAACTCTAAAGAATCATATTGATATCAATTTTAACTAAAAATTGCATCCACTGCCTTCTTCACTACCCTAGCCTTGGCATAAAAATAATATTATTTTTAAGTTGGTATTCAGCACTTCAATGGGGACACCATCCATTACCATCGTGAAAGCTATCATCACTACATTTATTGGTTTCTAGACGCTCATAAAAATAACGTATAGGTATAACATATATTGTCTGTCTTCTTGTGGATGTATTAGTTCGGTTACGACCCCTCTATATTGCCCTCCTCGACAAGTTCGGTGATTATCTGTTATCGTTCTTTCTATATTATTGATTAAATACTATATTTTGTTCTCAAGGCTCTTGTTTTGGTATTTATTAATATGTATCCGAGGACTATCTTTGTTTCGGTTATTGGTTTTGTTAATATATTTGCAAATTTGGTTAGCACTTAGTGGTACTAAATTTAGACCGATACGAAATATAAATAAAGGCCTCGTTATTCCAATGGTATTGACTAAGGTAAAGTATCTTGAACTCGAGTCTCGGATTGATTAAAATTTAACATTACTATCGTACTTCTTCTTTCTTATTTTATACATACATACATAACCTCATGCCTGTCTCCGATTGGGGTAAGCAGAGACAATAGGCCGCCAATTGCTATGAATCTTACTTATACATACCTCTTTCCCTTCATCAACAGTCATCAGTATTTTCATGCATGCTCGTCGTTTAAGGGTACTTTTAATTTGGCCCTTCTTTAATATATCTGTCAATCTGGTCTCTGTGTGTTACTTTATAATCTGCTCATTACGAATTATGATCCATAGACTCCTCTAACCTATGTAATTTTTCCAGCAGGTGTAAGAGACGCAGTGGCCCGCTATCCAGTGCTGGTGTTCGTGCACGGAGAGAGCTACGAGTGGAGTTCTGGCAACCCATACGACGGCACAGTTCTGGCGTCACACGCTGGGCTGGTTGTCGTCACTATCAACTATAGACTCGGAATCTTAGGTGAGGATTGTTGAACTGAACTTTCTAATTGTATCTAGTTTAGCGTTTGGTTGTGGAGAACGTGGCAGTTCATTCCGTATGAAAAGGTGGCTTTCTACCGACTCCAGTTAAAAAGAAAACTTATATGGTTGATTCAACCTGAGAAAGTCATAAAGGCAGAACTTTAGATTTTTTATCTACTATTCTAATACCATATAATAGACTGCCGCGTTAGTCGAGTGGTCGCAAAGGGTCTCAGATTCGATTCCCGGTTCGAGAAAAGTGTATTTTCGGTTATTTGAAAATTTCACAGTAGTAGGACGGCGATCATAGGCTATCCCCTATTACATGGGACTTATAACACAAATGGTAAAAAGTGGGTGTACACTCTTCATTCTTCATCTGATATCAAGACTAACGGTATTTCCCACTCAGGAAGTTATACCTCAGAAATGACTCAGTACGGCTGTAAGTTATCCACCGGCTTAAGCGGTAGAAATAGTCCACCGATTTGGAATATCGATTTACAAATTATTATATCTGTATTTAATTAGAAACTTTCCGGCAACCTTGGATGAATTATTAATTTTCAATCTGAATTGACATTTGAAGTTGTTATAAGGAAAATGTTTTTTTTTTCTTGATATACAAAATGTTTTGTTGAGAGGTTTCTATCCTTTGTATGGACACGTGGACTCGAAGGTTGTCACTATTAAGTGCAGGTTTTGGGGCAAGTGAAATGTTTGAATAATAAGTAGGGTAAAGAGGCTCTCTATGGTAAGTTAAGGGTTGGGTTTGGGTCCAGCAGTGGGACACTCGTGCCCTCTTATGCTGACCATCGATTAAGACACGAGTACTCAGTTGCTAACTCTAAAGTTTTCTAGATTTACGATGTTGGAATATATTATTATAATTCGGGACATATTCGAAATAAAAAATAGCCGAAATAAATTATAGGTGTGAATTAAACAAATAGTCAGATGCACAGTCGATATATTTCATAAAAACCAAAGAAGATCATATATTATAGTTTCTCCCCTTATAAGTGGCCAGCTTAACAGTACAGATAATATATATGTAACATTATGTTAATCTGCTGAAAGAATATAAACATTCAAATTCAAACACGTCAAAAATATCTACTTTCAAAATATATTTCTTGCAATGCATGAAATTATACCGATTTCACGACTAAAGAGAAGGCGTCGGCTCCGTTAATTAAAGTCTTGAAGAAGATTGTCACAACAAAGCCGGCCACTGCCGAAGCTTTGCCGAAACTCTGAGCTCCGTAGCAATGCTAATTGCATACCAATTTTGCTTAAAGATACTTCAAAGTATTATCCTAGTTATGATGTTGTTCATTTGCCACAATGAATGTAAATTTTTATAAGTTAATACTATTCTATAATCACAACTTAATCATTACATAATATATTAAAACTACCTTTTTTAAGCATTGCCCCACACTAGGTTTAGTTCCTGTGTCGTGGGTGCGTTTACAAACATACAAGTTCACATACACATGACACCCAGACCCCAAACAACAATTTGTGGATCACACAAAAAATTACTCCGTGCGGGAATCGAATCCGCTCTACACTGCACGACGGCCAACCCAGTAACCGCGCTAGCCGTGCAGTCGTTTAGCTCTAATGTTAATGTCAACTTAAAGTCAATTACGTATGACTGTTACAAAATATAAGCATACGTTTTTCCATTGGTAATTTGAGAATATCAATCACGTGTTCGACAGTCGAATCTTACGGTTTTCGAATAAAAATACTACAACAGATTTCATAACAAACATTCAAAAAAACCAACGTGAACAAAACGTAATATAATAATATAGTCAAACAGTGACATACCGTTTCGACATAACGTATGTACCTATTTAACCGTAAAATATCCACACATTTACATTAGCTACTTAAGAAAACAAGACTTTGCCAAAGACCTTTCTATTCACGAAATCATTGTCTCAAAAAGATTATATTCCATTTTACAAGACAATCCGAGTTTATTTCTACATTATTCTGAGTTTATACGCAAGTGAACTGTCATGGCGGACAAACTGATGATAAGACTGGCTGTTAAAAGGATATTGCTGATAAATACAGACAATAACCCACCACAGTTGGATTTCTCTTTGTACTTTAGCTCTGATGTTAATGTCTTTGGTAGTTTAGACCGTAGCATTCATTTTAGGGTTGATTTTTATGATGTTACTGTTAAGGAAATGATACAAATTGCGTGTTTGTGCATTGAGCTGATGGTTATAAGCGCAAGTACAAATTCTAAGTATAATATTAGTACAAATTCAAAAAACTCATTAATACTTTACGCATCACGGATTACATCGAAGTCATACTAGTAGTAGTAATATTTTTGTTTTTATGATTCCATTGAGCCGCCAGTCCATAATTCTTAGACAAACACAATTTTCAAAACAAATTTGAGAATTGATTTCAATCACTACTATTCACACACATTGCATGACAAACAAATTCTTTGTGTACTTTTCCATACATTTTCATTTGTGCATATCACTAAGGTCAATAACCGAATCAAACTATACGGTCGTTGAACTAAACACATTTTTGACACAATGCAATTTAGCCTTCATGGAAGTTACATTAAAGTCTTTATTTAAACACATTGCTGTGTAGCATGCAAACAGGTGCTTGCGAGCGTAAGTAATTAAAAGTTTTGATTTGATATGATTTTTTATTGTGAAAATTTTGCTGAATGTATGAAGTTGGTACGAAAAGTCGTTTGCGGTGAAATGAATGAGTGTAAACTTTGGTATTATGACTTGTAATATTCTTGACGTAGTGTTAGTAAAAACTTTCAAGTGTTCTTTTGTTTGGTGGTCAAAATGATTTTTCTTTTTTTTTGTTTGTTTTCTGTTAACAAATCGTTTGAGTTGGTTTATTTAGTTTTATTGTGAAGTTAAACAGAATAAATGTAGTAGTGGTATAATAACTCGATTAATAAGTATGTAACTTACAAAAAACAAAGTATAGGTATTATGTTTTATCGAAAAGAAACTCAGAATGCGTCGAAGCGCAATTACAAAATCAAATCGTTTTATGAAAATAAATAATATAATTAGAAATGAATTATGTTTAAATAAATAATTAAATGTAGGTAAACATAGGTATACACAATTTCCATTGAAGCTTTTCATAGAAATTTAATGAAATTTTCTTTTAATTATCCCAGTGGACCCTTTTAATTGAATAAACACCTCGTTAATTTAGTTTGGATAATATTTATAATAAAATTGTGGGAGAAAATTAAGTCTAGACTTAAATATAGCATTAACATAATATTGCTTTATTTATATTAGATGAACAATATTTTAACACTGAGATGATAATTGAGATGTTGATTTTATAATTACTTGTTATAATAATTATAAATAATATGTTATATTAATTATGACTTGTATAAAAGATAGACATACTAAATTAATTAAAATATCGATTTAGCATAGCTACATAGCACATCTTTGGTGGAGAAACACCCTAAAAGCTACTCTTTTTACAACGCTAAATGCATCTATCTCACTCTTCAGCTAAAAGGATTTTCAAAATGTTTTCTCGCAAGATTTAAACGAAGTCAGCGCCCCCTACCATGCTTTTGTAGCAGCACAAAAAGGGGGAACTTGTCACATTGTTGCCAAGTTTTACATTTTATACCGAAATAACTTGGAAGGGGTTTCTACGTAAAGCGAGTAAAGAATAAGTTAAAAGTTTACATACTTAAGTACATATTGCAAATTTATTTTAATTAAAAATACTAAATAAGCATAGCATAACGTAAGACTTAAAAACTTTGCCTTTAGTTTCCCGGTTTTGTGGACAAAGGTCCAAATACTCAATAACATAACAATACTACTTACCTACTTGTAATTAAGCTCAGTATAATAAATAGGCTTACCACGTGCAATTAATGCGATTCAAAAATATATATAGTTTGCCTAGCGGGTTACCGGGACTTAGGCTCGGAAAGCAGGAATAGGAACTTGGTGGTTTTTAGTCAGTAAGAGTCTGATAATCTGTCTGATTGTACCCACTCAAAAAAAGGAGGAAGTACATTTAAAATAAATGCATCATCAAGGCTATTTCAAAGGATTTAATTAAGATCAGATATAATTATAACTTCTAAATCAAAGGAAACTACCAGAAATCCATAACCAGACTATGAGACTACCTACAGCACATTGAAATTCGTATCAAACTAATATCAGAAGTTCTCGCTCGACGAATTTGGATGATTGGATACGTACTCGTGAATGGCTGGAAACTTTTTTGAACAAAGCCTTTGTTGAGGGTTTGCGAAACGGTTTGACAGAACGTAGGTGTTTTCCAACTTCACCTGTGACATTTTACAACAATACCTACACTGCTCGCAGACGGAACGCCCACGACTCGAGCATTGTGGAACCCGGAGCCTACAATTTCAAGAATTTCTTAAGTTTCGTACCAAGGGACCGCTTATAAACCCGTTCATATTACCATTTGGATTAGCTCGCACTTCAAAGAATTCAAACTATGCAGATTACTCGGCTAAATAATTAAATTTTATAAACCCTTATTTTATTTGAGACCCTCAAAGTCGTTCGTACTTATGAAGTTTCATATATAATTCTCTTCAAGATGTGATTTGAATTACGAATTTTGACAAAGAAAGTTGCCTGTTTTAGCCTTTATTTGACACTAACGGCTCAGTAAATTGTGTGTTATACCATTACTTAATATAAATAGTTACAAAACAAACTAATACCGAAACTATAATAATACCTGCCAACAATTATTTCTAAACTCATCAATATTCAATGTTATTCAAAATTAGGCAAATTTTAACCCCAACACAATGGGCCCCGTGGCCAATATCTATTTTAAGTCTATAAACGCTAACATAATTGTTTGCGTTTAACTCAGACGTTATGGTTATCGTTGCTTCGTAGATTTTATGGCGCAAACGTAATAAACAAGACGCAAGTTCACTTTAGTGTTGCAGACTAGAAAGTTTTCGATTTCGGTTCAATAAAGTTGAAATGTTTATTGGGAATATTACGGATTTATGAGTTGTAAATAAAGTTTTCGTTATTGTCTTCGCGATTTTTCCTTACAAATTTTATATTTATATGAAAAGTTTTATCGAATCAGTTCTTAAAGGGGTTGTCATTTGACAAATACTCTTATTTGACTATAATACCTATATTTATTAGCGTCAGAACAAATTGAACCTTACATTCATAATAATAAATTACATAGTAACTACAATATGACGTGTTTGTCAGAATTGAGACCGTTTACTAATGTTTGCCGGCACAACAGTAAAAGTTCATGATTCATTGCGTGAATCAACATATCCGATTCATTGTAGAAAAATGTAGCAATAATACAATGTGCTACAAAAACAGAAACAACACGCGTTCGCGTGTCGCGGCTCTATCGTGACAAATGATCCTCCATCGGATTCCAAAGCGAGGCGAGGCGAAGTGAATGCGATTGCTTTGGTCGCTTTCCAGCTTGTCATTCTGGACTTCCAAGCTAGGCAAACGTGAGTTACTTTAAAAGTGAAATAGTCATTGAACTATCCACTTGGCCTTCTTTTTAGCGGTTTGTTAACTGCAGCTTTGAATTAACTTAAGTGTGGGCAAGTCATGCTTCGGCACTGTTGCGCCAGTTCGACCAGAGTGATGCCACAGCCTCATAGAAAAAACCATCCCCGATTCCCCAACAACCCCAAAATTCCTAAACCCCAAAATACCGGCAACATACTTGTGACGCCTCCGGGGTTTCGGGCGTCCATGGACGGCGGCGATTGCTTACCATTATCCGTGATCCGTGGTATAGGTGATCCGTCTGCTCGTTTACCGGCTTATAGTATAAAAAATACCTACATTTACTACAGTTGGTCTCCTTAGTGAAGCCTATTGGAAAGTAACCAAATATGCCTGATTGCTCAGTCAAGTCAAGTGATGAATGCCCATTAACTTAGCCTTAAAGTCAAGTTTAAGACAACAATTGAAGTAAACGATATTCTTCGTTCTTACTTACCTGTTGTCACCGAGACCTTTTAGCATAACGTGACCTTGAACTGTTATCAAAATTGACTTTAATATCTTCAAAACGATCCCTATTTATAGAACTAAACCAAATTCAAATACCTTAATACTATAAATACCACTGCAAGAAACAAGTCAAGCATAGTCAAGACTCCACAGAAATATAAGAACATTTTATAGACTCGAGTAGACAGACAGACGGATCGATAAACTCTAAATGAACTCATTTATTTCAATAAATACTTGAACGTCACAAAATGTTTGTTGTCCAAGTGCTTAAACAAAGACTAATAATTCTGGAAGCGAGTAATTACTTGCCAGTTTTGTACCGTCCCGTCTGTCGGACACTTCCACTAGTTTCTTACTCCTTTTGTCTTCAACTTAGAATTGGACTTAATTGTTATGTTTACTATACTCGAAGGTTTGCTAGGGTTGAATAGTTTGTACCGGTTATTTATGACGTCATTGTCTGATTATACGCCTACCCTAATCCGTCATGGAAATAAATATACGAGTTAGATATATCATCTGCAACGTCACGCCTTTTATCACTGAAGGGGTAGGCAGAGGCAAGACGTAACGGCGCTATATAATGTACACTCACTTTTCAAAATTCGTGTTATAAGTCCCACGTAATAGGGGTGAGCCTATTGCCATATACTGAGCAAAATTGCAGACTCCGTGCTACTACCGCAAATTTTAGAAAAACTGAAAAGAGCCCAGTATTACTTTGCCCGACTCGGGAATCGAACCCGAGACCCCTTGTCCGGCAGTCGCACTTGCGACCACTCGACCAACGAGGCAATGTGAAGAAGTGTAATTTGAATAGTGTATAAAATTCATTTTAATCTGTAACGAAAGACCGAAGATAATCTGAAGTAACTTAATAAGATAAAACTGCTTTCTTATTTACATTTACAAAGCTAAAAGGAAAAATAATATTCTGCGTCAAATGTAACTAAGTTACGCAATAAAAGTTTAACAAAAGCATCTCAAATGTTTCCTCGTCGTGTTAAGATTTCTACCCTCGTTAAATGCCAAACAAAATAACGACTACCCACATTTTAATTAAAGAAACAAATTCTTTTAGGTAATTAATTATTCATTCTTATATTTCTGTAAACACAGAAAATTAATGAAAATGTTTTCTTTTTGCTCGAGTTTGGATGAAAGATTTCGCCATTTTAATGTTATGACTTTATTTTAAGACGAATGAATCAATTTTCTTTTCTCCGTGAAAATTTTCCACGATTTTCATTTGATTGAACCCCGCGCATTATTAACGTTTTAAATTAATTCGTTAGCTTGTTGCTTTCAAAGTGATGGGCAACAACAGAACGGATTTTTTAATTTTTATATTCATGAAAATGGCAGATTGAAAATTCAGCTTATATGATACATTTATATCCACAGAAATCCAATTTCTATTTGAGGCAACACTCTCGCAAAATAACATATTTTAATAATAAAAAAAATGTGTACGTATTTTGAAATGCTATGAAAAAATGTATGATGAGGTTAAATTTAATCAATTTGGATTGACGATAGCGTACTGAAAAACTTGTAGGCAAAAGATTTTTTAGTATAAAATATTTCGCAAACATTATTTTGTCATTGGAACATGAATAAACTCTCAAATATTGATGTACACAAACAAGTATAGAATTACACTAAATATTTTATTTTTAACAAATATTATTAACACACTTCAAAAAGGAATACAATTTGTTTTATCAATGGTTTTCTCTTTAGTAAAAAACGTGTATGTTCAGTAAATATTTCAGTAAATTTGTCAGCATTTCGTTATGTTAATTTGCAGAAAATTTTATACATTTATGTCTGTCATTCTAATTTTAGAACTGAAACAAAATTTTTAATTTTGTCGCAAGTTCGACTGCCGCGCAAAAGGACAGATTCTCGGGCCTGTCAAGCATTCAAGGGCTTTTTTCGGCTTTTCGAAACTTTCTCAGTATTATAGCACGAAGTCTGAGATTCTGTTCAGTATATAGAAGTAGGCTCAACCTCCATTACATCCCACTTATCACACAAATTGTGAAAAATGGGTTTACATTGTACAGTGGCATTACGTGCCCTAATGTGCACCTCTGCCTACCCCTTCAGGGATAAAAGACGTGACAACGATGATACAAATGTTGAGAGCTACATTGAAGTCAAAACACAATACTCTTAACTTAACTTTTCAAACACAACTAAGAACTTTACTTCCATTTAACATAAAGTACATAATTATATGAATTACTAGCTACTTCCGCGCGGTTTCACCCGCTCTGCTCGGTTTCTATTGGTTATAGCGTGATGTTTTATAGCCTATAGCCTTCCTCGATAAATGCACTATCCAACACTAAAAGAAATATTCAAATCGGACCAGTAGTTCTGGGGATTAGTGTGTTCAAACAAACAAAAAAACTCTTCAGCTTTATAATATAAAGTATAAAGATTGATATAATTTTTATATTTTTGTTCTCAGGTTTCCTCAATCCTCGATCGGATGAGTTCCCTCGTTCTCCTGCTAATTACGGGCTCATGGATCAAATAGCTGCTCTGCACTGGATCAAAGAGAACGTGGCAGTGTTTGGGGGAGACCCTACGAACGTGACTTTGATGGGACATGGCACTGGAGCCGCGTGTGTTCACTTCTTACTGACTTCTTTGGCTGTGCCTGAAGGTGAGTTTTATATTTTAAAGACTGTATTACTTTATTGTCCTTTAGGTATCTCTTTCGATCTCTTTGTTTGAATACTGGTGTTACAACAACTCACATAATTGTACCCACGAAACAATGTAACAAAAATTTGTATTGTGAACCTGATTAAAAAGGGTAACCTATGAAGTTTCTTGCTAGTCCTTCGCCGTAGGAATCTACCCTTTGGAACGAGCAAATATAGCTTCACTAGAGGACTGACCAAAAGACAGATATTTGTTTTGACGTTCTAATGTGCTTTTCAGGTCTTTTTGAAATAAATAATTTTGACTTTGACTGTTAAAGTGTTTGTACTTAATTGAGATGTTTTTAAAAGTTCTTATATATTTCAAGGCGTTTAGTGATTCGGGTTTTAATGTAATAACAGCATGAAGTATATGTATGGTCGATCTATGATAAATTTATGCGTATTTACTTAGATATGGAAGTAACATATTGATACTTTTAAATTGAACATATTCTGTTCAAAGGAGTATGTACGAGCTGTTTCGTCAGAAATATCCTAAATTAAAAACGAATTAACAAGCTCTACAAAATAAATTCAGGCGAGAAAATCCGAATTTTTCGTCCCCATTTTACCAGTACACACAAAGTTCGTAGCGAAAACGACTCTTACGTAAATGCTGCGTAAGATGTTTGGCACTACCGTGCAGTGTGCACATGTCCTTATCTCAACAAACGTTACGTTAACTAGGTCGTTTTAAAGTTAAATCTGTTGTGCACTATACTGTAACCTGTCCGTGTTTCTGTTTAGTGAATAAGTTGATATGAGAAGGCGTTTGTCTTACTTCAGTACTTAGAATCAGTGTGATGTAGGTAGGTGTGTATGATGTGATAGTTGCCACAAAGAACTGCTTGGATGGTCAAGAGGACAATCATGACAGTAGCCGAGTAATGCGACTCATTACCTCAGTCGAGCGTGTAAGGCATAATATTTTTCTAGATTACGGTATCTAGCTTAATGCTCGGTGAATTAAAGTGTGATAATCTCAGTGATGCTCCATACTTGAATGCACGGTTAGTGCGGTGGCTAGGTAATCGAATAACATGCGACATTGTATCGGGTTCGATTCCCACACCGGGCAATTCCTTGTTTGATCCACATGTTTGGGTGTGAAGTTCACAGAACTTGTGGATTTGCAAACGCATCCACGACATAGGATAAAATACTAGCGTGGGACAGCATTTAAAAAAGAGAACAATTGCTTAGTTATCACGTTTTCAATAATAACTCTAACATATTATCTAATATCTATCTAACATATTATTATTATTATTATTTTCAGTTTCTTTTACTAAGCTCGGCTACTTAAGTGCCGGATTTGAGGACTAGTACGGGCCGAAGCCAAGTGCTAGTCCACGGGGTGGGCTTAATTTTGAGACTGGGTGTACATGTCGTGGTCTGTATCGTTTAGGAACTTCCTAACAATACGACATGTATTTAAAATGGCAGCTTTCTGGAGACTGTGGTATATATAAGAAGGAAGGGCAAGTGATTGTATGGACTGATGAAGTTGTCTCGGAATTACACCTGTTGTAGATAGAACTATGGGGATTATGGTGACACTGTTGAGTCGCCACATCCTAGTAATTTCATTTTTGAGGTCTGTGTATTTAGAGAGTTTTTCGGCTATTGTGTTTTGAAGGTTGTGTGTGTTTGGTACGGCAATGTCTATGATTTGGGCAGTTTTGTTAATTTTATCGATGAGAGTGATATCTGGTCTATTGTAATGAATGGTTTTGTCAGTGAGGATGGCTCGGTCAAAGTATAACTTATGGGATGAGTTTTCCAGTACAGTTTCAGGTTGGTATTTATAGTATGGGACTGTCGGGGTAGAAATAAGATTATATTTTGCTGCTAATTTTTGATGAATGATGTTTGCTATTTGATCGTGTCTATGTTTATAGTCTGTTTGGACAATGGCTTTGCAGGCACCTGTAATATGCTGAATGGTTTCAGAAGCAGAATTACAGCGCCTGCAAATGTCAGTGGGTATGGGTGTATGCATGATATGTTTCTGGTAGTTTCGGGTTTCTATTACCTGGTCTTGTATCGCCAACATGAACCCCTCAGTCTCAGGAAACAATTCACCACGCCTTAACCAATCGTTCGATGCAGATTTATCGACGTTTGGTTGATTAAGGTCGTGGTAGTGTCTCCCGTGAAGTGACTTTTGGGCCCACTCGGCGATTTTAGTTTGCCGATCGACTTGTTTCTCATTATTTTGTGTTTCTCGGTCAGACATGTTCAGAGGTGTTAGTTTTTTATCATTTTGAGCTATTGCGTGATGTAATATTGAAGTAGTGCTTTTGCTGTAGAAATATGATCTTAAAGTCGTAATCTGTTTGTTGTGTAAGTTAGTTACATCTATAATGCCTCTTCCTCCGTCGTTTCTTGATAGTGTAAGTCTTTGTGTGCATGATCGTGGATGGTGTCTTCTATGTTTTGTTAGTGTAGTGTTGATGTTGCGTTGTAGGGTTAGGAGTTCGGTTTTAGACCAATTTATAATGCCGAAGGAATATGTGAGAATCGGGATAGCGTATGTGTTTATGGCTTTTATGGTGTTTCGTGCGTTTAATTCGGTGTTACATATTACTTTTATCCTGTGTTTGAATTGTTTAGTAAGTTCAGTTTTGATTTCCTTGTGCAAAATTTGTTTACCCTGTATATAGCCCAAATATTTGTAAGTTCCACTTTCATCCAGGGAGTGGATGGTGTCACCTGTTTGAAGTTGGTATGAGTGTGTATATATTTTACCTGCTTTAACTGAATTAATTTTGCATTTGTCGATTCCGAACTCCATTGCTATATCACTCGAGAATATTTCAGTAGTGTCAGCTAGTTGGTATAGATCCTCCGGAGAAGATGCATACAACTTGATGTCGTCCATGTAGAGGAGATGATTTATTTTACAGTGTTGCTGATTAGATTCTAAACTATTAATTGTGTCCCTGTATTGTAGCTGTAAACCGGATTGTAATGAATTTAATGTGTTCGAAAGTGGGTTTATTGCTAAGCAGAACCATAGAGGACTGAGTGAGTCTCCCTGAAATATGCCTCGTTGGATCTTAATGAATTCTGTAGCGATTGTTCCTGTAGGTGTGTTTAAATGAAGTCGTGTTTGCCATTTACTGATTATGGTTTCTAAAAAGTGTGCGATGTGTGGGTGTATTTTGTATATCCTTAAAATATGAAGAAGCCAGGAGTGAGGTACCGAGTCGTAAGCTTTTTTGTAGTCAATGTACATTGTGTATAAATCTTTCTTGTGTTTCTCTACATCTTTTAGTATAACCGAGTCTATTATTAGTTGTTCTTTACACCCCTGGCTAAATTTTCTGCAACCTTTTTGTTCTTCTGTTAGAATATTTTGTGTGTCAATGTGTTTGTATATGATATGAGTAATGCATGCTGTCATAATTTTATAAATAGTTTGTAGGCAGGTTATGGGTCTATATTTTGCGGGATTTGCGGTGTCGTTAGGGTCTTTTGGTAGCATATAAGTGATGCCTTCAGTTATGTATGAAGGGATTTTGTTTGGGTCTCTAATGAAAGTATTAATGTGGTTGAATAAATGTGGATGAATGGTCGTAAATTTTTTGTACCAGTAGTTATGTATATGGTCAGATCCTGGTGCTTTCCAGTTGTGGACTCTACTGAGAACATCGTGAAACGTTTCAATATCTACCTGATCAAACTGCATTTGTGGAATATTGTCATATTTAGTTTCTTCGGCTTTTATCCACTCAGCTTCGGCGTTGTGACTAACAGGGTTTTGCCAAATACCTGCCCAAAAGTGTCTCAGGTTGTCTTCTGAAGGAAATGGGGTGTTTGTTGTCGTGTTACTTGGTATTGTGTAATTGGCTGTTGTTTTCTTTAATGTTCGATAAAATTGCTTTTCGTTGTTCCTAAATTGATTGTTCTGTGTTTTGCGTAGTGTGCATTTAGTGTATCTATTTAACCGGCTTTTAAATACTGCAAGCTTCTGTTTTAGTGTGTCTAAGTAGTGTGCGAGATGTGTGTTAGGTTCTTCGTGTGTGCTATGTATTTTGTAATCGCGTAGTATTTTGTTAACTTCTTTCCTCAGTTTGCGACTTCTGTGGCCCTGTATATAATATGTCAGTCTACCTATTTTAGCACGAATAGCACTTATTTTGCGTTCTAACCTTTTCTGCCATTTAGGTTTGTAATCTCGTTGAGGGTTATTTCGATCTTGTGCAGACGCTAAAGTTACTCTACTACCATTGGCCTTAGCAGCTGTCCAAGCAGCAACATATAAAATTGTTTGTAATTGGGAAAATTCTATATCACTAATAACATAATCTGGTAATATTACTTTATTAATATAATCTACTATTTCTGCTAGTTTTTTTGACGTCTTTTGCTTAGGGATATAACATCTATTGGTTGGGTGCGTCTCAGTGTAGTGTTGTAGGGCTTGAGAAAATAGTTCATCTATTTCTAGGTTTCTTTCGGAGTTTGTGTGTGTGTTAGTGACTGCTAGTTGTTGACGGTTATCATTTTGTTCTTGTGTTATGTTTGTATTCTGTAATTCTGAAGTCATGTGTTCTCTATTTATGGTATTTATGTTAGTTTGTAATTCTAGCCTAATACTAGTATTCAAGTGTGGATTCGGACTATTCAATCTCTCGAAAGTTACAGATCCTATTTCATCTAACTCTTGCTGTGCTGCCAATTTTATCGACTGTAATCGCATTTCGGAAATCATTCTATTATTTATTATTACTCTTTTTTGATCGGATATACGTTGTTCTGAGAGGTGTGATAAGTGAGGGTAGTGTTGTATAAATTTGTCTCTCAGGTTTTTTCGCCAAACTGTCATATCTGTTTCCATTTTCGTAACTATAAAATAACATTTAATAAGCGTTTCATTAAGTTCATTTGACCATTTCATTCTAGTATTAGATTGTGTGTGCGTTGGATTGATTTGTGTCGTTATTAGTTCTGGTTGTGTTTGATTGTGTATCTGTTGTGTGGTGTTATTTTGATTTCGGAGATAATTTCTTGCTTCTAACCTAATTGCATCTAGTGTAGTATCTGATAATAATTTATTGTTAACAATAGCTCTTCTTTGGTCACCTACTCTTTGCCTGGAGACTGCCATTTCAGGAAATTGTTGGATGAATTTACTGTGTAGTGTACTCAGATAAGCATTTGTTTCTGTCTCTAGATTCGTGATAATAAGGTACGTACGCCAAATGAATTCGTTCATTTCACTACTCCATTTTTTTCGCGTACTTTTTGTGCCAACAGCGGGTGACGGATTATTAGCTACAGTAGCCTCCGACACAACGTCTGTTGACAATGTAGATGATATTGATGATCTTAGTGAACGTGTGGTGAATGAAAGTGGTGATGGTGTGAGTGATGAGAAAATGGATCTCGGAGAGGATGACAATGACACCGCTGATGCTTCATCATCAGCTGGAGGCACATTTGCCTGCATTGTATTTTTTACTTTTGATCTTGTTATCATTTTTGTTCCCACGAGTAGCTAGGGACTAAACAGGTCGACCACAGCAGAGCCCTGCGTTCACTGTGGCAAGGGTAAATAAAACTGGAGGTCCCCCGGTCTCCAGAGTTGGCATATTAACGACTAAGCACCCCCTTAGCCACGCAGCCCTCGGCATATGCAACCTTGGCTTGGGTTGTATCTCGTTTAGTCGGGCTCTTCGCCCCAGTCCTATCCCGATCCAAGTAACCTAAATCGACACAGAACTAAGGGTCTGAGCCCTTAAGCCCCACCACGGCGGCAACGTAGAGATACGTCGGTGGGGTTATTATTATTATTATTATATCGATGAAACTTGCAATTGGCATGGCATTTAGTTGTGTTTAGATAAAAATAAATTAATAGCACGTAGATTCGGTTAAGACAATTTTCATTGTGTTACTTCGAGTACTACTCAATCCTCTAGCCGCCGGCAATAAAGAAGTGCAGTACATAAAAATGCTACCAGCGCACTCTCAAGTACCCCACAGCCGTAATAAATGATTATCGCCACACAATGTTGTTACACCTCAGTTTACTAGCACCTTAACTCCGGTTTATAAGCCTGTGTTCACACTGACGCAACTCCAACTTTTATGGCCGCCACAGTCCTGTGCAAACTGTTTCGACCGACGTTGGCACGGCCTGTTTGTGTTTACGATATTATGTTCCCTGCTAGTTGACTTTACGGACTGATTATAATGGCTTAGATAATTTGTGCGTCATTCATAGCAAAAAGCTTCTAAGGGTTGTTTTTCGCCAGAAATGTGCTATGCTACGTTGCTGTGGATGTGTTTTGCTTCCATCATATTCATTGGTACACATAACTCATGGAAGGCTTATCATTGGAACTTATATCGAAGGCGTCCCTAATGTCAATACATCGCTTACAAGCAGTCGAGCTGCGCATCTTCCTCGCACAGCTACGTTGCGGCGGCGCATCTTCACAGCACTTCTTACTTGCACAGCTACATAGCTTAATATCAGTGGAAATGGTCACATAGTTTCACAGCTTAGCTATTACATCTTCGTAGCATAGCTACATAGCACATCACTGGAGGAAAAGCGCTTTAAATCTGACTGAGAGAAAACGAAACAAGAGCGCGTTCGGTGTAGTCCAGTATAGAGGACGACGATGATAATAATCTTCATGTACGGTACTATGAAATTTCGATAATTGATTTTATTGAATACCTCTTGAGAAGTCTTCCGAAACACATTTGAAACACAATATACAGTACAAAATTTACAAACAACTTATCTACCAATAGCATTGAACTCAATCAGTAATTGAAAAACATATTATTGTAAACTTAGATCAATTAAAACAAATGTAATCACGATAAAGTTATGACCAAAGCATCGGCAAACAAAACCGAATTGTCTCGGGAACAAAAGTTTCCTACAAGTTATAATTAAATTATCGACATGTGCCCACTTAACTGTCTCATAAGAGACTTGTATTAAGTTAGTGGTACATATTACGTACTACTAGCTTCTGCCCGCGGCGTCGCCTGCGTTCCAGTGGGATAAAAGCACCTCTACTAACATCTACTAACCTCGAGTATTTTGGGTGTCCAGGGGCGGCGGCGATTGCTTACCATCAGGTGATCCGTGTGCACATTTACCGGCTTATATCATGTGACGACACTGATCCTGTAGGTATATACACATATGCTTCTATCGTGTAGACTATATAGTTTTTTGCTGTACTACCAAAAAATATATAAATCATTAAATTTCAACAAAATCAAAATACTGCGATTACTTTCAAAATGAAAATAGTTCTTCCATCGAAATATGCAACGAAGCATTATTTTACCTCAAACTTGGATAAATTATACTTGCTAATACGAGATAGGCTAGTAAATCGCAAAATGTATGGTTTTATGGCGAGTAGATACCATAAAACTAAATCAACATACGGACCCTCTTCACTATTACTGAAACAGAACGGTCCCCCATAAACTAAGGTATTTCTAACCCCTTTATCTGTTTAAAATGTACTACTCTCTATAAGTATGGGAACCCTTTGCATACATTGCAAAACATGGACTAATTATTATTGGTATTGTTTAAAGCTTCGCTAGTTGAGTGATCATAAGTGCTAGTACGAGGCTTTAGATTCGTTTGCCGGTTTTCGCAAAAGGTTATCGTTTTCGATATTATTGTATTTTAGATTGATTAAGGTATCATTATGTTTTCCAATAAATAAACATAAAATCAGATATCATGATTAACATAACAAAAAAAATGGCAAAAGACTCATGCTCAGCTTTACTTACGTTACAATAAATGAGCATATGGATACAACAGGTATTTATATCCATACTGAGCGATCAACGTAGTTTGCGGATATTTGAAACATCAGATGAGTCACAATCACAAGTGCGTCAGTGGCCTTTACGCGTGGAGGAGCCATGCTTCCGCACGAATGGATCGGCTCCACGGGAGTGATACTACGGCCTCACAGAAAACCGACGTGAAACAACGCTTGGGTTGTGTTTTGCCGAGTAAGAGAGGTGACAACCCTTAAATTCCTAACCCCCAAAAGGCCGGCAACGCACTTGTAACGTCTCTGATGTTTCGGGTGTCCATGGGCGGCGGCAATTGCTAGATAATCCACCTGCTCATTTACCATGTAATACCATAAACAAAACTAAGTCATATTCAGCTCTGCCTACCTTCTTGGGCAAAAAAGTATAATGTTATTTGGATGTTTTATTAGAAAGCAGTAAATCTAAAACATCCGCGTGTTTTAAAGCCACAGCTTGTAAGGAAGTAATTTTGTGTTCAGCCTACACCGACCAGCCCCGCAGCATACCTGATGAAGGGAGCCAAACAATTTGAGGTCCAAACTTTTCAAAACTAAAACAAAATATACTGCACCTTACCCCAAACAGAATACAGATTACTTTTGCTTAACCACCCTCCAGTATTTTATCTACAAACTAAAATAAAACACTGTAACTTATGTGGACGGTATAAAGTCCAGTTTTGTATGGAGTTTTGGTTAATTTTGTTTCAGTTTGGTATACTTGCTTATTATGCTTTTGGTTTGAATGTGGGGTACTAATGATGTTTGGACATTAATAAAGGTGCAGAGTTAATGTAAGGTTGGATTAAATAAATTGTTTAATGTTTTATGTGAGGATGTTTTCACATAATTAATCTGGAAGAGAATTATCTTCAAAGGTATAATTGTTTTATTGTATTACAACTTCAAAGCACGTGTGTCGCAGAAAAGTGTTCTATAGTACTGTGAAATTCGCAACAGGAAAATAAATCGTATTGAGATTGGTAAACAAGAGCTGGAGACACTAATATTCAAATACTCAAACGCCGCTCAATTTTAAGACGCACTGAAGAATAGTTTTATCTTTTTAAATTCTTTATAAAAGACAGAGACAACACGATATTTAAGTACAACTTGAAAGTGAGTAACATTTCAGAATTCTGGCGTAAATTATACAAAAAACATATTTTGTAAGTGTTGATCAAGGAACTCGTTCACACACTTTCACATCACAAAGCAATAAACAAGCAAATGTATTCAGTTTACGATTCGCTTATTTATGAAAAAATACATTGAAAAATAAATATTAATTTTAAAAGTAAAATGTATGTTCGTTACAACCAATGAATGCTTTGTAAAGTACGGTATTTTATTAATTGAACGTGTATAAAGAAATGCAATGTATTTTGTTTTTCATTATAACAGTTTAACTGTCCAATTTTTACGTCCATTTTCTGTATGGATACATGAAAATTTCATTTTAAAAAGGATTCCTTCCAGAGCCTCTATCTATATTGCATTTTAATTGGCATCACTTGATATAAAGAGTGTAGTCCTGATATAATGATGTAGGTAAAAACTATTAAAATGAGGCTTAAATCGAAATAATCATAATTATAATGAGCCTTTTAATGAGTCCTTTGCTTTGGTAAACAAATCATCCAATGACTTCTTCTGGATTGGACAAGGCAAAAAAGAGTGTCAGACTCTTACTGACTAAAAATCACCCCATTGTTACTCCTGCTTTTCAAATCGGAGCCCCGGAAACCCGGTAGGCGCTAAGCAGTTCGCAGCTCCAGATGAGCTGACTTGGGTGTAAGGCTCACTTTTTATTCCACAGGAACTCGTTTTAACAAAATCTCCCGTACTAATCAAATCTAACAAAGCATAAACCGAGAAATTTTTCATCACTATTTGAAAGAAATTCTAGAAACACAGCTGGCCTATAAAGTTAAACACACAAGTCCCATTCATTCTCAGAGGCTGAACGAAGACACGGTTCGTTTTATTATACCTTCGCAATATTTCCTATCAGCTCAACACCCTTATTCTATCCGGACTTGGAGATTTGCCGGGATCCAATATATCATTTGCAATACCGATATTTCTCGAGATTTTGAAATATTTCCACCGATACAGTTAAATTATGAGTGAGTTTAAGTTTGCATTTATTATACTGCATTATTATTTTATGGCGGACTTATAAGATAGATGTCGCTTTGTCTTAGCAGTTGTAAGAAGGTTCGGTTGTTTGGTGTCTGGAAAAAGGTGTGTGTAAGTTGAAAAATGTAAGTGTGATAATTAACGATTATTTAGCTTTTATTTTCGGAAGTTTGCCTAACATAAAGAATCTTTCATGTGTAGTGAGTCAGGGAACAGATTGTGGACCACACAACAAATTGTTCCGTATAAAAAGACTGATTACTGTTGATGAAGCGAAAGAAGTATGTAAGATTCGTAGCAATAGGCGTTCCACTGTCTCTGTCTGCCCCCTTGGGAGACAGGCGTGACGATATGCATGTAAATATTAATAGAATACGGGTCAAGTTAAGCATCAGCTGGTTACACAACCACTATGCAAACCGTGCAGTTAAATCAGCTTTCAAATACTCCCATAACAAACTGTATCAAAAGAAATACCCTATCTTGATTGTTTTGAAATTGTCACTTAGTATGAGTATCATGGCCGACCAACAATGAATCGTGATTCCGTTTCAAAAACTTCAATGTAGGAACAATATCATCTTTATATATTTTATACTCGTCACGTAGAAAACTCGAGTAAAACATCATTTTACAGTTCATTGTTCCGTTAGTTTGCTTTTGTAATTAAAACTGGTATTCTAACCGAGCAATGTACATTGTACATTTGTTTCTTTCGCCGTCTTCCAAATGAGTTTTCCTATCTTTGCATTTTGTGGTGCAAGTGTTTTGGTTGTGGGTAATCTGGTAGATTTATAGATTGCATATTCTTATTTCGTCTCGGCAGAGATTCTAGTCCAATAGAAGTTCATAAACACATTTTTAGGGTTTTGTAGCCACATGGCATAAATGGAGCTCTTATCAATTCGTCATGTCTGTCTGTCTATCCGTTTATATAGTTTAAATTTCGTTTTCTAATTCAATTGGACAATATTGATTCTTATCGAAATAACAAAAGATAATTCTCATTCCCAACAATAAATCATCTTTTGTTAAAGTAACGTAATTTTCTATTTACTTCCACAATCAATCAATAAATAGAAAACTGTTCATAAATCATTCATAAGCGTAGAACCAACTGACCGTTTTCATTCATTTTAATGTCGAAATCGAACGTTTGATGTTCTTATCAAAATTCTGTAAGAAAACACAAAAAGTGAAAAGTGTAATAATCATAAGGAAAATAGTAGGGAAGGTAGCGGCCACACGAACGGGTGAGGAATAAATTTGAGAAAAGAACAATGAAAAAATCGCCGGACATAAATTATAGCGCGAAAATGAATAATGGCCTTCTCACGAAGTATTGAGAGTGCTACGAGAGATCGTACAAAAATATAACGAAAAAAATATGGCCGTCCAAGCTGAGAGCAATGGATAGCTTTGTTCAAATAGTGTAGTGCAAAGAGATAGATGTTAAATAGTCATTGTGTGACAAAGGAAAGTGAGCTTTATTGACCTAAAAAGAAGACACTTTTACATTTAAGCTTTATTATTTAGCACTAATTTCAACATGATCGTAACTTAACGTCTAGAAGTTATATTTTGAACCTATGAATGGTTGATTATTTACACTTATAATATAGAGTAATAAAGGGTAATAATGAGGAACTTCATTCTAAAAAACTTAACAAAAAAACGTAGAAACTCATTACATTTATTACATTTGAAGAAAATCTTCCCTGTCCAATAAACAGAATGAGATACGAAACACTCCACAATACATAAAAACAAGAAGAAAAATACATTTCATTTGGAGCACGGTCCGTGAAAATAAGCAACTGCTTCAATTCAACGTATGCAACACTCAAGTCCATGCAATTTCCACTGAATAGGGCAACCATTCATCTTATTTTACGGACAACGACCTACATTGGACTTGAGAAATGTGGCTATTCTGAACTAGCCAGACCAATTGTGTGCCCCGGATCGAATTCAGAAGCTTGAATGATGACTATCATTTTTGTTCGTGGTTGAAGGCTAGACGAGATGGACTAAGAGATAGGGAGATTTAGATGTTAGGCTATTGATATTTTATGGACAATCGTTTAGTATTTGGGTGTGATGAACATTTGGCTGCGAAAAATGAATTGTTCGTACTGAATGAACACGCCTTCTACGCCTGTGGAAGGTTATTTATTCAATAAGTACAAAGAATTTGTGGTACCTTGAATAAAACATCTAAGTAAACTAACGTGAAACAACGTTTCCTTGTGTTTTATTGTGTGAGTAAAGTTATCGGAGGCTCAATCTCCCTTAAAAGCCGACAACAACGGGCGACTAGATCTGATGGCTCGCCACATGTGGTCATTCTGCTCATATACCCTCTTACCCCAGTAGCAACAGCTTAGAAATGGATCCCAGAATGAAGAACCAGAAAAAGTAAAAGAGTACCGAAGTAATGGAGTAGAAATAAACTGAGACCACAACGACGTGATTACATTCATTCCCTCAGCTGCATTTTTGCATCTTCAAAATCCACATTTTAATCAAATCTTAATACTCGCCAAGGAATATTATATCGTTCGAGTGAGCTCAGAGATATTCAGCACTCCTCTTATTTTGCCTCGTTGCGTCGAAGCAGCGACGGTAATGTGCGCTTATTTTTAAGTCTATTACAAAAGCTGTGCTTGAAAATCTGCTTTAAGTTCTACAGCATAAAGTGCACTGGTTACATTATTATTAGTACCGTTTATAGCTAAAATTGTTGTTTTTATGCTTAGTAGTTATGCTAAGGAGTGTTTTCATGTATTCTTGTTGAGTTGCTTGAGAAGTATTTGAGAAATCTGTTTCTTTTCAAAAGTAGCAGAGTAATGTTTATTTACTATCTAATTTTGCTCTCTAAAATGTTTATGATGATGTCTCTTTAAGTGACACTGTAGCTTTACAGAATAGGTCGGGAGTATAGTGTTTTAAACAGATACATTTCAAATTATCACTAGAATTATTTAATAAAATCAAAAAAAATATATATTAGAATTAAAACTTCTAAATATTTTTTTGTCATCAGTACTCAAGCTCGGATCAAAACAAAAAACGAATAGATTCCCATTGAAGATCGTCAATAAATCTGAGTCAGTATTTAATATAACTGTCTTTAGATATCGAGGCCAGTGTTTCTTTT
Source organism: Spodoptera frugiperda (assembly GCF_023101765.2). Taxonomy (NCBI): domain Eukaryota; kingdom Metazoa; phylum Arthropoda; class Insecta; order Lepidoptera; family Noctuidae; genus Spodoptera; species Spodoptera frugiperda. The sequence goes on along the minus strand of NC_064223.1, from coordinate 13,084,862 downwards.
ATTTCTTATCCGTTTGTTCCGGTACAGCACAAAGACTAATGAAGAGATATTAATAATGTTCTCTTTGTCTGTAAACAACTTGAAAAACAAAGGAATAAAGAAAAAATCGTAAATGAAGAGGCTAGTGAGCTCCGTCTTCATTTTGATGTTTTTATTTCATTATTTTTTTTTGTGTTTTTTTTCTTCATCTTGTAAATATTTTTGAATTTATTCTAGACCCTTCGTGTTTATACGGCGAATTAGCTTCTTTTGCCAACAAAATTAGTCTTTTTATAACAATCTCTTATTGTTAGTCGGGATGGAAATTTTTAGTAGGTACAGAGGTTGGCATTTATTTTATATTCAATGAAAACAATAAACTGATTGTTGATGTAGAATTTTTAGACAATTACTTAAGAAAAGAAAAACATTAAGGCCTTGATTTACTGTCTTAGAATTAGTTTAACTGATAGACAATATTATGATGTAAGTTCTATAATATGTATCTTAAAAATGTTCCCACTTAACCAGGCATTTCACAAAACAGGCCATTACAAAAAATCTCATCAATCATTCACACAAACATTCTAATTAAATTACAAACAAAATTTGAATGAGAGTAATAAATAAAACGAACACCCTCGCCCCATGTCTAAGCTGAACACATTCCACAAAAAAATAACACGACATCTCCAACGCATTTACCAAAAGAAAAAATAAACGTACAAATCTCTGTAAGTGACATTTTTACATCCATACATTTTACTCTCATTTCGCATTGTGCTGAGATGCTCCTAGCCGAGCCAGCATAGAAATGGTTATTCTTTAACAAAACGTGAATGTAATTTAGTTTTTTAAAAGCGCCGTCTTGCAGAAGAGCTCTAAGATTCCTTAATTTTATAGAGAACGTTTCTGAAGACGATCTCCTGTTTTTGAAAATGGTTCTTTCCTAATTAAGGTGAGATGCATTCTGTTCAATAGATAAAGCTTTTTAGCAAAACGGGGTTATTCCTGTTGATTTTCTTCTCTGATTTAGTTAGGATAATGTTTTTATAAAGACAAAGGGATTGGCTAAGTAATTTACTCTTCAGCGTCAAGTATTTGCAGATGGTTTTGTGCCAAATTCTCGTTTCTTTTATCTTGAAGTGATCAAAATTTTCTGGTGTTTATTGTATAGCGATCTAGGTTTCTTCCGTGTGTTGATCGCCAAAATAGCTGTAGGTATGACATAGGCATTAATTTCAAATTAAGAGAAGTATTATTTTTGCTTGATAAAAAAGTTAATATAGTAAATAAACGACATTAAAGAGATAAAATAAATACGCTTTAAAGACACCTCTTACTGCAGTGAACGACAGACCATTTTATTTTTAAGTTGACAGATTCAACAAAGGCTTTTGACAATGTTGAGCATTTGTAAAATATTCACACGATTGCGCTGGGATTCAAACGTAAATGGTTGGTATGTGTTTCTATTATACATTAGGAAATGTCCTGTCTACATAAAATATGGCAGCGGAAAAGCAATTTGAGTGTAATGTTGGGAACGAGAAAAAGTAAAAATAAAATTTTAAATCTTTTAGTTTGTTCTACGTTCTTATTTGTTGCTTTATTTTAGCTAGAATAGGAACATTCATACGTAATTGTATTGTTGATTGGTTTAACTTGTTTTCTTTGTTAATTAACTTAAATCTATTTTATTCAATTAGGACTGAATTGTTGGACAACGAATGCCTCTTTGTTTCGAAGGATTTTAAGGTCATATACTTAAAACTACGAAACTACTAGCTGGATACTGTACTACTTACGTTTCTATACTATCTTCTTATTACAATAAATACGTTTTCAAAATGCTATTATTAAGAATTACCACTACGGCCACAATGTTCCACGGGGGACATCCCTAATCGACTGTTTTCACACAATTGAAACTATCGCCGGCTCTGTCCTGAGCTTCAAGACTTTCTACCGCGTTCCGACTTTACATTTTATTTCCATTTCGACAAGGAAATTTAAGAAAAATATTCTGGTTTCGTCCATGAATGTTGTGTTTATGTAGTCAGTTGAAAGTTTTTCGTGAAAATACTAGGATACTCTGTTCCATTGGTATAGAGCTTGAGACGATTTCGTTACTAAGCGATTCTGATTTGCAGTACAACTTAATTCTTGTCACTAATTGAACGTTCTATAATTTTATGCTTAACAGTTAAGCTCAATATAAATGGTTACAGTGACAAAATTCCAAATACTGAACCGAATATAAATCAAAAATAATTTACAATCATACCTATCTATTATATCAGCCAGTTTGTTTCCGAAATCACCATTTCGATTTTTTCGAATACATAAATACATATTCTAACCGTCAACAAAACTCTTGATTTCAATATACGTATTCGCATCATCGGAAAGTTTTCCTATAAAGGCGGTGTACACGTGTACAAACTATTTGTGCTCGCGAAAATTGAAGCGTGTCTACACGGAGAGAGATTTCCCTTGTGAGTACTTCACTTTAAAACGTTGACGATGCTTCGTTGTTTGACGTTCGAGATTCTGATGGACAAACAAGGTTAAGTGCTCCAACAAATTAGGAACGTGAAAACGTTATTCTTGTACTTTATGTTGATGGGGATTGAGATTATTTTTGAAAGACACTGTAAGTTCTTTTTCGTAGAGTTTGCTAGTAAAATTGTGTGAGGGATTTTTATCGATGATTTTTTTTTTGTTGTATAAGACAATAAAGTCTTAAATTATGGACTATTTTTAATAAATTTGACATTGACGACGAATAGTCTGTTCTAAGCTAGTTTTTTTTTATGGCTTAAACCGATAAACGTGCATACGGATCACCTGGAGGCAAGCAATTGCTACCACCTATGGACACTTGAAACACCAGAGGCATTACAAGTGCGTTGCCGACCTTTTGGGGTTAGGAATTTAAAGGTTGTTGGGGAATCGGGGATTAAGAAGGGGGTAATAGGGCCTCCGGTAACCTCACTCACACAACGAAACACAACGCAAGCGTTGGTACACGTCGGTTTTCTGTGAGGCCGTGGTATCACACCGGACAAACCGGCCAGTTCGTGCCGAAGCATGGTTCTCCCACACTTAAATACTCATATATTTCTCAAAGTTCTAAAATAACGTTAAAATTGATTTAAAGAATAACTGAGTGAATTTGTTTCAGGTCTATTATTCCACAGAGCAGTGCTGATGTCGGGGTCAGGCTTAAGTCCGTGGTCGCTCGTCGCTGATCCAAGCAAGTACGCAGCAATTGTCGCTACACATGCAAACTGTTCACCTGGTGAGTGCTAGTTATATTGGTCACTTAACTAAATTATCACCTAGCCATTGTATTTAGAGCTCTCAAGTACAACTATGACCATTTTTTTATTAGTAATGCCATTTTGTGAAAATTTATTGATTAGTTCTGTTTCAAATGATGTACCTACCTATTGTAGAATTAGATTATGTTCTAAAATGTAAAAAAAAAAGCAAATGTCCTTACACTACATAAAATCATGATTTCTGATGAATCATACCTGATTGAACATGGTAACTAAACAAACAACACACGTAACTTCACGCCTGTTTCCCATGGGAATAGGCTCAGATTATGAATCACCAATTGCTACGAATCTTACGTATGTAAAATTCTCTTTCGCTTCATCAACGGTCATCAGTATTTTTATACATGCTCGTCACTTAAGAGTACTTTTAATTTGACCCTTTCTTAATATAAGGAACGAACAATTAATCATACATTTCACCAGTCAGTTTGTTCAAAAGTATCGTAACCACAACACTAAGCTATCGTAATTGACCTAGAACATTCTAAACTTGCATACGCAATACAGTAACTTGTTGTTAAGCGAACTGCCCGAGTATTGGGGCATCAAGCTTGGCTTGGATCCAATATAACGCACGTGGTGCATCTGAATAGGCGACACACTTCATGTTACCGCCTTTGTAAAGTCTGATAGTCATCCCAAAGTGAGAGCTGATAGTCAGGTATGCCGTTGGATGATGTAAACGAATATGTGGTTTAATTTAACGGGTATATGGTTTATTGTTGTGTGAGTTATTTGGTGGCTAGGGTGTTTTGTTTTATGTAACTTTATGTATGCAATCACCAATTCGTAGATTATTTCTAGGATTTTTTCATTTTTTGTTACACCAATTCGTGACACAATGAAGTGTTTACGTCAGCTGAAGAACCATGAACTCTAATACTAAATGTAAAAGACTTTTAGCGACACATGGTCAAATAACAGATGACAAAAGTCGCACATAGACGATCGACAAGCAATACAACGGATGACGTTATAAGTCCTATATCGCACATAATATAAAGTTTACATACGAATATACATGGATAGAAAATCGCAAAAACAACTGTTCATCACACATCACCTCGCCTGGTCGAAAGATTCTCCTTTTCTTAGGGAACTTTACTCACGGTTTACTAAAGAAGAAAAATATTAATAGTGAAACTTAAAAACATTCCTCCTTCAGTATGCCAGTCAGCAATGCTGCAAGGTATTCTCATGAAAACAAAGGTACAAAGAAAGCTTCCAGTTAAAAACAGTGCATTCCGAACTGAATAATTTTAAACCAGAGACGGCTATCTTTGAAACATAATAATCATTGTTTCATAAATTCCAAACCAAATAAATAGTTTTAAAAAGATTAATCATAACTCACTGTCTCGTTGGCCTAGTGGTTGCAAGTGACCAAGTGGTTGCAAGTGTGACTGCCAGGCAAGGGGTCTCGGGTTCGATTCCCGGATCGGGCGAAGTATTACTGGGCTTTTTTCGGTTTTTCGAAATTTTCTTAGTTGTAGCACGGAGTCTGGAAATGTGCCCGGTATATGGCAATAGGCTCACCACCTATTACATGGGACTTACAAAAATTGTGAAATGTGGGAGTACATTGGCATTATGTGCCATAACGTGCACCTCTGCCTACCCCCCTGGGATTAAAGGCGTGACGTTATAAAAAAAAAATCATAACTCACCGTCATTTTAACCAATATAAATGTTGCTTAAGCGAAAAGAAATGTAGTCTAAGAATCTATAAGTAAGAAACGTAATCATGAAAAACTAGCTTCTGACAACGGCTTAGCCTAAATTCCTGTGGGATATAAAGTATCCTATAACTCAAGTCAGCTCATACTATGTCTTTATACCAAACATCCAAATCCGTTCAGTAGTTTCAGCGTGATTGACAGAAAAACATCCAAACAAATAATAAACTTTCACATTTATAATTCTTGCTCGTTCTTCTTCATAGGAACCTACACTTTAGAATGAGCAAATAGCTTCACTAGAGGACTGACTGACAGACACAAATTATGATTTTTTAACATTGTAATATTTGCTTTGACGCTCAAAAGTGCCTTCCCGGTCTATTTGAAATAAATAATGTTGACTTTGAATTTAATATTATCGTCATCAAGAATAAAAAACAATGAGACATCAAATATACAACAAAACAATTACTTTAAGAAAAGACAATCAAAAATAGCCCTTAAACACACTCAGAACACTCGAAACCACGTCAAACATTGAGCTTACTGTGACACAGAATCGCGCTGCATTCGAGTCAGTAGTGGAATTAAGAGCTATGTGTGTCCAGCCTTTGGTTCCGACACTGAGGTGAATACTGACAATCAAGTGACACCGAGAGACTAGTGCCAAATGCTCACAACACCTGCTCAGGACAATAGACTGGGTTCTAGTTAATTTGTAACGTCCCTCTGTAGTTTTAATGTTATATGGTATTATGTGTATTATGAGATTATAATATGTGTATTAGTACCAAACGTATTGTGTTTGGTGTAGATTTTTTTATTCGACAAAAACTAATGCTTGACTACATCCCACCTGATGGTAAGTAGTGATGTAATCGTTGATAATAATAATATTGTAAAAATGTTTAAGAAGAAATGGCTGACTCATTTGTATTTGTAGTATTCAAATATACGATATTTGGATAAGGTCGCTTTTACAGTGCCATCCTTAAGAAAGTATCAAAAACGAGATGATTGTTTGGGTTATCTAATAATATGAAACATAAAATAACTGTTCATTAACCTGTATCCCCATTACAACAAAACTCAACAAAATTTAAAGTGAGTATACAAAGCACAATAAAATGCCCCAAACTGTGTATCTCAAAAGAGTTTCAACTTTATAACCAAACAATAACGTTGAAAACACAAGTACACCTTGTGAAACATGTCATAACAGAAATTATACTAGGAGAGTTATTAGAAGCTCTAGATACATTATATAATGACTAACAGAATAATATTGTCCCCAGAACTAACGCCGCCTTTGTTACTCCGGTGTTTGCGGGAGCGGCCGCTAGAGGCGCTGCTGTCTGCGCCGGTACAAGCTCCAGACTTTGCTTATGCCTTCGGGCCTAGCGTCGACGGTGTTGTTATAGGTACAGTATACTATGCTTACTAAGAGACATTATGTTATGTTCCTTTACAAAAGTTATGTGATTATTAAGACTAGTTATTATTAGAACTTGAGACGGGATATTTACCATGTTTATTTAAGTCTCTGAATCAAAAAGTAAAGTGTGATTTGTCTACTCATAAACATCCACCCGCATCTACTCCAGTTCATCCGTGATCATGGCGCTTGCAACAGTGCCGAAATATCAAAAACTCAGAGACTTAAATACATACTTTTTGTCTGGACTTTTAAAGAGACTATGACTCAGAGAGTTTGTTTCGGCATTTCTTCTCAGAGTAGTCGGATAGGAAATGCCGGCCTCATCTAGCTATTTGAAATATTGACGTGTAAAAGTGTTATTTTATAATCTATTTACAGAAATAAATATCATTATCATTTATCATGGTAAATATCCCGTCTCAAGTTCTAATGATAGTATTAGTGACCATTTCAGTTTAAAAGATATTTGGTAAAACTTACAATGCCGTAATAATTTTAAGGTGTAAATGAATGATTAAATCTTCTGAATAACAATTATATATTATGTGGATGCAATAATAAAGGTAAGCTATTCAACTTAGGTACAAAATAATTCATAGCGTCTGTTGAAAAGGATACGCGTATCAGGTTTTCAAATTTCTCAGAAATAGCACGAAGTTTGGCAACACCCCTGTACTAACTAATGCATAGAATTCATAACATACTGTGCCAAAAGGAGCGCAATATTTAGGCACATAATTTTTTTCTAACATCCAAAGTCTCAAGTATTCACATCAAGCTCGAGTCGTTATTTATCGTCTTCCATAAAAGGAATAGTCGGGCAATGACTTACTTTCATTCCATCCCCAATAACTTCACATAAAATATTTGTGTCAACATAAATAAATATTATACTATTGACAAGTAATTTCAAAAGAAAAACTCATTTCCAAATACATTTCCCAATAAATATACAAAGACGTCTCCAGCAGAATCGCCGTTTTATTACATCAATCGTAAGCCTTCAATAAAGTTGTGTTGTAACAACGCCATTATTGTATAAGCAAGAAATACTATTCTCGATTGAAGTACGGACGAGAGAAAAATATAAAATGTACACTACAGAGGTCACAAACAAGTGTAACTAAGATAAATGACGAAATCGAACTCGGCCGTTGGATTTTTTTTAAGAAACTTTGCCTCACAATCAGATTTTCTCCTAAATCGTGAGTTCTTCTAACAAACCATACAAGTTTACATATACAATACAACATTCAGACTCAGAACAACAATTTGTAAATCACATAAAGTGTTATTCCGTACGGGAATTGCACCCGCGACGTGTTGCGCGGCAGCCAGTTGCCCAGCCACCATGCCAACGGTACTGTCAGGAGTTCAAAAGAACCTTTATAATGTGAACTTGATCGTGTTTTACTATGAATTAATATTCCCACAAAATTGTGTCTTGCCTACCACAGAATCAAACTTGATGTCCAAAACGAGGTTTCTTCAAAAAATAACGAACAAAAATCCTTATTAGCTGCGTCTCCTCAAACAATAATCTACTGATATCTTCTATTACAAAGAAACCAATATCAAAGACAAAAATGTGTGATATTTTCTACTAAAACATCCTGAGAATTTTCTTAATTCAATAAAGAAAAAGTGTGATTATTATTTCTTCGAAGGTATTAATTGGAAAGACAAAGAAAAGCATTATGAACGTCTTATATTTAGGGACTAATAATGTTATCTCATTTATGATAATAATAACGATGCCAGTGTTCTCGACAGAAAAGACTTATTGGATTAATTTGACATCCATTTTTGCTATAGGACCCTAACTAAATAAAAATCTTTCAAGGTCCGTTCCAGAATTACATTTAGGTTACGTCTCGTCTCAATTTGATTGGCTGGCGCCCAAATAGTTAGCCAATACATTTCGGTCTGATGGCAAAAAAAGAAAACTAATTATGGAAAAGGTCTTAGCTACCTCTGAAACTTGGATTGTAGATAAATATTTCGGGAATACAAAAGTTGACGTTTATTACTTGTCTATTCATAGTCTGTATCTTCTATTCTGATGTGTAATACTTATTCCAATTCATAAATCTTTCCGTCAAACGCCACGGTCGTAGTTTCTTTAATCATTTTATTTTTCCTTTTCTTAATTATCACTGTTCTATTGTTCGTCTCGAGTCTGTGGACGGTGCTTTTACAAATCTTCTGAGAAACCAACATCTGCTAAGAACTGAGGAATTAAAGCGGAGATTTGTTGCAATTCATTTAGATGACCCGAGTGCTTCTGTAAATGCGCATTGCGATTTTCTTGGAAGAGAAATAAACAAAAGGTAGAAAGCAGGTATTTATTTCAACCGTTCAAAAGGTTCTTTAAGTGTACTTTTTACACTGTTTCTTTGATCTACAAGCAGTACGATGAACACTGAGTTTTTAAAGTAGACAATGTATTGTTAAGTTTGTAGCTAAATGGCCATTTCATTAGCGCAGACTCCTTAATCAAAAACAGTTGGATTTAATACTATTTTAGTATCTACTTCTAATTAAGTTCACGTTGAGTACTTAAACAAACGTGACTTAATTCCATTTGTTTTATTCTCTTCGCCTTTAATCTTGTCTTATGATTGTTTATTGAGAGTTCAGGCTTAATATTAACGAAATAAGGACACCGATCTAGTATAAGTGCTTGGGAAAATATTAATAATCAGTTTAATGGTTGTCTTAATAGCAGTTTTATCTGTTTGCTATTTACATATTTACTGTTATTATTATAAGTACAGTTCTAAGTGTTTATTAAACGCTGAATGATAACTACGTAAATTTTTCTCACCTAATATTTTTGTCTAATTGCCCCCAGAAGCTTGAATAGAGTTGGGCAGAGTATTATTGGATTTTAAAAGTAAAAATGTTGGTCAGTTTCTATAAGGCGCTAATTAGCCTTTGCATGGCTACTTTCTATGTAATACATTACCTATAATTTGGAGGTACTTACGTATAATTTTCGGAGTAGGTCTTCAAATTATACCATACGTATGAGACCAGCCAAATAAAATAAACCCAAATAAATGTACCTTACGTTATACACTAATAAATATACTTTATGTTATATTTATGTTACATATGTTTACGTTATATTTATTTGCGTTTGTGTGGGTTAATTATTTACATTCCTCCGACTGCAACGCTCAACTTCTCTTTCTAAACTTTCAATTAAAACAGTAAACACTAGGACTTCATGAAGTGCAGTCACCGTAGCCCAAACACGAGACATAAATCCACAAAAGTTTCCGTGTTTTCACATCGGCATTCTACCGTCTCGTCCACCCGCTGTTATTAAATTGTCTCTGAGAACTTTTCTCATCTCGTGTTCTTCGAGCGTCAACGTTTTCTGTTTGCACACTTTGTTGAACAGGGATTTTTTTTTCTTACGTTGATCTCCGCTCTTTGTTATGTCGCACAATTAATGGCTGTTTCTATCTCCTTTACTCTTTATGTAAGTCGGCTTTGATAATTTTAAGTTTTGTTAAGTTTACGTTACTTTGCGACGTCTTCTACAAAGTGGTGTAGATTTCTAAGGAATTAATCTTAGCTGGTTTGTTGAAGATACGTATAGAGGTGTTAACACTTTTTTCTTTATTGCAAATGAAGCTAAATATGTAGACAGTAATATTATTAAGTTCAATGGGCCGGCTCGATCGGAGTGATACCACGGCCTCACAGAAAACCGACGTGAAACAACGCTTGCGTTGGGTTTCGTGGTTTGAGTGAGGTTACCCGAGGCCCAATTCCCGCCTTCCCTATCTTCCCAATCCCCGATTCCCGAACAACAACCCTTAAATTCCTAACCCCCAAAAAACCGGCAACGCACTTGTATCGCCTCTGGTGTTTCAAGTGTCCATGGGCGGCGGCGATTGCTTACCATCAGGTGATACGCCTGCTAGTTTACGCTGCGTGTTTCATAAAAAAAATACAAATCGACGTTGTTCTCTAACCAATATTTCTTTTTTCTACCTCCAATCGAAAGTATCATTTAAAAACATTAAATACACAGGAAGATCAAGATAGCTGTCTTGGTCTTCCTGTGTATAATACAAACGTGTCTCTATCTCAACAGACACCGGTGATCTGCTAGTGAACCCTGAGAATGGCTACGAGTGGGGAGGGCAGACAGTTGCGCATGCGCCGCTCGGCAAGCAAGCGCAGAACGCCATCAACATCATCAACGCTGTACTCATGAGAAAGAGCGCCGTCGCGCAACTTACTAAGTATGTATCCTGTTTCCATAGTCTTACTACAACATATTTATAAAATTTAAGTATTTGGACGCTATATATTCCTATTGAAATTTCTTCTTGTAGTCTGAGAACACTTTTATTTTTTATGTTGTTTTTCTTATTTTGTTGTGTACATTATTTTTTAGTCTATTATTTTTTATGAAAGACATTTTAGACATTAGAAATTATTGTGTTTTCTAAACCTAATACCAAAAAATAATTCCCTTTTTTTGGGTGATATATTAGTTAAACATTATTGGTTTCAAATCAAATAGTAATCCATTGATTTCTTTCCCAGATACGACCTGATGTTAGGAGTAACAAAAGCAGAAGCTTATTTCGCCTTCAGCGGAGATGATGTCCAGTATGGAATCGAGGCTGACAGGAGATCCAAGATCTTGAAGTCCTTCGTCAGGAACACCTATAGCTATCATCTTTCTGAGATCCTTGCAACTATAATCAATGAATACACTGACTGGGAACGGCCTGTGCAACATCCAATTAATATAAGGTGAGTTATAAAATCTTAAAATTACTGTTTTTTCAGACGTTATTATAAATAGATGTTGATCCGTTTTGTATTTCAAACTAAGGTATGTATTGGGATTTTATATAATGGATTAGACTCAAAGTTACTATAATATGTCGTTCATACCATAACCAGAAAAAAATGAAAATAAAAATCATGGGATATTATTATTATTTAACTATGTAGTTATTGGCTTCACCACCATGATCAACTGAAACTAGTTTATCACTTTTTAACCTTCTCCAGACATTGCGACATAAAAATACCAAGCAAGCAAACAATCTTTGTATTCATAAGACAAATAAAACTCGATATAAGCAAATTAGAACTTAAAATTATACACAAGAAAGTTGTCTATTGCATGCAGACTTCAACAAAGTCTTTAGTTTCGTCGACAAAGTCAGATTTTGTCTTAAAATTGCAGACAAAGATAATATCTTGTTTAAGTGTGGGAGAGCCATGCTTCGGCACGAATGGGCCGGCTCGACCGGAGTGATACCACGGCCTCACAGAAAACCGACGTGAAACAACGCTTGCGTTGTGTTTCGTTGTGTGAGTGAGGTTACCGGAGGCCCAATTCCCCCTTCCCAATCTTCCCCATCCCCGATTCCCGAACAACAACCCTTAAATTCCTAACTCCCAAAAAGCCGGCAACGCACTTGTAACGCCTTTGGTGTTTCAAGTGTCCATGGGCGGCGGCGATTGCTTACCATCAGGTAATACGTCTGCTCGATTGCCGGCTTGTTCCATAAAAAAAAAAAAAAAAAAAATATCTTGGAAGTGCAGAGCTAAGTGTTGAACTGGACTAACTTCAGACTGTATTTAGAAACTGTTTAAAACTAAGCTTAGGGTGGGAGCTAGGTTTTGAAGAAACTTAGTACCTAACACATACAACGGAGGAAATGAAGACTTTGTTCTTTGGATTTGTGACCTTTTTATTTTTTGGAGCTATGTTATGTAGCTTGGATGTCGACTTTAGTATTTTTGTTAGTTCTTTAGAAAATGACTCGGGTATAACGGTGGTTGAGAGGTTAGGAGGCCAGCTTGACTGTTCTGTGACTCCTCTGGTGTTGCGAGTGTCCATAGGCGGCGCTGATGATCGCTACCCATCGGGTGACCCGTCTGGTCCTATGTCATCTATTCCAAAAAGCTTCAATAGTAAATCCAGAACCATGCATCGACATCCATAGCCCGTGAGAGTTCAGTACTGGACTTTGGACCTCCTTTAACCTGTAGAGGATTACATAAGAGTAATTTGCCATAATCTTCATAATTAGGCTTAGGATCGTTAGTTTATAAGGTTTATCAGAGCGCTGCTGCCTGGTATCTGCCTATGTGTACAGTCCCTCAGTTGCCACTTATGATACCCGCGGGAAGAATGGAGGTGGCGATAAAATATGTTTTCTACTCTACTGGCAACTCACAACTCCACCATGCATTAGCAGTCTCATATTCATCAACAAGAACTCAGTATTGATCGCAATAATTACCCTCGTTTTGACCTCTGCCGATGACCGAAATAAAAGAGAATGGAGCATCCATTTTTCCTGTTTCGATCAAGAATTAATTAATATTATCACTATTAGTATTTGCACCAGTCCCATTGGGAATAATTAACGAGGTATTGGACAGTAATTACAATTAATTGTTTAGTGACTACAGAACATATTATTATAATTGATTTGTGTCTTTGCTAATTTAATTAGAGGGGATGTAGCATGTTTGCTATTCTACGCGATATATAACACAATAATATATCTGTTATATCTTGAAAATATATACTGAGGTGTAATCTTTTCTCTTTAGTCGAGTTCTACAGTCTAGGCAAGAGAGGTAAACTACGCGGGTTGTTAAATTGTAATCAAAATTACTGTTAAATAGCAACACATAAGATTCAAAATTCCTGACACGGATTAAACATGAAAACACATTGATATTTTTAAAACGCTCTGATTAGGTTATAGCGCAGATTATATGGAAACATTGATACATGGCAATAAACTTACCCTTGCTAGTTAAGAATTAACTTGTAAGATTAATATGTGTTTTTCAACCAACTCCTTTGAATAACTTAACCAAATGGGTTTTGTGTATGCAATTACAATGTTGCATCATAGGAAGTTTAAACTACAAATCTATACTATAATATAATATTATAAAGCTGAAGAGTTTGTTTGTTTGTTTGAACGCGCTAATCTCAGGAACTACTGGTCCGATTTGAATAATTCTTTATGTGTTGGATAGCGCATTTATCGAGGAAGGTTATAGGCTAAATCATCACGATACGATCAATAGGCACCGAGCAGAGCGGGTGAAACCACGCGGAAGTAGCTAGTATCTTAATAAGGACATTACAACAACTGTATCTATTGTTACCAGGGATGAAACACTGGAAGCTCTCAGTGATGCTCAAGTAGTAGCCCCGATGGTGCTGACAGCAGACACACATTCAGCATTGCGCCGTAACTCCTACCTCTACGTGTTTGATTACCAGACGAAGTATGGAGACTATCCACAGGTGAGTACAAGCCAGAAATAGTTACCGTAGTTGAACATTTTCCAATATTCTGTTTACAGGGTGTGGTTTAGTTCTGATTATAATTGGAGTTGAATTTTGTGTTGATGAATAAACAAAGGTTATTGATATGGAAAATGAATTATTATTTGCTTGTTATTGTGCCTCTTGTTACATGAAGAAAGTATCAACGTTCACTTTGGTCAAAGCATATAAACGATTTTAGAATGTTCTGAATAAAATTTTGAAGTGTTTTGGATAATATTTAAGTAAACTACCGAAGGTCAATATGTGGTTAGGTAACATTCTCTAATGTCTCAAGATGGTCTGGAAATCTCTCGTAAAACTGTTCGTATCATTTGTTCTAAAACTATGTCAACAAACAGGTTCTAGTTTCATTCAAAGATTCGTGGCACGCCTTGAAGATCCAACATTATTTTAGCCTAATCTAATACTTACTGTTACCATAATTATTCCTACAAAATTATTGAAAATTCATCATTCACCTCAATACTTACTTTTAATACAATAAGTACACTTCAAAATAAATTGCAATACAAAACCTCAGTGTTGATATAAAGCCTCAGCTTTATTCACAATGTATTTATTTCACAACGATCCGTTTAATGAAATTTTCAGAACGATTTGTTCGACATAACTTATTTCATAGGAGTTCACCGAGCTATTAATTTGGCCTTGAACGGCTTACATTTAGCGCTAACGAACCAAAACTGGGCACCAACTGAATTTATGAAATTATTCAATTTAGTAAAAGTTTTGCATTACTTAGTATCCAGTATATTTAGTTCTTGAACTTGGGATGGATTAAGTTTCGTTGTTGAATAATTCAGTAAATCTACTAAAATCTTGAAGATCATAATTCAGAACAGGCTCGTTCTCCTACATCATGTGTCGGAACATTTGAAATTGGAACAAACATTTGTGTAGGCCATGCAAATATCGGTACCAACGAACTCACGGCCCTGAACACTGAAGGTGTACGTGCCGCGGAAGCATTTAGGTCATCTATCTTTAAAAAACTGCTGCACCACATCGCTGGAACAAAATATTGAGCTTTGATTTTTATAACTGAAATTGGTTTAACGTTAACATAAAATGTACAGCCAAATTACTAAATTACGTTACTCAGATATCATCAGATTGACGCGAAAATAAATGTTTTGCATGCAAATCCCACAAATAATTTATTTAAATGTTCCACGTAAATTGTTCAAAATTAACAGTTTTACCGCACAATTTGGACATCAATCCGCGATAACACCAGCTCGCTCTAATAATAGTTCACATTAACCTACTCATTAACACCGATACATCACACAACCAACATCAACCGCTTTCCGACAAACTGCTAACTATCCACATTTTGAGGAGCAATTACTATCTGACCATTTATTGTTGGCACCGAAACGTAACAATTCTAACCGAGTTGTAGGTCTATCTTAGTTGGTTGAGTTAGCGATGTTGCTGTTAATATGGAAGTGTGGAGTTACCTTGTTTGCAATATATGAGCTAACGAGGGCAATGAGGCGGCTTAAGGAACAATTTTGTGTATTGGGAATAGTGTTCTGAAGGTCTAACACAATAAAAGGCAACTTGCTAATGATACTGTTTGGTACAAATTCAACGTTATCCAGAACTGAGTAAACAAGAGCTATAAAATAATGTATTATAGGGGTTATGTTTGAATTGAATACCTCGTTTGTCTGCAGCGCCAAGGTTGTATCCACGGTGAAGAGTTGCCGTACGTGTTTGGTGCTCCACTAGTGGGCGGGCTGGCCCACTTTTCGAGGAACTATACGAAAGCTGAAGTAGCCCTTTCAGAATCCGTTATGCTATATTGGGGCAATTTCGCTAAAACCGGGTAAGTGGAGTTTTTATGGAATTGATTTTAGGTCTGCCTTTATTGCCGAAAACTTTTCAAGATCTAAAATATTTTATGTCCGAACAATCTCGAATAAATAATTTTCAATGTACCGAAGCGTTCTGAATTGTTCCAAAGTCACTGGGACAAACTTTGAATAAAGGGTCTTTGAAGAAACGTTGACCCTTTGTAGCCAGTCCTTGATAAAAGATTCAATTTCCATTGTATTTTATTTAGAGATCCCCAGAATTAAAGTATGTAGGCATACAACTAGATGAAACAATGTGTGAAAATCTTTTTACGCCTTTATCTAGACGTATTTTTAATCCCATTTTATGATCTTTTCTAAATTACATTTAAAAATCTAGTTATCATTTTTATTACAGCCTTTACATTGAACTTAAAAAGTGTTTTATTTCAAAAGGATTCGTTATTAATCTTTTGGTTTTTTTAGTACCACAATATTACGTTTTGATCCAAAAATAAATTTGTACTTTTCAACGCTTTTGGCAATGTTAATCCCAAATTTGAATTTGAATTGCCATTGTTAAGACCCTGGAGCTGGAAAACTACCAAGAAAATAAACTTTAAAAAATCTGAAACGTTAGACATCATCTAAATAGATTCTTTACTTGTCTAGGAATCCCAACGAAGCGCAGGAGAGTGATCCAATAAGGGCAGGTAGACAAGAAAGAGTGAGAATGAAGAATATAGAATGGACTGCGTACGAAGCAGTACACAAGAAGTATTTGAACATTGACACCAAAGCTAAATTGAAGAACCACTACAGAGCTCACAGGTATGTCTTATTACAAAAAGAAAAATTCAACGAATAATTTCAAAGCAGTTCCTGTAATATTTTTTCCTAGAGTACGAATCGTATTTCAATTTCTTTGAGAATACGATATTACTAAAATTTATTCAAGCTTTTTCCTTTTATAAAATCTTGTCGTGAACCTAATGTAATTGATGTGCTAAATTATTAAACAACATCGTTTTGCGATTATGGGTTTTCCATAATGTTGTAAGAAATTATTTTGTTAACAGGTTATCATTCTGGTTGAACTTAGTACCAGACCTGCACCGTCCTGGAGGTGAAGATGTGCCTCCATCACATCATCAGCTTGAGCATGAAGATGCTGCACTTCAACCTACGCTCAAGACATTTAGTCCACCATTCAAAAAGACTACCGATATGGTTATCACAGATACTGGTTTGGCGACTAAGATACCGGTGTTAGGAATCCTGAATATTACGTCTCCCTTGAATTTCAATATCATTGGAGTCAATACTCCTACACAAAGCACTGCCGCCACTGAAGTTCATAAAACTGACGCAACTACCGCGACTCCACCAGAAGATGGCTTCGCCGCATATTCTACTGCTCTTAGTGTAACTATAGCAATTGGATGTTCTTTGCTAATTTTGAATGTTCTAATATTTGCGGGTGTCTACTACCAACGAGACAAGACTAGAATGAATGGACAAGATGGTCACACAAATGGAGCTCATTTAAAAAAACGAGTGGAGAATGGCCAGATGCCGAACAACATTTGTGGTGACTTAGAGGGGGCATTGACTTACCAGACAAGTCTGAAGAATGACCCTGCTACAATTTTAAGCCATCATCATCATTCTCATCACCAATTACCACCCCCTGAATTCGCAGATCTTCCAAGCAATAACGTCGCTGGTATGGCGACTTTGCCTCGGGCGCCTCCTCCGCCAAAACTTGGGAAGAGTAATATAAATACTCTAGCAAGCGGGCAGCTCCAAGAGAACCAGCCCTTGCTATCAGCACATCAGATGCAGATGATCAACACGAGCACTCTGACGAAAAAGAACACGCAACTGAACGCGAAGTCGAACGTGACGATGGAGGAGTTGCGTGTGTGACGTCAGCGAGCATGACTGCAACGAGCCGGCAGTTGCAGCGACGTAGTTCATCATGACGAGATCGTGTGACTTGAGCCGGACCTTCTCAGGTGTGTTACAGATTATATATAGACATTTACTGTGCCACTTGAATCCAGAAGGTTATAAAATATTAAAGACTTTTATTCCAAGGACAATGTGAACTGAATCAGTGATTTTCTTCAAAAACTCGAATGTGAGATATTTGAATAAGTGACGTTCGTGATTATCATATCTAAGACGTTGGAGTGTAATATAGAGTGTTATTGGACGATTTATCGATGTATGTATAAAATGTTTGTAAATAGCGAAATAATTGTACATAGTTCGCAGCTCAGCCGCATATCCATCCTAATTACAATTATGATAATCTCAAAAATAATGAACTTAAAGTAAAGTAATAAAGATTAATCGTCGTTGTTCTCGCTCGGCTGTTGCAATTGTATGAATGCAAAGAAAGTTTCTTTTTAAAAGAATGGACATTGTTGCTCAGACGTTACTGTCAAGAGATTTATGTTCTAGAATATCTGACGTTGTAATAAGCTTATTTTCCAACCATTTGAGACAGCATTTTATTGTATTTAAGTGCAGCTATTTGCGTTAATACTTGCTATTAAGATGACTAAACACAATACTAAGATGATTGTCTAAAGCTCTACGATTGAAAAATGTATTTCGATTCTGTCGGAGCGTCGGCGCCGGCATTAAATGCGAGTCAGTGTATTTTATTAATAGTTCAAGCGGACAAATCTAAGAGAACAGAAGACCCTTTCGGAGGTCCTTTGATTCCAAATATAATTTTCCTTTGAACATCTCAAGTAATGAAATTTTGGCAATTTTCTTGTGATATTTTATAAAATTGTAACAGCCGATCGAATTTGGATTTAATATTGAATTTAAAAACTAGATACTTGAAGAATAAAGGGATACCAGTTTAATCTTCGCCGACCGTTTTGTCGAAGTTAGAAGCAATAATGGTTCTTCGAAAAAGTCAGTTTTTAAGCGATTTTAGTTTTTGATAGAAAAAAAAAGTTTTGCTGAAGAAACAGGTGGTCGTTATCTGAGATCTTCTTTGTTTACGACTATTTGAGTTTCATAATTTACTTTACTGTTTTACTTGTTGAAGTAAGGCACGAACATTGGATTTCTTTTTGCTTTCGCATTTCTAATTATTTAAATACCGTAAAACATGGCAACTTTACCATATTTTGGAACAAAAATCGAAATATATTTTTAACCATAAGACGCATAGAAACCAAAACTATATATTTAGAATTGTAGTCTATCTGGCTCACTTTACTGTAATCGTCATTATATACAAACGCTTACTTTAGCCGTAGTAAAGAAAAAACAACATGGGTAAAGATACCAAAGGAGAATGCTCAAAAAAACCCAGGCCCGGCGCAAACTATACGTATCTCAGTTTATCAGTATAAATGAGTAATGAAATGCTATATAGGTACCATCATCGAAAACGATGGCTAAATGTTGGAAATTGATATTTATTTTTTAGCATGGATTAATTTTTATAATTGTTTTGATTTATGAAACTAGTAATATCTTTTGTTTTATTGAGTTAATACGCTTCGTATACGCCGTGAGCATCAATTACAGATCACCCCCTCATCAATACAGCGTGATATAAGACGTTTTATATAGTAGAGGTAGTGGCAGAAATGCAATTGGCGAATATTATTGTTCATGCATACATGGGAAAAGGACGCTCGGTTGTTGTGCCCATGTGATGTCCATCATATACTACCTTGGGTGGGCAAGGCACCAAGATGGTTTTGCAAATCCCGCACTTTCACTACAAAACGTAATATAAGATGTAGAACTAAAATGATTGAACTTTGAATAATCTGATACATGATGTTTTGATAATGTATACATTTGTTTTAATACTTTCTACTCGTAATATCCTTTAAATATCATCATCATACCAGCCGAAATACGTCCACTGCTGATCGATTTAAATATAGTCCCTGACAAAAAACAAATAGCAATTTCCTACATTTAGCCATCGTTTTCGACGATGGTACCTATACGGGATTTTATTACACATTTATACTGATAAACTGAGATACAAATCGTTTGCGCCGGGCCTGGGTTTTTTTCCCATACTTCGTGAGCATTCTCCTTTTTGGCAACTTTACCAACGCGCCGTATTCATCGTGTATTGCATATTAAAGAGTTGTTGAGGTACAGAGGGCTTCATCTAGGACCTCTTCGTATTATAATGCAAACAATATGAGGAAATCTATAAAGATAACGGCTACACAGACAGTAGGTATAGTTGCCACGGGTTTCATCGTAATTTACATACAAATAATTTGTTACGCTCGGGGTTGTCAAAAAATGAGAAATTTTTTTATGACATGTATATTTAAAAAAAAATTAAAAACCTTAAACCTAAAGTAAAAAAAAGCATAAATATCTGACAAAAATATTGTTCCCTTTTAAACTAAATTAAGTTCTAAAATTTTAAGTATTTATGTTTAAAATTGTAAAAAAAGGCTACAAAATAATGTTTAATCTTTTGACTTTTTAATTTTTTGACTTCACTATCTCCATAGCTAATTTTAACATTACTTTCGTATACTTTTTATATTGTCTAGCTCCGAGTTTTCTGCGGTTTTGTTTCATGTGAGCCATTTTGGCTCTAAAACAAAAGGTATTATTAAATACATTATAACTTATTATCCAGGATGTTCACTATTATGCTGGGAAATTTAGGTATTCGAAAATGGTTACATACACACAAACAAGAAAAAAACATTTATTGCCAACCCTAACTATAGGCAAAGTTGCCACAAAGCAGGTCGTGGCAACTTTACCTAACCTGTGTCAACATTACCGAAGCGATTATTTATCAATAAATTAAAGAAAAAGCAATTGCTGACATTACAACAGTAATCCCAACTATATTATACATACAAGATCAAAATTTCACTCACCTGTGACAAATAATTTAGGCTCTGTGAGCACAATTTAGGAACTACTAACTTTTAGCACATTTTCACGCACTACACTGTAACGGCCATTACTGGCATAATAGCAGTCTTACGTCTACGCAAAATATAGTAAATATTTCCTTTTAAAGTCTAAAAAATAATACTATTACAAAACAGAATTCTAGTGGGTAGATTTTTAGATAAATGAGTTTATACCGAATACCTATAGTATGGTAAAGTTGCCAAGGGTCTGGTAAAGTTGCCATAGTTTACCGGTAGTTATATTCTTATTCTTTCTGGGGGAAAGGTGATGCGATATTATCTTTATTTTTGTTTCAAATGTTTCTTCAGCAAACGAATTATTTTTAGTTTTCAACATAGATGGACCAATAGTGTTTGTAAATATGTAAATAAATTTAGGAGACGGTATAACAGGTTGTATGACATCCTTTCTGTTGAAATTCAAAACACGACTGATCCTCCTTACTTTTGTTAATAAAAAATAATGGATACACTAAATTGATAATGTAATTTAATTATTGTTATTGTAAACCGTTTTTATTTAGTATCGAGAGTCAGTAATTATGTTTTGTTTGTATTAATATCAAATGTCCTTCTGTATGCAAAAGCACAAATTTCGTTGTTGGGTAAAGGAAGTAAGTGTATTTATAGATATCAATAAAGTCTGTACAAAGACTTCATTATAAAGTACTCACCGGAATACAGACTAAAAATTTTAATAAAATAATATCTAAAAAAATATCTTCTTTGTTTCATTTCAATCCAAAATGAAGTTTACCAATTTATCGCGGTACTCAATGTAATTTACTAGTTACTCAACCCAGTCCTTAGTAATTGTTTTCGGAACAAAATCATTACTAAGGAATAGTTTAAGTAATTGTTATAAGTCTCAGAGTACGAAATCGACAGTGAGTTATCAGAAAGCATAATGAAAAATCTGACTACATTTTCGCATCTATGTTACTAGAGGTAACTAAAAGTGCGATAAGCACTAGAAATGAGAATATATAAAATATCGTCTGGCCATTCTGTATACATAATTTTAATAATTATAATCAATAATCAACAAATATCTTCGCCACTGCTAGTATTTCTACAAAAAATCCCATGAACTCTACATGAAATCCAATTTTTTTCTAATCCTTACTACCTACCCACTATTGCCCACTTCATAGCACACAAAAAAAAAATTAGGTAAAAATCCTCACTCATTTACGTAAAGTTTTAAAAATTAAACGTCACCCGTTCTCTAGAAGACACCACGAAGGAGTAACAAAACGTGAAATAACAGTAAAAATGGCCGCTTATTTTTTTAGTGTTAAGGTTTAAACGTGTACGGGGCTCCCGACACTCGAGCTAGCTCCGAGCAAAATCCTTCTTATAACAAAGCTCTTTAATATAACAGGAAAATATTTAGTGGCGCACCGTCTCAAGAAAAACGCGTTAAAGTTAAACGTAGATGAAAATGGAGGTAAAAACTTAATTGAATTGAAACCACTTTCACGGACGAAATCTCGCGTTGTTTTCGTTTTATGATTTGTAAGCAACGCGCAAGTACTTCGCGTTTGAGGCTGGAATTAATAATGTTGAAGTTGTTAGAAGAATATTGAGTTCATATTTATGAGTAGGTACGTGTATTTAGATTAGGGTGTAAGTACGAGAAACAATTTCTTTGGTTTTTAGCTTCTGTCAGTGCAATTAGAGATCAAAAGTAAGTCATATTCTGCATTTTATTTTTTAACGACTTAAATAAAAGGAGTTTTTCGGTTTGACCTGTATGTTACCTTATATGTCGCGGCTGAACCGATTTTGATGCGGTTTTCAGTATAGTATTTTTCAGACTTACGAGAAGGTCTTAGGGATATTTCCCGACTTAAAAAATGGAATGGGTAAAAAAATTGAGGCGATTGCCTTTTTAAAAAAAGTTTTATCATTATCCGTAATTGCCCGTGAAACCCAATTATCATCTATGGGGCTCCTCTACATAAGAAGGTTTGCAACAATCTCCTTCTTTGGCAAATAAGTTGGAAATCGAAGTGTAGAAGCTACAAAATTGTCAAAGAACGCTGCTGTCGTACCATGCTACACTGCGTGCTGTGTGAATGAAATAGTAGGTGTTTTTTGTCTTATGTAGTATCAGCAAATACTTCACGCCTTTTGCCCCCGTACGAATAAGCAGAGGTAGAGTCATATTACGGCACGTAATGCCGCTATACAATGTACACCCACTTTTCACCATTAGTGTTATAAGTCCCATGTAATAGGGCGTGAGCCTATTGCCATAAACTGGTTACTAATCCAGACTCCGTGTTACTACTGAGAAATATTCATACATCAGTAATACCTTGGTAGAAAATTCCTTTCCAATCTCCGTTCCGATCTAAATGAAAAATTTGAACTTCAAAATTGTTTTACTTGTAACGAACACTTAAAGTAACACGACTCAAGATAAATATCACTTGCTTCTCATCAACGCTCTGCAGTTAAGTTGATATTTTCTGTTTACCTTTAATTAAGATTAGATTCAAGTTAGGTATTACTTTGCTTGTAAAACTTTGTCAAAAGGTAAACGGTGGCGATCTAAATAAAGTATAAATTATTTGACGGTAAACGAAACTTTCGTTTGCTATCCTGTGATACTTTGTGTACTAAAGTCCCTTTAAATTAACTGTTTAACCAAAACTATAAGTTTTATAAAGCTGAAAGGCACCTAGGTTACTTGGAGAGTTGTGAACGGTAAACAAGTGACGCAGGTAAAATTTAGTACTGAGTTAGGTTTTCCAAAACACATAATACCCCAAAGAAGTGCCGAATACTATTTGTCTTATAAAATTAATCTCAGTTTTTTATGTTATAAGCCAGTAAACGAGCAGACGGATCACCTGATGGTAAGGAATCGTCGCCGTCCATGGACACACGAAACACCAGAAGCGTTACAAGTGCTTTTTGGGGGTTAGGAATTTAAGGGTTGTTGGGGAATCGGTGATTAGGAAGGGGGGTAATTGGACTTCCGGTAACCTCACACAACAACAAAATGTTGTTTCACGACGGTTTTCTGTGATGTCGTGGTATCAATCCGGTCGAACTGGCCCATTTGTGCCGAAACATGGCTCTCCCACATTTAACATAATGTACAGAGAACGTTGAACATACCTAGTACTTCAATATTCTGCTATACACTATTTTGATACAAAATCTATCAGGAAACATGTTACTTGTACTTTTATTTGAACTTAACACAACGAAGAAAATTTTCCAAAAACAATTACCTTCCAGCTTTCATATAGAAAAGTTAATTCTTTTGATCATTTACCCGACTCTGATTAATATGATAATCGCGACACCCATTTTATTCGAACATTTATATGTAAAACAGTATTTTTAGCTTCACACGAGACAGTGGTTCAAAGGTAAAACTGTGCCACGCCCCTCCCCTCCCGGATATTAAGTTCGCCCGACCGCCCCGGATTTGGCTCGGGAGGGGAAAATTTTAATTTCCAGCGTTTGCGTATACGCGTGACGTTTTAACATACGGTTATCCGGGTCAACTCTAGTTATTGTGCTGACTTCGCGTGGTAATTTGCCAATACTTGGTTGTTGCTTTTTGGTATGCCCCAGTTTAAGATTGGAAAAAATGTATCAGCTGTTGTTTCGCAGTTGCATTGTATACTCTTCTAGGTAGTTTGTTAGTTAGCTGCTAATGTGCCTACACAAATAAAATATACTGCTTTCTACGAAGGTAATTTACTAAACATTCCAATCAAAATAACAAGCAACACGTTTCCATAGAGTAAAGTAAAAATAAGGATACAGCCAGTTTCTTGAATCAAAATTGCCCCAACAAACGTGACAGCTCGCGGTAATTTTGCGTAACATCTCGTAAAACGTGCTCTCGACGTGAAGGAGTTCTCGCACCTGAGAGCTTTAATACCGCACCTGTCATCACTAATGTCTTATTAGAAAGCTGGGCGCAACACTCTAAGGAATGTGCTGCATTGTCGACCTCCAGACCCTCCTCACATCTTTATCATACCCCATCTCATAGCCCTGTCAAACTTTATAGGGATCATCCCGTATCCACACATCCATCTATCCTTGTCTCTTTCACACAATACGAAAGAGAAAACAATAAAGATCCTTTCAAATCCTTCACCTCCAAAGCAAACATTCAAAACATTTCACTTGAAAACAATGGAAGCCATCAGAGGGCGATGTGGGCATCATTTATTCAGCCTAACACCCTCGCACGAGATGTTTCTTTGTCAGCACAACGGATCCGCAGAAAACATGCAAATATTCGAAGCGAAAAGCTTTCGACTTCACCCCTTTAATGGTTAAGCAAATACAAGTACGTTGACTTTAAGACTCGCTCCAAAAATAAAAAGTGTTTTCAACTCCCGACAAAGAAAGCGGAAGCCTCTCGAAGTCTTTTCTTAATGGAAAACTCTGGTGTATTTGAATACCAAGTCTAATTGGTCGAAAAGTTCGCGATGTCGGTTAGCAAAAAAACTGTATAACATTAAAACTTTTTCCTTGTGACGAAATTAAGTAAGAATATTGCCACAGTCGTGTTCCTGTTTCTTTTGTAGTGAGCCAAGAAGACGTTGTAGGAAACCCTCTAGGTTATTTCAATAACTTTTTTATATCACGGGGCAATGTTGAAATCTCGGCACGTTTACTTTTATAAGATTATTATTTTAACTTTTACATTTTTATGAGTTCCAATTATCAAGTTCTCCTTAAATTATTCTAGTACAAACTACAAACATGGTATTGTTATTTTATGGAGGACACAAACAATAATGTCTGTTTTTCTTCCATTCGAAGTAAGTAAATATATTATTAGTATTGGCATTAAACCCTATAAAGGGTGGAACTCATTGACTTTTATGAGAGTTGTGTCCTTTTATTGAATTATCAGTAACAAATAGTTCCAGATGTATTGGAACTAGGGGTCGGTGGGAAAATTATGAAGGAGATATCGATATAATAACATGTTTGGTCCACATTTTTATACCTTCTGTCTATAGAATAAGGAGTATAATAGTGTTATAATATTAATAGTCACCTTCATAATACACTAGGCTCTTAAGTTTTACTCTTGGACTGCCTGACATTTTTATGATGACCGTTATCCGAAGAATAGAAAGAGATTGCAAGTCATCCATCCGCAGATGAATCTTCAAAAGCTTGACAAAGGAGCGACTAGACTGAGTGGCAATAAGGCGGTGTGTATAATTGGTAAAGTACGAGTGAAGGAAGAGAAATTATCAGTTATTATAAATACAGTTCAAATTACAATAGCAAACATCTTAGGTAGAAAAAGTAAACGAGTGAATGAAGTCTCCTGCGTTCTCCAATAGCCGATAACGAAATGTAACTCTTCAGAGATTATGGGTGTCCAAGCTTGACTCCGATTTATCTTCATGTGATCCGTTTGCTTGGAAAAGAAGTAGAAAGAAAAAATCTATTCAAAAGAAGTTAGAACTTTTTCTATGGTATAATTCTGTATAGTATTCCATACAGGAGAGAGATGAAACCAAGCCAGTAAATCCACGTTGATTTCAACAAGAAAATAAAGTTAACAGCTTAATTTCCAGCCAGCTGTAGCGTGACGCGACACGTGCATAAAGATTCGTATTTAATAACGAGAACACGAAAGTCTATCTTAAATCTTTTACCGTAGTAAGCATTTCTTTTTGTGTGCACGGCAAACTGTCTCTAGTCACGAAATGTATGTGTTGTGTAATTTTCTTTTATTGCCTATACACGAGTAGTATCGATGCTTTTAGTTGATGACGAAATTGGCTTTGTTCGAACATAAATAAACTGGGGTCGTTTCATTAGTAGTAAACCTATTTGGACAGGAATTCGACGTGTGGAAAATAGTGTAGGTAAGAAAGTGGATGTATGAAGGCCGTTTGACAAACGGGGATGTTTGTGGCGCGTTACCGGCGGGTTAAGGACTCGTTTGTCACGTGGGTTTTTGTGTTTATGTGTGACCAAGTATACAATGATATAGTTAAAGTAACGTATTTACAGAAAGTGGTATCATACTTATTTGGAACTTTTTTGTGATTAAATAATAATTTGCTTAATTACTTTATATGATAAGCTTCTGCCAGAGGCTTTACCCACATTCCCATGAAATAAAAATTTTTTATCCGTAGATTATAAATCTCTCTATATAGTCTTTGGTAGATATTAAGTAAATAATCTACTGGTTCCAAATTTCATCTCGATCCCTTCAGCCGTGTTGATGTGAAATAAAAAGCACACAAACAAACATTACAAACTTTCGCATTTGTAATATTAGTCAGATGACCATCCAAAGATCTAAAATAGAGTCGAAATTCAAGTAATAATTTACTACCCCAAACAATTACGCGATTGGGCTAGCGTCCCCAGAACCCCACGCTAGTCAAGCAGAAATATATGAATTAGGATGAAACCTGTCCATAATTTAGAGCGAGATTACAAGCAATTAAACTAAACTTGTCGGTCTGTCCTGCTCCAATTCGATTTGTATGCTAAGCTGTGATTGGCGTATGTAAATGAGGCGTCGCTTCAAAACCGTTCATGTGGACCGTTTTGCTAACTCCCATTGTTTAGATGCCAAATTTGTGGGATTTTGGGGCATAAAACTTGTTTTTGTTTGGACTCGTAAGTAATTAGGTCAGTCAACGTTGATTAGAATAGAAATTCGGAGCTTAGGTAGTTCAGTTTCACTGCTAGCTGTGTCAGTGATTCTAAAGTGTCCTTTTATAAAATAAGATTTTGATTTGACAGTTCGGCAGAATAGTTGCCTTTCATTTATTTAATTATTAATGTAGCTTCTTCCAGCGGCCTCGCCCGTATTGCTGTGGGTAAAAAATAGTCAACGTGTTATTCTAGACCATAATCTATGCCTGCTCTAAATTTGATGTCGATCTCTTCAGCCGTTTTGACGTGAAGGAGTAAAAGTAAAACAAACTAACAATACAAACATTCGCATTTATAATATTAGTAAGATAGTAGCAAATAAGAGTACACTGTAGGGCGAACTTAATTGAGAATAGTATTCTCTACTAGTCAAGGTGAGAAGTATTACAGTATTATCTACTCCTAAAGTTTTTACCAATTATGGCTGCTAAAACTAAATTTTATAATATTATATTGGTAAAATAAATCTACTACACGTATATATTTGTATTTCCTCATCACTAAACTTTTCTCCCCACGTTGCTATAATATATGCGAATTCAACACATTTTTTACCATACAAAACAATTTTGCGTAAACCCAAACACCGAAGTTTCCATCCTCAGAATACCCTCTGGACCATTAAAACCGGCGTCTAACAATACAAATATTATGGCTATATATTATAATAATGTACCGGGCTGCGGCCGTGCGTCCAAATATAATACAGGTCACTTAATATTCACACAGAGGAGCTGATGATATCGACTCGTTATGATTGGAGACTGAATAGCTAGGTTATCGTTCAGCTCGATGAAATGCGCCGTGAATATTGCACCGCCTGAAATTTGGGCCTGCAGATGAAATTGGGCCCCTCAAAGGCCCAGTAATCGAATTGAGGCCATTTTTGGACTGCTATTCTTGGTATCGCGGCGCTTTCGATTGGCCGTGTTAACAATGACGTCGGTTTTTGTATGTTCAACGTTTTATTGGTCATTAATGTTGATGACGACGTTTATGGGTGTAAGTCTTCTTACTGTAATCACACGTATATTATAAATGTGAAAGTTTGTTTGGATGTTTGTCGGTCAATCACGCTGAAATTACAGTACGGATTTTGATGAACTTTGGTGTACAGACAGGATATGAGCTGACTTAGGACGTGAACGCGAACAAAGTCGCTTGCAGAAGCTAGTATGGATTAATGTGATAAGTAGATCAAACTGTAGAGATATTGTTTGATCATCTAGACTTTTTGATCTCTATCTATAGTTAATGCCTTCTCATATTTCCAGTTATTTGAAGATGCCTACATAATATGTTCTTTCACCCATTAGTTAAAATGATTAGTCTTTTTAATTTACACCTGTTAATGTTCCCTCTTAAAATCTACTATCATTATCCATTGACACTCTTATCTCTTATACAAGAAAATTAAGTGCCTTGTCATTTCTAACCATGACCCAAATACAAAGAGGAGATGTCATAACTGAATTACCCTTTAACATAATGCATGACACTTTACGAGAAGCTCGGGGCATTACCAACTACGGCCCTCTCTATTTTCCATTAAGCAGTCCTACACTACAAAAACTTTGCCAATTGTTCACATTTTAATGTGCCACTTTATGAACGCTTGTAACTTATCTACACCTTTTTACTTATAATTATTATTGGGCAGGGCCGATTTGTTTTGTCACAGTACCCATCATATTATAGCATTTCCTCTTTGTACTTGCTTAATGCTTCTAAATACATCAATTAACTATAATCACCTCTCATGTAGCTTAAACTTACCTAATTATATTTACGCTATTATGCAAATTTCCCGCATACAATATCACCCTCGACGGTTGTCGTGTCATTCTCTACATAGTTCGAAGGAGTTTGTGTAACCTGTATCCATTAATTATTAGGTAAGTGTATGAAACTGACTGCTTAAGTTTATTCTAAATTTTAGGCACAAGAACGTTAAGTACTGAACACTGCACATCATAAACTTGTAGATAATAAAAAAAATAGAGGTTCACCTAAGATATTTTTTGTGCCTCTTAGGTGATCCATTTTCAGCAACACGTTTTTATAAAGCGTGAAGTGGTACCCAAACTAACCCCTTACTTGTACTGCTAGGTGTCACTTCTATGTTGATGAAAATCAAAATATCGTTAAATGTTAAATGGGCTCCAGCTGGAATAGAAGGAGTGGGAACGAGGTGTTTTTAGTTAGTAAGACTCTGTCACTCCTTCTCGCCTCTCTCCCGAGGTGGGAGCAGTCATTGAATAAATTTCCCCTTAAAAAAAGACATGAGAAGAATACAATAATCAAAGCAACTTAAACTCCTCTCTAACTTTGTCCCTGGCTACAAAACTTGTGTAACCTGGTTAGCAAGAATAATAATATTTCATAACAGAAATATACATCTAAGTGACCTTTAAATGGCCTTTACAAGTTTTTTCTTCTTCAGTGTATACAAAGTTTGAACATGTTCGATGAATAGTAATATAATTTACTCAACTACTCCCACAGTTTGCCATATAGAGAAAATGCCAGAGTGGAATTATTATCAAGTCAGTATAATGCCACATTAATAGAGGGTGTAATATATTTTAGATTGAATTGTAATGTTACTTGTTTATTCTCACTGTTTTGCTTATAATACACAGTAACAGCGGAAGGTGATTATTTAAAATACTGTAAATGCAACTCCTGGATTATTTTCAGATATTTTTTTATGGTATATAACTCGGTAAACGCCAACTAAAGCCTGCGAATTACCTGATGGTAAACAATCGCCGCCGCCCATAGACTCCCGAAACACCAGAGGTGTTACAAGTGCGTAACTGGCCTTTTGGGAGTTAGGAATTTAAGGGTTGTTGGGGATTCGGGGATTAGGAAGATTGGGAAGGGGTAATAGAGCCTCCGGTAACCTCACTCACACAACGAAACACAACGCAAGCATTATTTCACGTCGATTTTCTGTGAGGCCGTGGTATCACTCCGGTCGAGCCGGCCCATTCGTGCCGAAGCATAGCTCTCCTGCACATAGACAAATAATGGACCATTTCAGATCATTTTCAGTTTCTACAACTTAACTTGTCTAATAAGGGTACGATAGCAATACGATATTTAGCTCCAAAAGCCTAACTCTCGTTCAAACCAATTTTCGTTGTTAGTTTTCATTGAAATCTACAGCATATATTTTTTTAAGTTTTCTCACTCTCTTATTTTAAAAGTTATCACTCATTTTTCCACTTTGGAAGCGTCTAACTTTCAAACGATTGATTTTAACGAAAAGTGGTTTTAGGAACCTTAATGTATTTTTTAAAGGCCTATCCATAGATAGGCCTTTAAAAATATCGAAATATCGAATAGGCATATCCATATGTTAGCTGAAAGTTTGAGTCAGTTCCACGTATGGAGTGCCCCCTTTAATTTTTAAATTTATTCTTTTTTATTCAAAATTCGAATAGTGGTTACCAAAATACGTCATCCTACAAAGTTTCAACCATGTATGCCCAACAGTTTCGGAAATAAATGGCTGTGACATACGGACGGACAGACAGACAGACATGAGGAATCTATAAGGGTTCCGTTTTTTGCCATTTTGGCTACAAAACCCTAAAAATGGCACAATCAAAGAATTAAATGTTGCTAAAACCTGCATAGTGTTCACAGATCGCCGACTCCAAACGAACGTAGATACAGAACAAATCTCCAAAATAAAAACATCAGTCATTGGAATAGTAAACAAACTCGGTATAACAAAATCTGAATAGCACACAGTTGGTGAAAAAAGTCCACAGAGTAAAAAAATCCCCCTGACGCAAATAGGCCAGCATTCAGTTTACAAATGCCGCCAGTCGTTGGTCCCTCGCCTATCTATTTTT
The DNA here is from genome assembly GCF_023101765.2 of Spodoptera frugiperda. NCBI lineage: Eukaryota > Metazoa > Arthropoda > Insecta > Lepidoptera > Noctuidae > Spodoptera > Spodoptera frugiperda. Next base: position 13,053,761 of record NC_064223.1, on the reverse strand, counting down.
ATCGAGTCGCGTGAACACTCGATTAATTTATCGATTATCGGACAGGCTTGCCCGATATTTTGCTTGCTCTGATGTAATATTGGTGTCATCTTCCTGATCTGTCAATAAAGTTGGACTGTCTAGTATTACATTCTCGTGATTTTATCTAATTTAATCACGAGTCTAATCTTATGTTACAATTTGAAGGCATTCCTTTTTTATGTATGGATTGCTAATTAGTCTGAAAAAGTGTGCACGTGTTTTTTAAAGATCTAAGATATCATGGCAAAATCAAATATATACTGTAAGTTTCCTTTTTACAATTTCTGCAACCTCCATGTCCTATAATTTGACACCAGCAAAGCTTTAGTTTTCAGTAGCAAAGCTTTGCATCTTGTAGAAAATTCTGATCCAACAGACAATGGTAAAAAAACAGAAGTCTGAGTAAAAATGTACGGTTTCAAATTGCATAATTGCTCCTGTCCTATGATTCTATGATAATGTGATTTAACATACGACCATAGTAGTTACCTATACTTTTCTCAGATGGGCCCAGTAGGGCTGATGCCCGATCTGGAGCTGTGGTCACCGTAATAGCTTACTGTGGTTTCGGCTCAAAGCAGAAAAGGAACGGGGTGATTTTAAGTCAGTAAGAGTCTGACACTCCCTCTCGCCTCTACAAGGCGGGAGAAGTCATTGAATGATTTTCCTCACTCAAAAAAACCTAACTTTTATAGGAATTTCATAACTTATTTATACTTTCTAGAACTTATCAGATTTCGTAGAATGACATGCATTCATCAGCCCAAAGCAGAATCTAGACAAAGTGATTTTCTTGGAAAATAGAAAAAAAAACTTTCTTTTTTCTTTGCATCTAAATTACGAAGGGCCTAATCAGTTTTTACAGGCAATAAAGCAGTCGGCTAAAGTATTACATTGTGTGCGAGACAGACAATAATTCGAGTTTATTTATTACTTTGAACACTTGAATATGTTTTACTAGATTGGCTGCTTGTTGTAAATTGTGTAAAGTTTTGTTTTATTTAAATTTAATTTAGTTTGTACACAGTGGAACTAAATTAGTTCTTGTGTTCTCATTCGAGGGTTTTCAAGAGTTATTTATTTATTTTGTTTCTTTTTTAAAGGTGCTTCACTCTAGGATTTTCTCTTGTGTCGTGGGTGCGTTTACAAACATACAAGTTCACATACACTCAGACTCGACACAACAATTTGTGGATCACACATAGAGTTGCTCCGCACGAGAACCGAACTCGCCACACGTCGCATGGCCAACGTGTTAAACCAGACGGTATAGGTATAAATATCACGTACTCTCAAGATGAGAGAAAATCCAAACATGGAGTCATTATTTTTTAAAGGAGATTAAAAACCTAATTTAGATACAGTAAGCAAATGTTTCTTTCGCCAGTCCATTTAAACAAAAACCTAATTTGTTTTTTTTCTCACTTTGAAGAATTTGGCCATATCGTTAAGTACTTTTACTCATTAATTGAGTAATAACAAACAAACAATATTTAGGTTAGCTCAAACTCATAAAGACGAAAACGAATTAGCTTTTATATTAAAACAAAATAATGTTTGTAATAACGTTTACTTTATTCCATGTTTCTTATATTAAAATGTTATAATAGGAACTAGAATATTGGATGGTCATAATAAAAACATAATTATGTGAAACATAACTTGTAAGCTTAGACAATTTGTTATTTTTTATTATGTTTTTTGGCTTACAAAATTCCTTGTCAAGGAACTCAACTAGTTACGACGAGGCAATTAGTACGTCCTGTGTCACGAAATGCTGCCTTGAAACTAGTCGTCGTAGATCCTCGTCAAACAATTATGTTAATAAGGCGAAAAATATGATAATCAATTTAGTATGTCTCACGAAAGTTATAATTGTTTTATTCGACAAAATTACATTAAAACAAACAAACTAAAATTATCGGTTACTTTGAAATAGTCATACCTAGTAACTAATTTGGCATTACGAGTCAAGTATATTTGGCTAAATAAATGAGTCAATGATTTTTTAAATACTTTTAATGAAACCAACGAAACTATGTTATCAAGAATTGTATTGTGAATCTGATTGAAATAGAGTAACCTATGGAGTTTGTCGCTCGTTCCTCTCCATACAAATCTACACTTTGGAACGAGCAAATAGCTTCACTAGAAGGGCAGATAGACATTTATTTTTCATATTGTAATATTTGCTTTGACTTTATTATTACGTCATCAGCTTACTTACATAACTATTTGACCAGGAACTCGACTAGTTTCAAACCTTGCTTGAGGCTCATATTCAGTATATTATTCCGAGTAAGAACGCGACAGTCGCCTCGTCGTGTGTCGGAATGCTTCTCATGAATATGAGGCTCGTAGATAATTTCTAATCAAATGGCTTACTTCACCATCAACACTAACTATTCTTAACAAAACCCAGGTCAAACCTCCTGGATTATTTTGTGAACTAAAAATAGTTTGCGTGTGAAAACAGCATGCATACAATGATAGATTGTTGGCCCCCGCGCCGCTATGACCTAATTCCTATAGAATTGGGTCAGATAACAGAAAAATGTATCAACTGCTCATCTGCAGAGCAATGACGGGATAGTTTTTTTCATTCGATGATGATTTGTACCATCGCGGAAATGCTTACGTCAGACCTTAATGTTGGTGTTTCTTCCCCAAGTTGTTTAATTACTTGATCCTTGTTCCATGTACGTGAGGAAATGTTAATAGAAATTGTGTATTGTTTGTTTCGATATTGATGCGTAGCCAGGAATATTTTGGATGAGAACAATTATTTATTTTATTCCAGAATCTTTATCATCCAAAGATCCATTTGCATTTTCACCATTTGTCATTACACTAAGCTTTGCTACTGGCTACTATTTTTCATATCGGACATTTGGACCTCACATTGTCCCTTTTAGGGCTAAATTGCTGGAAAAATTCTGAAGATACTAATTTGACTAAAAGATTTAAGAAAATTTTAGCGAAACTAATAAATGTTTTAAAGGATTTTAATCCTAACAATATTTTTATCGTAAAAGCTTCACTGAGTAAATGAATGGAGAAAAATTAATGTTCATTAAATAGCGTTCAGACCTATAAAACATTTACTGCTGCAACTAAAAACCTGGTTAAACTACGCAGGTATATAAATAAAATTCTGAAAAAAAAAAATACTAGCCAATCGTGAGTCGTCTTTTATGGGTTCCTTATAACTACAAAATAAAAGCAATTTATAAAAAATATACAGTTAAACTAAGCGTCAATATCAGTTTTGAGATATTTTCTGTGCGTTTTGTGTATTTTGTCCAATAAGGCTATAAAACGCGTCTGAAAGTGATATCAAACCACCACCAAGAATATTAAAATATTAGAATTAGTCTAAGTCCATCATCTCTCTTTCGTTGCAAATTCAACTTTTATTCAGGTTCAGTCACAAAACTATAAAGGAACCCAAAAAAGCACGGATTCCAATTAACGAAAGAGTGCTAAAAACAAAAGAGAGAGGTTCCAAGCACTTACTTTCAGCCGTAGTAAATAAGTAAGAGTATAAAATTTATTAGACCCTCTAAGATTGCAGCGAGAGTGAAGCACGTTTATTGGGATTTGGGAATTAGCAGTAAATGTGTTAAGTTGCAGTTTTGTGTTATAGGATTTTCTTGGACGAAATTTTGTGAAGACGGCCTTATAGGTATAGTAGAAATTAAGTTTTTCTGTCGGGGGTTTTTTAAATTTTTAATTTAATTTTTTATGTCCAATAAGGCTATAAAATGCGTCTGAAAGTGATATCAAACCACCACCAATGGGTAGGGCGTCACATACATATTTTTTCAAAATCAAATAGACTGACAATTTGATTTAATTCGTCTAATTAGAATTAGTCTAAGGCCATCAACTCTCTTTCGTTTCAAATTCATCATTCGTTCAGGTTCAGTCATAAAACTACAAAGGAACCCAAAAAAGCACGGATTCCAATTAACGAAAGAGTGCTAAAAACAAAAGAGAGAGGTTCCAAGCACTTACTTTCAGCCGTAGTAAATAAGTAAGAGTATAAAATTTATTAGACCCTCTAAGATTGCAGCGAGAGTGAAGCACGTTTATTGGGATTTGGGAATTAACAGTAAATGTGTTAAGTTGCAGTTTTGTGTTATAGGATTTTCTTCGACGAAATTTTTGAAGACGGCGCTTATATAGCTTCAAGCTTCCTTGTGCGAACTACTAGTGCGAACTGCTGGAACTCTTTGCCGGAGTCTGTGTTTCCTGATGGGTAGAAACTGGGTGTCTTCAAAGCCCGAGTGAATAGGTTGCTTATGAGCAGACGTACTCCATTAGGGGTCGCATCATCACTTACCATCAGGCGAGATAGCGGCCAAACATCGACCCAAAAAAGGCAAAAAATAATATAGTTAAGTGTAAGACTCAAAATCAATACTTATAATATGTTTTTTGTAGAAGACCAGACCTTAGCATACCGATTGCGCTTATATATACTTGACATAAGAACAAGAAGAAGAAACTATTTAATTTTACCTTAAGTAATGTTGAAAACTTAATATGCACACGTAGTGAGAGAGTACTAAATTACTATTACAGTTAGGAAAGTGCAATTACATAATATAGTGCGTTGCTGCAACTTTTCACTCAACATACTGTTTTATTAATGGGTCGATGTGGTTTAAACGAAAAATATGGAAATATAATATGTATGTTGATAATTTCAATCACCATAATAATATAAGTCTCATGTTTTAGAGGGTGACCTTATTGCCATATACCAGGCTCAATTCTAGACTCCGTGTTACTACTGAGAGATTTTCGAAAAACCAAAAATCTTATGTTTCACTCAGGTATCGAACCCGAGATCTCTTGTCCCGTAGTCGCACTTGAAACTACCCAGGTAACTAACGACGCATAACATAATTATTAATGTTCAAAATTAAATAATCCTATTCTGTTTGAAAACATAGTCGTGTTTAAGACTACAATACCAACAAGGAAGTTTATTTGGTTTAATTTCTAACATAATTTCAGTATATAAGAACATTTTCTTTTATCAAAAATATTCCTTTGAAGTTCAAACAACTTTTCTATGGAGTAAAATTAAAAACAAGTAATATAATTAAACGATGTTCATTCGTGTTCGCTAAGCATTTACCTTGAACAAAATCGGATGATTACAAAAATAGGACCAACTTCTGAAAACATGAATTTTAAAATAAATTACCTGCCACAACATTTAATTCAAAATATTGTTTTATTTTATTACTAGGAACAAAATGAGAATTGATAAATAATTTTCCACGAACTTTGTTTCGATAAATTGCCTAAAAGGCTTTTATTATTCGTCTACTGAACTAAATAACATAAAATAACAGAATTGCATGACCACTCCTACCAACCTACCAAAGGTAAGAACAAATATATATTTTTCAAGTTATACATACTTTCTAATATTATTTAGACACCACTGACATATGGTGAAGAAAATCGGCGTGAGGAAACCTGAGCTTATAATTTCTAAATAGCAATCTATTAATTATTATGTTATCGGCGCCCGTACACGAGGAACTCGACTAGTTTCATTGTCGCGCTGCTACTGACAATCGCCGCGTCGTGTATCGCGCAATGCTGCTCATGAATATGAGCCTCTAGCATGGCTTGAAACTAGTCGAGTTCCTCGTCAAAACAGTACGAGTAAGCCGATAAATAATAATTTAGTATGTCTCACGAAAGTTACAATAAAATCATAGCAATTTATTGGTCAGCAGTGGCCACATACAGACTGTTGATGTATAATTTAAGCATGATCAAAAAACCATTTATTCAAATTAGTACACTAAAAGCACATTTACAAAAAATCACGGTTTAGTAGTAGTACCAGTACTAGTAGGCTGCGTAACGTCGCCGCGTCTACGCACTCTGCTCATGATGAAGAGTCCCTCTATGACACAAAACTAGTAGAGCTTTTCTCGAGATTAATCCGTGATTTTTAGTTAATTTACTATGTCGCACTAAAATAATTATAAAAATACACATAAAATTCATTTCAATCCGTTTAGGATAACTAACTTATAATAATCAACTCAGCGTATTCACAAATAAAGCTCATATTCCTCAAGCAACACATACCATACATTCCAATCTCCTATAACTTAAGGCATACGAACACACAGTAACACGTTCACCGAAGCGGAAAGGTGCTCAGCGCGATTTCAATTAGTTGCTCGACCATCCCTTAGAGTCGGCCAATAAAGATCCACTTTAAAATATATCCTAGACTAGACTTGATGTCTCTCAACGTTGTCAAGATTAATTAGAAATGGAAGGGGACTGAGTTTATGCAGTTACGCGTTTAGGAATAAGGGTGGACTGGATTTGAAGATGGCGGTTGTTACATGCTGAACACATTTTTTTTTAGTAACTTCGTGATAGATTCTATAATTATACTGAAGGTGTTCATACTTTTGGCTATGGATGCAGTGTTTGATTAGGTACCTTTTATTTTAGGCTAAATAGATTTGGCTGAAAAAATTGTTATACCCGTCAAAACTCAAAGCTATCAAATATTTACTAAAATATTTTACTATTCCAAAAATTATGATTCAATATTATTTTATACTTATAAAATACAAGTGGAATAAAACTAAAAAAATATTGTTAAAGTCAAGGTCAAAGGGTTTATTGTATTGCATTATAGCATAGATTTCCACAAAGTAAGCCTCATTCTGTTCAATACTTTCAAAAACACACCACAGACAAGACACCAACCAGAAATAACTCCTAAATAAAAAGTAAATATTCAAGCAACTGAACCAGTAAACACACTCGTCAACTTTCCCTCGGTTTCGACAAAAATCTTGATGAATTTTGTCTACAGGCTATTTGTGCGAGCTAAGGCAAACTTTCGGGGAAAAAAGGGGAAGCTTACTCAACACATACGAAAAAGTTTGAGAACCCTATTCATTGGCAATCATTGAAAAGGTCACGCAACATCTGAATTCCCTTTTACGACGTTTCAATGACTCCCTTCCCTGAATTATTTAACAACTCGGCCATGCACGGTTACTATCTACGTATTTTAATAATAAGAAATTTGAATAAACTGGTCGGGTGATTTTGGTCATTCGATTACCAACTAGGTTTCTTGGAATCATTTAATAAATTCTTATGTATCGAGTATTAGTAAGTATAGTAATAGTAATAATTTAATCACTGCATAATCGTACGTAAATTCTAACTAATATTTTCTTTTCAATGAGATATGTCAATATCTGTGATGTCGTATCATGTATTAAAGCAAAAAAATATCGATTCTTATGAAGACATCCAAAACATAATATAAACAACTCATACACCGATACCAGACAGTCACAATTTGGGTTTCTAGTCAAAATCTGAATTCGATAAAATAAAACCAAAATTTCATTCGTAACATAGAATAAAATTCAATTTCAGGCTTGAAATGATCTGATCCAATCGAGTTTGTATGTGTACGTAAATAATTTCAATCCAGCGCATATTGGCTATTGGATTATTGACTGTTGGACAACGTGCGTCGCTTAATTAACACGGCACATTTTAATTTCCTCCCTTGACAGAGCACCAATGAACCGCTTAACGAGACAAGACAAGCACCCAAACAGGTTTTGTCACATTCCCAAGTTGAATACACTTTTGAAGTTTGGAAATGAAATACCAACGTACGAACATAAACACATTATATTATAGGTAACGACATTTTCACAGAAAATTTCGCTGAAAATAAACTTCTTGGTAAATCTAATAAACGAGTTTACGTTTATCCTTTGGCGTATTTTTAGAAAGTAGTCCGTAAATTGTTGCGAGAATCCTAATCAAACTTCAGTATTATATTATGTTGACACTCATTTTTATATGTTGAAAGAATATTGTCAACAAAGATAAACTCGTAACTTAACTAGCTAGCTCCATACAATGGACCATGTTCCCGCTACCGGTCATTTTTTATAATTTTTAATCTTATATTTTCATTTTTTTAAGTTGTGTTTAAAAATTTAATTTCGGACAATTTTAAATCAATGTAAGACAATATAACTCATAGTTTATTTAGCTTTTTATGCTATATAACATAAGTAAATCAAGCATCTAAACTCGGCGTGAACGTGGAGTTGAGGAACGAGCGTGATTTATTAATACAGGACGAAATTTCCCAACAAAACCAAATCCTAACAGAAACTATCAGGTACTCAAACACGCTCTACTAAGAAATTCAATCAGCATCTCTAAAGGACGCGTATCTATGAAAGGGTTGAGCGATGTTGCCGCCTAATGGCTCGGAATTGTTCCCGACACGATACCATCTGAGATTTCTATCAAAGCCCCGGTATTTACAAACTGTACGGTTTCCCTCTTGAAACGGTTTTTTGTATCGTTTTCAAGGATTTTGTTCGTAGTGTTTGTTACACTGTGTAGCATTATTGTTTTGGTAATTTGTAAAATGATTCTTGTATGGACACTAGCATATTATGATGCTCAGTAATCCGGTTATACAGTTTAAAATAAATTACGTATAAAAATCATAATGAATCCCATTCCCCCTATCCTACAATACATTCCCCATTATATTTGAACAAAAGTTATTAATAACTGCGGAGCGGCCATTGCTTATTATGCGCAGGCAATTTTCTGCATTCAAAAACTGTTAAATTAATTTTATGAAGTGGCAGAAATGTTATTTTTCTGGTGACCGAAATACTTAAAACCAAATTGCCGTAACCAAAATGTGATTTAACTTTGATTTATATTTATAGTTTTACATAATAGAAAGACTTTAAAAAAATTGCGGGTCTGAGGAGGTGCGGTGGCTGGGCAACCGGCTGCCACGCAACATGTAGCGGGTTCGATTCCCGTATGGAACAACTCTTTGTGTGATCCACAAATTGTTGTTTCGGGTCTGGGTGTCATGTATACATATATGTGAACTTGTATGTTTGTAAACGCACCCACGACCCAGGAGCAAATCCTAGTGTGGAGCAACGTTTTTTAAAAAAAAAAATCAAACTAAAGGCCACATTATTCAACATTCGTGCGAATCAGTCTACAGCTAATACAAATTTCCAATGGTACAGGCAATAATGTAAACAATATCGACCACGGAGAATAATATTATTGTTATGGAACATCACCGATTCGACCTCAACTACAATGTTTGTGGATCCTGTGTGAACCACCGAAAGGTACCCATAATATCACGATGCCAATCCATATGTATAATGTTATGATGTCTGTCTTTTGAACCGAGACAAACAGATCTATGAAAATCAAGAAGAACATTTTTTATCAGCAAATGTTTGACGGTTAAAGTATTTATTACGAATGTTTCAACTAAAAGCATGGAGTTTAAAAATGTACTGGATTTGCAGCAATGAAAATTAGTCACAAAGACTAACATCAAACGTTAAACAATGGCGTGTTTCAATAGAAAATCTGCTTTCCCAATCATGAAGCCTATTTCATGGTATGACGTCATAATTTAGCTTAAACTAATGAGTTACTGTGTGCCATTTAATCCAACGCCAGAACATCTATCACCACTAATGTACCAGTAACTGCATCACTAAACAGAACCATTGATGCTAAATAGCTCATCAGAGAATCAACATCATCAGTTCGGTCGAGCCACTGGTTCCCCTGATTGCCTTAGAAGCTAGTCGGTCGACTGCACACCAGTCAACCGGACCGCATTACCCCACAAATTAGAGGCTACACCGATGTTAACAACACTTTGATGACGTAATTATAGATCAATTACTGAGTAGATGGTAATTAAGGCACCGCAGGAGCTCAGATGTTATCAATATTATTATAGCGTCTTCTCGATCAGTTTTGCTAACGATCGCCGTATTCGTACTTGCGTTTAAGGTAAATATTGGCTTTTATGCAAGTTTGGACTTAATGGTGCAGTCAATAGACACGAGTTTGATTTAGACTGTATCGCCGTTAATTTGTCAAGCTTTGCTTTAATGTTTTTGTTTGAAATGTCTTTCATTTTGGACCTTTTACATAGTTATGTAACTTATTAGTTTACCCCTTAGTTTATTAGGAAAGTGACTCATGGAAAACTATTAAAACACAAGTGACGTCACACCATTGTCAGGCATGGCGTGTCACAGCTACACGGTGGTCATAAATCGCCATGTGGCCGCATTAAGCCTGATTACCCCCTGACCTTGTAGAAGATTGATGATTTATAGTCCGGACAATAAATTACGGATGTAATTTGAGGTCCTTTGTAACGATTTACTGGCACTGCCTGAATCGATAGCACTTAAAACGAGAAAAATGGTTTTACCAAAGGAATTATATTTTTAGGCGTTATTAATGTTGGAATTTATATTTGGAACACTCCGCGGTGGTTGCTTCTTTTTTGATGCCAGTGATATTTAAATTCAAGGAAAATGAAACTCTTTGTAGTTGTTAAATAAACTGTCACGAACAGTTATTAAATATTTACACTTTGATTCGGGGTTCGGTCTCTTTATTTGTGTTCAGTGATGATAATGACAATAGAATGTTTCATCAATAGAAATGTTTTAATCATAATCGTGAAGATTAGTGATTGTAGTTAAAAATACCTTATTGAAGTCACTTCTATCTTATAATACTTGATTCCTTAGTCTTGTATTCCTGCCTACATTATTATATCTCAGGATCCAAGAGAAAATATTTATACTAAATGTTCCTTTTTGGGAAAACTCTTTCAAAATCAAAACCCATAAACGTAACGAAAGATTATGCTCTACCCTCAAGATACCACATATCAAGGGATACAACATTTTTTCTGTGTGTATGAACGTAACTCACTTCAGGTGTCAACCCTGAATGAATATTTACGGCAAATTTTGCGGGCAGAGGCGGTGATGTGACAAAATTGCCGAATACCCATATATAAGTTATTGGGGTTTATTTTTTTAAAGGTTGGCAAACCGAATACCTGGTCATCGGTTAGGGTTTCCATAAAACGTCAATTCATTTTCGTTATTATTTGCGACGGCTTTTGACATTAGTTAGAGTATTTATCTATTCAAAATATAATTGAAAATGCTTTTCTGTTTACCTACACACATTTCAGTGGTACTATTAAGCAATTAATTATATTTGACTACTCGTTTAACATCAATTAACGGCTCGTCACATGAAAATTTTACATTGAGTATTAATTTGGTTTTCATAACTCTATTTGAGAAAGTGTTGTGGCTAAAAATAAGCATTTAATTTACTGCGTCTTTTGTGATCACAAAACGTTGTTCCAAAGATGAATTCCTAGTTTAAACGGAATCTTAGGTTGCCTTCTGAGAACTAGCATAAAGTTTCTAATTGAAACTATGGTACAAGACTGGTGAAAAGAGCATTTACAACTATAAGACACTATAAACTTCAATATTTGAAGATTAAACTCGGCAGCGAACAACATTTGCAAAGGATACTTTTTCAATAATTTCATCAACATACAATATTTTCTTACCAAGTAATTCCCGAGTCCAGATCTGCAATAGTAATAATATTTCATTTCGATGATATGAATATTCACAGAAATTTCAGTACATTTGTGGGAAGGAGCGCTCATGTGACAAATGTATGCCGCTGTAAATCATTACGGGTCATATTTTCGCATGATATTGGAAACTAAAATATTGTAGCTGCAAGTTTCCGTTGCAAAACTTTTAAGGAAACGATTTTAAATTTTCTTTATACAAAGTTAGTGTGCTTGTGGTTTGAAATATACTTACAACAATTTGAAATTGTAAATAAATCACTAGAAAACTGCATAGTACTACTGAAAATCGAACCCATGATATGACCTCAGTCTATTCGCAAGCCAAGTTTCCATTTAATAAATAAAAAAATACTAAACCCGGTATGATGATACGGTTTACTCAAGTAACATCATTACAATTTCACTTTTGATGTTTAATAAACATTATGGGTCATAATATACACCCTTGGTGAACTCCGATGTTTCGCCCGTATACATTTCCTATAACAATTCTACTGCACCTTCGTGGCCCCGGTGTGAGTTCTTTATGAGGGTTACAAGACGTTGCGGTACGCCCATCTCAATCTTACCCCAAAACATGCCAAACCTTTGTATAAACAACACAGTCGAAAGCCTACTTGAAGTCAACTGAACACGACATCGGGATCTTTTGGCCATGTAGTGGGATCCTATTCATTTGTCGAGACAATTTATTGTATTTAGACTGTGGGTTTACTTTATAGTAAACTTGTGGTATAAGTATGTTAATAGATAGTACAATTGAACATGGATTTTGAGCACAATATTTAATGTGTTAATGTAAAATTTAGAATACACGATTCATATTTTATGGAGATTTTGTACAAATCTTTAATGTTAATGTTATAAACCTTTGATGTCGATCATAGTAATTTGAGTCTTATTGGTGGTGCAAACGTATTATTATTGTATTATTCTAATTATAAATAAAGTAAAAAAATAATACGTATTCATTTCTAAATATTGCTCTAAAGAAAATGGTAGACATAAATGTATGTCATGACATTTTATTTTAATTTATTAAACAAACTAAACACAGGTGAGCAAACACACGCATTAGCATTTACGATCTTGTTAACAGATCCAAAGTAAACTATCCCGAGATCCAGCTCAAATCCTAAGTAGGGAATCTATCTAAAAGTTCTATTCTACTCAAGAAATAAATAACGTACAAGTACAAACGGCCTTTCCGGAGGTGTAAGTAAAACATCCCTTCCTGACCCGACCAAAGTTACAAGGTAAACAATGACTCCTTAGAGTTTTGGCCTTAAACGCTTCTACGTCTGTTGAATACAGAGCGAAGAATAATATTTGTTGTGGTTGTAAGAGATTTGTGGTTTGTGTACAGCGCTCGAAAGTTGAAGATGTACCGTGTGTGCTCAACCGATGTAAATATTTATTGAGTTTTAAAGTGCAATGGTAAAGTTGAAAACAGAATTATTATAAGACGCTTTTGGTTTAACAAATGTACAACGCACGAAGTCAACGAACCAAGTTGATTACCTTGAAAATAAGTGAAATCACAAATAATCTAAAAACTAAATCAACCGTGACATTTTGAAAGCTAGCCGAAATGAAAACACCTATTGGGTATCATAATTTAATTAACAAACCAATACCAACCAAAATTAAAAGCTTCGGGACCAATATTCTCCGAGCTATTTTGAATATAAACCCAATATAATTTCACTCAAACCTAAGCCTATACCAATATACGCTACTAATATGCAAACACCTGAGGGAAATAATCTCTGTATACATACATTGCAGGCTATGTACGCGAAGCTGTGTACGGTAAGATCACTGACGCGTCGATGCACCGTGTACTCCATTGTCTATTAGCTGCGATACGTTAAGTAATGAATATTGAAACTGCATTAACTAAGCTCAAGGGGAATTTGCGAAATCAATTCGTAAATGCTGCAAATTGATTTGGTGAGAGAATTAATAATCCATCAGTTTGGTTTATAAAATAAGCTGCTGGATACGCCAGCCTACCTCCATATTCAGACTAATCTAGATTAATCTGGCTGCGCGTTTTATATTTATTACAATGCGGTGTTGTGATACATGTATTGTGTGAAAGTAATACTGGTAGATATTGATGGAAGAATTGATAGATGAGTCGAATTAACTATCGTATTTTATTTTAGGATCTACAAAAGGCATTTTATATTTATTATTTTCTAGCGTTTCTATTGATCTATAAGTGGCAAGTTAAAACTTAAATGAGAAATGTTGTAAGTATATTAATACAACTCATTAATATCACCCCATGTAACAAGCAACAAACATCATACGCACGTAAATTCAAATGATTGACAGTTACATCCGCCATTTTGTCCGCCATGATTGTTCCATCGGCGCGCGACACATGACGCTTTTAAGTCATTATTTTTAACGAACGCTCTATATCACCTTACGGAGACGTAAAAACGTTTGTTACCTAGAACGTACGGGTTGTTAACTTACTCCAGAAATATGTACTTCATCTAGACATTTAATTTTAGATTTTTATTTTTGTTTTAAACTGCTATCTACTGGTTGAATATTAGCTATTGCTTTATATTATGAGCTAAAAATATGCTAAAAGTATATTAAACAAGGCGTATGTTGTGCATTAATGCTGATCTTGATATTTGATAGGAACAAAAGGTAATTCGAACGTTCTTCAATTACCTACGCAATTGCAGCAAAAAAAGAATACAAATTATTAAAATATATAGCAAATTACGTTAAAGCATGGTGACAGAGAGCCGTTACATTCAATATTCCCACACCCATATCAACATTAGAATATTTTATATCATCTCCATTCAAATATTCATTTCATTCCTCCATTCCCTTTCATAGACCTATCAATAGGTACAATAAAAGCAGTTATACAGATCATAACAGGCCTTGAACCTTTAAATATAGGGTTTGGGCCCAATAGGGTCATTCCATCTACATAACAAAAAGATATTCACACGTAATGTAATAAGGGCTTATTTAGTGGTTGTTTTATGGGACATTAAATCTTACAGAGTTAGTTGGTATGGGGTTTTAACTGGTCGAGTATTTGATGACTTTGCTGCCCCTCAATAAGCTACGTGTTACTTTGATGGTAATCGTGATTAATGTTGCAATTGTATTTGCATTGATTAGTAGAGGTCATTGACGTTTGTATTGGATTTGATTATCTGTACTTTGATTTGTACTCTCAACATTGTCAATATTTATTTCTGTTTTCTACGTGACTTTTGTTAAATAGGCACGAATGCAGACTTAACCTCCATTTACCGGTTATTGCCAGATATGGCCTATTATCACACCGGGCACAAATTTAGACTCCGGCTATTACTGAAATTTATGCAATCGAAATCCCATTAACGTTTACTCTAGGCGTAAATTGAACTTAGGGCCAGAGTCAGCAGCGCTGGCCAATGAATAAACAAAATGTAGGCAACATTTTGGAAACAAAATGTTCGTCTAGTCTCATAACTTTATTTATATTAGTAAAATGGTACGTTACCTTCCAAAGAAACTTCTACCTTCGAGCGAATAACAGTCATTTTCTTATCAATAAAAGAATGTCAAATTTCGAGGTTATGTCCGTGATAACTCACGCTCCATTTAGCTTAAAGCATAAGCTACGTTGCTTAACTTTCCCCCACACATGTTAAAGGAATTTCAACCTTGCTGTTCAAGGATAGAGTCTGAACGGAATGGCTGACTGGGACAATGAATATTTATTTGGTTCTTAAGATACACAATTTTTATCGTCTGTTTTTATAATCTTGCCAATGTTACGATGTCGTTCAGAAGTGGAGTAGGTTATCTTTGTTTTTGTTGCTGGTTCATTCTGTAGTGCGATTGAATGTATAGTATGATCTGGTTTTATGAAGGACGAGCAAAGATGATGAGTCACATAGGCTTTATTGACCTAATCACCTAGTCTGTTCGATTTTATTACTTCTTACATATACGAGAGGGAAATGTTCCGAATTTTTATATTTTATGAATGACAGAACTTCAAGACATGATATTTCTGAAGCTGAAAATAAAAAAAAACACAATTTACCATTTTTTTTTACTTTGGCAACCGAGTCTCTAAAATACTGTTGTCGACAATACTGCCAGTGTCAATCATACACTTGATAGTAATATGAAATGCAAATAACACAATCAAATCATTACAATAATCCCACATGACACACAAATTACTACAGATCTGATCGATAAACACTACATCTATGTATACCTTCCTAACTATAGTTTTCTTAATGGCAGGCTACGTACAGTTTCTCGAGTTGTAACTAGGTCAGACGGCAGTTGCTCGCAGCTCCAAGTTTTTGGGGAGGTTGAAAACTTGCGATATATGTAAGATCTAATCATGCGTTCGCAACTAACTCACGGGCAGAACTTTCATGTTTAACGGGCTTTTCATGCTGAATAAGAATACTGTACCCTTAGTATGAGTTTGCTTTACGTTTGAAATAATCGAAACGAGAGCGCGTTCTGCACTTTGATTGGTCGGGTCGAATAAACCAACCAATCAGAGCACCGAACGCGCTCTTATTTCGGTTACTTTAAACGTAAAACAAACTCGCACTAAGGGTTCTGGTTTGTATCTCGACGACGAAGATGTTTGAGTGGTTAAATTGACCAGAATGGTTTAGATTGTCATAAAAATCCGCTTTCAATTCTGAATTGATTTTGGATTGTGAAATCTATTTCAAACTACATAGAGTTGTGGTTTAAGTGCTTGTCTTCATTTCTCTGGCTCTTAAATACATATTTCAAACTAAAATAATCTATTGCTATTTTCAACGTTCAATTTGACAATGGTTTACGTAGTCTAAAGTACAATAATTTAAATTCCGCATCTACCACTAAAAGCTAAACTAACGGCAATATCATACTACATACCTCAAGTATCAGAGGGTAGACTTCCAGAGAGTCATATAGTGTCCTTAGTCCCAAATCACCTAAACTTCAGTCAGTTCAGCACTAAATATTCTGTAGTAAATGCGCACTTTGATAGTTACTGGCCATTAGCAAGTTTATGTTTTAGATACCTGGAGGATGGTAATCTGATGTTCAAGTGTTTGATCGACCGTCACTGAGGTGGCTAAGTGGCTGTCCAAACTTTGGAGTAACTACTCTATAGATATATGAAGACCAACGTGATTATTTTTTTACTTTTTTATTGCATGTAAGCGAACCACAATGTTAGCTGAGCTTTAGGCACATTTTCAGATTTCGTGCTACTACTAAGAAATTTTCATAAACCGAAAAAAAACAGCAATACTTCACCCGACCCGGTTGCACTTGCAACCACTCGGCCAACGAGTCAGTCGTTTGAATTTTTTGTAATTGCATGGAGCTTTGGCTCAGAGTATGACAACAGTGTATAACATTTCTTACACTTTTATGTTACGTTGCACTAACCTTTCCTTTTTTTTTTTTTTTGTTATCGATGTAGACCGATAAAAACCACCTCGTTCCTTCTCCTGCTTTGAAGATTACGTGATAGCGATAAAAGAATGATCAAAAAATGTGTCTTTATCTAAACGTTCGTACTAAGGCGTGAAGTGATTCATGTAATATAAAACTGAGATTTTCAATGTATTTTAAAGCACCACTGAACCAAATTGCACCGCTTAAACTATATCGTGGAGCATCGATCACGTTTGACGCTTACAAAGTGGTGCATGATAACAGCTTGGATAGATGACGAAGAGGTCTTGTGCCTATTAACCTGCTATTTAACTTGACCTTGTGTTCTAATTGTGTTTATAGTAACTGATCAAAGCGTTAGAACTAAATAATATTAGGGTTTTGTAAAATAAAATTCGAATCAGAATTTTCAATTGTCTAAAATTGAAACAATCATGACAATGCTTCGTAGTATACGGTAACAGACCAGATTATTAGTTAAAATAAAATAACAAAAATTCTTTATGTGAATCCAAAATGGTAGTTTCTAGTCTGTGGGTTTGTGTATTGATTCAGGAGAAAATAATTCATTGTAACTTAAGGCAACATTTTATAAATATTCTAACCTTTAATGAGTATCTCTGCACAAAAAATCAAACATGCTTTAAAATTCTCAATTACAAAATTTCTCAGAAGGCCACACTATAGTAGCAGAGTAACCGCTCCGCCTAAACTAACATTCAGGTCCAACGCAGTGCCTTATCTCATCCGTTCGTACTCCGTTTACCTTTCTCTAAGCGTGCTTTCGTTTACCTGTGGGTCGAGTGCCCAAATAGCCTTGTTCAGCGACTTTGTCCCTGGAATATCTAGGGCTGGTATACAAACTTGTATTTTTGGTAGCAAAACATTAATGTGTAACGTTGTAAAATATTATAGTATTCATGTTCAGAGCATAAATCTTAAGACTTTTGTCTATGTATATGGTAGATAGTTGACCTGATGAATGTCGCCGCTGGATGCAGGTCGCTTCCAATCAGACCGTTTGTAAGCCATTGGAAAATCAGCAGTCTTAAGGATAATATTATTGATTATGATGATTTTTTACGTAAACTAGTCATTATAAAATACCGGCTTCTGCTTTCCCGCTGGCGTTCTAGTCGTATAAAAAGTAGCCTATGTGTTCCAAATCATAATCTGCCCCTGTTTTAAATATCACCCCGAACCTTTCAGCCATTTTGACGTGTCTGAGTAACAAACATACATACATACTCACAAACTTTTTTTTGCATTTACAATAACTTAGTAAGATTTAATGTGTCCGATCCGTAAACCATGGGTCTTGATAAGATTCTAAGATTCTTTTACAAGTATACGCTAGCAGTATTAGGTTCTAAAATTATATTTCTTAGTATATTCTAAAAATAAAAATCTCATCAAATGTTACCACGCATAAAAGTATAACAGCTCTATTCAACTGCCAAAGTTGTCTAACAAAATGGAACTAAAAATAAATCTTTTATGGAAATATTTGAATAAAACCAGGTTATTAGAACTTTCGAGGAACGTACAGAAAAATAAACAAGGTACATAACTTGGTAACCCTATTGTGAAACTGAAGGAGATCTCAAGGTCATTGAGTCAGTGCAGAAATAGGCGAGCGTGGAAACTGACCGCAGAGACATCAAGTGTTATGTATGAGTAAGTGTCTTGGTAGTCTGGGCGATAAGGTCTCTAAAGCATAAGGATAGTTTGCTACAGGACAAGCATCAGTGTAGGCAAGTTTATTTCACCAAATCAGATGCAACCACTTCCTAAGTGTGAACAGGAGAAAAACAGTACAAGAATTATATAGACGCCTTTGTGACAATTATTGTGACTTTATTTGTTAGGAATTTAAGTTGTTGGTGTTGGGGTATCGGGTATTGGGAAGGGGAATAATTGGGCCTCCGGTAACCTCACTCTCACAACGCAAGCGTTGTTTCACGTGTGAGTAGAGGCTTTTGATCAGCAGTGGCAGATAGGCTGTTGGTGGTGAGATGGTGTATATGCTAATTCATCGACTTTCTGATCAACAAACTTTCTTAGATTTATTACCCCCTCTCACTAGTTGTGTTATTTGTCCCTAGTAATAGCGATTATTTTTATCATTCAAGAGTAATGTGGATTGTTGAAAATTAGATTCATCGTGTAACAAATTCACAGCTCGATAGAAATGTCACCATCCCACGCTGTTCACACGTGATAGGTTGCCGGCCTATTTGGAGCTCTGGTTCTAACCACATTTGGCACGAACTACTTTCATTACAAATTACGAATATATTATGATGTGATACTTCCCGGAAGGGTATACAAAGGTAACGCTATTTCGACACCAGCAATTTATACTACGCTAACTCGAAATTTGAAAAAAACTTTTTTATGCCAAGTTACTCAAAATGTGTGTTTACATACGTCATAAAAAAAATTGAGAAGAAATATACAAAAATAAGAAAGTTACAAATCTTATAAAACGCTAAGTAAAGGTACTTTTTCACTCGATTTATATTACGCCAACTATTACGGAGTTGCGTTCACTTTGGTCCCGTGCAACACTGCACTAACTCATAGTTAGCGTAGTTTATTTGTGTATACTTGTTCGTTTGTAAAAGAACGACTTAGCGACTTTTACATAGTAAATACTTATGTATTCGTATTAATTAGTTTATTAATGGTAACTATTCTTTTTGTAAGTAAGTACATGTTCTTTATAAAATATTGAAATATGCATCAGATGATTGATCATGCACTACGACGTCCCGTTCACACGCTAACATAAGTTAGACGTGTATATGTAATTTTTTTTTGATGAATTACGTTTATATACGGCTAACTTGCGCTAAATCAAAAAATAGAAATAATTAAGGAAATATAAATATGAGATATTACAATGAATAAATTAAATATTAAGCATACCAAATTTCAAAAAAGTGTCTTAATTAATGTAAAAGTTATCACGTTTTTCCCTTTAAACGCCTCTACTGTAAGGTACGTTTTTTGACACAAAGTATAAATTGCTGGTGGCGATTTATTAGTAGTGGGTGTGACTTTTTGATGAACGTTGTAGTATGTAGTTGAGTACTATTATTATGAGTGCTTCCACCAATCATATTCATTGGTACACATGGTGGAAACGAACTTAGCTAAGCTATGTTTTTTATATGGACAGATGGGGGCTATGAATGTGTGCTATAGATGCGTGCTATGGATGTTTATCATTCTACGACATAAGTTCAACTGTGTACATAAAGCATTAAACAAACAAATAAAGAAAAACAATAATAAATTAATATGAATTTCTAATTTTACCAACAATAATAATATACAAAAACAATTAATTTTGATCGGCTGAGAAAACAGACAGCATCTACTTTACCTATTTCCTGCCCCCATTGAACCAATTCGAATCGCCCCACTTTCAGCAGACGACTATCTGATATTCTCATTCCCCTTCAATTTCCCAAATCAGGGTACCCAAAGAGAAATAATGTGACAACATTGGCCAAGTTTGCAGTCACCCTGGTCGTTAGCGTTATTGCGTTTTGCGAACTTCCAAAGAAAAATAACAAAGAACTTACATATCTTTGGTTTGGGTAATGTAAGGTATTTATTTATTTATTTGCTTTACATTGCTTCTGCTTGTTGTTGTCCGGCTGTTATGTAACATACTATGTAGTTTTGTAAGTGCATTTGATAAAATTGTGGTTTTCAATGTCTAGTTACGAACTTCACTCACACAACGAAACACAATGCAAGCGTTGTTTCACGTCGATTTTCTGTGAAACCGTGGTATCAATCTGGTTTAGCCCGCCCATTGGTGCCAAAGCCGTGCTCTCCCATACTTCAAAGGTTTAGGTTTATCATAACTTTTTTAATAATGTGCTTATTCGACTTTAAGTATTGCATAAAGATACAATTTATAAAACTAAGATGATATCGAAACTGAAACCTCATTTATTCCGAGGATTAAATTATTGAGTATTAAAATACATATGATTCTTAAAGAAGTCTTCACAAAAGATGGTGTGAATTATTTGTAAGCAGTTTCTTTTAAACCGCTTTTAAATTAACAGACGTTGAGATACCTATTGTTCATTTATTAATAAAACAATAGATTGTATAAATTAACCTCGACCCGCCACAACGACCAATTATTCCTGCGATACTGGCATTTATATCGTTATTTATGTAATTAGGAACTTTACTAATTGTGCTGTTACGTTGCAACGTTTAATGCTAAATCTCTACTAGTATGTATTTACTCTACTGTTGGAGTAGTCGTTGTAAGTGCGTTATCATCATCATTATTATCAATCTCACTATTATCGTCAGCAACAGTTTGTGTTGTGACGTCAATTGTACTATGGGACTTTTTGACTAGTTGTCCATTAGAGGCATTATTTGAATTTATTTTTTTGTTTGATTTCTAGATCAAGTCAAGGATTCGGTTCTTTTATTATATTATTTAAATATAATTACAGTGTTTGTACAGTGCTATAATGTGAAGAACCTCTGCCTATTCCTTCGAGACTAAAAGGCGTGACGATAAACATACATACATGAAATTAATATTGAATACATACATGACATAAATAAATACGACAGAGGCTGATTTTTGTGAGCAAAAATTGCCCTTTAAAATCATGGATAAGATTTCGTGTTTTAAACGAAATAATTTATATTGTAATTCTCATAAAGCCCCATCTAATCAATAAGCCCGCATACTAACATAACTTAGCGGATGTTTGCAAGGCAACCAAGAGGCAATTAGAGGCGTTTGTTCAAACTGCTAATATTATCAACTGCCGTCGATTCCTGTACAATTATTATGTTAAACACCACTTTATTAACGGCTTTTGTATTGTTTAATTACAATTTCATAGTTAAAATCCTGCCCTTCATTGTTCATGTATGATTTTCCGAAAACTCTCTCATATTGTTTCTCTTCATGTAACATGTAAATACGTGTATATTGTACGTGTTTTACCATAAACAATACTTCTCATAATAGTTGATGGTTGGAATCTCATTTTACTCTACAGGTAAGTAGTACTTACTAATTGTTATTAGCAGAAAAGTTAGTATTTTTTTATCTAGGTTATTTTCTTTTTCTATCCCTTTAACTGAATATAAGTGTTACATTGTTCTCACATAGTTGAAGCAATCGAAACAATGTAAACAAGAATCGTATTGT
This sequence comes from Spodoptera frugiperda, assembly GCF_023101765.2. Lineage (NCBI taxonomy): Eukaryota > Metazoa > Arthropoda > Insecta > Lepidoptera > Noctuidae > Spodoptera > Spodoptera frugiperda. The sequence continues at coordinate 13,031,541 of NC_064223.1, read as the reverse complement.
GAATCTGATTGAAAAAGTAACCCATGGAGTTTCTTGCTCGTTCTTCTGCATAGGAATCAACACTGTGGAACGAGCAAATAACTTCACTAGTGGACTGACTGACAGACAGACATTGTTAGTATTATTATATTTGCTTTGACGTTCAAAAGTGCCTTCCTGGTATATTTGAAAAAAAAAATTACTTTGATTGTTTTTTTGAGTGCCAAAATGTCGCCTAACATATTATAATACAACTTTCTTCTCTTTTTAACCTTTTGACCATAGTACCATAATACAAATACAGCAATAATCAAAAGCCGGTAAATGAGAATAGTCTCATAGTTTGCCGCTACAAATACTAAATGTTCTAAACGTCATTGTTCCGTTTCTCGGACAGTTCCAATGTATTCCAGGTAGAAATAACGTCTGGCCCCCGACTGTGTCAAAGGATGCTGTGGCCTACTGATATTAGGTGTCGTCGCTCAACGGTTTGATGTTAGGCTGCTTACACATGGCATGAAACGACTTGGTAGTGATGAAAGAATAGTTTATAAGGCTGTTAATATAACCGATGTTAGTTAAACTTGGTAATGATGTATTTATATATGTAGAAGTTTATATCTGCTGATGACTGACTGATAATTTTCATTATTTTGTTTGACGTTCTAATGTACTTTTCGGTCTAATTTAAATAAATGAGTTTAACTTTGACTTAGGGATACTGAGTACAAAACTAAAATAGTGTATTTCAATTTCTATGTTTATTATTTTATTCTGATTGTTTTGCAATGAATGAAAAGACAGCCCTTAGTTACAATTCGGGTAACGGATCCTAAACCACTACTCTCGTTTCAATCAAAAAAATATCATCCATATGTAGGTACTGTTTAGCATAACAACCTGGACATGAAATCTAATTTGAAAACCAAATCACTAGAAAGAAAAATATACATAAAATGTTACGCTGACATCTAGTATAAAATACATTTAAATGGGAAATTAAAATATAGTACATTTTTTGATATGAAAAAGTTTATTTTATTTTGTATAGTTTACACCGGTATACGAGCAGACGGATCACCTGATGGAAAGCAATCGCTGTCACCCATGGACACCCGAAACACCAGAGGCGTTACAAGTACGTTGCCGGTCTTTTGGTTGTTAGGAATTTAAGACTGAGTTGTTGGGGATTAGATTGAGAAAGGGGGTAATTGGGCCTCCGGTAACCCCATTCACACAACGAAACAAACCGCCAGCGTTATTTCACGTCGGTTTTCTGTGATGCCGTGGTATCACTCCGCTCGAGCCTACCCATTCGTGCCAAGGCATGGCTCTCTCACACATAATATCATTCATGGTCATCTCAACAGTCAAACAGTCATATCGGCAGACAAAAATGTTCTAAGAAAGTCTTTTGGCAAAGCCAAAGCAATCTGCTACTAATATAAAATCGTAGTAGAACAAGATATCGATATAACATTTATAAAGTGCACTTAAAAAGCAATCGTTTTTAATGTCATAGGTTCTTATCTATTTGAAATCACTTATTGCGTTCAGTCGCCTCGAATGTAACGTAGTATATGTTTGTCGTAACATTCTGAGCTCTGCCAATAATCTGACATTGCGTTCTCATGTGATAGTCACATTTAGACATTTTAGACGTTCCAAAGGAGATGTGAAAGCGATATTAAAGTTTCTATTCATAATTTTAGGCTGTTTGCATAGTTAAAAAAAAATCCTTTTTAAATTTTATTAAACTCTCTCAATGGGCACACGTGCAACAGTGGGGTATGGGTCTTGGGTTCGGTTCTTAGATTTGGTAAAATATTGATGGTTTCTAGAATTTTTCTCTGTTACTTTTAGCTTTAATACAATACTTAATTCGACGTATGTGTGTACAAGAAGTCCAGTTCCATAATCTAAAAAAAAAGCTACTAAAAATGCTTTAAAAAACGAAAATCTTTAATCTCCATTACAACAGAAACACATATTCCACGCCTACTGCCTAATCTACGCGACAAAAAAACGTTTCCCAAAGACAACCAATTCACACGTTAGCGAAACCATACTATCTTTAACATCAAGACGGGATAAAATCGCGATCGCTAGTGTGTAGTTGCCCTGTCCAATCCTGCAGTAATCGAATGCCTCAGGTCTTTGATAGCAGCCGTTTGGGGTCCCATTGTATAGCCAATAGATCGCTAGCAATTCAACATCTAACGGATCTAGTAAACGTTTCAGTTTCTATAACAAGCTGCTCTAGACTCGCTGCTATTGACATGCTTTTACTTGTATTTTGTATTTATTTTTGCTTGCTTTTTTTAGTACTGCTGTTGCTGTATGTTGTTTTGTAATGTTAGTTCATTTTGTATTTAATGGTTTTTTTTTTATTTATTACAGCTGTTCTTAGCAATGAACAAAAATGTGTTGAGTTTGATCCAAATAGTATTCAACTTAATAAATCGTAGAGTATAAAATCAAAGAGATTTTAATATCTCGAATTCGTACAAAGTATGAGCCCATCTTCATCCAAATAACGTTTCGACGAACAAAACCGTCAAATCAACATACATTGTTTACCCGACATACCTCAAAACCGCATCTAGTTAGTACTACAACACCAAAACATTGTACAGAAATTAGTCTTTGATATCAGACAGTAGTAGCGTGGTACACAAACAGACAAACAGACAGTAATCGAACTCAGTCGGCAAGTATTTGGTGTTAGTTCACATTTGTTCACAATGCAGACAAGGGCAGATCAAGCTCACCTTTACTAACCACCCATTAATGCATTTTGAAACTTATTAAGAGGAGATAAAGTTGAAAATTTATTGGCAAATGTTGATAGTATTGGTTAGCTTGATGTGCTGTTCTGCTACCTCCAATTAAGGTTGAATGTAACGATAGCATAATATCGTTGTTCTTAGAAGTGGTGTATGTTTGTTGAATTGATTAATTTGACTCGTGTAGCTCGTGGCTTGACGTGATTCTATACATTATGTGCCTACATATGACACAAGATTGACATTTAAATTAAGTGAGTTAATGAGCTTTAACGACACGTATTGAATGTATAGTGGCTTATAGATTAACGTAAAATGTACCGTATATAACATGATTATAAAGTAATTTTTTCTCAATTAAGACTCGTGATAATGTAGTTAGTAGCTACTTACTTTTTGATAGCTATGTTTACATAGGACTTTATATAACAGATGAAAAGTGGGTGTTACATTTTAATATACGCACCGCTACAAAATTTCCAAAGTCAAAGCATTTAATAAGGATTAATAAGTCCTTGTTTTCTTAAATACTGTATATTAAGTGCCAATTTCATCCAACACTTATGAAATGTCAAATGAATTAAATTTTCCGTGAGTTTGTTCGTCATTGAAGCAAGATTCGTCCCGAAAAACAAGAGTTGGAACGGAGTGGTTTTTAGTCAGTAAGAGTTTGATACTCTCTCTCACCTTGCCCAAGGCGGGAGAAGTCATTGGATGATTTTCCCTCGTAAAAAAAAAACATTAATCTAAGCACATACTAGGGAACAAATGAATCGGCGACCTGTCTAGCAAATTTTGGCCTGGCAAATAATTATGGTGGCAACGCGCGGTTCGTGTCTGTAACGATGTCGTGTGGCGCGATGTTGCGAAACATCTCCACCAAAGTCCGGGAACGTCGCGCTACTTCACGCAACGTCGCTGGCGACACGTTCTCAAGAAATTTGTCGCATAACATCCTTGGCTTATAACTAAATAAATAACAAACTTGACGTAACTTTTGAGCCTGACAGTTGAGCATTCTAGATAGACTGTAGTGTACAAGTGAAATGCTTACTTAACAGAGTAAACACGAACAATTTCCTCTTACAAGTAGGAAGTAGTTTACTTCTCCGAGAAATGCCTTTAAGTCTCGTTTCAAACTGTTGTGTGTTTTGTAGTCGATATAAATATGGTTTACTAGTCTAGCTTTGTATGAACATAATTTCCTGCCTTCTTCCTTGGTTACTGCCGCTTTAGTTAACTAGAGGGTTGTAATCGATTTGAGATCGAGTAAAGTATTATTTGGGTATTAGCTTCTGCCAGCGGCTTAGTTCAAGTTCTCGTGGGATAAAAAGTAGATGTGTGTGTTATTCGAAACCATAATCTACTCCTACTTCAAATTTCATCCCGATCCTTTCAAACGTTTTGACGTAAATGAGGAATAAACATACATACATACAAACTTTCGCATTTATAATATTAGTAGGATTTTCCGCTTTTTGAAAATTTACAGTAATAGCGCAGACTATTGGTTAGTGCTTGCGTTGCGTATTTTTAGTATGTGCTTGTAAGTGTCAGAACTAAGTTAGACGTAATAAGCCTCATAATCCCGAATACTGAAATGCTACTCAATTTTAAGTTATACTTAAATATCGTGCTCTCTTTCATTTTATAAACAATTTGTAGTGACAGAACTATTTCTGAGAGCGTCTTAAAATTGAGTGACGTTTTAGTTTTTGACCATTAGTCTTATAACAATGAAAGTAATAACTATGTATTTTGGAGAAAACTAGGTTTTTTGTAATGATATTTCCCTTTCACCGTTTTTTACGTTGTCCATCCATTTGTCCCCTTGTCTCGTGAAAAAACTTTGTTTCATTTATCCCTGGGATTTAAAACTAAAAAGAGCGTGTCGGGCTAAAACGCTTTTTCTTAAGGTTAGAAGCCGAAAAAACTGTTAACAACTTCAGAAGTTAAAACTTTCCTTTGAATAAGGGAGATTATTTATTTAGTACTTTGACTGCCTTGTTGTGTGCCAAGCTATGAGTTTTAGATTCAATTCCTGGGGCTGTTAAAGCTGTACTGCGGTTTCTTTGTTTTTTTTAATTGCTCAGTTAAAGCACGGAGTTTAGAATTGAACCCAGTGTATAACAATAGGTTCAGATCCTATTACATAGATCTCATAACATGACTAGTGAAAAGTTGGTATTAAATTTAGGGCCAGCGCAAAAGTGGTCGAAGCACGCAACAGCCACTGGTGGTTGTGGTCGGTGGCCCGTTTGGGCCAAGTCTTATTCATATGCAGTTGTGCACCTCAGAACCCTTAGAACGTGTTTGTTTTACGTTTAAAGTAATCGAAACGATAGCGCGTTTGGTAATCTGATTGGCCAGCTCGAATAAACTAACCAATCAGTAAAATAAGTACGGAGTTTGCTTACGTTTAAAATCTCATTAAACATAAAGCAAACTCGTACTAAGGGTAGTGACTACCCTTTTGAAGATTTAAAAATTAAAATAATATTGTAACGATTAGTAAAATATGGAACTTTTTTAGATTTCGGGGTAAACTAATGTTATTCTATAGATAATTTGAATAGACTAAAGTTTTAGATGTAAAATGTATAATGTTAAAAAAATCTCAGACATGAAAGATTCCGAGAATAGAACATTATAACAACTAAATTAAAAAGTTTCAAAAGCCCGTAAAATAATAATCTATTTTTAAAAATATTTTTTTATGTAGATCTAACTTGTACCTTTTTTTTACCCGACTGCGCCAGAAGGAGGGTTATGTTTTTCGAGAGTATGTATGTATGTATGTAAGTATGTATGTATGTATGTATAATTGTTTGGCACGCCCTGCAGCCTAAACGGCTTGATGGATTTTGACTTGAGAGGTGTCGTTAGATTCGTATTTACTGTGAGAGTGACACTGGATACATCAAAATGTTTAAAAAAACAAAATGGCGGATTTTTGGCGCCAAATTCGAATATTGCTCACTCTCTAGCCTAAACGACTCGATGGATTTTGGCTTGAGAGGTGTCGTTTGATTCGTATTTACTGTGAGAGTGACACTGGATATATCAAAATAATAATAAAATCAAAATGGCGGATTTTTGGCGCCAAAATCGAATATTGCTCACTCTCTAGCCTGAACGACTCGATGGATTTCAGCTTGATAGGGGTCGTTTGATTCGTATTTACTGTGAGAGTGAATAAAACTAAAAGAAAATAAAATAAAAAAAGTAATTTAAAAAACTAAAAAACCCGACTGCGTTTCTTTATAACATGAAAATGAAAAAACCCTAAAACAAGAATACAAGAAAAAATTAAGCAGTCGGGACCCATTCTAGAAAGCCAGCCGCGAAGTCTTCATAATATTTAGATAGAATGGGTCCCGACTGCTTAAATTTTTCTTGTATTCTTGTTTTAGGGTTTTTTCATTTTTTATACGAGGTTTTTTCACTAAATAAAGTTTAAAGGTTTTATTCGGATTATCCGAGGATTTTCGGCGTCATTCCGATCTAAAATTGAATTTTATTTAAGCACCTAAAAAGTTACTTCACTGGAAAATTTATAACTTTTTTAGCTATCAATTGATGTTAACCATTCTAAAAAGATAATACAATTTACATTTTAAAAATTAATTCTCATTCTACAAGTTAATTTAGTTTTTTTTTTTTTAATGGAACAAGCCCGCCACATCCTTTCTTACCGCTGCAACTCCTGTAAGTCAGTATCTACAGTAGATACAAGCATGAAAACACCGGAACACTGAAGTCCAACGCATCCCAGGGACATGAATGACTGTCGTGGATCCCGCAACGAAATAAATCAAAAGTTTTTTTTTTTTTTTATGGAATAGGAGGCAAACGGGCAAACGAGTCACCTGATGGTAAGCGATCAGCGCCGCCCATGGACACCCGCAACACCAGAGGAGTCACAGGTGCGTTGCGGGCCTTTTAAAAAGGAGTATAGTCTTTTCTTGAAGGTCGTATCGGTTCGGAAATACCGCCGACGACAACTCATTCCACAGTTTTGCTGTGCGAGGCAGAAAGTTTCGCGAGAAGCCCACAGTTGACCATTACTATATGGTGGGGATGGAAATGCTGTCTGTGGGTCGATGGCGAAAAGAAGCGGCAGGAATAAGACCATTATTAAGAGAAAAAGAAAACGATAGTTTTCGCTTCCCACAAGTAGACTGCACAAGTTCATTTAGTTTATTGTTCTTAGCAAAAAAAAAAAATTAGTTGTCAGTAAGCTGTTATGATTTCACCTTAAAATACGATACGACATAACCAAAAAACTCACTTTGAACTCAATTACTACAATCACAAGAATCTTTTTCCCCAAGACAAACTACTTAATTAGACTAAGTACACTCCACACAATTACTGAACTTCAACGTAACGGGCGTAGGCACAGACACAAGGACACCACAACCTGCTATCAAAACAAATCTATCAACAGATTTTCGACTTTATTGCTAAAATAATTAAGTTGTAAATCTTATTAATTCACAGATTTCTAGACATGCGGTACTCATAGTTTAGGTTAATCGATCAGATGAACAGAAACGTTGTTTTTTTTTTAATCATAGTCTAGCCAAATGCCATGATTGACTCATGCTATTTTTAGGGGCGAAAATCACCAATTACTTCTTCCGGCTTGGGCGAGGCGAGAGGAAGTGTCAGACTCTTACTGACTAAAAACCACCCCGTTCCTACTCCTGCCTTATGAGCCGGAGCCCTAGTAAGCCCCCTAAGTACCCGGATCAGGTATCAGTCTTACTGGGCCCTATCTTTGGTGGACTGGTGGCTAGTTGGTGTTGCGCGTGGAACGTGACGCGCTGCACTCCTCAAAGAGGGGACTTACCGCTACAATGACAGCGAGCCCAATGATTGAATCATTTACATTCGATAGGTAATGTCAATGCGTATGTAAAGCCTGTACATTAACTCTATTTACTATCCAACTTGCATAATACCATTCATCAAGGGGCTACCTATCTCTTTATCATTTAAATTAAAGTAAAAAGAATGTCCATGTATCCTGACTCTGCACTATAAAATCATCTAAGACCGGGTTCATAATACACGCTACACAAGCACACTATCGCTGTACAAACAGGTACGCTAACCACACACTACGTCAGAGATCTGACGCTGTCGGGCCGCGGATCACACGCTCCATTTCGCGGCGTCTGCTCAATGATATGACAAATCGGACGAGCAGGGCTCGGGGCGGGGGAACAGACGATTTTTAAATGTCGACTAATTTGGGCGGGTCACATTGTTTTTGTTAGTTATTTTGAAAAGGTTTTTGTTTGTGTACTAGCGCTTCTTTGTAACGTTTGTTTGTAACTGGAGTAAAAAATCAGGAGTCTGGTTTAGTTATTTTTAAGTACTTTGTTCAAAATCGAAGCTGATTAGATCAGTTTATATTTTAGGTATATTTATAACGCACAACATATGTCAGTCCCATCGTACCCAAATATAATTATGACCGCACAAGAGATCAATGAAACAGTTTCGTGAAACTGAACAACATCTTCGCATCGTCAGAACTCAGCAATTTACTTTTTATATTTAATAGGTAGACGTTTGGTCACTATCTCGCCTGGTGGTAAGCGTGATGCGACCTACGATGGAGTACGTGGCTATAAGCAACCTATTCACACAGGCCTTGAAGAGACCCAGGTTATACCCAGGAAACACAGACTGGCAAAGGCAGTTTCAACAAGGAAGCTTGGTAAATTAAGCGTAGTAGGTACACATAACATACTTTGCGCTACCCAATCAGTCGAGAATCTAAACTATTTCAACTTATAATGTACAAACACAACAACGAAACAAACACAATAGTTTCAAGCTGATTAACATAGAGTGGTATTTGCACGCTACAATTAATATCAGGTGTTCACGCATCAATTATGTTGGTAGGCCTCCACTCAGCCGTGTAATGTGGAAATGGCGTACAATTGTATTGTTACCCTGTGTTTTGATGTAATAGAGATGGCCAACTACCGTATAATGTAATGAGGTACCGTGAAAGTGATGCGACTAGTTATTCTGTCAGGAATTTCAATTTCGATTCTTGATGAGAGGAAGTTAAGGTTAAGTTTTGATTGAAGAGAAGAGGTATACTGTAAGTCAAATCCATGGTATGATATTTTATATATATGAAGAAAGTATGACTCGTTTTTGAGGGCGGTTAAGTTCAGACTGGGGACGTTTTGTGTCGGATAAGATTAGGATTGAAAGATTTCTTCAGGTATTTTTTTTTTGTTTCATAAGTCAGGCAATTTAGTATGCTCGTACTATTACTAACTTTAAAAATGTATCCTGAAGTGATCCAAAAATCGAACACAAGACTCTGCTTAGCTATCGCACTTGCGACAAATTTGGCCTTACATGATCTTACGTTATAATTTTCTTTTTTAATGGGACAAGCCCGCCACAACCTCCCATACCGCTGCAATTCCTGTAAGTCAGGATCTACAGTAGATACAACCATGAAAACACCGGAACACTGAAGTCCGGCGCGTCCCAGGGAAATGAATGACTGTCTTGGATCCCGCAACGAAACAAATCAGAAGATGTTATTAGAGGAGAAGAAAAATCTTACGTTATAAGTAGAAATTCAGATAATTACCTTAAAAGGTCTTCCAAGAAAACTTCAGCAGAAATTATATTTTAAGTACTATGAAGCTTTGTACAACCTTTATTTGAATATTTGATATAAAATAGAAAGTTCGAGAACTAAGTAATGTCTTTACCGTACTCACGTGTTTTCTCTTTTGATATTCCAATTGAATAATACGTGTTACTAACACTTCGGTACTTTGAGTTTGTTTTGGGCAAAAATATAAATTGTTGTTTTTCAAGTAGAGAAAAAAAGTTACATGGAATCCTCTTTGGGGATTTATTTGTTTTATAGTAGGTACTTAGATAAGGTGTGATGCTTTTGTGTTTTAAGGTAAGGTTGCTCGGTTGGCGTATTGCGTGGCTGTACGTTGAACTGCTATGCTGGGTAATGTGAGTTCTATATCAGCACAGATGTGAGTATGTGTTTGTAAATACATCTACGACAGAGTAGGCAGGTAGGTAGGTATAGGCAACAAACTCTTAAGGTAGTTTTAGATCTGGATTTTTTAATATAAGAATGAAAAGTTTTGTTTTAACGTAGTTTATTTGAATTAAATAATTCTTCTTTCTTGAGATAGTTCGTTTATCGAGGAAGGCTCTGAACAGGCTAGAAGGCGGTTGAAACCCCACGGAGGTGACTAATTTAAATAATAATCTCATTAAACATAACATAAAAAAATTAACCGCATTCTACTAAAGACAATTTAGAATTGAACAATATTTATAACATTTATCCCAATCTTAAGATCTACGACCTCATACAAGTCATTCGAGCTTATCACCTCATGTCTAATGAGTATGTAATTAATTAAAAGTAAATAAACCCAGTCTAGACTAATACTTATTATATACAGGTCTGTCTCAACTTTGTTCAAATATTTTTGTTGTCTTCGGTTTACAGTAAATTGAAACTTGTTGAGATTTTGTTAAGCGTGAGAGATTTAGTGAGATTTACGCTAAAGCCAGTAACTGATTATATTAACATTCAACTATTATACTGCTATTCTTCTAAACTTTAGATTAAATTGCCAAGAATTTATGTTATTTATTACGTCTAGATGCTGTACAACATTTTAAACTGACTTCAAAAAAAGGAGGTTCTCAGATTTTGATGCGGTTTTAAAACGGCAACAGTATTTTTAGACTTAGCAGAAAGTTTAAGAGATATTACTTAACTTAAAAAAATGGAGGCGATAAAGTTGAAGAAGTTTAAAAAAAAAAGGTTTGTTAATTAGAGCTTCAATCTACTAGAGATAGAAATAAGAATACTTTAAAACATTTTGTGAATTATAGTATGACCATTAGTACCCATAAGCTGATATATGCTGATAAAACTCACACTTCTTTCTCGACTTTAACGAGTAAAATTGTTCCTTCAATCACTCGCAACACCAACTAATTGACTACGGTACCAAAATATAAAAGCAAAAATTTTAAAAGCACAAAAATAAAATAAAATTTATATTTCGGCAAGCATCAGAGCTGCAGTCATTAAGGATCAATTTTGACTTCACGTGAGAGCTAAAGCGGTCGACTCTTTTATCTTACGGCAGAAAGCTTTTCACACATTGCGAACACGATATTCTAACGCGAGCAAATGTCTTCAAAATTCAGAAAAGATCCTACATTTCTCTTCAAGTGGAACAAGGGTTAAAATGCTACGTTCAAAGATGACAATACGGAATTTATCCAAACTTCGGAAATTTTTCTCAAGACTTTGAGTGAGTTTTTTTGCCGTCACACGAGATGCAAGTAACCTGTGAATCATAAAATGCATATCGTATAAGTGAAACTCAATGGTGCGCAAAATTCTTTGAGATTTTATTCAGGAACCGATACAGGACGGGTAGACGAGTTCGCATATTTATGAGATGTTTGCTGTGTGGAGATTATGTAGCAGATCGGTACGGTCACTTGACGTCAAATATTCAGGGCTCGTGCCGTGCTGCGGGAGCAGACGGGAATATCAAGAGGAAGGATTTTTTTATAATAATATGTGCTGATGAATAATTTCAGCGAGAAGTTGGTACAAAGAATATATTATTGTTAGATTCTGTTGTGTTGTTTTCTTTATCTAGAGAAAGATACTTATTTCATATTCTTTCTTCTTTTTTTTTAGTGTTTTTTGTTCAGGGTATAAGAACACAGACACGTTTTTCATTTAAGTAAAACTATCAACCACATTCAAAACCTCACAGTTTATTGCAATTTAAACCTTACGCCAATGGTCATAAAGTGTAATTACCTCCTAAAAGAGAAGGACAGTTGTACATAACAGTTACAAGTGGCTGTATAAGATGTAACAATACAATGAAATTAACACTAGCAAAAGTTTCGTACGAACAAATTCAGGTCGCCGTACTGAAAGTTTTATCTAGTGTAAACTAGTGGGATTAAGTTTCTGTAACTCTGTGAATGGGAGTGTATGGGATCGTCCCAATTCCGGGATATTAGGAGTGTTTGTTATCTGTTTCTTTCTTAGCATAATGTTATGTTTTTTATTTCTCGAAAGAATTGGAAGAGACGGCCGTGTTTGGTGCGATAGTCACTGTTTGGGAGTTACGTAATAATTCTCTAGCAAGGCTTGAAACTAGTCGAGTTCCTTGTCAAACAGTTACGTGAGAAAGTCGATAACATAATAAGTAATGAGTCTCGTTTAAGTCTCAAAAAAGATGTTCAACTATTCCATGTCGACAAAGTAACCTGTCACACTTCATATTATTATGTAGAATCTCTCCAAAAGATTACTGAGATTTAAAAAAAAAGTACAGAATGCGGAAGATGCAGAGCTCATGAGGTCTTAAAATAAATTTCATCATCATACATCAAAACCCTATAAGTCGCCAATGCTTACCAAAGGCCTCTTCTCGCATTGAGAAGGCGTGAGCATCACCACGCTTGCTCAATGCGGGTTGGCGATTTCAAACTTATAAGAAAAGATAGGCCCAGGATTCCTAATAATATTTTCCATCACCGATAGTCAGTGTTGCTTAAACATGCTTAGAAAGTACATACATATAACTCCAAAAAACACATTGGTACTTACTGTTAGTAGTAAGTTTCAAACCCGTGCCATCACGACGACCTGCAAATAAACGATTTACTTTCAAAATCAATAAACAGTTCAAATTGATAAGTCACCAATTTCAAACCACGTAAGACAACTTCCAACAACAAAATATCAATTCCACACACACACACTCGTACACACAACGTAACAATGAAACAGTTATCAAGTTCGATACAAAACAAAGTTGTTCCCGTTTACAGAGAGCCAATGCAAACGCAATTGCTAAGCCGTCGCAGGACACGAGCTGTTCAACTAACACGATTCTCTACTTATTACGTTTACTGCACTTCGGGATCACTATACAACATTTAACGCTATTGTTTGTATGTTTGTTTGTTTACAAATGCTCTTTAGGATAACTTTGAATGCATTGTGTGTTTGTGAAACAATTGGAGGATTTTGGATTTTGTTGCTAAGTAATAGCTTGGAGTTTTGATGTTGTAATCACACTTATATTATAAATGTGAGAGTTTGTTTGTTTGGATATGAATTACACTAAAACTACTGAATGGATGAAATTTGGTATAAAGACAGGGTATGTGCTGACTAAGGTGATGGGATTTTTTATCTCACGGGAACTCGGGTGAAGTTGCTTGAATTATACCAGACACTCAGACAGTCACAAAAATTCAAGTCTGTGCACTATATTTTACTCAAAACTTTATATTTTTCGCTTCAGATAAAATCACTATTAATTTTGATATTATCCACAAAGGTATTTACTTACAATCATTATGTTGATAATTCAAAGAAATATTTTAAAATGTAAATTAATTTACACGGCCGAATAAAGAGATGCTGTAAATGTTAATAGCATTGTAACCCATCTTTGCTTGAAAGCCTTTTATCAATAATGCTCAATTTAAATCAATTTACTAGAATAGAGCCTTTTGAAGTCTAAAGTGATTCTGACATCAAAATGTAAATATTCATTATTTACTGAGTACTCACGCAGCACAAACGGAATCTGTAAATGGTATTTTACAAAGCTTAATACAATTTTCTGTAATAAAATTTTATAACTGTATTTTTTTAATAGTACAACATACTATAAAACACCTCTGATCCGGAGCTACGGATGACCTAGCAGGTTAACCGGGGTTTCACCTCGAAAGGCAGGTATAGGAATTGGGTGATTTTTAGTCAGTAAGAGTCTGACACTCTCTCTCGTTTCGACCGACGCAGAAGTCATTGGATGATTTTCCCCCTCGAAAAAATAAGACACTGAATCCAATTGTAAAATGTAATTTACTCCCGTGTTAATCAAGTTAGAGATTACATACTCAAATATAAGGTTCATATTTGACTATCAAGATTAAAAATACCTCACAAGTGAGCAAAAATAAAACCTAAGGCGACATTATTATAAGATCTATATTTATACCGCAATACTTATGATTTATTAGAATTTTTATCTTTCAAAAGAGATATAGAAATCAAACGAACAAAAGGAATGGAATAAGAGAATCCATTCACACAGTCTCCGATCGAAGCGAAGTTTTCTTTAAAAACATTATTTCAATCTTAAAGCTAGCATTCCAGTGGAGGTTGGTAGGATGGCGGTGAAAGAAATAAAAGCAACCGCAGGATTGACTTTCTTAATATAAGAGTACACAGGGAATGTACGGTAAGGTTTAGTTTAGAAAACAATGCGAGAGTCCGGTAAAGCAGAGTTAAATCTGTTGGTTGAACCAAATCCAAAAATAAACTGTGCTCAGAAAAAATCAAGCTACTTTAAATACCTGTATAAATGTGAAAGTTTCTTTGTTTGTATATTTGGATATTTGTCCGTCAATCACGCTGAAATTACTGAACGGATTTTGATGAAATTTGGTATACAAACAGGGTATGAGCTGACTTGGGTGGGTGACTTTTTATCCCGCGAGAATGCGGGCGAAGTCGCTGGAAGAAGCTAGTAGACAATATTTTATCCTACCTATCCTATGGCATATTATTGTCGAATCCTGCTATCGCCTAGTATCGAGTTCAAACTGTTAGCAATAAGAAGGAATAGACTCATTTTACAGCTTCATACCATAGCTTTGTAGATTATTGTCTTCCACTGTTATTACTGTATTGTCAGTTTTTTCAACGATGGATTTATTAACGTCGTACTTAAAAGAGATTGTGTCAAAAATTTTAACTTGTAAAAGATATTCATATGAGCATATTCTGGACGGAAAACTGTCCTCATTAAGTCTTTAAACATTTAAAGTTGGACGTCCACATGACATCTTATTTGCTTGCGAAAAAATTCCGAGTGTACATGAATAAAATTTGAATTAAGTAAAAAAGTTTCGTTCGCATTTCAGTCTGTTTATGGAGTGAAGCTAATGCTAGTGGTTTCTCGTGATATGGCCAGTTGTCGGGATGAATTTTTTATAACTTAATACGGTAGCATTGAGTTTTCTGCTAAATATAAAATTTAGGAAATATGAGTTCCATTTGTGTGGTAAAGCATTTCTTCGGCAAAAATGAGTCGGCCGGATTAATACCACGGCTTGACAGAAAACCAGCGTGAAACAACGCTTGCGTTTTGTTTCGTCGTGTAAGTTAGATTACCAAAGGCTCAACAACCCCTCCCCAAACTCACCGATTCCCGAATACCCAAAAATGCTCAAATACCTAACCCATAAAAGATCAACAACACAGCAGCGGCGATTGCTTACCATCAGGTGAACTGTCTGGTCGTTTACCGGCTTATCCACATAAAAAATATTTAAGTCACCTATTGTAGCACTGAGTTCATTTACTTACCAACTATACCAAATATCAACATTGATTCTCACAAGCAATTTACTAAGCCTCACTTACAGCCAAACTACTAAAACTGACCTCAAAGAAAAATCGTCTTACCTACTTATAAGAACAATAGAATCGTCAGTAGATAACTGCTCGGCATACAAATGCTTCGTAAGCAAATCGAACCCTTCCAATAGGTACGAAAAACGCCAAGAAGGAAATAAACCTTCCATAGATACTACTGTTAAACCCTTTCTATTATCCCTTACGAAATCCATAGGACAACCGTCCCGTAAACACGGAAACATACGAGACATTTTATCTTCCTGCAAATAAAAGTAAAAATTAACTAACACGCGTAAAATTGCTCGTGTCTGAAGTATTAATGTGACAACGTACAACTAATGTTGAGAAAACCAGACGATCAGTCACCATGTTATGTAAAGTTAATGACACACGAATATTATTTGATTTAATATAATCAATGAAACATGCATTACAAATATTGATTTGTCCTTTGGGACAGAGTGCATTAAAAATATCATCCAGGATAAAATTGCTATTGGTTAATTGTAAAATAAAAATTAAATCATTTATGAATCATTTTTGTCTAATTTAGCAATTTTATCTAAAATGTTTACAAATACAGTTTAAATATATCTGTTTTATCACTGCGTCTGTCTCCAGTCAATCACATACATACTAGTGTGTAACAAAGCTTGCGATGGGTTTCAACGTGGGTGCTAGGTTACAAGAGGACCACAACCTCCAAAGCAATAAGTATCTCTAGTATGGCTGGTTGGCTGCGGTGCTTACCACCAGGTGATCTAGCTGCTTATTTGCTACCATATCGTACAAAAAATGCATGGCACTCTACATATTATGTACATATAAGTAGTATTCTGTGGTCTCCCACACATCTCTATCTTTACCTATCGGTACGAGTACGTAAGTTTCTCGTTTTACAGTACCGTACATATTTCTATTAATTTGTCCTTTCAAAGACCGTATCCACTTCCAGAATCGTTCCAGCCTGATATATTCCACATGGGAGGTGATGAGGAGCATACATTCCTTGGATGTGTACATCCAAGGAATGTATGCTGCATCTAACCTTGTCTTATTCATACGCACAACTGCCCAGTGTCCAACTATAAAAGCTACTGTTCCCAGGGGCAGCCGGACTTTAGAGATACCTCCCCACGGCGCACTCTCTGACAAATAGATTCCTTTATTTTGCCACATTTGCATAGGTTTCATAATAAATGCCGCGAACGCGTGATAAATATTCAGTGACTGTACAGTATTGTAAAATACAGCTGAAATGAATCGTGTCGGGTTTGCATACTTAGTTCTGGTTTCAGATTTACATTTTAATTGGTGTAGTTTTTTGGTTTCGTGGATGGTTCGAGTTTTAAGTGTTTTTGTTACTGTTTGTTTTCAATTTTTAAAGCGTTGTGTTTTACACGAATCGGTTTGCATTCAATAGATTGGATGTGTGTAAGAAAATTTAAGTTAAGAATTATAATATTTAACTAAGAGTTTGTGGAAGCAAAAAGTATTCGTAAATATCTCTACCAAAGTCCTGAGTCAAATTAATAATTATAAACATAGATATTATAATATTATATAATTAGCCAATAAGTGGCCACTGCAGACCAAAGGTCTCTTCTCACACGGTGAAGGTTTTGAGCAATCACCACGCTAGCTCAATGCGGGTTGACGATTTCAAACTTATAATTAGAAATTATGAGCCCAGGTTTCCTCACGATCTTACCCTTCTCCGTTTGTCAGTGGTGTCTAAATAGTCTTAGAAAGTACATAATATCTCTACTCGGAAAAGGTCACATTAGAAACGGGCATCTTAAACCATCAAGCAACATGAAATATTAGAATCGATTATTACATAATTCTAGAATTTTCGTTAAATATACAACAAACATACCCAATAAACATATGCATATAACATACACAATAAACAGTGCATAAGCCAACAAATATGTAGAACATCTAAATGTCAAATCATATTTCGCATTCAAATACCAAAATACAATTTCAGAACCACACTAATATGTAAACCAAAATTGTTTTAACTAATACATTGATCCAACAATAACATTTCCTCTATTCATACATAGATATAAAATTAAATAATTTAAAGAGAACTATTGAGATAACAAGCCCTTGAGCGAGTGGATGTGCGTGAGTTATGTTCCTACTGGGACCACTTCCCTTACAAATGGACTCCGATATATTTCGCTTATGAGACTTTGGGATATCATTTTGTTTGAACTATCTATTATTCATATGAAAGTACCTTGGTTAATTCGTTTCAGGGAATAATCACGGAAGCAAGAATTTGATGTTTTCTGAGAAATATTCAGAAATTGTTTGCTAGCACATTAACATTCAAATCCAAAGGGTTTTGATGTTGAAGTGGTTTTATATGTTACAAAATAATTTTACCAATTGAAAACCCTGTTCTAGGAAACTAATAAATCTCCTCTAGATAAGTGAATATGTCAACTTCAATAAAAGCGTAGCACTCGTAACTCAGTCACTGCTACGCCGTAGCAGCACCGTAGCAATGTACGTAGCAACAGTTCAACGTACTTTTAGCGCAGTGTGTAAAAGCAATACTTAATTAAACTAATTCATCGAATTTTATGCCTGAAGTCTGATTAAAAAATTGACTCTCACGCAATTAGATTTAATTGAAATCCATTGAAAAAGGTGTACTATTTAATTGGTAAGTTGGTTCGGTTCAATTGATTCGTGTTAATGAACGCCTCTCATTAAAAGTAATGAGCGGCCGCGTTTGACGGTTACGTCATTTGAGCGCGCCGTTTGAGAGATTAACGAGCTAAGGACTAAGAGTGTGCAGAGTTTGGATAAGAAACATGAAGCTACAAAACGTACCTAACTAAGCAACAAATGGTAATTGGCAAAACATGTCCTTAATACTTTTATCATAGAAAATTATACATATAATAAGTACCATATAGTTTGGAAATTTATTTCCAGATCAGTTCCATGAATAATAAATAGCAACTCTATTTGGTAAGCAAACAATTCTATTGAACTCAAATCAACATTCCAATATAGTACACAAAACATTTCAATTTCATCATTTTTATTTTTTTTTCTGCCAAAATATGTCCTGAACTATGAACAGAATTCTATTTATAAACGAAAGGACTTAGCGACATACGTGAGATATTAAATAACTCAGAACAAATAGGTATTAGGTGGGATATTATTATCCTTTGAAGCGGGTACGAAAAGGACGGACACCTGATTGTAAGTAGGCTAATATAATGAAACAACAGTGACGCGGCAGATACAACGGGCGTACAGGTGCCCAGCAGGTTAAGGTACTCCAATCTGTCAAGTTTTTCATTGTATTTTCGACTTTATATTAAAACAGTTAAGTAAAAATTCGAATAAAGACAAAAAGGGGTAGCCTGACTTCAGTGACGCGGCACATACAACGGGAACTAGTGGCGCACAGGTGCCCAGCAGGTCAAGGTACTCCAATCTATGAAGGTTTTCATTGTGTTTTCGACTTTATATTAAAACAGTTAAGTTAAAAATTCGAATAAAGACAAAAAGGGGTAGTCTGACTTCAGTGACGCGGCAGATACAACGGGAACTAGTGGCGCACAGGTGCCCAGCAGGTCAAGGTACTCCAATCTGTCAAGGTTTTCGTTGTATTTTCGACTTTATATTAAAACAGTTAAGTAAAAAATTCGAATAAAGACAAAAAGGAATAGCCTGACTTCAGTGACGCGGCACATACAACGGGAACTAGTGGCGTACAGATGCCAAACAGATCAAGGTACTCCAATCTATGAAGGTTTTCATTGTGTTTTCGACTTTATACTTAAACAGTTAAGTTAAAAATTCGAATAAAGACAGAAAGGGGTAGGTTGATTTGCTGGCCATTGTATGTATCTTCTGAACTTATACTACGTTTGTTAATATATTTCATTGTGTTTGTTGTATCATTTACCCCATAGCATACAATAGTGGATACTAAAGAGTATTTTTTGCAAACATATGTTTGCTGCTATATTTTTCAGAAGTATTCATACTCATATTTAATTTGTGCTTTATTCATATCCATAATTAACAAATCCAAGACTATGAAAGTTAATTCGTAACCTGCCCTTTTCGCTTTTTAGTAACGCGTGTTTTGCAACGCGTGTACTTAGCTTTTGTTCTGATAATGTATTGAAATAAATCAACAAACTGAGTATTAATCACGAACATGTTTTCATAGGTTTTAGTAGCCCAATAAATATATCGAGCAGTTTTCAAAAACCTGTGTTCTCAAATTTTTTAATTGATATTTTAAGATTTGCTGAGCATTTATAATTCTTTTGATGTTGTCGGTATCTGTAGCGTGACACGTTAATTAAAATATTAATAACTTTTCTAGCCCTTATTTTACACAATTCTTCTAACCAAGTTATTTAAAGTGAGTACTACATACTACATTGCATAATAGGATAGATGACTAATTTTTATTGTAATGCCAGTCTTGTAGATTATTTAAATATATTAGTCACGTATATATTGTGTGATGTCAGTTCTAGGTATGTTTTATACGTAGAAATGACGCATTTGCTAAAATTCTCCTAAAACTGACGGTTGAACGTATGAAAATTAAAAATCTAATAAGTAGATTTTAAAAATCTAAGTAGTAGATTTAAATTTTTATACGCCGTCATCATGCCTATTATTGATACCTCTAGTTACCCTTTCGGGGATTGAAATGCAAGGCCTTACATGTTATATTATTAACTTCACAAACACGAACACATATAAATGATAATAAAATTATGAACATAATAATAACACAAAGGTCATTGAACCGCTGAGAGTGATTACTCTTAGTCACTCCTGTCAGTTGTATTCGTGATGAATCATTTCGATGATAACAATAGATTGGGACTGAAAGGTCTTTATTTTGTGTCTAGATAAACGTTATCTTTATCTGATTTTGGAGTAAAACATTATGTGAGAATTAAAGTTAAGTTATAGCGAAGAAAATCTTGTTAATATGCTTTTTATTTTAATTTAAATTGAGTATCCTTTTAAATAAGTTAAGTTTTAAATATTTTTGAACTCACCCACTGTCAAATGATGAAGGAAATCAAGTTTTGTAAATGCACCTACGACTCAATAGAAATTAATAGTGTGAGCCTATTACCATATAAATTGCCAAACTTTCACTGTCTTCTTACTTCAACATCTTATTTCTTAATTTTATCATCTCATCTTATCTAAGCAGTCACTTGTAACAGTTAAAGCTAGTTAACGAGTCAACTAACTCATAACTCATAATTTAGTTCGTTTAACATCTTCGAAAGAAAACATGGAATATATGACGGCTCGCCTGAAATCGGAGCAGCTTCAAACAGCCAAACATTTGGGAACGTGATACGTTCTCATCGAGTTTCTACGGCGCTTACATTGTTTGGCGTAGCAAGAAGCTGCGAATAATAGTACGAACAACCAGCCTAAGTTTGTTCCACCGAAGTATCTGTTGCACTATTGTATTAACTTCTCTAATCTATAGATAGGAAGTTATTGAGCTACTAAGCGACTGACTGCTTCGTTTGTCTTGTGGCTGTACATCTATCGAGTAGGAGATTTCAAGGAGACTCGTGGGTTAAGCAAATTTTTCACATTTGAACAAGTTTTTTTTTTATTAGGACAACCTTCCAAACCGATGTAACTCCTGTAAGCCAGGATCTACAATAGATACAACTTTGCACAGATTCCAGGATTTATCAGATACTCCAAATTGAATGAATCACTCAGATAAAATCTACTTTTCCTTTTATTTCTATAACTGAGATCTCAACCCAATTTTGTTGTATTGATGGCCAGTCCTATATTATCTTGAAATTTTGTAGTTTTACTTATCACTTCTTAAAATCTGTGTTAAACAATATGTTTACTCCTATATGATTGAGACTCATAACAAACCTTGAGAAAAGTGGGTGCAAATTAATGTGCAGTATATCTGCCTTCCTCTTCGTATACGTCTGTTATACATGTAGTAATAAATACTATCACTACAAAGTTTTCAATCCAATTTACGTCCCAAATAAATCTTAGCAACACAACACAATTTCGTTCAATCAAAAGATATACAACGAAAAATAAATCTCTCTCGCCAAACATCTTCCAACATCCATGTAGCCAAGCAATGTTGGCACAAATATTTGTCATGGGAAGTACGTAATCCTCTTTGGCAGGCAAGATCCTTAGTCTTTAAATTACGTACGATATCGGCTGAGATATCGAAAGGCTTTTTGATATCTCGTGTGAAGTGTCGATTTTGGTTCAGCCTTTGATAATAAAGGATTTGATGAAGTATTGTTTGGTTGGATCGTGTAGTTTGTGAGGTTAATGTTGTGAGGATCGTCTGAAATGGGTAATACTAAGAGTACACAATCTATGTAAGTTTGTTAGGATAGCTTATACTGATTACTATTCAATGTCAATAGAGTTAGGATGCTTTTTCACTAGAGATGTGCTATGTAGCTATGCTATGAACATTTAACAGCTAAGCTGTGAAACTATGTGACCGTTTCCACTGATACTAAGCCATGTAGTTATGTGCGAGGAAGATGTGCAGCTCGATTATGCGATATATCGAGAGTATTAAAGCCACATCCATAGCACGCATTTATAGCACGCATCCATAACACGTATCTTAGCTGACTTTGTTTTCACCAGTAGTAGTAGTAAGCTATACCTAATGCCTGCTTTTTTTAAAGTATACGTAGGTACTCATTTGATATACGAACTAATTCAAATTATGTTTTATTTAATTAAAACAACACTAGTGAAGATATTATCCCTGAAGTAAAACCACAAAATTCACTTCAAGCGTAACCTATTAAATCAAATATACAAAAGAAAAAACCTCCTTACACAAATCGTAATCCCAAAGAAAGCGCTACACATCAAATTTTCTTCATCCATTTTTCCAATCTTTCGTTATCTCCGTGTTTCAATACAAAACAAACAGCTTTTGATTTCTCAACCAATTACAATCTCACCTCAACCACACTCGTTCTTTCGATACCTTTTTCAACATTTTTTTCAATCAGCTAAAAGATTCTGAGGCAGGGAAGTAACCTCTTACTGTAATTACACGTCATCAAGCAACGCTGAGCTCCTAAAGAACGCGATGAGCAATGATCCTGGTTTACGATGGTCTGACGCCAAATGTAATTTAAGTGGGTAATCAGTGAGATACCATTTTTTTAGTGCCAGTGGAACCAGGGCTTCTAGTCTCCGTATTTGATACTAAACATACATAGTCATAGTCTCGAAACTATTACTTTGTGATAAAAGTATATACAGTCTACGTTATTTGACAACCTAAGTCTTTAATGTCGTGGTGGCCCGGAGTTTTATGATTCCCGCTTCGAGGTGCTAATTCGAATCCTACCAACGATAAGTCCCAATGTGGCTTTTTTCAAGCTAAATACTTTTTATGATTATTTAGACACCGATGACAAACGGTGAAGGAAACATCACGAGGAATCTTAGGCTTATAATTTCTAATTATAAGTCTGCAATCGCCAAGCCACATTGAACAAACGTGGTGCTTAATGCTCAAACATTCTCCGTGCAAGAAGAGGCCTTTGGTCAGTAGTGGCTGCTTATAGGCTGATGATATGTGTGGCGTTATTTGACAATATTATTGTGAAAAACATTCTCGTAATAAGGAAAAACCATTAGAATATTATAAACAAAAGTAAACAGTAGTCTGTCGTTAAAAACACATTACATTTTCTTATGTTAAACATAAGATAATATCAAGTTTGTCGATCTCAGAAACGGTAGTCAGAAATTGATATTTATATTGTTTCTTATTTTAATAAATAGACTCATGTGTAAACTTTTTGTCAAACAATAGGTCGGTATAAATTCAGATTCTGTGTAACATACTATCCAAATCATCGTGAGTTTTATCCCCGAAGGGATAGGCAGAGGTGCACATTAAGGCACATAATAGCACTGTACAATGTACACCCACTTTTCACAATTTATGTTGTAAGTCCTATGTCATAGGCCCTGAGCCTATTGCCACATACATTTCTAGACTATCTACTCAGAAATTTTCGAAAAACCGAAAAAGCCCAGCAATACTTCGCCCGACCTAGGAATCGAACCCGAAACCACTTGCCTGGCAGTCGCACTTGCAACCACTTGGCCAAAAAAGCAGTCTACTACTATAAAGTTTAAATTAGCAAACCCAACTAAACTACTAAAACCTCATACATTTACTCTTAGCCAAATGACACGGAGAATTTAGATGTATCCTGATGAAAATGAACTATTAACTGGTGCTCGAGGTATTACTTACATGTTACTGGGTATTAGCATGTGTCGACGTTTGCCTGGCAAAGCTGGCAGCTTGTTGGCTTATCGTCGACTTGCATTGCCATGTCACACCTTCGTTTGTACGTACTTTAATACCTGAGTTATGCCATTAGTTATTGTGCTAATTAAATAGGGAAATATTATTTTTATATTTTAATTTGTATTATACATAGTTTAATTTCTTGGTTGTGTTACATTTATACTGCCATTTTACTAAAATGAATTATTTCAGCCAACCCGCATTGAGTAAGCGTGGTGTTTAATGCTCAAACCTTCTTCGCGGGAGAAGAGACTTTGGGTCAACAGTGTCCCGTTTATAGGCTGTTGAATGTTGCCACCAAAATAATATAGGTAACTGCGAAAAAGCGAATACAGGCATTCATTATTTATTGTAATGATTGTTTCAATACAAAAATACATTTGTTACGTTACGTCATAAAAACAAAACGGGCAACAATATCACCCGTCATTTGATAACAGCCGCGCAAGTTTATCTTGAAACGTACCGAATGTAAATGATAAACACAAAACAGTTACTCTTGTTCAGTTAAAAAACATCATTCACAAAGTTACCATCAATCACACGCAATCAGGACGATCAGAAACTAAGTTCTGACAAGTAAAACATCAGAACAATTTCTCATTTATAACATACAGATATTTTACTGAGATTTGCTGAAACCCCTGCCCCCCTGCTCCTACTTCCATTCCATCTCTCAAGTCACACACAAACATTTTAATTGCACCGAGGAACAGAGTTTAATGTTTAAAATCGTAAAGGAATCATTTATTTGCTTAATCCAAACCGAATCCTGTTAATTACCGAAAGTGGGTGCCTAAGTTGGAGGCGAAGAAATTATGATGTAACTTTGTCATCGATAAATGTTTAATTTTGTATATTTCGAGGAGTTTTGTCGCTTATCTTAAAGTTATGGAGACAGGGATAAGCTTCTGTTATGTTCGGTAGGTGACACTAAGGGTGCTTTTCCACCAAAGAATCAGATGTGTTATGTAGCTAAGCTGTGAAACTATGTGACCGTTTCCACTGATACTAAGCTATGTATATGTGCGAGTAAGATGCATTGCCGCAAAGTAACGGTGTATTTTCTCAAAATTTAAGACTTTTGTTTCTGATGCCCACATTGAAGTACTCAGTAAAGACGAAGAACCCTCCATAAATCTTTGTTGTATAACGTTAACATTATTATAATCATAGCGTATTAAGACAAAGTACGTCTGAAGGTCAGACGGGTATTATGAGAAACCAATATCTTATGGAAAGCAAAGCCGACAGCTGAGCGAGCTCGCTTAGTAATAACTTAACCACACGGAAAATAACATCTTAGGCTGGAAGTCCGACTCACTGATATGTAACTACGATACGTGTATTTATATGAGTAAAATGATAGAAGTAGACTTAAATATAGAAACTAAATATTTATTTTATTGGTATTGCAATGAGGACTATTAAGATGACTGGTAAGCTTTCAGACTTCGATACTTAACTTGAAACTAATCTTGAAGCTTACCTCGAGGCTACCACAAAGGCTATAAAGACAAAAAGCCACTGTAAAGTACTAAAATCAAAGTCCAAAACTCTTCGCACCTTAATAAATTACCTTCAAGAGACGTTAGACCCAAAATTAAAACCAAAAACTAACATTTATAACAGACTCATTGGCTCCTTAATCAGATAAGGGAAACCAAAAATTTGGGACATTACACCCGATCCGTGAGGACCGAACGATTTTTATCCGTAACGACTCTCGATTCATTTAGTCGCAAAATTGACTTGGCACGCCCTCTCGATTTTACTTTATTATTTACCATTTTCATTTAGCCCACTTGGGCATTACGTCGTTACAAAGTTAATTTTACGCTCAAATTGCTACATTTGGTTCAAGAGCAGTACGTGAATTTAGATTTTATGAACGCAAATCTTTTTGGCCAGTCCGAAAGTTTTGACGTTATTTTTTTAAATACTGCCCCGGTTTCGGTTACTCGCTTATTTATTTTGTAGGTACAGCCTTGTCCGAAGTTTAATTTTTAATTATGAATGGGAGATTTTTTTGTTTGCCGCGGTTGAGTACACGGGGCTTTACAATTTTTTAGTCCGCCTCGGTGACTTATTCTTTGTTGCTAGATAAAAATGTGGATCTCTTTTTTGCTGTAGACTTTGTGTAACTACAGAGGTCGTGACATAACAGAATATTTAAGTAGTAGTAAAATTCGTAATACAGATGGACAGTAGAAGAAATCAAGCGAAGCTAATGAATGCAATTACGGAACTGTTGTAACGCGATAAAATAATCTGAGGGTCTGCGACGTGTGCCGGCAATTTGTCAATTAGGACAAACGATGGCAAGAGAAAATCCCCAGAGTGGGGGATAACGCACGGCTGTGGACCGATGTCGCTGCGGCCTTGTTCTGCAACCAGCATCGATGAATTTTTTGATGGAAATTTTGTGAGAGAAACGGTCGGTAGGCACGTAGGTGTAATCGTTTGGGAGATTTTTTTCCGAAGTGTTTTAAATTTTTTTAATAAAATAAACGTTTTCAGTGATAATATGAGATTCTTGTAACCATGTTTGTTTAATGTTTATTTAGCTTTATTAGAGTTATTATAAGTAGAATTTCGAAAATAAAAACACAGAATTCATATTCCTTTCTTTCTTGGAAAAAGGACAGAACATACTTCCATTGTATCATTTATAACAAGTAAAAAACTACGATCAAACTCGACGTTGTCGCAATATAAAAGTTAAGTTATATTAAATTCACGAACGAAACATAAAGAATATAAACAACATGGCTACTTTAATCAAAATATTCCGGTTGACTCCACAGTTTTGAAAGTCCAAGTCAGCATACGAATACACAACCTCGAGCCAAGGACCTTTGTCCGTTCTATCGAATGCATAGCGTTTTCATGCTGTTACGGATATGAAAGAAAAGCTGACGCAGTTGCATCTGCTTCGGAGCAGTTTTGTAAAATTCTGGCGAGAATGTGAACTCAAAGGTTCGCAGGAAATGTTGCCACAAATATTATACTGAGAACATGCTCAGTGGCTGTGGAACACGAGTCTTTGTGTAGAACCACCCAGGAAGTACAGGCGACAGCAGCTCAAGCTACTCCTTTGATATCATCTTTATTTGATTTTGAACTTTATTTCTTTGATGTAAAGTCGAAAATCCAATGGCAAAATTTTACAGATTCGACTAGGTTGACTTGCTGCTGTCTGTACTATCTCACTTATTACTACTAGTTGTCCGTTGAATTTTGCGAAAATGTACTAATTTCGCATTAGGTTGTTATATGTGTCCCTTTTCTTTTTTGAATTTTACTGTATGTGAATTTTGAAATTAATAATTCTCAGCAGTGGCTTAGAGACTAGAATGTGTTTGGTACACTATAATAAGTGCCTTTACGCTACAAACAGCTTGTCAGAAAAACGTCATAAAAATGATTGTTGATTGTCATACGTCCCATCATTATAAAATGCTCTCCTGTTCCCTGTGCTCACAATTTCATTCGCAAGAAAATAATGAGAGAAATAAACGAATCCAACTTTGTAACAAACGAAAACATGAACTGTTTCAGTTTACGGCGAAATCAGAACTGGAACAAATATTAATAATTAACGTGGCAATTAATTTGTAGGGGCTGCTTTTAATTAATAACGTTTTTTTTTCGGAGTAATATTGATTATTGATTCATTTTCTTTTTTGAAAGCTAACGTTAAGTTGGGAGTTTTTAATTTTGCCTATAATAACGTTTTTCTGAAATATCTACTCTTGGGTTTTTACCATTTGATAGCAAAAATACATCAAAATCCTGAAACGATTTTTTGAAAACTGTTCCTTGGACATAGTTTTTATTTAACGTCCTTTAAGAAACTACATATTATGTAACTTAACGTATTCAAAGTAAACGTAAAGAAATGGTAATAAAACATGAACATATAAAAATTCATAATTCCTTGAACTTAAAATCAATTTCAACCAAAACTGAAAACGAGGAACACAATAAATAATTAATGAGTTAAAATCGTAACTTCATCAGCGAACATTCTTTGATCTCATCTTTAATTCCAAAGAATTTCGTCGTTTGAAATTACATCAACATGGCGGAAATATTCACAGAAAATCTTAAACATATTACCGAGCTCGAACTTAATAATAATAGGAATCATTAAACAAAATATACTGGGCAGATGAAGCAGCGACGGAGCTTCAAGCAATTTCCCGGCATTAAGCGATTATATATTCAGACTTTACATTCAGAAACGTTAACTGCGCGAGAGAGACTCTCGAGAATTTATTTAACGCTGCTCCAGTCTGACCGGTCCACGCGGCCACCTTCATACCCACATGCTGAATGCAAATGCCTTTCACTTAGTAAAGAGTAATAGCTGAGATAAGTAGCCCCTGACTTAGCACATTTACCGCCTTGATAATACCTCGAACCGATGTTTCTGTAACATCCATTCTAACTAGACCGCCTTCACTCTCAATAGCACCCCCTCTGCTCTTTGACATCCTGTCCGGTTCAGAGGGGAGAGGAAGGTCTTCTTAAAATGGCAGTGTCCGAAGAGATGGTTGGAAATTATGGGCGAGCATTTGTCAAAGTCCTGCTTGCAGATTGTAACGAATAGTGTGTAAGTATGTTTCAATGGAAGCACGGCAAGCTAGGTGATAGTAGTGTCGTGTTTGAAATACTATACGAGTTTTCCAAATCGATATGTTTGTGTCGCTTGTTATCTGTTGTGTTTGGTTTGTTCACGTTGAATAACATCTGTACATAGAGAAGTTTATTATAACCATCAAATAAATTATTTTACTAACAGTTTACTCACGTATCTGTTTGACGAATGTGTCGTGTTCCGCGAAATGCTACTCTTGAATATGAGTTTCTAGCATAGCTTTATACTAGTCGAGTTCCTCGTCAAACAGTTACGTGAGCAAGCCGATAGCTAGCGAACTATAAAAAGATGATTACACCTACTAAATAACTTATATTATCTTCACCTCTTGCATAAATAACAGTCAATTAACAGCACTATAGAATTATTTACTAGTTAATAAAGACAAAGCCTGTATTATTTACCCGTATTCCCGAACAGCAAGGTCAGCGCGCAGCACGCAGTTCAGACAACTAATTAAAAGTTTAAGTTGACGAGTAATAGCTTTTGTTTTTCCGCTTATGAATTCGTAACTCATAATAACAGCACATAATTAGCAGGAGAGTTCGCGAAATAGGGTGTTTCAGAGTTACGCCACTCCCTGAATGTTTAAATTTTGAATTTTAAAATGCGCTTCGAAATTACACGTCTTGGGAATTGTTGAGTTTCAATGTATGATTAAATTAATGAAATGGGGAAAATTTTCCGCGAACTTGGAAAGGGTTGGGAATGGTCATAACTTTGTTATTGTAATCACAGCTCGGGGCTAAGGAAAGAATGTCAATTAGCCAAAATGGTTCAGTAATAAGATGATTGGCAAAGTAGATCACGTAAAAGTCCGACACGAGAATCGAAACTTTTTTTTTGAGCCATCAGTTCTCCGCACATGGGGCCCAGTAGGGCTGATTCCTGATCCGGAGCTGCGGACTGCCTAGCGGGTTTGCCGGGGCTCTGGTTCGAAAAGCAGGAGTAGGAACGGGGTGGTTTTTAGTCAGTAAGAGTCTGACACTCCCACTCGCGTCGCCCCAGGTGAGAAAAGTCATTGGATGATTCTCCCCCCTCAAAAAAAAAAAGATCATCACACTTACAACCACTCAACCAACTACTTAATATCACGATAAACTCTCTGAAGTAACGTAGCAAAATATTTTTTTTGCCCGACCCGAGAACCGAACCCGAGACTCATTGCAATAACAATTACGACCACAAACCAATCAGTTACATACAAAATGTTCCAAAAAATCTTAAACTTAAGCAAAGCCAGTTTAAAAAATAAACACAAACACTGTATGAAATCAACACATGGATAAGCTTACCAGTCTGTAGACGATATCGGAGCTAAAGCCGTAACAAAACCAATAGAATGGTAACTTTGCACTGCAGTATGTACGAGTATAATCGGGTGTTAACTTACAACTTAGTCTGAAACTGTTCGGAATGCAGATCTCTATCTTTAAAAGGTTTAAAACGGTTTAGTAATATAAGTTAGAAGATTGTATAAATGTAGCTTAAGTTAGTATTACTGATTCAATTGCTATGTTTGGCAGAAGGCTTTTTCTCTGGAAAATCATCCAATGACTTCTCTGCCCCGGTAAACCCGCTAGGTAGTCCGCAGCTCCGGATTGAGCATCAGCCCTGCTGGGCCCCATCTGTGGTGGTCTGATGGTTTTGAAGCGCGCGCGGAACGCAACGCGCCGCACGCACGGGTCTGGTTCTGGTCGGGCGGCGAGCTACCCGTGCTCGCCGTCCGCAGACCCTTGGCAGAAGGCTTGGTCTCTAATTCTAATTAGTAATAGTTTTCAAGGTTTTTCCAATTCGTTTTGCGGTCAGCTAAACAGATGATGTCGAGGTGGCTCGGAGTTCGAAATCTACCAACGGCAATTACTGCAGTGTAACTTTTTTCGACGAATATATATGTACTTACTTTCTAAGATTATTGAAACAGAGATGTATAGTTGATATAACTTTCTCTACGAAATCCATGGTTCATATACCAGGTTATAATATCCATAATTCGGGCTTATTACAGTTCTACAGTACAGTACTACAGTTAGGGCTATATTATATGGG
This sequence comes from Spodoptera frugiperda, assembly GCF_023101765.2. Classification (NCBI taxonomy): domain Eukaryota; kingdom Metazoa; phylum Arthropoda; class Insecta; order Lepidoptera; family Noctuidae; genus Spodoptera; species Spodoptera frugiperda. The sequence continues at coordinate 13,001,173 of NC_064223.1, read as the reverse complement.
ACTTAAAACACAAATGGTGAAAAGTGTATATACATCATACAATGGCATTATGAGGGAAAAATATTCACCTCTGCCTGCCCCTACAGGGATACAAGCTATAAATGAAGGAATTTCGAGCTATGAATGTAATTTTAATTAGAATAGTCTATTAAAACTTTTGGCCGACGCGACATGGGTATCACGACACTACATACCGACCTAACTCAACATCAACTCAGTCAATTCGCCAACCGTACAATTCTATTTGGTACAATACATAGGGAGGGGTTAATAACATTATCTTTTATGCTTTTCATGAGAAATTACAATGACATAAAACAAATAAATGTGGGAGAGCCTCACAGAAAACCGACGTGATACAAAACTTGTGTTGTATTTCGTTGTGTGAGTGAGATAAGCGGAGGCCCAATTACTCACCATCCCAATCCCCAATTCCCCAACAACCCTTAAATTCCTTACCCCCAAAAGGCCAGCAACGCACTTGTAACGCCTCTGGTGTTTCGGGTGTCCATAGATGACGGCGATTGCTTACCATCAGGCGATCCGTTTGCTCGTTTACCGGCTTATACCATAAACAAAATACTCTTACAACCAAAATGAATTCAAGAACCCTACACAAAGAAACGAGCAATACTCAGTTATTTGTAAGAACATAGTTGAGTAACAGTATATTATTTATTATTTTCACACTGTTTGCTGTTCCACTCACGTCTTTCTTTCGGGATTTCACAACAAACTATTTTCTGCTTCAGACAAAACCCTTAGTCATGCTACCCCTAAACGGGGAGGCTGCAACTAAATAAAATAGTAGGCAATCAAATATGTTTTAGACTAACTAGCTTGGCTTGTTGGCTGAATAGATTTGACACACGAGCTTGGTAAAATATTGATTAAATAAAGAGTATTTTGGGTTTTATAAAATCCCGTAATGAACGTATCTGGCAATAGGCTCATCCTCAATTACATAGGACCAATAATATTGCTAGGTTATTAATTGCCCGCTCATATTTTCATACATATAATGTCATATGTGTATGATAATATGAGCTGGCAATTTTACTATAGTTTCAACAGAGCTTATAATAACAAATTACCGTAATAACCTTGTATCAATTAAGATTATCAATTTACAAATTCCAAAATGCACAAACTATAAAATTATATCATTGTAACACGAACTCGCAAATAATATTAAAGTATACATTACAGTGACTGCAAAGCCAGTAAAGTGAAGGCTACATGGAATATTCAACTGTAAATCCAGGTGATGGGGTTGCTATTTGGTCGTGTGAAATATTGAGTGTACATTACACTCCACTGCTGTCAGTCGCTAAAATGCGATGCAATATGGATGCAGTGGAAAGGTCCTTTGATGGTAACTCCATTGTATGTAGCTTTAAATACAAAACAGACAATGTTATGTAGCCTTATGTCATATCACTTACACAAAGGGACAAGCTTGAGTGTACTTGTAATATGTATAATATATATTTTTTACTCTGTCTATGTATGTTCTAGAAGAGTGACCAGCTACTAATAAAGGAGCAGTAGCATGTCTTAATATATCGGTGACTTAAATACATCTCCTTAGTCACCTGTCAAACATAAGATCTATAGCAAGCTTACCTCAGGAAGGTCTTTGATTACTAGTGAACAGAACGTCTTCCTTCCTCTGATAATATCTTCTGATTTATTTCGTTGCGGGATCCAAGACAGTCATTCATGTCCTTGGGACGCGCCGGTCTTCAATTTTCCGTTGTTTTTTCATGGTTGTATCTACTGTAGATTCTGGCTTATAGGAGTTGCAGAGGTATGGGAGGTTGTCCCACTAAAAAAGTAAACGTATTCCAGCTAATGATGTTTATGGTGACAAAGACTTAATACTTTTTTTAAACTCAAAATTGGACATACACTCAATCAACAAACCGGTATAAAATAAAGAACAAAATTACGCACATAAATGGGATCCCATATAAAATTTTCCGCAACATTTTGTTTTAAAAACCGTCCGTTGAACTAGTGTTGCACGCATACGTCATTGAGCGCTGTAAAGCTATAACCAGACTGTACTTTAAGCCGCTTAAGCACATACTTGAGTGAAATGTATGGAATTAAATCGTAAAATACGCTAACATTGTATTTAGGAGATGTTATTACGTGTTGTTATAGAGATTGGGGGTTAGAAAGTGATTACCACTCTATATTATGTCTATTCTTTTTTATGGCCTTGTATTTGATTTTTGAAAGATAAATATAAATGGTCTGTTCGTGTCTATTATACGTGAATAAATAACAGATACAAAGCGAAAAGTGGGTGTTTTTACAACTCTGTAATTCACTTTGTTAACATAAAAGCGGAATATAGGAAATTTGATTCAAATCCGTATGTTGTTGCCCTTTCATTAAATCCTTCCATCAAATTGGAAAGTGCATACTAAAATGTTAATGAAAACAGCTTTTGAAAGGATGAAATGTTTAGTCAATTTTGTTATTTTTGTATTTAAACAAACACAGACCACGGTTTTGCCTCCATTTTCGAGATTAAACGTATCTTGTGCGTTAATCTACGTCACGGTCCATCTGTGAGCTGAATTTAATTTAAACAAACCGAAATTTTAATGAAAATACAAAGTTTCATATTTGTGACATCCTTTTATTTGTATGTAATGTAAATTAACTAATCTCGTTGGTCATTTTAAGCTGTAGTGACACAACAAACTATAAAAATATTATTTTAAAAAGAATATTGTAATTTAAGGTTTATTTTTTAATTTGATACAGTCGCATTGGGTCTCAGTTTGAATATCCGTAAATGTTTATTCATTAATACGCATTTCTGCATTGCAACATGCGATCGTCGAACCACAAGACAATCAGCGAAACGCCACCGCTTAATGGTAGTAATTCCACCCACACGCACTAAGCGCTTTGCTTCAAGCGAAGTCAACTGCTAGGGAGTGGGATTCTTTGCCAGAGTCTGTTTCCTGATGAGTATAAACTGGGTATCTTCAAGGCCCTAGTGAATAGGTTGCTTACGGGCAGACGTACTCCATCATAGGCTACATCATCGCTTACCGCCAAGCGAGATAGTAGCCAAACGTCGACCCATTAAATATAAAGAAAAAACATGTAACTGGTTTAAACTGGAATATCCATTTATCACTAACTATGGCTGTTATCTTTCATACTTAAATATCTCTTCCTCAATTTCTTCAAGGTAAACCGAGCAAGAATGCGCTCTTAAGTCAACCATCCTCAAAATTATAGCCCCCTACTAAATTAAAACAAAAAGTAATTTATTTTTTATATTTATTTATTAGATGAGTCTCAAGCAACAACAAACTTTTAATTAAAGGTAATTAAGTGGATTTTTCAATGAACTCTTAAATAAAGCCGGGATTTAATAGAACTTCTTGTATCGTATGTATATTTATTTACTAATGTAATTAAGAACTAGAGTATATTTTATTAATTTGTGTTTCGTATACTTTTGTGTCTTCATTTTTATACAGTAATTTCAAAACTTACTAAAACCTGTTTCGACGATTGTATATTATGTCTATTAAATTCCTACACCTAAACAACTGAACCGATTTTGATAGTATTTTCACAGGCATTCACGCACTTGAAACTACATAGTATAAAGACTACTTTCTAATAAACTTGTTGAAGTGAAGGTCAAAACAGCACAAAATTAATTTCGTTGTATAAGTGATATTACCGTAGGCCTATTTACCCCCCTTCCCAATCCCCGATTCCTCAACAACCATTAACTTTCTAACCTCCAAAAGGCCGGCTATGCACTTGTAACGCCTCTGGTGTTTCAGGTGTCCATGGGCGGCGGCGATTGTTTACCATCAGGGGATCCATCCGCTCATTTACCGGTTTATACCATAAAAATACTTATTAACCAAACATCTATTAATTACAAAGTTATCACTCATAAATCATCACAAACTTTGGATAGTTCTCATTAACTTCTGTTACCATAAGAGAAAATAACTTATTTCGATATTAATTTGATATGATGGATGATTTACTCCGTCGCTATAATTATGCACCTTATAAGTATCAGACATAAAGTTCTAAATTGCTTAAATGCACTTTGGCCCTTAAGCCCTTATTCTAAAGTGTAAATTTATAGGTCACTTATTAAATATTTATGTATTGACACTTACATTCAAGGTTTTTTGAGTAAGGAATTAGAAATAGAACTATTTTTAAATTGTAATAGTATTGATATTCTGTGCATTACTGAGCATTGGTTGAAATCTCATCAACTAATGTTCAACTTTGGTAATCATCAGATTGGTAGCTCGTTCAGCAGGGAGAACGCTATACATGGTGGTTCACTAATTTTACTAAACAACAAACTTAAATTTAAAGAACGCAAGGATATAGTTAGTTACTCTGTTGAACGTACTGTTGAAATAGCCTGTGTGGAATTAGAGCGGTTTATTGTTTTAAGTGTGTATAGACCACCTACTGGTTTGTATGACTGTTTTGAAACAGTATTAGATGAAGTACTAAATAAACTCAGTAGTTCAAATAAATTCATCATTACTTGTGGCGATTTTAATGTAAATTTGTTAGAAAATTCTAGTTTAAGTACAAAAATTGTAAGTTTATTTGCCTCATTTAACCTCACGAACCTGTTTCTGGAGCCCACTAGGATAACTCCTACTAGTGCCACTTGCCTAGATAATATTTATACTGACATTGTACCAACTAATAAACAAATAATATCATTGCTTGATTCAGATCATTGTGGACAATTAATTTCAATAACAAATAAAGTAAATAAAGTGTCGAAACCACATATTATTGTTAACCCAAAGACTGAAAGACGCATTGAAACTTTCAAATCTAAACTCACTGATAAAATACCTTTATTATTAAGGAATAAAAATTCTAATAACTTGTGTGATGAATTTTTTAACATTTACCATACCGAGTTTAAGTCCACCTTCACACCTAAAACCATACCAGCTCATGGCAATGCGTCTTTCAATCAATGGGCAACTACTGGCATCTATAAGAGTAGGAAACGCTTATATGAACTTTATAACGAGAGGACATATATTAATACAACTGAATTTAGTGAATATGTAAAGAAATATTCTAAATTATTTAAAAAAGTTTGCTCTATTGCAAAATCGTTATACTTGAGCTCTAAAATAAAAAACAGTGACAATGTAATTAAAGCGACCTGGAGTATTATTAACAGTGAAACAGGGAGGTCTAAAGAGAAGAGTAGTGAATTTAGTCTTATAATTGATAATAATGTAATTAAATCGGATGCAGAAGTCGCAGCTGCATTTGAAAACTTCTTTTCGGACGTTCCTGTATCCACTACTAAGTCTTTGAACTCATCTCCCACAGTTGCAGAATCTTTACTAAAAGAAAATGTTGCAGCTTGCAATTTAGGCTTCTCTTTCGAACACATAGATTATACAGATATTGTCAAAACGTTCCATACCTTGAACAAGAAAAAGACTGCAGATCTGTGGGGTAATTCTGTGTACATTACCGGCTCTGTAATAGATATTGTAGCACCCGTATTAGCTCTAATCTTTAATAACTGTGTCGATCGTGGTGTGTTTCCTGATCTCATGAAGAATAGTAAAATAACTCCGTTATTTAAATCGGGTAGTACTTCTGACCCCACTAACTTTAGACCTATTTCAGTACTACCTACATTCAGTAAAATTTTTGAAAAAATTATTCTACATCAGTTGCAAAGATTCTTTAATAGAAATAAATTATTACATGGAAACCAGTTTGGTTTCACAAGGGGTCGTTCAACAACTGATGCCGGTGTTGAACTTCTTAATAATATTTATGATGCATGGGAGGACTCGGCCGACGCATTGGGTATTTTTTGTGACTTATCCAAGGCGTTCGATTGTGTCTCTCATGAAACACTGATCAGGAAGCTATCCCATTATGGAATACGGGGCAGCTCTCTGGATCTTCTTATTTCATACTTGAGTGATAGGATTCAGAGAGTCGACATTAACGGAAAAGTTTCCTCCGGGTCTATTGTTAGGATGGGTGTTCCGCAGGGGTCAATTCTCGGCCCGTTTCTTTTTCTTATTTATATTAATGATTTACCTTACCTTGTGAAGGATAACCATGGGATAGTACTGTTTGCTGATGATACATCTTTATTGTTTAAACTCAAACGTGGACAATTAGTCAGTGATCATGTAAATAGTGCTCTCTCAAAAATAGTACGCTGGTTTAGTGCCAATAATTTATTACTTAATGAATCAAAAACTAAATGCATTAAATTCACAACACCAAATGTTAGACATGTGAAAACCAGCGTGCTAATCAAGGGCGAGGAGTTGGACCCTGTAGATTCAACTGTCTTTTTAGGTATAACTCTGGACGCTAAGCTACAGTGGGCTCCACACGTAGATAAGTTGTCGAAGAGGCTCAGCTCTGCAGCATATGCCGTTAAAAAAATTAGAAATTTAACCGATGTAAATACAGCGCGATTAGTATACTTTAGTTATTTTCATAGTATCATGTCATATGGTATCCTCCTGTGGGGAAATGCTGCTGACATTCAGTCTGTCTTTGTGCTGCAGAAAAGAGCCATTCGATCAATTTATAATCTTAGTCCGAGGCACTCTCTTAGGGAACTATTTAAAGAAATTAATATATTGACTGTTCCTTCTCAATACATTTATGAAAATGTAGTGTATGCTCACAAAAACATTAATTTATTCAAAAAGTATTGTGATATACATAATATAAACACTAGAAGTAAAAACAAATATATTGTTCCCACTACTAGACTTAAGAAAATAAGTGGTTCGTTCAGATGTCAATGCATACGCTTTTACAATAAAATTCCCAGCGATATTCAAAATTTGAGCCTGAATAAATTTAAAAATGTTATTAAAGAAAAACTGTATAGTAAAGCTTTTTATAAAATTAAAGACTACTTAGATGATAGTCAGGCTTGGGAGTGAGCCGCTATAATGTCCACACAGGTCATGCTGACATGTTTGTAACACAAGTTACATTTTTATACAATTTGACATGATATACATTAATATCATTCGATATTCTTTTTTTTTTTACATATTATTTTTAAAATTGTTAGTTTGAGGACCGTGCGAGAGTTTGCCTAGTCATTTCACTTTTAGTTAATTATATTCTGACAGTGTGAGCATTTGTGTGGCCTACCCAAATGTTCTTTTGGTTAGTATTGTTCGTCGGATCATTCAGCAACAGCCGTCAGCTGAGCTAATTGTAAACTGACACATGCGTGCTGCCATCTGAACAGGTCCGCTCAAACTGCTGTGGTTCTTTCCTCAAAAGACCACTACAGAATAAACTTGCACGGTTCTCCGACATCTCTAATTGATTTTGTCTGGACTTTAAAAGAGACTATGACCTCTGAGTTTGTTTCGGCATTTCTTCTCAGAGTAGTCGGATAGGAAATGCCGGCCTCATCTAGCTATTTGAAATATTGACGTGTAAAAGTGTTATTTTATAATCTATTTACAGAAATAAATATCATTTATCATTTATCATTTATCATTTATCTTAATTTAAAAGCAATTTCTTTTATAGGCTCTCTTTGATAAATTTAAATTCAAGTTAAGTAGCTATTGATCGTGTTTTTATTTGCATTTTTCCATAATCTTAGAGTATAAACTTTGTAAACAATATTTCAAAAGACTTATACAGTTACTAGCTTATACCAGCTTCTTTGCCCGCATTTTTGTGGGATAAAAAATATCCTATATGTTACTCTTTTTATAATATATATCGTGAGACATGCTAAATTAACTAAAAATCACGGTTTATTTACGTAAATTAATAGAGAAAAGCTCTACTAGTTTCTATTCACAGAGGTCCCTTTGTGAATCGTGTAAACCTGTGGGCCATCACGTCAATTCACCATTGATCCAATAAATCAACCATTCTGACACAATTGTAATAGCAAACTAAGGTCCCAGATTTACTCAAAACTCTTTTGAAACGTCAATACTTAAAGTCATAAATGACACAACCACTTGCCATCACCTGATAGCAACTAATGGCTAACACAACTAAGTATTACGAGTAGATAGAGGAAATATGAGTAAAGTTGTGCCGAGCCTTGGGAGTGTCAGTCGGTAGTGCTCTGGAATATATTTACATTGTTTGGGAAACCAGATTAATTTATTACTTAGAGAACTTATTATATATGCTACAGTATCAGGCCTTTTATATCTTGAAGAGGTGAGTAGAAGTAGTAATTTTATGTGTTAGGTCTTTTGTTAATTTTGTTTTGTCTTGCTGTACACTGTACAGTACATTAATTCAAACTGAATGTTACTTGTGTACTGAGCAGTTATAAATATAAAGACTCAATCATACTTTACTCGACACAGGAACTGAAAATACAACCTGATTTTTCGGTTGTGTAACTAACTGTTGCTGACTTCATGCTATTTACTGCTAACAATTTCGAGAAATTCAATAACAAATAAATATTTTGTCAAACCATGAAGTAAATACAAAGAGTAGATGTCATAACTGGAATTTTCCTTAAACATAATGCGTGACACTTTACGGGGAGCGCGAAACGTTACAAACCACTCTTTATTCGTATACAACAAAAACGTTGCCACTTGTCCACATTTTAATGTGCCAGTTTTTCCAGTAATCTATCCACACCATTGCACTTATACTATCATTGGGCAATTTAAGTGACCCAGTGCACAACTATATTATGGCATCTCGTGTTTGTACTTGTTTCATTATACAAACCGATCCAGCATTGAAAACCATGTAACCTCTTGTTTTATCAACGACTCAGACGACACAGTGAATTTACAAAAGTAATGTACATATAAAGAAAATACACTTTACTACGACATACATTGAAGGATTTATTGTTCTACTGAGCATAGTTTACTATTTCATTTCTATTTAACATGCATTAAAACGTAAATAAATAACAAAGTCGGCCATAAATATTTATTTCACTGCATAATTTATGAATACAAACACGTAATACTTTATTTGAAAATGTATTTGGATTTAGTTCACAATTTTTATTCGCTTGATTTTAAAATAGCCTGACAATAAATTATTTGTAAAAATTAATCCAAAAGCAAAAGCTATTTGCGTAATATATTTGTAATCAATTCATGCATCATCAATCATATTCAAAAGAGACTGGGTTATATAGCATTATCTAATAAACTTCATTTCTTAAACTGCTTTCAGGGAACAGAGACTAAAGTTCCATAAGAAAGGAGGATCCTCCGACCAGGCGCGGTGATCATACCTGGCGGGCTTTCTGCCCAACTGTTGTCCGTTGGGATTTTCTATCCATATAAGTTTTTAAACTGACATGGTCACTAACACTGGAATTGGAATTAGAAACGGGATATTTACCATGTTTTTCAATTTCTATGAGTTTCCGATGTTTATTCGTGATCATGGCGCTTGCAACAGTGCCGAAATATCGGAAACTCATAGAAATTGAAAAACATGGTAAATATCCCGTTTCAAGTTCCAATTTTCTATCCATATTTATACGCATGTAAACTTCACATATGCAATGTAGGATTTTGTATCGTCGTCAATGCGTGTCATCTGACTTCTGTCAATTGTCATGTGATGTTGAAACTTCAACGTGTGTCATTCGCCACACGCATCAAAAATAACAGGTGCAACATTTTCGTTACCTTTTTTTTGAGGGGGGAAAATCATCCAATGAATTCTCACGCCTTGGGTGAGGCGGGAGGGAGTGTCAGACTCTTACTGACTAAAAACCCCGTTCCTTCTCCTGCTTTGAGCCGGAGCACCGGTAACGTTGTCCGCAGACCTAGTACAGCAACTCTTGCAATTAATACATTTATTCAAACTACACTATTCCATGTATAGTACAATATAATATTAATTTACTCAAGATCTTCGTACTAACTATTTCTGGTGAAATAATTTTACAATTCCATAGAATAGTACTAGCATAAATGAAGTTTGAACAAATGATATTCTCGTGATCTCCATTGAAATGGAAAACAGATATTCCTGTGAATACGTGTAACTGTTACTATAGTTTATTCTGGTAAATACAATAACAATATAGAACCGATATACACCAGTCAAATTGTTCGTAGAAGGATATAAATTAAATTCCTATTAAAAATGTTATTAGTCTCGCATGACGGACACTAACCTCCATATCGGAAAACGCTTAGCTAAACGGTTTTCATACATTATAGATTTAATTTATTCAGAGTTACATATTGACAAAAATAATCAATTGATAAATTTAGTTGTAATTACGTATTTTGCAGTTTTGAATCTTCATTGCAATACAATTACAACCATTTTACAAAATAATCGCAGGTTTAACAAATAAGATGTAAGACACGAAAACTGAAAAGCCAAAAGAATTGAACTCCAACAAACAAGTCCCTTGTCAAAGTCAAGTACGCACAATAAAGAACATCTGTCCGTCTCTTCTTTAGCAAAATAAATCTCGATAAAATATTTAAATATTACTTTAAACCAAGTGTACATCTCCCCTGGCTCCGGAGTCGTTGCAACAAGTCGAGTTACCGAGATATAATGATACCAAACTCCAGGTTGGTTGAAAACTTTTGGCCCCGGGCCCTACTTCGCTACTTTGCAAATTTAAGTACCAATACTTATAATGTATGTGCTTTGCGACTCTCCGCAGTACTTCCACCAAGGAAATATATTTCACAAAGTTTTTTGCTTAGTTTGTAGTTTTATGCTGTAATGGGAAGCTAAGTTATGGTGTTTAAGTTATCTTCTGCATGCTTTAGGAAACTTGAGCTTGGTAGAGAGGAAAATTTACCTTGTATGTTAAAGTGAGAATAAGTAGCTAGCTAGTGACGGTTTTATGTTATGTTGTGTGGGAGAACCATGCTTCGGCACGAGTGGACCGGCTCGACCGGAGTGATACCACGGCATCACAAAAAACCGACGTGAAACAACGCTTGCGTTGTGTGAGTGAGGTGGATAGATCACTAGACTTCTTATAGACATAAACAAAATCAGGTCTCAGGTAAAATACTTGGAATTGATCATCACACTCTATTTTGAACACTAATTACATCAAGGTCTAAATTACGTGGAATTAGGTTCCCAATCTAAAAAGTATGTTAGTGAGTGTACAGTAACATGAAATTAATTCTAGACTTCCATAGCAAATTACAAATAACACACATAGTAATTATAAAAGGGATTAATTCAAGCATAATTAATATAATCCCCATTAATCCTTGACATATGTATGGCTTATGATTATTTTACCGAGACTCGTGAGGTCGATCTGATATGTAGTTGAGTTATAATGGCCTCAATACATTATTACTGTAGATTCTAGATTAAAAGAAATGGCATGAAATTCTTGAAATTAGTTCCATGTGGCTTAATTTATGAAACAATATCAAAATAGTATTGTACATAGGTATACAATACGTTTTTAATAGGGTAGATGACTAATTTTTACTTAATGTCCGTCCTGTAGATTATATTAAAACATTTAGACACGAGACATATTAGTTAGCTACGGGCTTTTTATTTTCTTAGGGACAATATTACTTTAACAGATATATTCACTTTACTTGACGTCACTTTTAGTCACGTTTTCTACGTAGAAATTACGTATTTGCTCCCAGTCCTGAATTTGGATTCGTGTTATCTAAGTATTGTTACTTAATATGACAAAACAAAAAAATATGTGTCTAATATTTTTTCATTACCTACGGACTAAATAGATTTTTAATTTTCGTACCCCGTCATCATCCCTATTGCTAAACCCACCGTCGTTATAGGTAACTGGGGGTGGGGGGTTATCTAAATGCGACAAACTTTCCAATTAGTTCTGGATAAACTAGATAATAATATATTTTATTATCACGATGGTTGTTTTGATATCCCTGACATAAACACTCTCATTGCTTCTTACTTTTACACAAATTAAAAAAGTCTACGAAGTACTCTCATCTAAACAATCTTTTTATAGACTGTTTTGATTAAATTCTAAACAAAACAACCCCATCACTTCATTCACTATGCCAATTGTATTTCAGAACGAAGATCTCGAGCGGAGTACATTTAATCATCGTACTTCTGTCTCTTCAAGTGTCCATTCATTTCACTCCATCCGATTCTAAACCGTATAATTAACGCAGTCCATAACAAAAGACTGGAAAACAAAACCCTTCCAAAGGGGTACTTCAACAATGTCTCTTTTTCCAATTTTTATTCGAAACTTCCCTTAACAATTAGTCCCTCAAAGCGTATCTCGAGCGGAATCCTTTCAATCGGTTTCCGATTGTTGCGTTGAATTACTGCAAATAGAAGAATCGTGAAACAAAACAAAGATATATAAACCTTTTGTACGCGAGCCTTTATCTGTCGGACAAACCAATTAAAGAGCAGAAACTACAGCTGAATACGTCCCCAAAGGGTCACGTGCCCTTTGTGTGACTTCGCAAACTATTTTTCATGATAATACTTGGCTTAATGGGGCCAATGTAAACTCATAGCCGAACAAGGACATCAAGTACTTAAACCTCAAGAAATGTTCTTCCACTTGAGTCACTATTGTTAGTAATCGATTCCCAGGCTCCCCAGCCACTTATGATCTCTTATTTTCTTATTTAAGGAAACAATCAGGTTCTCAGTTCTCAGTTCGGCACAAACAAAATGGCGAACAAGAATCGTGATATTTAAAATCAATGAGAAACAATACAGAAATAAGTTGTCTTCGAAATTATTGATGCTGAACCAACGAGATGGGTTCTTTAGAGTTCCGCGCGCAGAATAACAGATTGCTTTCCTACATCAGGTCGTGAAGCAGGGAACTGTAAAAGGTGCATTCCTTGCTGTCCTCTCAATGTGAACGGAAAAGAAACTCAAGAAACTGCACAAACTCAATTTAAAGCAAGCAAATTCTATGAATGTGTAGTTCGGTACTTGTTAAGAACATAACCTTTTCTCATACAAGTCCTACAGTAAAAAACTAATATTCTTCTTGACAATTCACATCTAATATGAATTATATTTATTGAGACAAATGACCTTCAAAGAAATCAAAGAAAGTTGCCTATTTCTCTATTTTGTTGCTATGCAATTTTGACATCTATACTTATAAACCTTCTGCCACTATTGGTGTGACGTGACGGCGTTCAATAAAAATTGGCTATTCCACCGATATTTCGGGATCCGATGTCCGGGTTTTATTGTTTTTCTATTGATTAATGCTGGAGCTGTGTAAAAATTGGGCCAGAAGTAATTGTTTAAGAACGTGATTCCCAGTTGAGTGGGGATTCAGTCGCATAGCTATGTACTTGTACTTGTACTCATCATCAGTCGTTTCGTTTTGTGATTTCATCAGCAAAACAGGACTGTTTCATGAACATTTTTGTTCTAAAAATAACTTCCATTCATTCAGTATCATGTTTCTCTACCGAATCCTAGTTAGTTCAATCAATTAGGAAATTTTCGCTCCGAGCTCAGATTTAAGACCATTAGTAGCAATCAATTATTAAGGTAATGATATAATTCAAAGTGCTAATGTAATTTGGCTAATTATGTATGGATGTATAAATGTATGCATTAAGGACATTTAGGCAGGCAATCTAAATATTATGATTGTTTAATGTTATATTTATTCTATGGATTAATTCAGTGGAGGACTGATCACAGCGGTTGTCTTAGTAAATGGGCTGAGATACGTAATATCTAAGCGTAATTATATCAGGCGGGCTGGAGATCAATTATGTACACAATAATTACTATGTACCGGTTAGATAAAGTAGGTCAGAGATTGCGCACGGGAACTAATTAATTTGATTATGTGACTTTTTTTTTGGGAAATGGGATTTTATTAAAGTCGATATAAACTGTAATAAATATTTGATATTTGTATGAGTGTCAAGCTGATCGTGTGTGTCATGTCATTGTGTTGAACACTGAACTTGAAAATATTTAAAAACTCGACGTAAAAACAATTACCGGCCGAATTGAGAACCTCCTCCTTTACGGGAAGTCGGTTAAAAAGCTAAAGTAACGAAGAAAGGTTCAGTAATCCCTCAATCTTCCCTGAAGTCCAACAAAATTAGATATCTCACCTCCCCATAAAATTACGTAATTAATTTTAATCGCGTAAATTGCGAAATTTCTAATTTATCGTCCATAATAACCCTACCGATGCCGTCGAGTTTTAGTTTTGAAATAAATCTCGTCTGGAGCGGGGGCTATTGTAGAATTTGAAATACGAGCCGGAGTGCCATCGAAACTTTTTCAACGTTTCGTCCGTCCATCTGTAGTGCAGGGTTAGCTCAATTCTCCTCAACGTTTTAATTTAAAGTCGACTTTAGAAGAATGTTTGGCGTTCAACGGGTTGTTGCTTTGAATGATGTGAATGGTTTGTTTCTTTTTTCAACTTTTGTGGCTGAATGTTTATCGGTGTTCCAAGTTGGTTGTATCAGTTATTCTCAGAACTACGTTAACAAAGAATGTTTCTGGTTTTCTAGTATTTGTTCTTCTTGTTTCTTGTAAAGCTCATTCCATAGTGTTTGCTTCTATTATGCTTCTATTTGATTTTATTTTAAGAGTGTAAACTCTTATACAACTCTTTTACGTTGCTATTTGTGTTATTTAAGTTATTTAATTTAAGCCTTCCAATGCAAGAAAGAATGTCCTCTAGTCGAAAATGGGCATTACCAATCTTAAATATAGGTACGTATATATGTTTTGAACACACTGAAACATCAAAGGAAGAATTTTACAAAAACCTCAGCGTCCCTGATACGATGGTGCACAGATTGTTGGCTACAGTCCAGCGAGTGAGGGCGAGATTATGACATGTAGTTTTAAAACGTAAGGAGTTTAATGTGTTTCGTTAGTGCGACGTGGGGCGGTGCAGTTTTGTGGTTGTGCTAGTAAGTGCTAGTGATGTGTCTGGTGGTAATGTTGAACATTTTTCAAGTATATAATATGGTGGTATCTAATTGGAAACAATTGGAGAGGTGAAGTGATTTTTTTCGGATAGTATTAATTGTATCTGTTAGTTGTAAGTGCATAGGTACTACGAGCTTATTAAGCAAATTGATACTTTGACATTGATTTAATTAGGTGGAAAATCAAAAACTATACACTAAATTATTATTATTATTTTTACGCGGGATCACCCAAAACTAGATGTACACCACCTCTTTCTATTGTTTTTTCAGATATATTTGTGCCCAGTGGAGCAGTGACAGCCCTACCCGGCGTTTAGGTAGCGTCGTCTGCCCCGGCGCGATACCATTCGATCGCTATTCAAACAAACACGCTCAGTCGTACTTTTGTTTCTTTTGCCGAAGCTTAAAATGTAGGTTAGCACGAACTATTGTTTTAGCAAACATCAACCGAATCGAATTCAATCGTGTTTTTTATTATATTGAGAACTAGGAGGAAGTGTGTCAGGTGTGTTTGAGCAAGCTGTTTGTTTAACGTGACCTTTTTGGGTAAACATAGTTTTTAAGATGAGGTAGAAATGCTGAACAAGAGAGTGACCACAATTCTCCGGCTAACGTTACTCCCGAGAGATAAATTAGAAGCCCCATCGCTGGGTCGTCGCCGTCGCGCTGACGATCACTCGATTAAGTAAGAAGCCAGTAATTGTAACCATCACTATATATACATTTTTCTATGTTATACTGCAGTAATAAATCCAAATCAAAACAGTTTCCATCGAAACAAAAGTGCCTTCATTAATTTCCAATACCTCACAATAAATAACATGTCATAAAAATCGAAATATATACGAAAAACAATTCGTAACGAAACCACGGAGCACAAGTCAATAACTCTCACACGACATGGAAAACTCGATAAATTATAACTTTTACAGCCCACGTGCGAAATGACGGTAGTCAGAAAAAAAGTACGCAACACCGACAACCACTATAAATGCAAATGAAAATGTCGTATCTTGATAAAAAGTCGCAGTACGGATTGTGACGCCGAACGTGACGGATGTGTTATGACGATACATTAAGTGCTGACGGGACTAATAAAATTCCTAGTGTTGAATTTTTATGACCATGTCCCGAAACGTAGCACTACGGATAATAATGTTGAGTAAATTTTATTGATTTTGGTAACAGAATTAGTGACCTTGAATTAAAGTATTATCAGATTGACTAAAATAAATTAGATTTCTTTATAGACATTTCACAAAATTGTACAGTCAAAATATTTTACTACCACTACTACTAGTATGGAATCTGAAATGATCTATGAAAATTGTTATGGGTCTACAATGCATGAAACGTAACAATAATTCAAATCATGATTGTCGTATTGTTCAAGTCAGCGTTGGATGACAGCCGCGTTAGTCGTCCCTTGAGTAAACAGAGACAATTAGCCAAACGCAACGATGAACTAACTTTGACAAATATACCACGAACAAACATAGTATAGGTACTCATATTGTATTGCAGTTATGATAGGTTCAAAAGCTTACATTACTTCATTTTAAAATAAGTAAACAAATCCAATGCAATCCAATTAAGATTAATGAATAACGAATCTCAAAGTAAATATAGCACATATTTAGATTTATCCCAAAAACATTAGCATCCAACGGCTTTGCTTATAACCCATCAGAAAAGCAAACAAAACAAAACAAAAACACTCAAAAATATTTACTTTAATTAAGACAAACGACCCAAAATTCAATGACACGCACACCCCGGGAACACAACTCGGAACTTTGTAGCAAAACTCATTTATATAACGAGTTCCCAAATGAGTGGCGTATGATATAATGACGTAGATTTAATATCGTCAAGCAATCATCTTGATAACAAATTAAAAAGTGTAATCAAACATATTTAATGTGCATATATGTAATGACGCATCGAGAATCTTTTTGCCCCTTGGGCTGTGTAATGGAATGGAGGCCGTGTATTGGAGCGCAACGCAAACTGGCGTGGCAACAAAGATCGCATAGAACCACTAGATACATATCACTTTCAAAAGCTATGGAGGTAGAAACATGTACAGCAGTGGACGTCTTGAGGTAGGAAGACGAAGAGTGTATTATAAGATTAATATTCCTAAAGCATCTTTCATATCTGTTATATATCGATTTTTTTATATTTATCTGAATCGACAACAAACCCTTGTACTACCCCATTATTACCATGGTATTAGAGCTATTGTAGATGCACTATGTCAGAGTACTACCCCTGTAGTACCGGCTGGCAGGTCTGACAGGTTCTACCATACTCTGATGAGCAAAATTTTACCCATTTCTGATTACAAACTTATAATTAGAAATTATAAGCCCAGGTTTCCTCACGATGTTTACCTTGACAGTTTGTCAGTGCTCTCTAAATAATCTTAGAGACAACATATAACTCGGAAATAGTCACATTAGTACTTGCCGTTGGCAGGTTTCGCACCCGCATGCTCATGCATGAGAAGCAGGGACTTAAACCTCCGGGCTACCACAACATTACTGGATTTGTCAGCAGGCTTTGATTGAACAACACTGTAAAAACAAGTCCATGTATATTTTCCGTACAACCGCAGTTAGTTATAATAACAATGCATAATATATTCTCGACCAAAAACACGAAATTCACAATCATTCACGAATTCGAGCTAATCTGTCAGTCGTAATGGGAACGGAAAAAGCAACATTTATTTATTCAACGTTAGTAGAAATGAATGTTGAATACTTTTTCGTGTTTTATATGGAATATTTAATTGTAAATACGTACTATTAACATTTTTAATCGAAACTAGTTTTCCGCCTACGATTTCGCCCGTGTTGACGAATTCTGTCAAGTATGTCTCGATCCTCAAAGATAATCAGGATGATAAGTAACCTATTTTTTGGATTGGAGGAAAATCATCCAACGTTTGCTCCCGCCTTGGGCGAGGCGAGAGGGAATGTCAGACTTACTGACTAACTAAAAAGCAGCTCGTTCCTAATCCTGCTTTTTGAGTCCCGGTAAACCCGGTAGGTAGTCCGCAACTCCGAATCAGGCATAAGCCCTACTGGACCCCATCAGTGATAATAAGTAACATAACATAAATCTGTAATAACTGCACTTTGATGGCGAAATAATTTTCCCAATCAATCCAACAAAATCAAAACCTATTCAATGGGAACAAATAATCGAATGTTACCTCATTCATAACATTTTGTCAGAATGGAGTTTTATTCAAAAAATAAACAGCACATTTATTATCTTTCACCCACATGTGAACACGCCTTATCGCGTCACAAATGAACTGTGAATTCCATTACGTTGAAATAATAATTTAAAGTTCACTCGTTTGTGATTGGGAAGGTATTAACTACTTTTGTGTTACTGGAAATGTACAGTCCGATAATAAGAGGTGACATGCAGATTTCTAGGTAGTTTTCATAATAGCATATTGTTATTTTATACTTTTTGTTCCTGGAAATGGTAATCCCTGGAGTATTTATAGTTTGGAGTGCATTCACTTTTTGTTATGTTATGTTACTGATATTATAATATTACCTTAACCGACGAGCAGGCATGAAAAGACTGATGACTGTTGATGAAGCGAAATAGGTATGTAAGATTCGTAGCAATTGGCGTTCCATTGCCTACTCCCATGGAAGACAGGCGTAATGTTATGTATGTTTTACACTTAGGATAAATTAAAATTGCTTCTGACAATAAAGATCTAAAAATACTTCAAAATGGAGTTCAACAACCTTATAATAAATTGAAAATGACCTTTGATTTATCTCAATATGTCGTAATAAATCCAATGACTTGCTCAAAGTAAATGCCTTTAAAGCTATTAGGTCAGCGAGTCAATCACACAAAAAGAGACCTAATTTCATAGAACTGGGTCCGAATGATTCCTAAATAGTAAATTTTAGAGCCCTAGTCAGCTTTTCAGACACTAATCTAATCAGTTGAACATAAAAACTTTGAACGACGGTCTGACGTTTATATTCCTTCGAATGCGAAAGTCTTGATCGCATTTTCGAAACTGATCACCTGGATAACAATCTCTTTAATTGGCAAGCTTGAACTTTTCTTAAGTTAGTTTTATATGGAGAGGTTGAAAATCTAACTATATTGCATGAAGATTATTAACAGTTATAAAGACAGAAATATAAAGAATGCCCTGTTTTCATAAAAAGACGACTAAACTGCGCCTTGCCTGATCAAAATTAATTCGATCTGTGTGACTGTCTAGGAATTACTTAAAATCTACTCTTATCTAGGATTTAATAATAGATTAAATAAAAATGCTCAGTGATGTCACGTGACGTGACGGCACCATGACCAGTTCGCACGAAAATATCAGGTCAATTGAGCGGGTTCGCACCGCGCTGCACCGCGACTTACCATACCCCACGTGCAGTGGGTCATTTGGACCACGTCAATAGATTTTGACAGTGTTTTGTTTCCGCACCGCGCCTCCCCGCATCGCTTTTGCGTCTAGATCGCTCACGCAAGACATCGCGTAATAAGATGATAAAACTTGAGCTATTTCCTAAGCTATATAATATCAGACAAGTTATACAATGTGATAGGGGCGAGACTTCTAACCCGTCAAGGCTGAATTCTACACCTAATTTTATCGACAAAAGTCGGGGGTCGAAGTGGTCGAATCCCCTCCCCTAAAAGTTATGGCTATTTTAATATTTTTTACTTTTTTTGATATCAAAGGTTGTATGCGTCGTAGAAACAAAAAAAAAACAACAAACGGTAGCTAATAACCTTGGCTAACTAATTCATTACTTTTTTCATATGTTTGATAATGTTTTGGTGAGAAAAAAAATCATTTGTGAATTATTTTCACCGACAAAATCACTATTTTACAATATTTTCAATTAGGGGTTCAACCCCCCATATTATTTTTTTTGTCGATAAAATTAGATGTAGTACTCAGCCTTAACGGGTTAGAAGTCTCGGCCCTATCACATTGTATAAGACAAAAGACAGACAATAATTTCCAAAAACTTAGATCAAAGCTAAATCGGTGACAGTTATTAATATGCAAGCCGGGAGCTGCACGGGAACCTAAGTGACTTAGCATCGTTTGCAGAATGTTTCAGTTTAGGCTAAACTTCGACCAAGTTTACTTGTCAATGTATTAACTAAACTCTGGTGGTGCTAACTGAAATTTAGTTCCGTGGACGTGTCACGGGTACTTGATAATATTTATTACTAGCTAGATTTAGTCTTTAGAGAAATTTGTTACTTGTAATTTGGTCTTGTAATTTGGAGGACTAAGGATAGGCCTTTCAGCAGTTGACGTCTCTCGGCTGATGATGATGATGAATTTGATCTTAAGTTTGTTTAATGATGTTTGATATCCTTTATCGGAAATTCAAGGACTTAATGGGTGTTTTGATCTCATTGAAAGAGATTAAACATATATTTTATTTTACTGCAAGTTATATTATTATTGGTATGACCAGCCACAGTATTCATACTCTGTATTAGTATTTCAATCTTAAATCTTTCAGTCATTGAGTGATATGCAACACTCCACATCTCTCAAGATACGATATTCCGAAACCACAACTTTAACAAATTACACTTCTTCGTCTCTATTAATTCTAGCCACATTAACTAATTGGAAGACAGTCTCTGCTTACTTCTAATAAAACCAAGTCTATACGAGTCTCTATTGAATAAAATAATGTTCTGATATTTTCCTCATGAAACCTAGAACGTGTGCTTTGCATTTACCCGTGTAAGTACGTGCGAGGATCAACTGCGATCAGAATAGCAAAATATGTTCCACTATATGCTGTTGAGACATCGTAATAACATCGTGTCAAATTCACACTACTTTCCAAGAACGCAACCACGTAATTAAAACATCTACCAAACTTCCAAGATTACTTCACGTCGACGTACCTAAATGATTACGTTGGTATGACGTCACAACTTGGTAAACAACGCGTGTTTGTAATTACCATTTTAATAAGTAAGTGTGTGCTGTCTGTTAGTGCTTGTTCACGTTGAACGCGCGGGTGCGGTAGCGGGCGCGGGTGCGGTGGACGTTAATCGCCCGGCGTTTGCACGAGCGATAAGTTCAAACGGTTTGAACTTACCTGACGGCGCGAAGGTATCACGTTTCCTACCGCTAGTTCAACGTGTACACACACACAGTCTTTGGACATTTAATATCAATACAATGCAATTCTTTATTTAATACAACCGCGAGCGGGCCGCACGCATCAGTCTGGGTTGCCCGCTACTAACACTACACCTGCGTTTTGTATATAAACACTTGGAGGTTGTGCGAACGCGTCTGCAGTCGCACTCGCGTGTCACCGTGTACAAGCCCTTAGTAGTGTTAGTGAGCTACCTGATAGTGCAAGCTTGCATTCGGAGCTCGCGATAATTGCTGACGGTCTCACTAACAATTCGGTACAAGTGTGTGAAATTCAACAATTTGTTTATGTGCATTTAGAGGTTTCAATGTTTTGATTATTCCCCGTTGTGCAATTTGTTTTACAACGTAGTGTTAATCAAGCGCTTTAGGTGTAATGTTTGTGTTTATTTTATGTCTAGTTTTGCTTTATTGGTGGTTTTACGATGCCTTGTATGTGTTGCTGTAGTGTAAAGTTTTTAGTACTATGGATTCTCATGTTTAGTGCTATTGAAGAACGTCTTTTATTTTGCGGGTATTGTTACCTAGTTAGGAATTTATTTAGTGTGTCACAGCAGTTACTTAGTTATGAAATGTTGAACAACAAAACTTACTTGGTATCATATCCAAAGGAGTTGCTAGTGATTTTAAGATTCAGATTATCTTACAAAGTTTTAGTCACATTTTTTCTGGAAGTTTTACTCATAATTTATTTTCCGCTACTTATAGTAAAACTAGGTACTTACGGCTTAAAATGAAGTCAAAACGACCACTTTTAATTCGATTATTCATACGTAATTTAAAAATTAAATGACATCCATTTGTGCATGGTTGGTTTGGTTGAAGTTGAAATGCTTTTACAAATACATTCATGAATGTATTTTGGTATTGTATTCAAATGGAATATTTTTGTATTATATTTATTTATGAGCGACCATTTATTCCCATTACAGTATTTACAAGTCGGAAATTCGTTGAAAATGATATTTGTTTAATTCATTCATTCCCCTTCAACGTATTTACCTTTATATGATTTGCTGGAATTAATCAAAACGTTGACAGTTGGCGACAATTCTGTTTATTTTTTATCTTCCTCATTTTGTGGAATTTTATAAATTCGAGCAATATTATGTTTATGTTTAAAGATATTTCCGTATATAAGGCGAAAGACAACAACTAATGATCAGTGCTTTAGATCTGAAATCAAATTCAATTTCTCTATCAGCACTAAGAGAGACTCATCATAGTCAGCAATACAGAGGGCAAACGATCACGAGGCCGATCACCAACGCGATGGACAGACCAGATCAAGGAATCGTCTACCACCGGGTTCCACCAGTCGTTCACGATGCGATGGAGACAAATAATTCGCTCCAAATGCGAATCTACTCCTCAGTCAGAGACTACAGAGAGAGAGAGAGAGAGAGCGACAGAGAGAGAGAGAGATCAGCACTAAGAGAAAACTCTATGACACGGTAACCAAACTCAACTTTCTAAACTGTGTCATGTTGTAGAATGCATAATTAGCCGATGGGCAGGCCCGTCAGTACTAATCAACAAGTATCATTTAACCAACCCTTATTTCATCAACATTTTTATCTTTATTGCTAGTTAACACGACATTCTATCATTTAAAGACTATTGTCATCGTATATCGTATCATATACTACTAGCTTTGGCCAGCGGGTCTCATTTGATTTTCGATGTTCGCATTTGATTTTTCTATGACTTACATTAACCAATAGAATACACAGAAGTCCTCACACAATTTTTTTTTTTTTAAAAAAACGTTGCCCCACATTAGGATTTTCTCCTGTGTCGTGGGTGCGTTTACAAACATACAAGTTCACATACACATCACGCAGACCCGGAACAACAATCTGTGGATCACACAAAGAGTTGTTCCGTGCGGGAATCGAACCCGCGACACGTTGCACGGCAGCCAGTTGCCCAGCCACCGCGCCAACCGTGCAGTCAAAAATATACCATTATTATTAAATGTGACTTCAGCTTTTCTCCATATATATTCGCCGTACACCTTCTAGGATAAAAGGCGTGACGTTACAAAAATGTCAAAGCTTTACAGCGCTTTTAAAAAAAATTAAATACAACATACATGCACAAAAAGAAAAAAAAATGAGTTTTTAAAAACAAAACGCGTCAAAAGCAACAGCATGTACGAGTATGAGATTGTCGCGAAAAATATCTGTCGCGTTTCGAAATCGCCTTACCTATGTAATTTGTCATAAAAACGCATTTTACGACGTGAACGCGGGCCGACGACATTACTCGTACTACGTACTACACAATTCTGTTTCGTTCACTACTTCCTGAACTGAGATATTCTCTGACACGGGTTTTGTCTTTTTATTATCTGGAAACTGGCTCTACTTTTGTGCTATATAATTTATTGTACATATCTTTTTTATATTGTGTCAGGCAGCCAATCTGAACGTTGTTTGAATATAATAATTGTAGGAGTCCTTTATTTGTGAGTTAAAGAATAGTAGTAGACATAACACACTTAATGAGCACCGTTCCAACCAGCAATTAACTTGTCGTGGGTGGCCAGCGCGCTGGCCACCCACCGTCAGCATTTTTGTATTGACGTTATGAAATATACCATACGACATACGATTTAAAGTTCAAATTTAAATGATAAATTCATTGCTGGGTTGGAGTGGTGCTTACTGAGTGTTATATATCTTTAACTCTCTGCATTGGCTACATTAGATTTGAAATTAAGAGAGATAACCTTGACCATTTTGGAAATAGTCCATTCTTATTACTGTATTATATGTATGTAGTTGATCTCACTATCTTTCTATATCTTCTTTCACAAAATAAGAGACCTAATGTTACGTATAGTACCTATAATTCAAACAATAAACTAACTCTATGAAAATAAGAGACAGTAAAAGGATAAGGATTTGCGTTATGTCACTATTACTTATTTATACACTTCTGAGCAAAGAAACGGAGGCTACAGAGGTATTTCTTTTTCATTTCTTGATTAATATTTTCTGATACAAGTATTTTATTAATTAGTAACGTATGACGTACGGAAGGCAATTTAATTACCCTTAATATGAGAATATTTTACTGTATAAGGAGAAAAAATATAGAGGGTTTTTTAAAATGATATTTGTATCGAAAGCAATTATAATCCCTATTAATACATATAATTACAGAATAGTCTCCACCGGGTTAAATAACCATTAAATTACTCTGAGTACGGCGGTAAGTGTATATTTTAGTAAAAATATATCAAAGTATATAGTAGCCATTTATATCATAGTTACAGACAGACCACTTGCCTTTGTTTACGTATATATTACTATAGAAACACTAAGTAATAGTCGCTTCAGTTATTTTTATCATTGTAAGAGAATTTTCGTGGAAATCACTTGTGTTCGAGATGTTTTATAACGATTTCTTTATTTTTTATATATCTTGTTGTTTGTGAAGTCATTTTCTATATCAAGCTTTATCATTGAATCTGAGTTGACTCATTGATTAAGTGATTACATAACTGACGAAGTCAAGGTTCAGGATTCAACGATCAGGTTGGGTCAATTCCTATTCTCAACAGTGCTCAATACTAATGTCATTTCTTTTGGCCTTATAATATCAAGAACATAAATAAGAAAACGTAAGCATTTTGTAATATCAGTTTGACCTGAAATTGTGTATGTATGTGCTCAATTATCACGAGTATAAAAATACCGACTTAAAAAAATTGATGTTCGCACTTCTACATGTGAAAGCGATTCCCACTTTAAAAAAAAGTTTATTCCATGAACAAGTCATAACGTTTAACAAAGAAACAGTCTCATTGAGTTAAAATTATAAAGATTAAAATAACATTTCGAATCTTTATTACATTTCATTTAAATTAAACGAAATAGTTCACATTTCCAGAATCGATTTATTAAGTACTGTGAATGAGAAAAAATCTCGAACGAACGAACGAAGCAATATCGAAGGGTTTTCCATGAAAATATTCACTTGATGCGATTCCTAGCGGAACGATATAAAATAAAATTGTTGCTCCATCTACTAATAAATCGGTTTATCTGTCTGTACGTACAGGTGAGGGTAAATATAAAGGTGAAGCTCAATTTCTTTACATTTAAATATTTTCACGATGGTTAAATTGAATGTAAAGTTTATTATTTGTTGCAACCATTTTGTTTTTTGGCTCCATTTGAAACGTTTGTATACATTTTATTTTCTGCAGATTAATCGTGGAGAATTAATTTGGTTCTGTCAGAGTGAGTGCATTTTCCAATCAATTATTATTTTACTCTGAATAGTTTTTATCTTTTGGTTCAATTAAACGTGTTCAATTCTGAAACTACCAATGTTGGAAAAGCTTTTTTATAGTAGACTATAAAGAGGATATTGAATAATTATAATACGGCCTCACAGAAAACCGACGTGAACGTTTGCGTTGTATTTCATTGAAGGAATTGAATTTGAAGGCCCAATTAATTTTATTTCTGATATGAAAAATAAAACGTTCTTAACAAATGTAGTATGAAAAAATGTAGTCAGAGGTTCACAAACACAATATTCTCTAGTTATGTTATGAGTTTCATGCTATAGGGGTGAGCCTGTTGTGCCATATACCGGACAAATATCAAAGATACTATTGCACCCAAATCATCTCACATAATAACAACTTCCAAAACCAACCCAGACGGGCGAACCCCGCCGCCCAGACTTTTGCTACAAATAAATTATTTATTTACACAAAATCCAAATAAACTTTGGCCAAGACTGGTTTAAGCTCCAAATACCACAAGAGTAGCACTAACTTGCCAATAAAACCTTAACTTAGACTGAACTTTCCGCTTCAGTTCTTTTCAGGGATCCGCGCTTCAGGCGTGTGGTGCTGCATTCAAAAATTTCATTTAATATGTTGGTATCTATTTATCAACAATTTGGAACAAATGATGTGACTGCACAGTTGGCGCGGTGGCTGGGCAACTGGCTGTCGTACAACGTGTTGCGGGTTCGATTCCCGCACGGAGCAACTCTTTGTGTAATCCACAAATTGTTATTCCGGGTCTGGGTGTGATGTGTATGTGAAGTTGTATGTTTGTAAACGCACCCACGACACAGGAGAAAATCCTAGTATGGGGCAACGTTAAAAAAAAAGATGTTACAAAGTCAGGTGGTTGCAAAAGTGGTAACCAAGCAAGTGACCTGGAATTCAAATCGGGTTTGGACAAAGCACTTCTTGTACCTAACTATTAAACAGCAGCCTAATGACCGACACTAATGGGAGCAAGGGTCCCGGGCTTAACCACCCATTTGAGTAAAATATTGAAGGACCTTTCGATTCAAAAATTCTGAAAAAAATCAATAGATCTAATAAACATAATTGGTACAAAATAAAAGAATCATGTCTTTCCAAATATGTTCTTTGCTACAGAACCGAAAGATTAACTCCCCGACCCAGTTTTGACGGATTTTATTCTTCTTCAAATCTAGTATAAAACATGCAAATGAAGTTACTGTACCAGTTCATAGTCCCTGAGTCAATAGCATTCGCTTCTCGATCACGTTCACGCTATTTGCAATCACAGTATAGAAAATGTACTGCGATGAAATGAAATTCTCCGCTTAATGTTATTATTGTTGTTGTTGGTTTTAAATGAAGGTTTGTATTGATGGTTTTGTCTTAATTTGGTGTATAGATTTTTCATTATAAATGTGAAGAATATAGGATTATACGATTGTATTGACTTCCTCTTTTTTTAAGGGGGAAAAATCATCCAATCTCTTCTCCAGCTCTGGATGAGGCGAGAGAGAGTGTCAGACTCTTACTGACTAAAAACCATCCCGTTCCTACTCCTACTTTTCGAGCTGGAACCCCGGTAACCCACTAAGCAGTCCTCAGCTTTCAGATGTTAACTTTAACCCAAAAGTTTGGTTGGCATTATACATTTTATTGGCTTAAAAAAATCTTGCTGCAACCTGTTGAACATCGATCATCATCGTCTTTGTTATCAAATCAGACACAAGACATCCACTGCATAGATCTCCCCTAACGACTTCCAGATTGGTCAGTTAGAAACCACATGTGACCAGCCTTGGTCTAGAAGTGTCTACACTTGAATTTTCTTTGTTTGAAATTATTGTGCACCACAGTTGAAACCACGATATACGATTAACAGCTCGATACAAATATATAATACAGTAGACAAATAATTCCATCATTGCTATTTGGTATGAAATCAAGTCCCTTCACTTCATTAATTTGATATGAATAAATGATTTCGTATTAATATTCTATAGTGATAGCTCAGTGCATATGCCGTTAAAATTAAATTTGGGATTGTGACCGGGTTGCGTCAGTTATTAAAATGTAAATAAACTAATTACCGTGCCGTAACTGGCTCGTTAGTTCTGTGGTTATGGACAAACATGTATGATGAGCGAAAAGCAAAAGTTCACGCGTCCTTCGATCGGAATTAAAATGTTTTTATAAACATATCAAATCGAAAATGGTGAATCAAAGTGAGTAATCTTTACTAGCATTTTATCTACAAAAGCTAGAATAAACAAGAAATATCTGTCATCTTTACGACCGAACAGAAAATAGGCTCTATTTTTACCTCCTTTAAAATCCAATCAATTTGTGACTAAAACCTGCGAACTAGGTCAAATAAACTAGGCCACACTAATGCCAACCTCAGGAATTCTAGTCTTATTATCATAATAGTCTACCTATTACACAAAACCCTTAGTAAATACTCTTAACCGATGACTAACAACCAAAAAACGAGGACGAAATCACCCTCGTTAACATCCGCCATTTTTATTGCTTACCCAAAAAAATAAGATTTATAAAATCTTTGGTAATTGGCCGTTAGGACGCCCGATCGGGTCCAGCAGGGAATATATTAGAAAAATACATTATGAACAAACTGGGGACCGTGACCCACGATTTTGACACTGGGTCCTGTACGTTTTAGGGTAGTCTAATAAACGTGGTTTGTTTGCGGTCTTTTAATAGAGTATTAAAAATTAGGACTAGTGTTTAGTGCCTTAGAAAGTATGTTCACATGTGAACGTCTATGACACCTGTTAAGCTAGCCAGAAACCTCAAAAATCTGAAAATGAGTCTAACCAAGAACGTGGATTGTGGAGATCGTCTCTTTATCTCCACTAGGCCATTCCACATAACATTACCAAACCCAAATGTAGAATATACCGTTTACATTGGTACGATGCTTACACACATTAGAGTACATTTTCTGGTTTTATTTGGTTGGTCGCTTCGTTTTTGGGTCTAAGTTTGTTATTTAAGTAAAGCTGACTTATAAACCTTAAAAGGGTAAAATGAAAAAAAACTGTCAATCAAGCAATTTTATGACAGACAGAGTCCAACCGTGTAGACGGGTTAAGTGTCCCTTCGTTTCACCCTTTAATAAAGTCCCACGGTACCCTAAAATGTGCGTAATTCTTTTGGTTACGAAGCGGCGACTTCCTAATGAAGACGTCGACTGTTTAGCATAATGAGAACTTGTACACGATTAGGTTTTAACGATGATGACTCCCTCCAGATAGGACAGCTTCACCACAGCAAAATCAAACCTTAACATTTTCGAAATAAAGATAAAATTTCCTTAAAAGAATTTATTAAGATTTTGGCATCTAATTTGTATGCTGGGAGCGTCCGCAAGCGTCATGGTGGGTAGACAAAATAATGTATTTCACGAAGATCGTGTACCGAAGATTAAAAATAAGGGCTAACAGGATTACAAGTCAATGGAAAATTAAATCTGGATCAGTTTTTTTTTTCTCGGTTGTAATAGAACAATTTGAACGAAACTTGAGAGAGTGGGAATTTAAATAATTTCGTTTTTAAACTCTCTGTCGTATCAAACGCAATATTTATAATTAATATCTTAATATCGTCTTGGACTATGTAGGCGACTGCTTAACTTCAGTTTCGTAGCCGCTACGTCAATGCTACGACTACTACGCTCGCTATGAAACTGTAGTCCTAGTGCTACGAGAACACATTTTGATATTTTACATAACTGTGTGTTACTGAATATAGCATAAAATACAATATAATATGTATATATAGAATCATATCAAATATTAAATGGCTAAACCATTTAATATTTAGTAGTTCATAAGAAATTATTCAATAAATCTAGATTATCTAATTATTATTTGAACATATCTCACTCAATTAAGTATTCAAAGATAAATTAATTCATAGCCTCAACATTGGATTAGAATTAATTTGTATACGTATTTGCTGTGAGCAAATATTATTTAAAGTCGCCTTTTCGGTCTAGTAGTTTCATTCGTAGCTATCATAAAGCCTAAGGGGAAAATAAAATTATGTTCTAACATCCATAAATTAATTACAGTTCTATTCGTTTCTTGGTAAGTTGGAAAATTTATTTAATATTATGTATTTTAATTATATGTTATGTAAAGAAATGTGTTATATATTTATTAAGGTTTTCATGGAAAATTCCTAACCCAATGAGTCGTATTTTATTACCGAAATGTTTGGTCATTAATTAATTCGGTGATTTTCCTCACATTTAAAAATAATACTTAAAGAATAATAAAGAGACTCTTACACATTTCCTCTTAATATGAATTTGGCGAAAAATTAGCATTTTTTCCTTACTCTGAGATTCTTTTTTTAATTTTTTTCACTCTGGAGGATAAAATGATTGCGTTTCCTTTTGTCCCGAAGGTTTTCAATTGTTTAGATTTTTTTCTTTTCGGATCTAAAAACCTCCTTTGCTATGGTAATCGGAGTGAAGAGGGACTGCTGTAATGAAGCCGTGTTCCTCTCATTATTTCCTCGTACTCCAAGATTTCTGAGATAACCAAATGATAAGGAAATCTTGGTGAAATTAGAGGACGTTAGGAACGATTCTGATTTATGTAAATGCATGTGTAATAAATAATCTTTGTCAACGATCCAAGAGGGTAATATTTTTGGCTTTGAGTACTTTTGTGGATTTGAGTAATTTTGGATATTTTTTTGAGACCATTTAATACATTTAGTTTACCACATGTTTTTGTTAGTGTTGGATTAAAAGCTACGAAATCAAATATATTTTTGCTAACTAACACCTTGTAAGTATTTTAAAAATAAAATGGTAATTTTCTAATATTCTACAATCCTTGGACAATAATGAAAAGATCTTTCATATTCATAAAATAAACCAGAATAAAAAAGTTCGAAAAAAGTTCAATCACCAAATATTATTTATCGATGTAACTTTAAAGAAATGCTCCCACCAAAATTTACTTCACACAATCTCCTACTACATTGTTCCCTAACAAGTGATGGCCAATAAATGCCTCCCGTAACCATCAGCTGATTCATAACGCCATAGAAAACCCCATGGGCACCGTCACCTCGTGTTTCCCATTTACTTGATTTTATCTCTCCTCTGCGGTATTAAGGTAGGTTTTCCAACCGTATCGGAAATTACTATCTTAAGTAACTTTCGGGTTCATAAACATTTTAACAAGAACAAACAAAGGGTGACAAAAGGGGTAAGTGATTATGTTGATGTGTTATTAGTCATTAAGTGGACCTTGCGTCAGCAGTTTATTTAGGTGTTCTGCAATTTATTGAGCGGATAACGTTTTGAATTAGTGTGTGTGTTGACTGTTATGGTTTATCTATTAACCAATAGCTGTTTTATGGGTTAAAGGGTCTATGGTCAATTAAAGTAACTATAGCAATAAATACTGTGATACATAAAATTAAATCTAATATAGGGTGATAAAATAAGACGGCACGGTTGGTGCTGGTTTGGCACCCAGCTGCCGCAAAACGTAATTAACTTGATTTATTCTCATATGGAAGAAATCCTTGTGTGATCCACAAATTGTTGTTTCGTGTCTGATTGTATGTCTGTAAACGCACCCACGATACAAGAGAAAACCATAGTGTGGGGCAACGTTTGAAAAATAATAAAAGACCTTTTCAACTGTAATATTTTATCTATTAAAAACACTTTTCCAGTTCCCAATATGAGTCATAACACTCAGAAATAACCCTCAGGTACCTATAAAATATTTCACCACCTACTCACATAACCGCAAAAACTTTTCATTGCAAACTATCAGCCCAACACCCAGTAAAAATATCGTGTGGCCAATTTTTTTCTCACCGAAAAATCCTTTTTATTTCAGGTAGGGTCAGGGCTTATAAATCTCCACATCTAAGTTGTAGCGGCCATAAACTGTAGTGGGGGGATACGATGGTATCAAGATTGCTTTTATCGAATATTGCCCGTTCTGAATGTTTATTTATTTTTGTATATTTTTTTTTTATTATAACCTCACGGAGGGCGCGTGTGCTTGAATAAAATTTTATTTATTATTTCGTTGAGAGGTTTTTTGGGAAATATTTTTATTGGAATTTTATATTTATTTATGATTAATGATGATGATCAGGTGTTCATTAATCAAAATTTGGATTTAAAATGATAACATATATTTTTATGATTCATTCATTTGCTAAACCTACGAGGTAGGGACAGAGGAACACATAGCTCCTTCTTTTCTACCATTTTATTATTTTATTTATTTATTATATTAAGGCATATCAACAATGGAAACACATACATTGAAAATGACAAATTGACAGAGTTACAGACTAGTGTTTACATCAATTAAACATATACACAGTATTCTATATCACTTTTATATTGTGTTATTATACTTCCATATAAAGGGGGATGACTTAACTGCCACTCACCACGCACAATACTAGGCCCGATGCTATTGTTCTACAACACTTAACGTGTTTAAAAAAGAAAAAGAAAATTTAAAAAAAAATCAGAGAAAAGTGAATAAAAGGTACTCGCTGAAACGTAGCAACGTCACAAGTAATTCGAAGGAACAATCAAATCACGGAAGAAGTTGAAATGTATCTTTAATTTATACATCCAAAGGAAAGTTAAGAGGAGGGGCCACTCTGGAACTCCGAAACTTAAAACGATGCGATACGATATTAGGGGGTCCAAGGGATAAGGTGTTCTCGATTACAAGCTGTTTGAAGTAAATTATAGCTTCAGTTTTTTTTACAAAAGAAAAACAATGAAATGGTTTTTATTTGGTTTTGATTAGTCGTGTGGGGGTGTGATTTTAGAAGTATTAAGGTTGTTAAGTCATTATTATTAGAACTTATGGGGATATTTACCATGTTTATTCACTTTGGTGAGTTTCCGATATTTCGGCAAAGTGAATAAACATGGTAAATATCCCGTCATAAGTTCTAATAATAGTTTAGTGACCATGTCAGTTTAAAAACTTATATTGTTAAGTCATTATTCATTTTCTATATTTCATCATAAACAACAGTTTAACGAAGTTATTTATTTATATTTTATTGCCTTATTTTATATCGACCGACGCGACGACGGCTGGCGCGGTTGGCTGAGCAACTGGCTACCATGCAACGTGTAGCGGGTTCGATTCCTGCACGGAGTAACTCTTTGTATAATCACGATGTAAACATACCCACGACACAGGAGAAAATCTTAGTGTTCCAAAAAATATATTAATGCTCTATTACATTTATAATTATGTATTTGATAATGAACAAAAAATATACAAGTGGCCTTAATTATTATTATTTAAAACAAAGTATCCATACACAAAACGTACATAAACCAAAACAAATCATGTAGTCAGTAAGTAATTGACGTTCCATCTCATAACTTGGTCGGACGCTAAAACTTGTTTTCAATTCATCAAAGAGCCACGGTCACAGTTGAAGAGAGTGCTCCAATATTTCATTCAGCATTGTACGTCGGCTCCAAATCGCTCGCTTCACTACTTTTTGTAAGTCTGTCAGTCTGTCTCACTCACTTATTTTATTCTTTGCACGTCTCTTGAGAAGTAAACTAGGTATTGTTTCTGTTGGTGTAGCTTGGAATTTGGAATTCGATCTGGTTGGTTACCTTGATTTTATATTTAAACAAAGTTGGAATAAAATCCAATTTGTAACGACTGAAAATCTGAGTTTAAGTTGTACATAGTCTGCCTATTAACTTTGTCTTACTTTATCACTTATCTCATCGTCATCCAAGTTACATAAATCAGTCCATATAACAGTCATACCCTTAGACGATCATCGTCATTCTTTCTCTATTAAAAAGATAAACCCTTTTGTTGTTCTATTTATTACTCCACGTTCTTTCAAGACAAATATAATGCTGTACAATGGGAGCCTGTACTTAACTATTAAACCTACTACAAAGAAAACTAGTAAACCTTTAATAGCAACAACAGCAATTCAAGGAACGGATCATTTGCTTCGATTCATGACCGCGGCCAGTAAACGGTTATCGGCGAGAATTAACGACTGCAACCGATTCGCGTAGTATCGATATATCGGTGTATCGATGCATCGATGTATCGATGCTTCTTTGTTGCGTTCGCGGCCCAGTAGCTATTGTTATTAACGTGCATGTTGTGATTGGTAGCAATAAAGGACTGGCTGTAAAGAAACCTAAGTGAACGCGAACTCCGTGTGAGTGAGGTAAACATAGGTATAATCCCCACATACAGGCAATGTACGATTTGTAACTTTTCTAATGCCGTGGGTGTCTTAGTGTCTATAGGCGGTATGGATTGCTTCCCATCAGGTGATGCTTTTGTTTATTGTTATAAAAACATTTTCATATTTATAAAGTCACTTGTGTTATGAAATGAATTTATTTATTTTTGAATAGGCTACTATAGAGCACTTTTACACGTCAAAATGAGGTCGGCATTTTCTAATGGATTACACAGAGATGAAATGCCGAAACAAACTTAGACACGCGATAAAACGTTACCTTATAAGAGTGATAATATAGTCACATTTACGCTAAACAGTACAGTCTAGTAGTATGTATCTAGTAAAGTAGGTAGGCATTATACAACTACAAAGAAATGATTACTTTGTAGTTGAATGACTTGAGCAATTGCATGCACGATGATGCATTTGATTATACTATGGAAGACCATAGTAGAAACAAAAAGAAAGTAATAACAATTAAAATTTATGTAAACAAAAAAATATATAACTATAATAAATATTTTTGGACTAGCATAATCACACACCCGTCTAACAAATAGTAGCCAAGGACAAACATTGTGTAGTAACCAACGTATTTCGAATAACGTGACTCGATATCGAAAATACCGTGCGATTCGATACTCGATACTCAGTGATTCGATATTGTATGATTCGTGAATGTGAATTGTCGACGTAGTGTTGTTTGTTATTGCGTGAATCCCGAGATTGGGAAACGAATTGCGATTCAAAAAATTCTTTGTTTTTAAAAGGTTGCGTTTTTTATCAATTTATTGTCTTTTGTTGATGGAAGGATATGAATGGTATTTTCGTTTTGGTTATACAATCGTACCGTTCAATTTAAATTGGTTGGTGAGAGTTATTGTTTTTATACAGATTTATACTTTATTCGCTGGCCAACTAATGACAAACAGTGTACGACATATTTATACTTGGTCGACAGAAAATACGGAGCCCTACTTACTATGATTCTTTGATAAGATCGTGGATGTAATAAACAGCTTTTTAAACGTGAAACTGCCTTGTTGGTCGAGTGGTCGCATGTGCAACTGCCGGACAAGGGGTCTCGGGTTCGATTCCCGAGTCGGGCAAAGTATTACAAAAATCTTTATGTAGTAGTATGGAGTTTGGAATTATGCCCAGTATATGGCAATAGGCTCATCCCCTATTACATAGGACTTATTAAATAAATGGTTAATGTGAGTATACATTGAACAATAACATTACGTGCTGTAATACGCCTACCCCTTCGGGGAATAAAAAGTGTCTCATTACATTACATGTTTAAACGCTAAACCATTTTTAAACTGTAAACAAAACATGACTCCCTAAAAAACATATGCAGGTTAAATAACAAATCAATGTATAATACATATTGCACTTTAATAAATTCAAATTTCTAAACCACATCATCTAAAAATTTTCCAACAATTTTCTATTTGAATATAAGCTACGACTATTATTTTCTGCCACCATTTCCAATACGTCGGTACAATTTATGCAGAAATGGAAAATATCAGATGTGATACAGCCAATCCCTTGGCGTCCCCCCATCTTTTCTAAGAACGATTTTTCACACTCGATTAGGTCCTCCCCACCACAGGGGAAATACCCGTCACAATACTTTAGTATTTTTAATTACCCAGCTTGCACGTGCTTTTAATTAACTCGCCACTTTAGGGGCGAAACGTTGAAAGGAAATGTTTGTAGTCGCGTCGCTGTCTCTAACAGTTGCAGTTGGCCAACTGGTGTTGGTGCGTCTTTGCAATGGACGCCAATGTTTGCGCCAATATTGTTTTAAGAAAGTGTTAGATGGCAATAGGCTCACCACCTATTACATGGGAGTTACAATATAAATTGTGAAATGTGGGTGTACACAGTGGCATTACGTGCCATTATGTGCACCTCTGCCTACCCCTTCGGGGATTAAAGGCGTGACGATGTGTATGTATGTATGTATGTTAGATTTAATGTGGTAACTTCATCTGTTTGACGATGGTACGTCAAAGTTAGTAATCTTCGCATATACCTAATAGTAGATATACCAGTACATAATATTTATAAGGAATTTTGAAATAAAAACAAATTATGCATTCAAGTATTAATCCGAATAAAACCTTGTGCTCGGTTGTATTGTTTCAAGCCCACAATGAATAATCATTAAAGGTTCCTATTACTAAGAATGGACCTTATTTCAACAAATCAACATTAACCATTTCATTTTCAACACACCAGTTACAAACACTTACGAAAAATTAAATCGTTTCAAACATCGCCATGTTTGCGGTTGCATTGGCCCAACATTTGGAACTAGCATAAAGACTGCTATACACTACAGACAAGAACTTTGCAAGTACCGAGTACGTAGTAATTACAGTAATATACCATGAATGGGGGAGGCGTCTATTCACTAAGTTGTGAAGGTTTCTGATACGTGCCGGCTTTTTGATCACAATTTCAACTTCGCGAATAGTTTTGCTCCGTTTTGACGTTTAAATTAGAACAATGGCTTTAAATTATGGGGAAGATTATTTTGTATTATGTAATATATTATGTAGCTTACTGTTTGCTGGGTTATTGAAATGTAGATGGGTTTAAGGTGTGGTTCACGGTTTTGGCAAAGTGTTCTTGGGGTCTTTTAAGACATTTTTTTTTAAGCGTTGCCCCACACTAGGATTTTCTCCTGTATAATGGGTGCGTTTTACAAACATATAAGTTTACATACACATGACACCCAGACCCGAAACAACAATTTGTGGATGACACAAACAGTTGCTCCGTGCGAGAATCGAACCCGCCACCCGTTGCGCGGCAACCAGTTGCCCAGCCACTGCACCAACTGTGCAGTCAGTGTACACTTGTGCATTGTGCACAGTGATTAGAATTGTACACTTTTCTAATTGTATTATAACTTTATTTTCTCCTCTATAAACAGATGAAAATGAATAATTAACAAGTCCTGCACAATTAATGAACACTGCCCAGTTTTTCACAACTACAGCTGAACTCGTCCAAACTTAACCTAAAGTACTGAAGCAGGTTGTAAAAAACGAGGGCTTAACAAGATTCTAGCAAAGTTGTGTGCAGCACTAGCACGGCTCAATTTATTGAACTCCTCTTGTTTTACAACTAAAACTTCAGCTGCAACCTACAACAGACAAATAAAGTATACATGAGCAGCTAGCAAACACTTTTCATGTATTTTTAATTCAGTTCAAATATCTAATAGAGAAAATCAATGAGACTGCACGGTTGGTGCGGTGGCTGGGCAACTGGCTGCCGTGCAACGTGTAGCGGGTTCGATTCCGGCACGGAGCAATTCTTTGCAAACACTTTTCATGTATTTTTAATTCAAATCAAATATCTAGTAGAGAAAATCAATGCCAAACTACTATTAACTGTATTATATAGTTACTTGAAATCAGGCAAATATCTCTATCAATAACTGTTCGTTTGTCTCACCGAAATTCGGTCGAAGGCTAGACCGATTTGGTTAGTTTTGGTCTTGAATTATTTCTACAAATAATAGCGGCATTGCGTGCCGTAATGTGCACCTCCGCCTACCCCTTCGAGGATAAAAGGCGTGACGTTGCATATAAGAATCTAGTTTCCCTGTATTGGACCTTTGAATAAGTATTTATAAAATGTAGATTACCTTGTAGGTACATGCGAACCAATACCAACTGCTTCTTATAATATAGTTTCCGAACTATTTTTCGCCCAAAGCAGAATCAAATTTAGTAATTTAGTTGGGAACATCGATCATAGTGGTGAAGAAACTTTGGCTTCATTCGCGGTGATTGATTGTGTGTACATGTAATATCTTAGTTTTAATACTCGATATTTTTCTGGTACTTTTTATAGTGTCAAAAGAAATATATTGTCCGGTACCCGTTCTATCAAAGTGAGGCGACGACATATTGGTTCGACAAAAACTTGGGGAAGAAATTGCGATGAAAAATTGTTAATTTTATGCAGGACATGGAAAATGTTCTTTTTCTTATTTTTATTTATTATCGTCTCGTGTTTAAAATAGGATAGATGACAAATTTTTATATAAAGTTTGTCGTGTAGATTATTATAAAACGTTAGACACGTATTTTTTATTTTCATACCGAATACGTATAATCTATATATTATATTGATTTAAAATAACGCATGACGTCCTTTCTAGGTACGTTTTATGCATAGAAATGTCGTATTTGCTCCCACTCCTAAGCTTTGATTCCTCTTATCTAAGTATTGTTATCTTATATGACAAAATAAAAATACGTATCTAATATGTTTTCATTACCAAACAGCCGGACGAAATATATTTTTAATTTCCATACCCCGTCATCATCCGTATTATCGCTGAGGAAAAATGTTCCATTAAATGGCTTTTAAGTAAATTATATTTTTGTTTACCATCATATTATTATTTTGAAATCCCTAAACTTGTAAACATCTATTATCTCTTCGCGAAATAACAGTTAAATTAATATTTGATGGAAAGTTTCCTTTTAAAAACTTTGATTTAGTTTGTAGCATTCCAAGATGGCCGCCGATAGGCTTGGGAGGTTTAATTATTCGTTTCCATTCTTCAACAATTTGTGTTAAGCCCCCTTACTTTAATAATTCCAGTTTGTTCTAGAGCATTCCCAGCTAAGGACTTGTCGCTGCCGATCCAATTAAGGAAACAGAAATAATATTTCGGCAGTTATTGAAATTCTCTTTTAAAATGTTTCCGTTACTTATGGAAAAATTATTAATTAATGCCACAATTCAGTGTTTTAATCACTGAGTTTGTTAATGGTTTTTTGTGTAAGCAAGTTAATAATGTGGCAATAGAGTTTCACTAGTCATATAGGGGTGTTAAACTTCTATCACAACACTTCTGACATTACAAATGAGTTCAATGTTCAATCCCTAATCAACAACAACAACAACGTTTCAAGGTTTAAAAAAAACTTATATCACCTAATTTCTACTTGAAAAACATGGCACAATACATACAAATATCTTATGTATCGATTTAAATATAAGAGCGTTCCTATACAAAAATACACCAATGAAACGAAAAGCAACAAATAACTAAATTTTAAAACTCAAATATCGTCCAACAAGCCGGCACAGTTCCATAAAATATTCAAAAGGAATCGGAAAGTTTTTGCGCTATGTATTGGTGGTAAGGAGAAAAACACAAATATTGTGAGATGTGATAGTTTCGTCCGAACTGTTTGTTTGTAAGATTGGGTTGGTGAATGGTCATCATTCTCTTGCCAACGCCATATTGACATGAGAATAAATCATAAAGAAAAATGTTCTTTAGGAATAGAGCAAACTTTATTTCTCTAAATATGTGAAAGAATTAAACATAGTCTAGTAAAAATTACCCGGAGCTGCGGACTTCCTAGCGGATTACAGGCTGGAAAAGCATGAGTAGGAACGGGTGCACTTTAGTCAGTTAGAGTCTGACACTCTCTCTCGCTTTGCCCAAGACGGAAGAAGTCATTGGATGATTTTATCCCTTTAAAACAAAGGCTCGTAAAAATCCTCATCATAAAATCTGTTTGCTCAGCGTTAATCTCGAAAACAGCTGAACTAAGACTAAGTTAAAATAAAACCCATCACTGTGAACTTCAAGAAATATAACACACTCCTGCTGAACATTTTAATACTTTATGATTTTGTATCAATGAACTTAGCTATGGGCTTAAATACTGAGTGATATCTCAATAAAGTAATTCAATGTCGAGACCTCGAGTTACCAAATATTTAATCAAGTCTTACGGTGGTTGAAATCTATTTAGACATTGTTTAAATTAAATGGATTATAATAGATTACTACTAAATAATAATCTAATATTTGTACGACTTAACCAAACAGAATAATGAACTTTAGGCTTGGTTCGAATGAATGAGTTGAATTATTTATAGGAGACTAATTCTGACATACTCACGTAGGTATATACTATGATAAACCTATTACATAAACCCTTTGGATTCTAGTCCATAATATTAGGTAACTACTTAAACTGTGTAAGCAAGTTTACAGTTGAAGCTAATTCGTGGAATCTCGGTTATTAGTACTGATAGATATAACAATATTAAATTTTGACAAGTTAGTCGTAGACTGCTTTTTCTTTGTTTGGTACCTACAAATAAATATCTAAATTTAGACTGGCCCTATTAAAATACAATTTATATTTATTAGTGGCTCTAACTGGCTAACACATTACAACTTACTGAGCTCATACCTTCTCCTGAGATGAGTGGAAACTTATAGGCAGTTGATCATGATGATGTGGAACTTAAGAGTCATCTCACATATAAACAGCACGGCACGGCGTTTTTAACTTTAGAAACATTACGAAAATGCTGTAAGCACGTTGCCAGCGCGCGGAACACGCGCTTACAGCTTTTTGTGTATTGACGTTGTGAAATATATAATAAGGTATAAGACTTAGTGTTCAAATTTAAATGACAAGTTTAATGTTGGCTTGGAGCGGTGCCTCCAAAGTGTGATAATAATTATGTCCTCAATTTTAATTGCACGAAAAAACGCTGAAAGAAAATTACGAACAAAATAAACTAACCAGTCGAAAATTGCATTCGAAAAAAAAATTGCCAAAAATGAATCTCAAATCCCATCCCGCAGCGTCGACGAATGTAACGAGATAAAATTTGAACGAAAGTTGGTTACGATAACGAGGGTCTTGGAAATTTTAGCCGGGGTCTTATCGAGCCTGATAGATAAGTGCGTGTTGTTGCTCGCTTACTTGTGTATTTAGAGTTACGGCTTACTTCCACTTACAACGGGATAGCGAGCTCACCGAGTTTGTTGGCTAATTACATTTTGATTTTGAGTTTCAGGTTTATAAGTATTGTGAGTGTGTTGAATGTGGGTTGTGATGTGAAAAAAGTTATTTAGAATGTTATTGTGACTGCGTATTCTTGAAGGGAATAGGGATGATGACGTTGTATGAAAATCAAAAATCCGTCAGTTAGGTATTTATTTATTTTTTCGTAGGTATATCTTAGATAAATCGAATCAAAGTTTAGGAGTGCGAGCAAATACGTCATTTCTACGTATAAAACGTTCCTAAAAGTGACGTAATATTTGAAATTACTATATCGTCTAAAGCATTACATTTGTTTCCGTAAGAAAATTAAAAATACGTGTTTAATGTTTTAAAACAATCTTCAAGACGGACATAAAAATAAAAATTAGTAACCTACCCAGTGAAGAGTACTCCAGTGTTGTATTTTTCCACTAGTCCCCAATGAGGTCAACAATATGCCTTTATTCACACAATTACATAATAATGTACATGAACTTATAATGAGCCACTCCAATATAATGGAAAACGGAAATTTTCAATGTTTTAAATAATTACAAGAACAATTTATTTCGGTTAATTATTATTGTATGTTTAATTGAGTAGTTTAATTACAACATCTGCGGTAAACCCACACAAGTGTAGTTTTCTGGAAACCTCAGACACACCTCGGAAATGTTTAAATTGTTTATTTATTAAGTTTTTAATTCATTTTGTACCTTATTTTAAAACAAAGAGGATTGAGAATCATTGAGAAAAGATATATTCAAAATGATACTCTACATAATTTATACTTACCATAATTAATAGTTTAAGTAGTATTTATAGATGTACAATATGTTTTCTTGTAAAACTTTCAGTAATTTTATTTATACTTCTTTACGTTTACCAATAACTTTTTCTAGAAAA
The DNA here is from genome assembly GCF_023101765.2 of Spodoptera frugiperda. Taxonomy (NCBI): domain Eukaryota; kingdom Metazoa; phylum Arthropoda; class Insecta; order Lepidoptera; family Noctuidae; genus Spodoptera; species Spodoptera frugiperda. The sequence continues at coordinate 12,959,698 of NC_064223.1, read as the reverse complement.
AAATATCCTAAACCGATTCGATAACAGTTAGTCTGCCGCTGAAAATTCAACTGTAACTTACACACATAGGGTGTTTAATTGGGTGGCAAGGGAAATGGAGAACCTGTGTGAGGTTCTATCTTTTCAGCTGGAAGCCATTAGAGTTTTATAAATTTCTAGATACATCTATCGGAAAGTTGCCGGGAGACACTTCAAACGACTTTGGCAAGTCGTAACTACAAACTTTGTGTGCTAAAATAAAATGCATGTTTTATACCAAACAGTTACAGGAATGTATTGGTGATGGCTAGGAGATTGGTTGCTAGTTCGGTTCCTGTAAGTAACATTTTTTTATGTGATCTGACGATTTCAGACGTGTTAACAAAGATTTCGTCGGGGGCTAGCTTTCACCCCAAGTAGTGAAAATGTTTATCATTAATATTAATAAAAAAAATATAATAAATATACAGTACATTGGTAGGGTAGATAACTTCTAATTAATAACAATGGTATGTTATTTATTTAAACTTATTGCACAATTTTGGTACAAAGGGGGACATAATGCCACGGGCATTTTTCTTGTCTACCTTTAGATGTTGCGGACACAATACGTTAGGTATTTACAAATGAGTTTGACATACAATTTTCTATGTTATGTAAGTGTGATTTTATGTAAGTGAGATTAATAATCTTTTCCTATTTCAATTTTATATTTATGAAACCGAATAAACCAATACTCTAAACATGATTTTTCAAACAAAAAGAAACAAAACACATAAAAACTAAACATTCAACAACAAAGTAAAAACAATACACATCCAGTTGAATTCTCTCACCGAGTTATATGTCAAAGTAAATGTAGGCAACTGATGCAGAATGATAGCAGAGTTCCATCGCCATCACGCTCTCTGTGACAATTTAACAAAACCTTTTTGGTGAAAAAACTATACCATTTTGATACCTAACTCAGTGGTAGGCTTCGAATAGATACGGTACACTGCGCATCGAAAAATTGAATGCATATTCATATATACAACGTGTAACAAAATACCCATATACATCAAGAAGCGCTGATAAATACAGGTTGAATAGAATCTCTACACGAAGTTTCAGCTTAAAATGCGTTAAAAAAAATTGTACCAAATACTTGGTATCGCATGGTTCTTCATTTCAAATCATACAACCATGTCACAACACTACAGGATTCACTCGCTAATTACAAAACATTTCTTCTGTAAATCTGATCGCCTAGTACCTGTCTACCCAATTTTGTAGTGTTGTACGTAGTACGTATTGGAAAAATTCAAAATTTGGTACCATGAAAACATGAGTTTTAAAACCCTTCCCGTATCGTTTATTATGTTTTCTAGAAACCGTGTTTGTTACAGGTTGTATATGTATGTACCTATATCTGTGTCAATCAAATATGTTTGCGTGTCACGTATCGGATTATTATTTCTTAGAATATGAATGATGTGGACGGATAGGGTATGTCATAGTTTGTAGGCCTGGCTATTGAGTAAATGTATTTGAGTTATAAAATTATTCACAACCACCGGCCACGTGTCAACTCAGCCCGAGTGATACCATGGCTTCACATAAAACTGACGTGAGACAACGCTTGCGTTGTGTGACTGACGTTACCGGAGGCCCAATTAACCCCCTTCCCAATCTTCCTGATCCCCGATTCCCCAATAACCCTTAATTTCCTAACCCCCAAAAGGCCAGCAATACACTTGTAGCGCCTTTCAGAGCTGATGTGATTAGGGTAATCATAAATATTATCAGTCGAAAACTTAAAGAGGTGCATTACGGTACATGATGTCACTGTACAATATGCATTGGTTTTACTATTTGTATTATAAGTCACATTTAATATGGGGTGAGCCTCTTGCCATATACTGGGCACAATTTCAGACACCGTGCCACTACTAAGAAATTTTCGAAAAATTGAAAAAGCCCAGAATCGAACCTTTGCCTGGCAGAAGCACTTGCCACCACCTACCAAAGAAGCAGTTGAAAACATAAACTTTATTTCATTATGTAATCACAAAATGCATAGTTAAATGAAAATCTAAACACATAACATTTGCTTACTCCAGTACAATATTTCAGTTACTTCGTAGCTACTAAATAAAAATCATAATGTTAAAGGCAGTTGAATTTACTCGATCTTACAAGGCTAGCCTATTCCACTGGCACAACTGGCATCAAGATCAATGTTAAAACAAATCCCAGCCCTCCATCTCGCATTCCCGTCACGGCGATAGTAAATTCCCTTATGATAGGCTGTAAATTTTATTATACATGTATGTAAGACGAGTCTCTCGCCATATTTTCTATATTTTCCTTTGATGAAAGCAGATGACAGATTGTGTACAAGCAAACACATGGTTGTTGATTCTGTTTGTGTGTACAGTTGTATCGCGGCTAAGTAGTTTGTCTGACTTTTCTTCTTTATTTAGTTTTTAGATAGATTTTTCTATGTTAGTTTTTTTTATGTCTTGCAAACAAATCTTTGTAATGTTAGTGCTTTTTTTGGGTTTGTGAGTGAGTGCAAATAGTTTCAAATTCAGATTTTTGAAGCTTGCAAATAATGAAATAGGTATTTAAGTTTTCTTGACTAAGGGCACGATATGCTATGTAGTTATACTATGAAGATGTAATAGCTAAGCAGTGAAACTATGTCGCCATTTTCACTGATACTAAGCTATGTAACATGCGCGTGGAAGATGTTCAGCTTGAGTATGCGATGTTTCCGTAGTACAGAAGCCATCCATACCACACATCCATAACACATGTTTTCATATTATAATAAAAAAAGCTTAGCTGCGTCCATTGAAATTATAAACCCAGGATTCGTCACGATTTTTGTCAGTGGTGTCTAAATGTACAAAAAGTTACATTGGTACTTGCCGTTGGTAGGTTTCGAATCCGCGCCCTCATACATGAGAAACGGTCGTCTCAAACCTCCATGCCACCTCAAGTTTTAGTTTAGTGACTTTAAAAGATTATATCGTCTATTTATGACAGTTTCTAGAAGTTCATAGCTTTAAATATTCCAGTCATTAGTATTGTACCGTGATCAGATACGACTAAGTTTTGTAAGTTCGAAACAAGTTTCATTCAATCCATTACAACACGTGCAAATCGTCGCATCGAGTTATCAAAGGTTTTTGATATGTATAATAATTAATGACTATAAGCAATACAAAGTTTAATACAACTATATTATTATATAGAACATAATTTGAATACAGTTATCTTAGAATAAACAGTTTCATTATTATATTCAAAAGAATATGATTTCGTCATGCAATTTAATAGTTATTTTTAGTTAATTTAGTATATCTCATTATAGTTATTATAAGAACTAAAAAGCATTGATGCTTTGTAGGATTAAATTGAGAATATTATCTCTACGCACCTACGAAAATTCTTTTAAAAAATCCAACAATTAAACTTCAATAGTAGATTTAGAAAAACGTCCAATACAACAGAGAGAAGGTGTTAAAGAATTCCATCGGATGCCCGAGGTTTCACGATACCGACTAATAATCGTTTTAGTATCGATTCTAAATTTCACTCGAACTAAACACGACAACAATAGAATCGATAAGGATTGGAAGAGCTTTAGTTTTACTCGTATACAATCGAGAATCGATTCTTGGAACTGTGAATACCGTTTCGTGGTATAATAAAATCTGAGGTTTTTGTGTACGTAGTGTAATGATTTCTAGGAAGATTTAAGTTAATATCGTTATGAGCTTCTCTTATATATTATGGATTATCAGCTTCAGATAAAAGTGATGCGGAGCGATTACGTTCATTACATTATTGGAGTCAATTGGAGTTTATTTTTAACAATAGTGGTGTCAAAGTCGGGATTATAAATAGTTAAGTAGATTGAGTTTCATTCCAGAAAATGGATTGGGAAAATAGGATAGATACTTACGCCTAGATGGTTTAAGTAAACTTTGACTTTTTATTAGTAAATGGCTATATTTAGTTTGACCTGTTTGTTTGTTTCGGCCAAATTTAGTCATTAACATTTTAACCCCCTTTCTGACATCCAATCGATTTAATATTCGGTACATACTCTTACTATTGATAACCATACAATAAAGCCTTTAGGCAACAGAGAGTAAAGTTCCTTAAGAAAAGGAGGATCCTCCGAGCAGGCGGGATGATCAGCCTGACGGGCTTTCTGCCCAACTATTATTCGTTGGGTTTTCTATCCGTGTTAATTCGCATGTAAATTTCACATGTGCGATGCAAGATATTTATGACGTCATCCGTTGATTTGCTCGTCGATAGTCTATGTGCGATGCAAGATATTTATGACGTCATCCGTTGATTTGCTCGTCGATAGTCTATGTGCGACTTCTGTCATCTGTCACTTGTCAGGTGTCGCCACAAGCCTATTAAAACCGTTTAACACGTCATTTATGTATTACTGACAAACAGTAACGCACTTCTTGCTCGTCCAGTATTGTAGGTGCGATCACATCTACGTCTACTCGTTTGCTGCCTATCCTATAAATAACACTTGAGTGATCATCATATTCAATATTTTCAATACACGTTCCTGTTCCTATACTAAACTTCCTAGTCAAGTGGAATCTAATACAAAGACTCGAAAACAATTACGTCCACAGAGTATCTACGTCGCGAAATAATTCGGAACAGAGAACAGATATTAATTCTAAAAATAAACAATAGATATTATGAAAACGTCGGAGCTTAGGGATGAAAAATTAAAGAAAGTCGCTTTGTGAAAGACAAATCCCAAGGAGACGAAGTTTGAATTATTCAATTCATTCGATTAAGGTGGTACGTATTAATTCGACTCGCGCGCTGAATTGGTAAGGGGCCCTTTTGTGGGGACTCAAGTGGCTGTATTGCGAGCGTTACTGTTGCGTTTTAAGAATGCATCGTGTGAAAATGATAATATATTTTTAATCTAAGATTACAATAATGACAAACTAGTTAGAGTCGTCATAGTAAGGGCTGTTAAAAATTAATGGTGAATATGCCGTAACTAACTAAATAGTATTTTTTCTGAGGTTATGGAAATTAAGTTGTTTTAACATATTGTTTAAGAAAATAGTGGTTTTTTTTTCACTCATTAAGTTTGCAGGAATAGGAACGGTGTGAACGGTTTTAGTCCTTAAGAGTTTCACATTCTGTCTCACCTCACACAAGGTGGGAGAAGTCATTGAGAGATATTCCTCCCTCAAAAAAAGTTCTATCTTTGATATCATATCGTCATCACTATCGACAGTTCAACGTCTGTCTTCTATCTCTTTCTCAATCTTTCCCGCGTAAGATGTGTCCCCGTATATTCTCGACGGACCCTACGCGTAATAGAAGGGAATCGTTTACATATAATTATTCAAAGTACTTCGTTATTACAAGTTAAAACGGTCCACGTATGAGATATCAAATAAATGTCTAATTTCAGTTTAAATTTTCCATTATGAATATAGAAGGATTAAAGAGTTACATTAAATTTAATATTAAAACAGATTTAGATGTGTGTGTGTGTGTGTGTGTTGTTTGAATATAGCGCTTATTTTGATTAATGTGTCGGACGGATGTTTAACTTTTAATGTTATGTTTATATAACATATTGTTAGTTAAAGCTATTGTTATTTTAATGTGTGCAGTGAATGTGAATAGCAAACTCATTAGCGATGAACTTTCTTGAAAAATCTTAGTTTATTTAACTATAATTATTAATTATTTTGAATATTTCTTTTTGTATTGTATAATCCATTAACTAAGAAAGTTGATTTATACTAATACAATAAAGCTGAAGAGTTTGTTTGAGCGCGCTAATTTCCGGAACTACTGGTCCGAATGGAATAATTATTTTTGTGTTTGATATTGCATTTATCGAGGAAGGCTATAAAACATCACGCTATGACAATAGCCGAGCAGAGCGGGTGAAACCGCGCGAAAGTGACTTGTAAGCTATAAAACATCACGCTATGTTCATTAAGAGCCGGTCAGAGATGATGAAACTGCTCGGAAGTAGCTAATTATTTATGGTGTGTAATTTGTGATTCTATATACATATTGAAAGGCTAAATTCAATAATAATTTACAGAATTAAATCAAATTATGATAGGACTAACCATCATCACCAATGAGCCTTTTTTACCTACCGCATCTCTTATAATGGGTATATTTTCAATACTAACGTTAGCTATAAGTGAAGATAACAAGTAAATATTCCATTAATTGGTTTACTGAGTAGTTTGCCAATGCTGGCACGTGGTACCAGGCAATATGTGTACTGGGCAACTTTCCAATCTGGCCAAATGGCTTTGATTTTTTGTCCAGCAATTCTTGAACTTGTAATAAGTATTTATGTTATGGGTATAGTTGTTTCTTGTAGGCATTTGTGACATTGATATCGTAAACACGACGTTACGCTTGTAGCTTTTAGTTTCATAATGCTATGGAAGAATTAATACTAAAAAATCTTACTCGTATTACGCAACTTTATATCGGGATTAAGATAAAATTCTTAAAAATCTTACATTACCATTAGTCCATTATTGATAGTACGCCCCTGAACTTGATATTCGGTTCTTCACATCTATGTACTGCCAGGTACTCTGTAGATACTACCATAATAACATTCCATTTAGCTGTTTTTTTATAGGGAAATGTCATCCAATCACTTCTCCCGCTTTTAGCGAGGCGAGAGGGAGTGTCAGCCTCTTAACGACTAAAAACACCCCGTTCCTACTCTTGCTTTCCGATCCGGAGCCCCGATAACCCGCTAGGCAGACCGCAACTCTGGGTACTCCACCTAGCTGGAACGCAAAACAAACATACACTTAAATTCCACATTTACCAAAAGAAAATGTAATACACTACTTACGTAGTTATAAAACTAGAAATTGCATGCGAAAGTTTTGAATTCAAAAATAAAGAACAATCTTAAAATTGTAATACAAACTGTATGCACCAGCGTTTTATTACCTACTTACACTTTTCCGAGTAAACCAGTTTGTGGAATAACTTTTGGTATAAACGTATGTTTGTATTTTGCCAGACTATTTACCTACGGATTCTGAAAGGCTAGTCAACGCAAGAATCAACTAATCGGCTTTTAAGTCTATTGTCAAGAGTTGATGAAAGTATCATGTCACGGTTTGCTCACGTACATGGAGAAAAGCTCTACTAGGTTCGAGTCACAGAGGGACTCTTCATCATCAAGTAGGCTGTGCGACGTCGCCGCGTCTGCGCATGTTGCTCATGATGCCGCTGTGTAAACCGTGATTTTTAGTTTATTATTGACTTTTCCAAATCAAATTTTTCATCAAAGAAAGGTTTTATTATTGTATAAAGATTAAACATTTTATAGTCTTTATACATACATTACATGGAAAAAATAAAGCTTCATAAACATCGTTGAAAACACAATCCAAAGTGCAAACTAGAACTAAAAACAAAATAATAGAAAAAAATATCCCGAGTTTTCTTTTAGGTAAAACTCTCGATCCCCTCAGTAAGTCAGCACCCTCACTGGCCTCATTAGCGGAACTTTGTGCGAAAGAGAGAAAAAACATTTTTCATAAACTTATCATTTGGTGAACAAACAGGTCAAATTGCCCTGAGAGATGCGCTGGGAAAAATAGTCGTCTCATTAGAGTTAAGTAAGAAGCCTGCACTTTGAAAAAGTTGAGTAAAGTGTTATGTTTTTTCTCTTTTTCTCACTCTCAGTTTGCCACCAGACGCCAGACGTGTTTATTGCAAATGGTGGCTTTTACTCCAATGTTTGAATATTGCATACAATTTTGGAGGGTATTGTTGTGATAAATGTGAACTAACGCATTTTTTTTTTGAGATTTGAGTAGAAGTGGAGATGTGGGCCCTGCGTCTACTAGCGCTTTTGATTTCGCAGAAGCAACTATTTGTATGATTCAGAAATAGTTGTTTCGGGTCTGGGTGTCATGTGTATTGGAACTTGTATGTTCGAACGACACAGGATACTATTTCAGTATGGACTTTTCTTTTTTTTAAAATTAGTTTATGATATTAAATTTTTGTGCTCTAAACCGCAATTGTCAGTTACAGTGCCAATGGGAACAAATTGTCCCTTAATAGAACCAGCCAATACTTATCTTTATCAACCCAGTCCCAAACAATTTAACTTACCTTTTCTATCACCACAAAACAAAATCCAAAAGGTTTCAACTTTAAAACCGCCTCGACTGAACTGGCTCACGCCTTTAAAATCCCAAGGAACTATTAACGAAATACGATCAACGAAAAAAAAAAAAGAAATCCTCAGCTTCCTCATTTTGAGCAGTGGATGAAACAGAGTCGGCGACAAAAGCGCCCTCTAGCGCAAACAGGGGACAACGAAGCGCGGAGCCGGAAACGATCCGTTCCGGAATCTATAGGATTCATCACTTTGATGTTGATTTAGTTGTTTATACCAAACAAATACTGGTTTCAAGGACTTGTAATAAAGGGATCGACTGTTATGCCGTGGATGTGATATTTGCATGAAAGTCTTAACTACGTGCCTATTCATTAAAATGTGGAAATGTTTTAAAAAATTACGTATTTGTATTATAATATGAAAGTCCAAATTTGAATAAAGTTATTCATACTACAAACAAACATATGAAAATCATGTATTTTTTGCTATGCTAGAGAGAATCCACAGAACGAATCCATATACATGCCATTGTATAGTTGGGAGTCAAATTAGTAACTACCTATCCAATGAGGCACAGTATATATATACCTAGTACACAGAAATACGTAAACTACTACTGCCACTATGAATTTTCCGAAAAACGAAACACTTAACAAAACCTTACCCAACCTACAAATTTCAGCCAAAACTTCTTAATCAACAGTCTCTCTAATGAATATTCCGACCAGGCTATTAAATAATATTTACAATACATACATACCCATATAAAAAAGGTCCGGGCCAAGTACAATAATTGGACCGATTCCAACACATTTTCGTCCCAAACAACATCCTGTCATCTTTAGCTCGTTCGACTCCATCAGATGCAATTTCCAAGACTATATTGCCATAAGATGTTCCCATTGCTCCATTGATTAGTTTCCCATTGGTTTTTATGCCAGTGATGGCAACCATGGCTCCTTATGACATGTAACTGGCTATCTTAGACAGTGCAGTGTTATGTTCATTACTTGATAATGAACAAAGAGGATATATTATGTGTTTAGAAAATGATCTTAATGTTTGTATGTTAATTATTATATTATCGGTTTACTCACGTAACTGTTTGACAGGGAACTCGACTAGTTTCAAGCCATGCTAGAGGCGCATTCAAGAGCAGCATTCCATGACACGACGCGGCGACTGTCGCGTTGTTACTGGCGTCTCGAGTGTGTGTTAATTAATTTAGTATGTATCACGAAAGTATAAGAAAAGATCTTAATTTTGGGTTTTGTGAATATCAGTATACAAATACAAGCACACTCTTGACTTTAAACCCAGTATTCATAATACCTATTGACTCAACCTACACAAGTCTAAGTCAGATTCCAAAACACGTTCAAAAAGTTAACATTCATTTCGACCTTTCAAGGTAACCTTTTCAGCTATCGTACAATTTTTTCACGGTTCTTTTAGACGTATCGTCAAAGGAATTTTCTCTATTACTTTTTTATAAGGGACCTTGAAAACTTAGTCTCGCCTATCCCTTTGAATCCGAGGAGGTATGTAAACCTTGCCTTGGGCAGAGCTCTCAATGAAACCGGCCAAACGCTTGTCCCTTATTAGGCTTTCGACCGTGACTGCACGTATGTTTTGAAATCTCTCTCTTTTGTAGGATTTTGATTTGTTATGTGTAAATAATATTATGTTATGATGATCAATCTTAGTTTAGTTTTAATACATAAACAGTATTTTTATGCTTTTTAATCCACAAACAGTCATGAAAATAATGTAATACTCAATTTTCACGTGTTACGTTATGAGCCCCATTTAAAAAAGGAAAGGAATATGCCAGGCATAATTTCTGACTCCGTACTGTTAAGAAAAATTCTCGTAAAACCGAAAAAGATCTAATAATTTTCTCTCGACCCGAGAAGCAAACTGAAAACCAAGCAGAATGTAGGTGTTAAAAAAGAAAGAAATAATTCGAGTTACGTCTAACGGAGTTCTGAAGGTAGACAGAAGAGCTTAAGGGATTAAGATTCGCTTAAAAGTCACTAACAATCATTTTCTATGACATACACACTTTTGGGAATCAAGCAAAATCGGCTAAACACGACTCTTTAAAATTTCATGCCCGTTTCTAATATTTTGGCGAAAACTATAACTAAGCAAAGAAAAAAAAAGCTATATGTACTTAAAGCAGTTTCTAGAAAAGAATTCTCAAAGTATAATGGCAGTTGACATTTTAGTCTAGACCCACAACAAATATTTTTACAGCAAACAAATATTTATTTATACTCGGTGTCTGAATTTCAGAAAAAATAGACAGAAAGTTATGTTATTATAGCGAGCGTGAAAAATCTTTATTGACAAATACTAGGAACAGCTGTTAACTAGTAAAATGGTAAACATTAGAGGGAAAAGCCGTGTGTAGTAGATATGCTGTATACATACATATCTACTTACACGTAACTGCCTCAGGCTCCATTGGCAGAGCGATCACAAGAGTGAGAACTGACCAATAATTATCAGTTTTAATTCCAACTCCTAAGAGCAAGTTAAGCATCTTTTGGCTTTGTATTTCCAAAAACAGTAATCACGGACAAGGTCGCAGGACTGAGGAAAGAAGAAATATGACAAAATGCTCATTTAATGTATCAGGGAGTCATAACATAATAGACTTAAAATAGACATTAAATTATAGCAACTAGGAAAGCCAGAATGAACTCATTCTGCCTTAACAAAGGCTGTGATGTTATGTTATATAGCCATGTAGCCAAGACAGCTAGAAGTCAAAGTTAGTGTGTGTATAGTGTTGTTAGCATATCATCTCCCGTACGCTGTAAGGCCGAGCTTACATAATGCAGTATCCTAACTTGGCGAGCTCGCAACAAGTTTACTTTGCGAATACATCGATACAATGGAGTGCGTAGGGAATGGATTACTTACTATTGTTTACATGATATAATATATGACTAAATGTTTGATTAAAAACTTGTACGTTCTATCCAAAAAAAAAATATAACAGTGATCAGTATCCTCCACACGAAAAAATTAAAAGTCAAGCAAAATGCTGTAGATAAGGGCATCTACAAATCCATGCTCGGTGTTCCTTTACGGGGCTAAATCAGAAATGAGGAGTTCCACAACCAAACAAAAACCCAGCAAACTAGTAGAGACAGATTTTTTTGTGAGAACATCTTTAAATTGAGCGACGTTTTAGTATTAAAAATTAAGTTACAAAAAACTGTGGTAACCTAATAAAGTCAAAGTCAAAATTATTAATTTCAAATAGACCGGGAAGGCACTTTCGAACCTCAAAGCAAATACTACAATATTAAGAAAAAAAAATATCTGTCGGTCAGTCCTCTAGTGAAGCTATTTGCAGTAAAAGAGTCCTTTTCATTATCACTCCATTTATTACAAAATCTGCAAATATTGGTCACAAATCTAAGCAATTGTTTCTCTTCAGTGTTTACTTGTAGTGTGTAGTTGCTGAACCGAGTGACCGCCCGATACTTGAGTTAGAATGTTTAAGTGGTCTAAGACGAACAACTTGTAGTGTGCAGCTAAATACAGAATTTACTGTTGTTTAATCAAATACATGTATGTGAATAGGACTGTGGTATGGTTTAAATTAAATAAATATTAACACGAAAAGTCACTACCTCGTTGGCCGAGTGTAAAGTGGGTGTACACAGTCACATTACGTGCCATAATGTGCACCTCTGCCTACCCCTTCGGGGATTAAAGGCGTGACGATATGTATGTATGATATGTACGAAAAGTCACCAATCTAGATAGATAATATTTTTCATCTTCCAGTACAAAACTCATTGTACATTGACCGTTCTCAGTTACCATAATCATTAGAAAAGCTAGTTAGTCTTTTCTTAGCTTGGAATTCTTAGCAGTCGCTAGCGACAGTTAAGAATGATTTGGTTCTAGTACCTTCAAGAAATTGAATTAGGTTGTTTATCAGTTATATACTACCGATATTATAGTTATTTTTAAGGATTAAAGTGTTTAATCAATCAGAAATTTTATTTATACTATGTACCTCCATCACTACGCACCTATAAACCGAGAGAAAAACTGCAACTCCAAAAAACTCAGGAACCAATTTACATAGAAACCAAGCAGATAAGCAACAAAACAGTTTAGGTACTCATTATAAAAGATATACATTATAAGCACAGGCCTTCCAGGTGCGTGCTCGTGTAAAAACGAAATAAATTATTTACATTGTTTAATTAAAATTTTAATTAAATACCTACATTGCTATCCAATTTCAGGACCATTTAAAATAATACGAATTCTACGCGCACTTGGTTTAAGAGGAACAAAGAAAATGTATTACTTTACTATAAAGAATCTTCTATTAAGAGGTTCTATAATAGTTTTACTTCTATTCAGTGATTTAGTGCCTAAGCGATGAGTCTATTGCAAAGACAAAATTAAGCACAAACATTTTTTGAATATTTTTTATCATTGCCCAACACTAGCATTTTCTTCTGTTTTATGGATGCGTTTACAAGTAAAAATAAGATTTCACATACACATAGCACCTAGACTTGAAACATGAATTAGTGGATCACATAAACAGTTGTTCCATGCGGGAATGGAGCCCGCTACACCATGCATGGTAGCTAGTTGTCCAGAAACCACACCGACCGTGCGGTCAAAAATTTTATTTTAGACTGCGGACTACTTATCAAGTTACCGGGGCTACAGCTCGAAAAGCAGGAGTAGGATCGGGGTAGTTTTTAGTCAGTAACAGTCCGATACTGCCTCTGGCCTCACCCAAGGTGGGCGAAGTAATTGGATGATTTTCTCCCCTCATAAAAAAGACCTAGTGCTGCAAATGCAGTCTATAAACCATTAATGGCAATAAAAAGAGCTCTGTAACTACATAACAATAATTAATGAGTATTTGTATGTAACTTATCTGTTGACTATTTACTTACACTCGCTAATTATTTGCTAACTTCACGGATCATTGCGCTAATTGTATCAACTGGTTCGAAACACGAGCAATTTGCTTTTTAAAATAAAACGGTAATATTCGCCGGTGCTGTTGGTGCAAATAGCTTGGAAATAATATGCTTATCCTGGGGATTTTGACTCTATTAGTTACCTTATATACCTAATTATATCGTGGCGTTAATTTATTTTTATAATGACTATAGTGAGACATACTAAATAAACTACAATTAACAGACGTAAACATATCGAGAAAAGCTATACTAGTTTCGAGTCATAGAGGGACTCTTCATCATGAGCAGCGTGTGCGGACGCGGCTATGTGCATCCTACAATTTTGTTAATAAAAGTTTATTAATGTAGTAAACTACTCGTAGTTTCCGCTAGATTTGTGATAAGCAACGTTGGATTCCACTGATTACAGAGCATGGCAACTAATTACAGATTGATCATCTGTATCAAAAAATATCAATTTGTGTACGACCAGACATCCCACTTTAACTTAAGAAAAACTTCCCTTAATCCCTTAATTAAACCCTAAAATATTTATGATCGTTTATGATTTACTTTCAAAAACGCTGTTTTAGTAAGATTATAAACAATACCTTTGAGAGAGTTTTAACATTATCCCTCCCAGGGGGCGATCAGAAATAATATTTGTATCCATTACAAACTTACAAAACTTTCTTTAACTTTGAACGTCAAAGCAAATATTGTAATATTAAAAAATGTCTGTCTGTCAGTCAGTCCTCTAGTGAAGCTATTTGCTCGTTCCAAAGAATAGATTCCTATGGAGAAGAACAAGCAAGAAACTCCAAAGGTTTACTCTTTTTGAATCAGGTTCACAATACAATTCTTGGTTACATTGTTTCGTTTACTCTGTTGGTAAATAATCCAATGAAACTTCTCTGACCGCTAACAGCTAACTACCTTAACAAAACTCTTTAAAAGTAAATTGAAAATGTTTTAATTCTAAGATTTTATTCAAACACACGTTTCTTGGGAACATTTGCATAATGATCTGCATTTATATACATATTCCATTACAATTTAAATTTAAGTTTGTCTGGACGTAAACTGTAAAAAAAATATTTACTTTGTTCATATTTACAACATCTTGAAAAAAAGTGAAAAGTGTTTTTTTCTCAAAATATGTTAAGACAGCTGTCTGTCAGTCGGTGTTGAGATTTTTAAGTATTTTAGAGTGTCTTCTTACACTTTTTTATGCTAATATCGTGTAATACTAGCGAGGGTATAGTATAATACTAAAGAGGTATAAAGACAACGATTCTTTTTTGTCAAAGTATACTATACAGACTATACTATAGGATTTACTGTGACTGTAGTTCTGCTAGATTACCGGAGCTAAAGAATACTGTGATCATAAATTATATATGCTATGTTTGTATAAACAAACGCGGTCGCAACATGACCCAGTACAGAAAAATATTTTATTTCATTTTCCATAAACCACCTATAACGTTTTAAAACATTCCAAAAACAATAACTCGTCATTTGACAGAGGTCTAACAATGGTGCATACACACCGACAGCCGACAGCTATCCAGTCAATTCTCTGTTGAAAATATTCAGCCTCGCGGGCGCTGTAATAGTTTGGCTGCCGCAATATTGCATTACAGAAACAAGGAACACTAAATGTATGGATACCACATTTTTTAAGGCGAAAATCATACCACGACTTCTCCCACTCTCTCTTGTGAGTGAAGCGAGACGGAGGGTCAGACTCTTTTTTTTTTAAAGGGGGGAATATCATCCAATGTCTTCTCCCGCCTTGGGTAAGGCGGGAGGGAGTGTCAGACTCTTACTAACTAAAAACCACCCCGTTCCTTCTCATGCTTTAAGCCAGAGCCCCGGTAACCGGCGTCAGACTCTTACAGATTAAAAACCACCCCGTTCCTACTCCTGGTTTGAGTCGGAGCCCCGGTAAACCCGCTAAGTCTAAGTAAGGAGATGCGGACTCTCCGGATGGATACCACTTAAAATATTAATTTCAAAAACCTCGAAAACACACGCTTACTATCATTTTATATTCCATTTGGGGTTTTCTTTTATTTTATCTTGTCAGCCAGAAAAGCAATTTATATGCAAATGTGTTCCAAAACTACATTAAGTTTTTGTTTAAGTGTACGTAATTTTACGAGGCTGATTGCTTACATAACGGGGATGCTGCTATTTTATAATTATGTAGGGAAAAATATATGTATAACTATCAGCTTATGTAGCTGGCAGCAGTTGGATTTGAAGAGAGGAACATCAAGTTCTTTGGCATACATACAGCAAGGGATACTACACTAATGATTATGTCATCTCTATTTTATTGCAAAATTATATAGGATTCGTATAATAAAAAATTAAAACTCCCCTGATACCTACTTGATTGGTTATATTACTTTACTAGTTACGTTATAGCTTATTAATGTGTGACAAGTTCAGCTTATTGATCCAATAAATTCCTCGTGGCTCCTCCGCGCTATGCGAGTATTCTATGCTCCCTGCGACATTGACGTACCTCCGTATATTGGAAAAGTTGCTGAGGTCGCGAACGCGTGGTGCATTTCACGCCATATTTGCCCCCAAACGTCGCCGACGAGAACATGCAATTATTCAAAATAGATGTTTGCTTAAAATGGTAGATATACTCAACAATATTCTCGACCAAAATTGAACTATAAACGTTTACACAATAAGAAAGAAAATCGATTAACAAAAAATAAAAGACTATACGAATGCAGTTTTCAATAAATAAATTTCAGTTTTCATTTTAAAAATTTTCCGTTCGGTTCGCCATATCCAAACAATATCAAGCGAAGCCCAAAACCAATCAGGCCTATTTATTTTTAGTTTTTATTTTACCGCAGTTGCGCTTACATACACGGTTTATTCTGATTGATGGACCAGTTATCGACGGGTTAAATTTTAAACTTTAAACAATTCCAACAGCCGAGTTATGTGCTGAGTCAAAAGGATCAAAGCAATAGCAGTAAATTAAACATTGAATAGTTTTTCAAAGCCATTGTTAACACATGCCAGTGAACTATTCAGCGAGAGATTTTGTTGTAGATTGTCCATCATCATACCAATAAAGTTTACAATAAAAAAGCTATTTAGACTGTCATACGACCAATGTTTACTTTCCGATTCTCACATTTTTAGCAAAATTAGAAAAGCTGGATCTGAAATTAAACCCTAATGCATTAAAACCACTGCGGACTACCGGTTACCGGTTCTCCGACTCGAAGAGGAGGAGTATGAACAGAGTAATTTTTGATTTTATTGTAACTTTCGTGAGACATACTAAATCAGTAGCAGCAAGACAATCGCCGCGTCGTATGTCGCGGAATGCTGGTCATGAATATGAGCCTCGAGCATGGCTTGAAACTAGTCGAGTTCCTCGTCAAAACAATACGTGAGTAAGCCGATAACATAATAATTTAGAGTAATTTTTAGTCATTAAGAATCTGACACTTCCTCTCACCTACAAGACAGAAAAAGTCATTGTATGATTTTCACCCCTCAAAAAAAAAAAAGTGCAATAAGCTCAAAAGATAGGAATAAGAATGGGTTGGTTTTTAGTCAGTAAAAGTCAGACACTCGCTCTCTAGGCAGAAAAAGTCATTGGATGATTTTCACCCCTCAAAAAAAGTGGAAAGAACAGGTTAATAACTAGACACCTAAAAGTTAAACGTCCATTGATAAAGAAGTACCAATCACTTTCTTTGAACATACATCTACCAATAACAAGAAAAAAAAGATAAAAATGAGGAGTAATCCAGAAAAACCATCGTTCCTTCAAAACACATGGTACCTCGCGTCTGATTTATCTACCGCTGCACCAGCACGGAGACAGCAATTATAAATGTCGCACATTACTCACCGCCGGCCGAGTTCATGCATTAACTACACCGTGTTCTAATTTATTAAAGGCTTTCTTTACAAAATTATATCTTTGTTACGTTATTTTGAGGTTTATTCTATGAGATGAGATATACGTATGAGGTGAAAGTAAAGTCAAATATGTTTATTTCTACCCTACTTTTTGTGGGTATATAGACAAATTGATAAAATGACTGGACATTATAGAACTGGGCAGGTACACCACTCTCTGGTAGAATTGAATCTATTAAACTGCAATTAATCTGTCAACTATAAAGATATTTTTTAATAACTATCGTGAGACATACTAAATTAATAAAAAAAATCACGGTTTACTCACGTATATTAATGGAGAATAGCTCCACTAGTTTCGAGTCATAAAGGAACTCCTCGTGTTTTTTAGTTAACCGTAAACATTTTGGCAAAGAACGGACGAAGAAGGCTAAGCTTTAAGTCACACTATGGTCTATCAATGAATTTTGATGGGAATTCTTTAATAAGATATTGCTAAGTACATAGTTATTATCAAGTACTCTTAAAATTAAATTATGTCCTACATTTATTTATAATTGTTTCGGTTCATGTTATTTAACTACAATGAAACTCGTAGATATCCAATGTGTAAATTACAAAATTTCATTGGTGAATAATTTTCCTTCGGGCCGTAATTACACACCGGTTGCATGCACCTTTAATATTTATAAGCAGGAAGAACGCCATTTACAAATTTACATTGTAATTAGTTTTTCGAAATTCTGTGTGGCGGTAATGGACACCTTATGACATCGGACTTAAAACATAACTTTTTTTCTTCAAAGTCAAAGTCAAAGTCAAAGTCAAAATCATTTATTTCAAATAGACCAGGAAGGCACTTTTGAACGTCAAAGCAAATATAATAATATTAATAACGTCTGTCTGTCGGTCAGTCCTCTAGTGAAGCTATTTGCTCGTTCCAAAGTGTAGATTCCTATGGAGAAGAACGAGCAAGAAACTCCATAGGTTACTCTTTTTCAATCAGATTTACAATACAATTCTTGGTTACATTGTTTCGATTACTTCAACTATGTGAGAACAATGTAAAACTAATATATAGTCCAAGCGACAGAAAAAGAAAATAACCTAGAGGACAATAAAAAATAATGCAGTCCGGAGCTGACCAGTCCCAGTTGACAGCGCCCGTTCACGAACATGACACGTACACCAGCACCGCCCAACTCAACCATGTTGCAGGGAATCGAGCGATCCAATGCCCGTGCCACCGCCAATGAGACATTTGAGTGAGCATGACAACTCCAAGCTGACATAAATGCATTCTACTAGTCTAATTTGATTTCAGTTAATTACAGGGCTCTCACATTTACAATAATTGTATAACGTACAGAACACATCGAAATAACATGGTTATATTACTAAATTTTTTTCGTTCTCCTGTGGAG
Organism: Spodoptera frugiperda; assembly: GCF_023101765.2. Classification (NCBI taxonomy): domain Eukaryota; kingdom Metazoa; phylum Arthropoda; class Insecta; order Lepidoptera; family Noctuidae; genus Spodoptera; species Spodoptera frugiperda. The sequence continues at coordinate 12,941,240 of NC_064223.1, read as the reverse complement.
CCGGACCAGCTTGCCTCCAAGCATTTTTATCTTCTATATAATCGTTTACTTTGTAGTATGCTTGTCTACATAACGTTTTTTTAATACATAGTTTAAATTTTGATTCATTTAGATTCTGTATTTCCATTGGAACTCTATTATAACATTTAACACAGAATCCCATAAATGACTTACTTATTTTTGACAATCTAAAAAATGGTTGACTTAATCTATCCTTATGTCTAGTTTGATAGTTGTGTCTATCAGATACTTTTGCAAACAAATGTAGGTTTTTCCTAACATACATAATATTTTCATAAATAAATTGACATGGAACGGTCATAATATTGATCTCCTTAAACTTTTCTCTAAGAGATTCCCGACGACCTAGGTTGTAAATAGCTCTGACGGCGCGCTTTTGTAGGATAAATATAGACTCAACATCAGCAGCTTGTCCCCACAGCAAAATGCCATACGACATGATGCTATGGAAGTAACTGAAATACACTAGTCTTGCCGTGCCTATGTCGGTTAGCTGTCTGATCTTCCAGACAGCGTAAGCTGCAGAGCTCAATCGTCCCGCTAGCGATGTAATGTGGGGACCCCATTGCAATTTGTCATCTACAGTGATCCCTAGGAAAGTAGTCTCTTTTACAAATTCTAATTTCTGACTATTTAATAATACATCGCATTGGTTAGTCTTAACATTTGGCAAAACAAATCTAATACATTTTGTCTTTTTATCATTTAATACTAGGTTATTTGATGTAAACCAATTTTGAACCTTCATTAGAGCATTATTTACGTCGTCATAATTCTTTTTTCGTCTATTTATTTTAAAAACTAATGATGTGTCATCAGCAAATAATACCATCTGAGGTTCATTCTGAAATAAATGGGGCAAGTCGTTTATATATGCCAAAAATAGGAATGGGCCTAGTATTGAGCCCTGCGGTACGCCCATAGACATGCTAGCACCCGGTGAGTTTATTTTATTTACTTGTACTTTAAGTTGCCTATCCTGAAGGTATGACTTCAATAGATTTAGCGATATACCCCGAATACCGTAATGTTCCAGCTTCAGCAATAGAGTCTCGTGTTCAACGCAGTCAAATGCCTTCGAAAGATCACAAAATATTCCGATAGCATCCTGTGCGTCTTCCCACGAGGCGAACACCCGCTTAATTAGAGCTACTCCAGCGTCAGTTGTACAGCGTCCCTTGGTGAACCCGTATTGTTGATCGTGAAAGATAGAGTTTGTGTTAAAGTGATGCAGCATTTGAGTAAGCATCAGTTTTTCAAACACTTTACTGAGTACTGGTAAGATAGAAACCGGCCTATAGTTATTGGGCTCCGCACTATCACCGGATTTAAACAATGGAACAACTTTACTATGTTTCATTAAGTCTGGGAAGACTCCTTGATCTACACTTTTATTAAAAATTAGAGCTAAGTAAGGTGCTATAGTCTCTATAAAAGACTTACACACCCTAACCGACATTCCCCAGAGATCTTCAGTTGACTTAACTTTAATATCTTTGAACGCTTTTATCACTGTTTGGGGGTTTGTGTGTTGAAATCGAAAATCTATTGAGCATTTCTCTACATTATTTTTAAGAATATCTATAGATAGTGTTGGAGATGATTTCAATGCTTCCGTAGTTTTAAGTGGAATATTTTTAAAAAAAGTTTCAAATTCCTGGGCAACTTTTATATCTGTACAAATGCGTCCATTTTCGGTATTTAATTTAAATTCAGAATTACGTTGTTTATTTCTACCTGTCTCGCTATTAATTATGTTCCAGGTAGTTTTAATTTTGTTATCCGCGGTTCTAATTTTACTGCTAATGTACAGAGATTTAGCATGCTTACAAACCGTTTTAAATATTTTAGAGTACCTTGATACATGACTGCGAAAATCCTCACTATTATTAAATTGTCTCATACCATATAACTCAAATAACTTTTCCCTACTTATACGAATACCTGGTGTAGCCCAGTCACAAAATACAAATTTACTTTGAATGTTTTTACGTTTTAAAGGGAAGATTTTATCAAATTGTGTTTTAACAATGGACAATAAGTTGGCATAAATCTCACACGGGTATTCACTATCATGTATTTGGTCGCATAATTCATTTTGCAAGTTCTGATTCAATTTTTTTATCTGTAATTTGCCTAAATATAATTTCTTTGGTACAGTGGTAATAGTATTAAAATTCACTGTCAGCCCACTGTGATCTGAAGGTAATCTATTGACTATGTCTTTATTAAAATAATCACAGTTACAAAAAATATTATCGATACAAGTCGCCGAAGTGGATGTTACTCGGGTGGGCTCAAGAAAAATATTAGACAAATCAAAACATTTAAAGAGACTTAATAAATTAGTACTATTTGAACCGTTCTCTAAGAGATCAACATTAAAATCGCCACATACTATAGTACATTTACTATTGGAACACGTTTTCCTCAATACGTCTTCCATTACTGAGCTAAAAGTATTAAGGTTCTGTAAATTAGGAGGTCTATAAACACATACTACAATATGCCTATCCAGCTCAACACAGGACAACTCTATTGTATGCTCTATCGAAATCTTGTTCGGTTCTTGTGAAATCTTGATAGGAGAGCCGCGTTCAGCCTTTATCTCGCCTGGTGGTAAGCGATGATATGGTCGAAAATGGAGCATCTTTACCTAATAACTGGGGAAAATAGTCGCCCCATACACTTAGACAGACGTAAAGATGACTGAAACGTTAAAGTGATTCAAACAAGAAGTTTTCATGATAATATAAACTGACTCAAAAGCATATCTTCATTGAAATCAACAAAATCATCACAAATTCATTAAAACACAATGTTTAATCACTACGTAACTTACTTTATCATATATCTTCAAACGAACACCAAAGCCCTAAAGCTTACAAATATCAAAATTTCCAAAGCCGACATTACTGCAATTGGTACAAAGACATTTTGAATCCTAGGATTAAAGACTAATCCCACTAATTCAGGTATAACAAGGCAGAAATTAGTGCGTCGTGGTGGTCACAGGGGCAAAGTTTTAATGATACGTGCATTCATTTGGGAGCCCCCAATGCATTTGCATGAGAAATGCTCATATAAATCTAAAGTAAACAAGTGTGCAGGTAAATTGCACATGTTGAATTTATAGCTGGAGTCGTCGCCTTTTGCGAGTGAGTTAGGAGCTCAGTACGGTTTGTTTCCATTTGTTATTCGTGTTTAATACTGACTTAGTTCCTTTAAGAAGTTATCCGTTCGCGACCCAGTTGCTTCCCTAAGATGTTTGTTTTTCGTATCACTTCAAAGATCTTAAATATTAAGTTTTTGGAGATTGAAATCTTTGACTGTTTTATTTAATTTTGCTATCTTGCGTCTGTGTGAACAGTTTTCTTTGAATATCATCTTTCATTCCTATTCTGTTTTGGTACTACGATCATGTTTCTGTGAAATCTGATAATGAGACTATTGTTGTTAGATTTTGAGCTTCGGGCTCTGAGTGTGAGTGGTTTATATTACGCTATTTATTCCTTAAGGGTGAAGGCAGACGTTCTTAGTTCATTATCTACAGAACACAAATTCAAACGTAGTAGTGTTTTATAACCATTCGTATTCGACTAATTAAACAATATTAGTAGGTATGATCTCAATTTACTGCATCTACATACCCACTCGTTAAGTTATTTAATGTACTGAAACAACAATTTGAAACCAATCGCAGTAACAAATGCCAAACAATTTTGGACACAGCCAGTGTAATAGATCACTGAATAAACCAAATTGAGTACCTAATTCTCTATTTACGAACAATTTCGAGTAAAATAGAACAATAGGTATCCGTATAAAATTCTATCACAGAGCGAGCTTGAAACGAGAACCGAAGCTACTCTAAAACTATTGAAAATGTCTCAGAGTAAAATAAAGAACACTTTTGTTGCCATTGCCATCACATCACATCAACTGCCTATATGTGGCCATTGCTGACCAAAGGCCTTATCTCGCAAGGAAAAGATTTGGGCATTAATGACCACGCTTGCTCAATCCGGTTGGCGATTTCAATCTTATAATTAGCAATAGCAATTATAAGCCCAGGTTTCCTCACGATGTTTTCCTTCACCTATTGTCAGTGGTGTCTAAATAATCTTAGAAAGTACGTATGACTCAGAAAATATCACATTGCTACTTGCCGTTGGTAGATTTCGGATCTGCATGAGAAGCGGGCGTCTTCCATCTCCGGGCCACCACGACATTCACTGTTGTTCAACTAACCTTTGAAACAAATGACCATTAAAATGTCCAGACTGCTTTTAAGGATTTCCGAACACAATAGAAGAAGAATATTAAATTGTATTATAATCTCCAGCCCACCAACTATGTGTAATCGTCACGCGGAATACTCTTTTGTAAAGGACATATCACATAATACAACAGTGGATTGTCCTGGATGAGGATTATCAACATTTCATGAAATTACTACAAAAACATTGATCTAAACTAGTTTGTATACTAAACACAAGTGGCATTAGGTTGCTTTTAGGTTGGCGTGCCTCATTTTTAGCATCACTTACCACCAGGTAACTTACTTTACCTATCAAATGAAAAAAAAAATATCTTAACGGTAACAATCCCACGCCACGCGCTAGACATTTGCAAGATCAAAGACCTTGTAATCTTACACTGTGGCTCATGTATTAATATCCTACCGACCTTTACAAACTACACTACCAGCACATCAACCTACTCTAAACTGGCAAAATCATTTAATACATTTTCAACTCTATAACAAAATACTAAGGTTGAAAATCGGTTAGAGAAATTAGATCTCTTGGGGTAGCTTGATGAGCAGGAGTGTAACTATAAGCCGGTAATATCAGAACAAATATTGGAATTCTCGTAGATATCCAGAATGAGTTCAGTTGAACCGTGTCGGTTTTATTCTACGTCCACTATTTGATAGTTTAGAATGCATAACGAGACTTCGGGAATTAGCTTGGGATTGGAACCCAATAGTAGTATTAACTGCCTCGTTGGTCGAGTGGTCGCATGTGCGACTGCCGGACAAGGGGTTTGAGTTCGATTCCCGGGTCGAGCAAAGTATTGCTGCGCTTTTTTCGGTGTTTCGTAGTAAATAAATTTAATTTATATTTCTCAACAATAGTAGCACGGAGTCTGGAATTATGCCCAGTATATGGCAATAGGCTCACCCCTATTACATGGGTCTTATAACACAAATGGTGAAGAGTGGGTGTAGATTGTAACCTTACCCTTCGGGGATAAAAGGCGTGAAGTTGCAAAAACAGTATAGTATTAAGAAGTAATATTTCAACTTTTTTTAAATATGGTTAATTCTTTAATCGTAAACGAATGCCTGTCGTGTGATTATTATAGGATAATTTCTTGATTTTATTTGAGTTTTAATCAGTTGAAGTATTAATGAAGCTACATATTATTTTCAGCGTTACTTTTTTCCTTATTAAAGTAAGTAGTCAAGAAATACCTGGAAAGTGGAAACATCGTTTCAATTCCAATGCTACTAGGGACTGGGTATAAATTCCATTACTTATTTCTCAATGCACAATTTTATTTACAAAGCAAAAAATGTTCTCCGTCTTTCCACGAAAAGCGGAACCATCTTTCCCGAGAAAGGTGAACTCTCGATAATTAGTTATTGGTTCTATGAACTATGTTATTTACTATTCTCCACAACAGTTTCAGTTTCATGAAATATTATATGAACATAGTATACCTACCGATAATATGTTTTGTTCGAAAACAAAACTTGTTTTAATAAACGAACCACTAACTACCAATATACTAACACTAACCACACTCTTTTGTTTATTTTGTATTAAAAACACGTAATATGCGGCATTTTTCTCCTATATCGTGGGTGCGTTTACAAACATACATACAAGTTCACATTCACACAGACCCGAAACAACTATTCTTGGATCACACAAAAAATTGCTACGTGCGGAAATCGAACCCGCTACACGTTGCATGTCAGCCAGTAGCTCACCCACCACGTCAACCGTGCAGTCGTGCTCAAACCTTCTCCGTGTGTGAAGAGGTTTTTGGTCAGCAGTGGCCACCTATACGATGTTAATGTGACAGCAATTTCAAACTTCAATATACTGAAACTACTCGTAGAAACCAGAATCACCCTCACAACCCAGAAGTCAAACCTGACCTCCTTGCTCGATCATTCAGCAAACTACAAAGCCAAAACCTACCTAAACTTGTCTGTAAAATGTCGAATAAAAAGCAACACTTCACTTCTAGTCACTCCGTAGAACTGTAGCTCAGTATCACATACAGAGTGTTGACAAATAGTTGACAAGTCGACGCGATTCGTAGTCACACGGCGAGTGCCTAAGTAATGAACTTTACTACAAGTGTACCACTGGCAATGTACCACTGAAACTGTACCACACTAGTGAGGTTTTCACGGCTGTACCGACGTTTTATTTGTTCTATTTTCGGTACCAGTAAATATTGTCGTGTACTAGGATTTTATTTTTATTTTCTTTCTCTCTCTCTCGAGTGTGTAGAGGGTAGTTTCGCTAGTTGATTGGATCTTTGACGTATGGAGTTTCGTTAGTTTCTAGATAGATTGGGTTTGAATTTACCGAAGGTGTTGGCTGGGGTGAACTAAGTCAAAGTTGAAACACGTTATTGAAATGGCGAAATCAAGCTTTCTGGTCTCATTTCATTCATGAAAGTAACTATTCATTCATATTTTGATTCCTAAAACCAAAATAGAAAAAGGACCCTATGTTTACTCATTTATAATCTCACATTAAAATGTGGATTTATTATGACTTCACTACAACTTAATTAGTTACACACATACATAAACTACTACATTATACCGGGGCTCCGGCTCGAATAGCAGTCGTAGGATCAGGTTGGTTTTTAGTCAGTAAAAATCTGAGACTCTTTCTCGTCTTGCCCAAGGCAGAAGTCATTTGATGATTTTACCTCCTTAAATAAACCCTTTACTCTGTTGGGGTTAGACTGACAGTTAGCAACGGAGCGACAAATACTACGATTCAAGCATCCGTTTTAGGTTTCTATTACAATGATGCTAGGTTTAAAATGTTTAATATTATCAGTAAGAGAACCATGCGTGAAAATAACATAATTACCATATCTTAATATTCCTAGGTTTAAAGTTTACAGCATTAAAGGTTCCGGCCACACTACGTTCATCGCTTTATTGAAGTGTTCGTATTCGGTTCGCGTACTCGACTAAACTGATTCATCGAGTTAATTTGGGACAACTGTCGGCAAAACGACAGTTTAGTGAAGTCAACGGAGTGTGCACTGGAATTGTTGATTATCGTCAAATTAAACGATTCATGTTAAAGGAACTGATTCGGCGAAAATTTGCTTGAAACTTTCTAATAGGTGCATCGACTTGAGAAAAATTACGCGGCGGTCTTCCGCAATTGGTACAGCAATAGGTTAAGAATAAATCCAGTATTTACCTGAGCATATTTCTATACTCCATGTAGTCCTAGTTTAACTAAGCCATTTTTCAATACGAGATGCGACCTGCCAAGTAGGTAACCGAGGCTGTGGTTGGAAAAGCAGGAGTAGGAACGGGGTGGTTTTTAATCAGTAAGAGTCTGACACTCCCTCTAGTCTCGCCCAAGACGGGAGAAAATAACATTGAATGATTTTTCCTCATCAAAAAAAGGCATCGGCTAACATCAGACATCAGACAAAATATTTATTTCATAATAAACTAAAGATACTTTTATAACTATGTGTAAGGTCTGCCATTAAATAAATGGCCAAGACCTGGCACCATGCAGGTACGCACGCCGCCAAGTTGCCAGTATTGAAAAAGAACGAGCGCTCTTGGCAAGACTCTCAAAAGCATTTATGAGTTATCGTGCGCACGCCGTAGAACTTAACAATTTATTATCACGCTGTAATATAGAACGTATCTTGTTTATTGGAGATTTCAGAAATGGGAAGGAAATGAGATTTTTCTTGTGTATTACACTATTTTTAACCTTTATTTTTGAAAGAAATCCTTAATCCTTCTGGTCATGTATGCACAGAATTGAAAATACGGTGTTGTTGCGATTATATAGATGTGTGATCACCTGATGAAAGTATCGCCACCGTGTGTCATTTTCTTTATGTGAGTAATTATTCTGTATGATAATTAATCCAACGTAGCACAGCAGCCTATGCAACCTGCAAAAATAAAGTCTATCTATACATATACCTATCTAAAATCACCCAGAATCGATCTTAAACATTGTCGTATATTTTCCAAACAAGTTAGAGGCGGCACCGAGTCTTATAAATTTGGTTTCCAGTGTCTGGTTGGACTGTTGTTTATACCTTCACCATTCTATGTATCTGTGGAATTAATACGATACTGTAAGATCATTAGCTTAGCAGCCATCGTATGTGAGCCACCAGACGTTAAATTTTATCATAGTAAATAGACTAATTGACTGAGAAACTCCAACCTCTCTTTTTCTTTAATAATAATATTTTCAAATAATATCTTACTTTAACATTAAATCCTAATTAACATAGACAAATTCTATTCTATGTAATATGTACTTAACTAGAAATTCTGCCACCCACGCCTCCATAAAATATACGAACATTAGAATTGGCCCAAATTAATGGGCTCAGGCCGTCTCGTGTCCAAAGGAGGTCATAAATAACGAGTGACTGCACTATGTCACAGGCTGGCATGCTCAGAATGCGTAGCGTACGGCTCTATACTGTCGTATCAAGAGAAATTAGTACTATACTTGATGTTCTAAACGCTCCAATTTATGCTTGTAATTAAGGTTTAATTTGCAATGAAAGTTTGATTTAGCGTAGTATGGGCATACTAGGCTGCTGTTGTTGAGAACTTTTATGGACTAAATGGACTCAACTAGAATTTTAGCATTCGAAACAGTAAACAGGGAAAGTCCTCAAAATTAAAGTCAAAATTATTTATTTCAAATAGACCAGGAAGGCACTTTTGTACGTCAAAGCAAATATAACATTAACAATGTTTGTCAGTCAGACCTCTAGTGTATTCCTATGTAGAAGAACGAGCAAGAAACTCTTTTTCAATCACATTCACCATAGAATTCTTGGTTACATTGTTTTGATTGTTTCAACTATTTGAGATGTCAATATTCAAAGGCATAGAAAAAGAAATTAATGCAGTCTGGAGCTGACCAATCCCAGTTGACAGCGTCCCTTTCACGAACATGACACCTACACCAGCAGTTCACCTATGTACTGCGTATTATTTGCTTCTAACATCCAATCTACACACCAGCATTGTAACTAAACGATCTCCTAAGTCCATCCTAGCCATCAAGTAGACTAAACCTCTGGTAAACAATTGAGGTTATTCAGGGACCACCAATTTTACTAATAGAGTTTCAAGTTAATTGCCGTCTTTTTTAAAAGGTAAACGCTGTTTTTCTTGAAGGTTTTGTTTTTGCTGAAACTCATAAAAACTGCTAACCAGATTAAGATGAGATGCGTACACAGATAGACCTGTATATCAACATATATATATAGATATACTTTTATCAGTACATCTTAAGCAAAGCCGAGGGCGATAATAAATCAAATATTGCCATTTCGATTGCTGTCAAGGATGAATTTATCGGCTTCCCTGAATGTTTTGATTACTGTTGCCGAAGCTGACTTCACCGCAGATTCCTGATTCGCAAGGAATGTGTTAGATTAGATTTATTTGACTTGGATCCAATATTGAATTGTTTCAATGCATTTCTACGTTGTGAGGTTGCGGTGCATGAAATATTCGCTTGATTAGTTTCTATTTCAGAATGAATTTGATTTTACCTTTGTACGTGTAGAAATGGCATTTATGTTGGTAATTATTGACATAACTCATTTTAATTCCGGAATGGGAGAGTAGATGTGTTCATTATTTATTTATTTAGTAGAAGAAACATGCATAATTTTATAGCTCAAGCCAATACATTATACAGTTATTGTTAAATGTTATATAATGCACATTATATTACACTTTTCACCAGTTATGTAATGAATCCCAAGTAATATTATTTTAGTCTCGTGTCCCACATTTCCAGACTTCGTGGTATTACTGAAAAAATCCCAAAACCCGAAAATTGAACCCAAAATTTGGACAAAGTCATTTTAAAAACCACAAACCTACAAAGTACCTACATAAAATAATAATAAATATCCATTAATATTGCATTAGCATTATTGTCGCGAAGGTTCAATAGTTCAATGGAGTGGGAGTCGAACCCGCGCCCTTCCGGACGGAAATCCGCACCCTGAGCTATTGTCACTTCCAACATTTGTGTGATTACAACTGTAGAGAGGTTAAACATGAAGATAACAACATAACTTCACGCTTAATCATTATGAAATGGGGTAAGCAGAAGTGAATGATGGTGTACAACTTTGTATTGGAATGGGTACCATAGAGACATAGCTAACATAGGTATGTTATACATTAATTACAATACAGTCATGTAATGACAACAAATGCCAAGAAACTGAAAGTCTGTAAAAATTATGAAATCTCACAATAGTTTTTTTGCTAATAAATCGTGAAACATATTAAATTTTTAAGAACCACGGCTTCCTCATTAATGAACAGAACGTTTAATATGACGTTAAGAAAAGCTTCTACTAGTTTTGACCCAAATAGGTGACTCTTCATCATAAGCAGCGTGCGCAGACGCAACGTAGTCGCGCAGCCTACTGTGATGTATGTGATGTATGGATACTGTACAATATTTAGAATTTATAAAATATCCCCAATACTATTTTAAAAAGTGACATACCAATATAATATAATGTAACTCAGCTACACTGCTCACGAGCCACGACTGAGCGGCGGTCACCGCACGGCTACACTACGGTCGCATGCCAACCCCCACACACATGCAACTTACAACTTTCCATTCGTCGAAACTGATTATCCATTTTTTAATGGATTAGGGGGCAAACATATAGCAGGATCACCTGATGGTAAGCGATCAATGCTGCCCATGGGCACCTGCAACACCAGAGGAATCACAGATGCGTTGCCGGCCTTTGCACCCACTCTGAAACATAAAAAAATATATTACATAGTATCACGTTATACACAGAATTTTAAAAATATTTCCAATAATAAAACACAGAGAAACTATTTAAAAGTAAAATAACAAAGCATAGCTCGGGATCACGGCTCACGGGTCGCGGCTGAGCGGCGATTACCGCACGGTTACACTTGAGTCGCACGCTCGCCGCCCGCCCGCCGCCCGCACGCCGCCCGCACACATGGAACTGACAACTTTCCACTCATCGAAACTGGTCAATGGTCATTCATTTTACGTACAAAACTTATTTACTTCGAAAAAAAGAAAAAGCTTTTGTTGTTATTGAAGGCTTTTTGAATTTTATTTTGTTATTTTAGAAGAATTATTGTCATATAATGTTGCTGTGTATATTCATTGATTGATTGTATAAATAACGCCACTTTAAGGTACGCGTCCATAGGCCCGCATCGTACCACTCATAAAATTGCGTCCACTGATCCGCTCGTACGGACCGCATGATCAGCAATGCCCACATGCAATGCATACTGATGACGTCATACGGAATGCGTATGGTGCGTGCAATGCGTACGATGCGGGCCTGTGGACTTAGTTACCTTTAGACACAACGGCTGATTATGTTGTTGAGAAATTTGGAACTATCTCGACCTTTTTGACTTTTCCCAAAACAAAAACAGATTTTTTTACTCGACGTTTATTCTCGGAACCACTTAACCAAAGAGACAGTCATAAGCGAAGCATTACACACCTCTAATGGGTGCTAAAAGAAAATTACCAACAAATAAACAAAATATCAATATTTACTTCCATATGGTGCAAACTGATGTTAAAGACATGTGAAGATTCCAGCACTTCAAACTACCTTAAACTGTCAAATTTATTCAATGCACTTTGTACCTTATAACACAAGTTTAAAGATCAATATCCCCTAACCAAAATCCACAGTTTAGAGTAACTTCATATGCTGTTTTGTACATTTAATTAGCATTCCCATAATAAGTTTTCACATAAGACTTTCCCTATGGCATTTCCTGGTTTGTGGAGACATTTGTCATTTAAACTGCTCGACTGGGGAAACAAGATCCTGGCAGTACTATTACAATATTGTTTGAGCATGTAATTCTTATTTACAAGGTGAATTTACCCAAGTCTATGCATGCGGGGTGCCAAATTCTGCAAGTTTGAAAGTCATTTACACTTTTTAGTGTTGTTTTATTTTTATTTTCTTTTATTGTATGACGATTTAAGGTTTTTGTAGAGTAAGCCAAGTTATTTGTTATGCTGGGAGCAAATATAGATTGATTATGTAAAGAGGTTGTAACTATCGGTTGGCTATTGAACCGACCGAATGTATTGGTTCTAACATAAGATTTATTTATTTTAAACTGACATGGTCACTAACACTAGAATTGTAACTTAAAACGGGATATTTACCATGTTTTTCAATTTTAATAAGTTTCCGATATTTCGGCACTGTTGCAAGCTTATCCCGTTTAAGTTCCAATTCTAGATTTATTTATTTCTTTAAAAAATCATGATATACCTACTATTAGTTTAAAAGTATCAGGCAGGAGATTGTAGTCTCCGATCTGCCAAGCCTACCGGCCAAACGTGGAAATTACAGAAAATCTGTTGTATATAGAGGAGTAATGGTATCAGTAGTCCAGTAACGAAGGCTATTAATGTTCATGATGTTGATTCAACGTTACTTTAATACTGCATAACCGTTAAATCTCTACGAAATGAAAATCAATCTTCATGTGTACACATGACTGCAGTATTGCAACGAAAATTATTGCTTACGAAGAGCATTACATTTTTAACAACCTATGAAGAAATATTCATTCTCATTTCATTTCATTCTCTCACCATGTATCACATGTTTTATTCGTGAGTTATTTAATAGATGAAAATGTTTCTTCAACATAGAATTTAATACAGAAAACACAAAGCTATACTTACATATAAGAAGGACAATGGATGTTCAACTGTTATTATTTTGGTAAAACCATTTGTTTAATTTATTTACGCAGGTTGCTAAGGAATTAATACATTATTTTTAACATGGGCAGTGTTTTCAGTGATATTTTCCTTGAGGAAATGTTATAATAAGTATTACAAAATTCTCAGTAATAGATAATTAAAAGTTGGATTTGGTAAAGTAGTAGTAGGCTGCCTCGTGTCTCGTACCTACGTGCACTTTTTTCTTTGCTTTGCGACGATTTAATAGAATTTTATTATGAGAAGAAACTGTGGGACCATGGTATCTGTATCGAGATAGAAATTTAAACACCTTCATAGTTTGCTTTAAAGTAAATCGGTGTCTGAGTAATTTCATTTATGTTTATATTTATAACTTTTGTGAGATATACTAAATTAATTATTATGTTTTTCAGCTTACTCACGATAATATTTGATGATTATCGACTAGTGAGTCGAGCAGTGCTACTGCTACTAGCAGCGCGAGTGTCGCCGCATCTTGTGTCGCGGTATGCTGCTCATCAATATGCCTTTAGCATGACTTGAAAGCTTGAAACTAGTCGAGTTCCTCGTCACATAACGACGTGAGTAAACCAAAAAACGTAAAGATTATTTTTATTTAATTTTCCATTTAGTTTCCAAACATCAACAACAAAAAAAAATCCTTGTTTTATAAATCATACCATAATTCTTAAAGGCAAGTCAATCCATGTGTATCGCCCACTTCATCAGCAATGGTGGAAGTAAGAGAGCTCTAGAAAGAGGCAGGTGAAGTGAGCACGAGCCTGTACGAGTGCTGCCGAAGTTTAGCCGAGCGTGACAAGTACACCAGATTGAAATGCGAAGCAAAGACTTGACTTGACTTGACGGGAACAACGAATGGTCGTGTCGTTTTGACTTCGAAGATGGAAAGCTCAATGTGTGTTTGATTATTTTACTAAGAACAATTGCTTTTGAGTTAAAATGAAAGTGATAATTAATTAACAAAAACTACATTAGAAACTGGGCTATCTGGAAGTCATTGGGGGAGCCTATGTTCAGCAGTGGACGTCTTACGGCGTTGATGATGACATCAGAATTGGTCTAATTTGGCTAAGTACTACTAATAAGTTACGCCGTAACTAGACTCGTAAATGGAATAAATAATAACATCTTGTACGTGTGAAATAAGGAGGTATAGGTGTATACTGTGACGAGAATAGAATATTGGTACGAAAAAATATTGTACTGGAAATAAACATCTTGTTTGTAAACTGATCACAGTCTTAGTAAGAAGACCCTAACTTTATTTAATTCTCTTATTAATCGTTATAGCGACTGCAGTACGTACTATTGAGACCTGAGTCTATTGTGACCTATGCACAGTCTGCATATCGACCAAAAAGTTTATTACACTTTCGAGGTACGGTACCTTTTGTTGATGAAGTCACAAAATTAAAATCAAAATGAGACTTTTGCTGTACAGCTATACAAGGATCTCCCAGTCTAAACTCCTTGGCAAAACCTAATTGATAAAAACTTACTATACCACTAAGGTAAGTAACTAACGTAAGATTATCCGGCTTCCCTCATAATCCAGTATCAGATGGTACGATCTACGGTTTACACGTAGTTGCTGCACTCCAGTGCATGCCTTATTAGATTAAATTTCACTATACGTTAATCAAAACGGTACCGACCTCACGTTAGGGTCTTCCTAGACAGGAGCGTTCTTGGAATATGTCGCAGCGATAGTTTTAATTTTATAGTAAACAGAATTAAATAGGTTTTTATATAACAGGTAAAATAGAAAAAGGAACAATGTTTTTAAGTTAATATAATGCTTGCAATATAATTGTTACGGTTTTTTGAGAAGCTAAAAAAATATTAAGCTCTATCTAAATACTGAAATTGACCTTTAATTTTTTTTAGATCGAGCGATGTGTGGTATTTTTCTACAAAAACCCCATTCAGTACAGATTAGTTAGGAGAACCATGGTCCGGCACAAATGGGTCGGTTCGACCGGAGTGATAGGCTTCACAGAAAACCGACGTGAAACAACGCTTGCATTGTTTTGTTGTCACCGGGAGCCAAATTGATCCCCTCCCCAATCTTCCCAATCCCCGATTTCCCAACAACCCTTAAATTCCAAACCTCCAAAAGGCCGGCAAAGCACTTGTAACACCTCTAGTAATTCGGGCGGTGCTTATGCATATGCCAGTGATCCGTTTGCTCGTTTACCAGTTTATACGACAAAAAAAATGTTATACACTACCTCTAGCAACTTCTTTAACCTAAACAATTCAATATACAAATGTGTCTCGCAGACACAAAAAACCTAAACAAAATAGGCACTCTTTAAAGAACTGCATCTCTTACTGTATAAAAGAAAACAAACGGCAACAGCGTACTAAGTACAAAGTACTAAGAATAATGTTCAGTAATACGTAAGTGCAAACAGATCGTCTGGCGAGGCACACGGTGCAGCCCCGACTTGCTCTCAAGTTATTAGTAGATACTTGTAGCCGTCGAGTTCAGTTTCACCTAATCCGTTTAACTGTGATCATATGCTTGGATATACACACATACATACATATATAAGGATCATAGAATACTTGGCATTGCATGTTGTTTAAGGGATTATTGTGTTGTCTTGGATAAACTTAATATTGTGTTGGTTTTAATAGAACATTAAACTGTCTTAAACTATTTGGTTTCCTTAACTTTATTATCTATACATACTCGTATATACATATAATACGTAGAAGTGTTAATTCTGTACGTTGAAAATATGAAAAAGGGAGACACTAAAACCAAAAATGTGTTTTTTTTTTGTTTGTCTGTCTGTCTGTTTGTTAACGCATCACACAAAAACTACCGGTCCGATTACGATGAAGCTTGTTATAATTATACTTTAATATCCTGGACATAACACTGGGCCCAATTGTGAACCTCCTCCTTTTTGCGAAGTTGGCAAAAAAAACCCAAATTAATAAAGAAGTCATTATTCCATGCGGACGAAGCCGCGAGCAAAATAAATAGTTTTGTATATAAGTTCATAATATATATTATGTATGTTATACGTCGGCATTACTCTTGCCCTCCCAACTTAAGTTTGACCGTCTCGGGAACAGTCATAAAGAAGTTGAAAACAGTTTAAAACAGTGTTTATTACTAGTGAACCACTAGAAACAATTAGCTCTAATTAGTTTAGTGACCCTCAAGAGGAAAATTTTACGAACCTACTCTGAAGTATAGTACTCCGAGACAGAATTGGATAAACAATTACAACCTTTTTTTGGTTTATTTTAATGACTGGATATTTTAAATACCTTTAGAAATCTTCAATATCTGGCAGTTTGTATATGGTATAAGCCGGTAAACGAACAGACGGATCACCTGATGGTAAGCCATCGCCCATGGATACCAGAGGCATTACAAGGTGTTACCGTCATTTTGGAGGTTAAGAATTAAGGTCTGTTGGAGATTGGGAAGATTTAGTAATCTTCCCAAACAAGGGAGGTAATTGGGCCAGTACCAATATTTGATTACATTCAATCTAGTCTTAACTCATAGTATGGGACGGGTCATAGTACGGGAGCGAGACACAATGATTTTTCTATTGTGTCTCATATACAAGAGATCCATTCAAGTATTCAATTACACATAACATAATATAACTAATACACAATTTTCACAAAGAGAATATTTTCTCTTCATATACACAACACATCATAAAAGTCTCAGCACACTCCCAACACAAAACCAAGTAACATCTTAAAACACTCCAGCCACACATTAACGTAATTATCTTTTTAATTAATAACGCAGCCAAGAACAAAGGATGTTACGGGCGAGCAAAGAGCAAACACTCTCTGCTTACCCCCAACTCGGAATATATTTGTAAAGTAAATACGCGAACGTTGTTACCACTAGTTTCCGGTCGGTTGGCGGCCATTAAGCCGAGTCCGGAGCATTTCGCTGATTCTTTTATTTCTTACTTATGTTTGTTGGAATTTGTAATCTTTGAGGTTGAGGTTTTGTGATTCAAGAACGGTGTGTGAGGTCAACTTGGAATGTTACATTTATTGAGCAGCTTTAAGTGAAAGACCTTTCCGGAGCTGCGTACTACTTTAAGGGTTTGCTGGGGCTCTGGCTTGAAAAGCAGGGGTAGGTACGAGGTGGTTTTTAGTCAGAGTCTGACTCTCCCTCTCGCCACGCCCAAGGTCGGAGAAGTCATTGAATGATTTTCCCCCCTCAAAAAAAAGTTAAAGACCTTGGTCTGAAACTCGGGTAGAGGCACTGACGCTTAGTCACTAGTGTGTCTGCCAAGCAAGGGATTCGAAACTAGTAGAGCTTATCTTCAGTAATGTTTAACCGTGATTTTTAGTTAATTTAGTATGTCTCGATAGTTATTATAAAAATATCAATCTATTAACGTATGTAAATAATATGATAGCATGGCTTCACATACTCATTCTACTTGACCTCTTAACTGTACAGCACATATATATCTACAACAAAACCAAATATTTCACACAGTTAAACTACACAGTCTTTGAAACAGCAGCCGCACCAAAATGCTTTGACGACAAATTAGAGACAACACGAGGTTCACGCAACACTGGATCGGTTACATGACGAATGGCTCTGTGACTTTGTCATTTTATTGGCTGTAACTTTAGCGGAACGTTATCCGAACTCCACTGATATTCATGCCATAGTTACATTTGTACTGTGATACTATTTGTGTATGTAGACACCAGCAGGATAGGTTGGCCACATCTAACATATGTATTCAACAGATTTTCAACTTTATACCTCTTTGACAAAGTTCAAATTTAGCTAAAGATTCGGGTAGATTATTGTGCTATTTTTTTTAAAGGGGAAATCATCCAATTACTTCTCCTGCCTTGGACGAAGTGAGTCGGAGTGTCAGACTCTTACTGACTTAAAACCACCTCGTTCCTACTCTTGCTTTTCGAGGTGGAACCCCGGTAACCCGCTAGGCAGTCCGCTGTTCCTGAAGATTAATGTGCTGGCATGCGTAAATATAGTTGTTAGTCTTTTGTCAGTTGAAAATGTCAAGAGCGACTATCTAAAGCAGACGTACGGTTTTAGATTCCTGGATCTGGAGTATTGAGATTTCGATTGAGAATTTCTCAATAGTTGTATGAAACATCTGACTACTAAAACAATTCAATTGCTGTTTAGTAAAGGCTCAAACTCCCCAACTACGAACATAAATACTTAGAATTTAAACGCTAACCGAATGAGTGAATAGAAATGTCCCTATTGCATGAGCTTGACACGAATGTACAACTAACTTCACTGACGGATAGACTAACAGACTATTATCTATTTCTTTATTTATTGACATTTTAAAAGTATCTATTTATGGTTTAATTGGAATACATGATTTGACTTGAATGCAAATCAATGTCAACCAAATACACTATTTGTGAATTAATTAGAGTTTGAATGCTATATGTATAATTGATGTCAATGTTAAACGTTCATATCTATGAGAAGGCACAAATCTAGAGTTTCTTGTATTTTCATGACAATAGTTTTCCACAAAGATTATCTTCAGATAATAAAGATTATCTGTAGATTATTCTTAGTAATCTTTGTGTAAAAACTACAACTAGAATGAATTCTAGCTACAGTTGTGCGTGCCGCCAGCTGACTTGTCAAAACTGTGATTGATTTATACCACCGTAGGGCGGTTTGTTGCAATTATAGTGCCATTATTGTTCCGTTTCTTTGCTGTTTGTCACATGGCGTGCCTTGACATTCACGTTTTAATATTTGTTTTGAACAAAACACAATCAATGACAATGGGAAGCAAAGTTTTCAAAGTTAGATTTTTTTTTAAATGTATTAACTAAATTAAATGTTTTACAGCTTGATCAACTTGTGAAATGTTACTTCAGTTTTGAGTCATAAGCGTATATGATAGTCATATTTCATTTGGTCTGGTTTTGCTCTTGAGTTGATTTTCTCACTTATAGTCAACTCATTTCCATTGAGTGTGGGAAAGCCATGCTTCGGCACGAATGAGCCGGTTCAACTAGAGTGATACCACGGCCTCACAGAAAACCGACGTGAAACAACGCCCGCATTGTATTTCGTTGTGTAAATGAAGTTACCGAAGGCCCAAATTACCCCCTTCCTAATCTCCGATTTGCAATGCACTTATCTGTCCATGGGTGATTGCTTACCATCAGGTGATCAGTCTGCTAGTTTACCGGCTTACATCAAAAAAGATCTGACTAAATAGCACTCTGAGATTTACAAGGTCGCAAGTCTATGAATGTACCCATGTACGTATGTTACAGTATACCCAACTACACTCACACACAGGTAATATTATCAAAACACTGCCTAGTTAAAACTCACACAACAGACTAAGCCGCGGCTCGTGTAAACACAGTGTCACAAATTACAAAGCGCGCTCCACGCAGTCAGCCACGCATCGGTGCGTCACCGCCTCAGTTTCACACATCATGTCATCCATTTGTTTTGTTTTACTATATGTGTTACTGACTAAACATGATATTATATTGTCATATCATAGTTTTAGTGTGCTTTTCCACCAGATATGTGCTATGTAGCTATGCTACGGAGATGTAATAGCTAAGCTGTGAAACTGTGTGACCGTTTCCATTGATACTAAGCTATGTAGCAGTGCGTTAAACATGTGCTATGAGGATGCGCCGCCGCAAAGTAGCTGTGTGAGGAAGATGGGCAGCTCGAGTATGCGATCGGATTTTTTTTTTATTAAGTGTGTGTACCAAATATCAATTACTAATGCCATTTACTAAATTTGACCGAGACAAACAAATACATCGAGTTCAATAAAACCGTTTAAAATGAAAACTATATTATCTTAACTTGGTTTATGCAAATAAGATTTCAGTCATTCTTACACATCTATTAAAAATCTCACTAAAACTAGTACTAGTAACTAGTTGCCTGCCACTAGATGTCACTATTCTAAACATGTCACGTAACCTCAGCAGTAATTGGGCCGTTTTGCGCTCTTATGCGCGGGACTCTTTCTTCGAAGTTTGTTAGCTACACCCATTGTGTGAGATCGTAAAAGATTAAACACTGTTTTATAACACCGACCTAGATTTTACGATAAAGAAAGAGGGAAAGTTTTTCAGCTATTTAATGGCTGCTTAGTAAGAGAAACGAGTTTTATAGAGAACAGGCTATAAGTTACAAAACTTTGCGCAAGAAATTAATTTTGCATATCCAAAAAAGAGCAATCAGCGATGTAAAACCTTGTGATTTTACTACAAAATATGAGCGGAATTGATATCGTAATTAGTGTTGGCAATCGAAAATCCAATATGATAATAAAGCAGCAACTGTTTTGTTGAAAGTCTGCTTAATTACCTGCCATAAATTCACTGCCAATCTTCATTAGCTCGCTGGCTTAGCATTTGCAAATGAGACTGCTCAACACGAAGTCTTAAGCTCTTTAAAACTGAGCAAGTTTTTTCTGTTCCATGCAAGCGCAGTGTTGGGATACACAGTATAGATAAGTAGGTACGATAATTTTCTTTTTTATTTAATTTTCAATGTATGCTGAAATGCTCATGTAGTAATACATGAATTGGAATCTTGCAACAAAAAATTTAAAGCAGGTATTTTCATCCGATTGAACTGAAACTATGTATATATATTTAGTTTGCATGACCATAAATCATAAGCTACACAAAAGGTTTTTTTCACAAAACTTTTTAAATGTTTACTACGTAATACTACGTAGTTAATGCTTAAACCTAAAGCTATCCTACACATTCAGAATTCTTATATCTTCATTCTTAAATTAACTAGGTAGAAACTAAGGTTGAAAATCTTTAAAAAAAAATGTCATATTAAGGTTGTTTTATGTCCTAAAATCCATACGTTCTTGGCATGATACTATCATACTGACAAAGTAAGGCAATGGCATGAGTTCGTGTCGCGTTAAAATTCAAGGAGTAAGTTGGAAAAATTTCCAGCGAGCGCCCGCCATCGAGAGGAAAAACTTTGACATCTGCCCATGAAAGTATGAAAATTGTTTACTGTCCTTGCCGAGGTGACAGTCCACCAAGTTGAAGGTAAAAAGAAAAGATTTTATACTTGTTCCTCTGCGCAGTGAAGACTTTGAAGCCGCGGATACAGTTCAGTTTAAAAACTATTTTATACAGTTCAGAACTAGATGAGAGCGCTCCTTTAAGGAGTTAATTGAGGGGTTTAAGCTAAGTACTATTTGCAGACACGAGTTTCTTATTTTAAATGAATTCATTAAATTGTGTAGCAGTTTCGGTTCTTGCTAAGAGCAACTGTTTGTATAATGCATAAATTGTTTATGCATAAATGACACTAATCGGGTTCCTCGAAGTTCGTCAAACAGTTACGTGAGTAAGCCGATAACATAATAACTAATTTAGCATAAATTGTTGTTACGGGTCTAAGTGTCACGTGTGTGTAAAATTGTAAGTTTGTAAACGCACCCACGATACATGAGAAAATCCTAGTGTGGAGTAATTTTTTTAAGTATCCAAATGCTGACACGTAGAGGCTATTTCTTTGAGGATAGGCGAAAATATTTTTTATTTGCTTTTGTGCGTACATTTTGGGGCTGTCAGAGAATTAGAGACGACACATTTTCTGGTCCGCAAGGAACAAAAGTCGTGTCACCGAAAAACGTCACACGAACAAACAATTAACGCAAAAAACAGCTGTCGCCCACACCCTGGCTCCTACAGATCAACGTGGCCATAAAAGCAGTAATTTCGCTAGATTTTTATGTCACTTTTTTATATGTTATTGTTACGTTGCTTCAATAATGGGCGCTGGACGGGCTATCATTTTATTTGCACTCACATTTTTTATGGTCGAAGCAATCACGTCACAAAATGTTCCCGTTTTTATTGTAATGAAAGTTAAATTTTCAATTTGGAAGATGATAGATTGTGTTCTGATTTTTTTTTGTTTTGGTTTTGGTTTTTGTTTTTGTATGTTAATGCTTTGTTTTGTGTCGTATCGTATGGGTATATTATAGTATGCATAAATATGAATATGGTTGAATGATTGGTAAAACGAGAATACTGTAAGAACTTACTGTAAGATGTAACGGACTGCCTCGTTGGTCGAGTGATCGTAAGTAGAACTTCCAGAGACAATGAGGTCTCAGGTACGATTCCTCAAATATCGGGCAAGGTATTACTGGAATTTTTATGGAATTACCCTCGATTACATTTCTCAAATACGAATGGTGAAAAGTGGATGTTCATTGTATAAAGCATTACGTCTCGTAACATTTACCTCTGCCTACCCCTTCGAGGATAAAAAGCGTGACGTTGTGTTGTTTTTGTTATCTACTCTTACTGTTTCTTTGAACTAAATCGTGAGATATTTAAAACGTTGACCTCACAAATAACCAATTTAACATGTCACTTTAATATAAAGGACAAAGCAAACGTTATAAAACAATGTGACTAACGCAGCACATCAAGCAAAATTCCACTATAAAAACAATCGCAGACATAAGAACATTCATATTTCAAAACATGACACAACCTATCTGTGCGAATACATTATCTACAACCCTCTAAGAACATTTTGTCAATACTTAGTATTTCACGAATACAAACGAGAATGTGCAAGCACGATTGAAGTTATACGAACACGAGATAAGTCTGGCATACAATAGCTCATTGCTTTGTTACTCAAAATGGTTCTAGAATGTAAATGCGTTAGTAATTCAAATCCATTTCAGAGATACATTGTAGATCGTAAACTGTTTAGGCAAATACAAAGCCACACTTGATTTACTAAGGCTTATATAAGGATACTAGCTTCTTCCAGCGGCTTTGCTCGCATTCCGTGGGATAAACAGTATTCTATCACCCAAGACACCGGAGCTGCGGACTACCTAGCGGGTTTACCGGGACTCCGCCTTGAAAGTAGGAGTAGGAATGGGGTTGTTTTTACCGGGGCTAGATTCAGTAAGAGTCTGACATTAAAAGTCTGACTCTCCCTCTCGCCTCGTCTAAGGCAAGAGAAGTCATAGGATGATTTTTTTTTCTCCTAAAAATTCACCCATATCAGATCATACCCTGTCTGTAAGTCAAATTTCATCAAAATCCGACCATTAGTTTCAATGTGATTGACGGCCAAGCATCCAAACAAACAAACTTTCGTATTTATAAAATTAATGTGATACAAAAAGCCTAAAGGCTTGTTGACCTCGCACAAGATGGAACCGCATCATAATGTACAAATGCACTGCATTAATAGGCAGAGAATGTCTAATAATTCTTTGCGGGGCCGGAGCGGGCGCAGCTGCTAAATCCCCGTAACCGTCCAGCATTAGAGAATTACTCGACATAATCCTCGCCGGGGGCGGCATTATTTGCTCTGATGCTGCACTGAACCTCGTCAAACGATATTATAATTCCTTTGGGATTGTGAGACAGGTGCCTGTTGAGTTAGCTTGTTTTTACTCAGACTAAAATGATTTATTAGAATAAAGTGTTGTTTCGTGAATATTTAATGGTTAGTAGATAAAATAACAGTGTTAGCAAAGGGATTTATTGAGATGTGTTAATGTATTCGCTTGTGCAAATGTGTGAGTTATTCACTAGTATTCTGTAATTCACGTGGAGATGGTTGAGCTACAGACAGTCGAACTCGAAAAGCTATAATAATAGTTTACCACACCCGATATACGGATCTGAATATTGCACTACAGGCCTTACCAAAGCCAGTTCCAATTTAGAACACTCCACCTCGAAATGGATCATCCTGAAATGCAAATAGATATGTATCTTTAGCCTTATAAACACATCACTGTACTAGAAGTACTTCCTAGAGTATTTCAAAGTCTTACAAAATCCTCGAAGTAATATAGGAGCATGTCACAATGACAAATCTCCATAGAGTGGCGACAAGAACTGCTCGCACCCACCTGAGTAATGGTCGCACTCCTTAAGGATATACCCTTCAGTCTGCTGGATTTTATCTAGCCTCTACGTCTCTAGTAGAAAATGTTGGGAATTTTACACCGCGTACAAACACACTGTTGACAACTAACGTGTGGACTAGGATATTTTGTTCAGTATTAGAGGGTTTTAAAATACTCTACCTGGGAGAAAAAAGTTAACTTTGTGTCATGATACTCACAGAATGGTTGGTAAACCGTAATAGGTATGATGTCGAGGTGTAAAAAATTAAAAACTATTTTAGTCTGTCAGTCAGGTATTGAAAACATATTACACACGTATTTTTTTTGTCATATATTATAACATACTTAGATAAAATGAATCAAAGTTTAGGAGAAAATACGTAATTTTTACGTATAAAATGTACCTAAAAGTGACGTCACGCGATATTTCAAATAAATAATCTTCGAAAGTATTTGTATCGCTAAGTAAATTAACCATATATTTCTAATGTTTTAAAATATTCTACAAGACTTATATTAAAATAAAAATGAGTCATACACCCTATAAGAGATCAGAAACATCAATTTATCGAATATCGCTCTTTCTTTGTGAAGACTACCTAAAATTTTCAGAGTCACCGACAAAAATATTGATCACCTGAAAAGAGCCCATGCTCACAAAACAATCATATTGAAATCACGTCACAGTCACAGATTTACACATTCAAAATGTAAACCACCACCATTTACTCTTTAAACCAAATTCATTCATTCTTTCAACCCCAATTTACTAAAGTAAGAATAGATTCAACCCTTCATATTACCATAACCCTGGGTTAACCAAGTTACAAATACCTACAAATGTCCCCATGTCCAGCCACAAACTACGGACCGCACTCCGATCGACCTCTATATCTTATGTGACGACAGCCGCTTTACTCACATTCCCCTTTCACACCCAAATCTGTATAAAAATGTAAAAACAAATGGTGTCACACTTACTATGCAAAAGATGAGCCCTCGGATATTTCACATACAAATAAATTTTGCGCTAATATTTCTTTGGAAAGCTGACGTCGCGTCGTCCCACCTGATTCCGAACACGTGAAGACATTACTCAGGAAGATTCTCGTTTTTGTCCCAGATCCCTAGCAGGATTTGTTCTTAGGCAGGTTGTTAAAAAAAGGTCCCAGACTAAAAAAATATCGGTATTCGTACATCAAGAACACCAGCATGGCAAACTTTTATTGCATAGTTTGCTACACTGTGTCTTATTACTGGGGATTACCTTTTTTAGGAAAAGGGTAGAAAATCTCCGTGTCAAGCGTAAAATAATATTGCGTGGTATTCACAAGGTACGTAACCTTTGTTATAACAGGTGAAATGTAACATCCGCAACTTGTCTGTTTTGAAGACTAATTGGCATCATTATCTTGGAAATTAGCTCTAATTCTAGCGAGTAACATAATGTTCTGCTCGTTTCTCTCCCATTTAATTAAAAGCCTTGTATAATTTTAACGATATACTTATTATAATAATAGAGTCTGAAATTAATCTTCTCGGTGGCCTCGCTTTTTTCCGTGCCATTGTCAGAGCTCTGGCCCGCTGTGCTTAAAGAAACCATTGTGTATTGCCAGCTAACGCAAGACTAGTAGTTTGTCAAAAAATATAAAACTTGCTTGTTTCTGAGATGGTCTCTAGAACAAGCAAGTTTTATATTTGTGCAGCTGCTTTCTTATTATGTGGTTTTTATTGCACCGAGCTTCTTGAAAAGTATACCAACTTGAATTCACTTTTACAATATACTGTGATGAAGCTTTCAAGTTTACGAGTACCGTACTTATATAGTTCTTAGTTGTTGTATTTTGACTTCGTTCTTGGTGTTACGAAAATGTATACAAGCCAAGCTTAGACAAGGAATGAGTGCACAATAATTAATTGTGAACAACAAACAAGTCGAATCAATGTCATTGACACCTGCACGTATGAAAAACTCAAACGCTTTAACCCCCAGGACGCGACGGCTCGGTCGCAGCGACCAACGAAGCGTCGCGTAACATACTGTACTCGCACTTACGCGTAAGTACACAACATTACAATAATTCTCGGCGAACGCGAATTTCGAGCCCTTTGAATCCCCCTGGAGCGTGAAGTGCTCTAATTAAATATTGCGTCAATCTCGACACACCTGCCAGCCTCGTTATACCTGGCCGCCGTTCAAAGGGTTGAATATTTTGAGACAATAATATTATTATTTGTATGACAATGTCAAAGTTATGTTTAGATTGTGATACAGTTGTACATTCTGATGCTGATTTAATTACAGTGTTAACGACACAATGCTAACGTCTCTGTTTAGAATTTATCTAATAAATTATTTCATTATTCTGAAACGATTCTAATTTATTTGTGGTTATAATGTAGCTTTATATTTCTATTATTACGTCTGAGTTCATTTGAATATTACATAGATATTCAAACATTAATATTTTAAACTTAAATATTGTACTTGACTGTCTCGTATTAATATGTAAGCGCCTACGCTCTGTACGCAAACGTTTATAATATGTACGTTTTTTACCTATACAATTATCTGTATGTTAACAGTTTCATACTTTTAATCAACAATTAAAATGCTAACATTAAACAAACTACTTACAAAACGAACAATGACTTTCAATACTAAACATTATTGCATTAATTCCGTCGAGGCAAACATTCCTGGCGTCAAAGTCGCTAGCCTCACTTTACTAATAAACTGTCAGCCGACCAATCGGTTTCTAAGACGTGACCACGGTCGCTGCCTGTAGTCGGGACGAGATATTAATTGTGCTAACAAGACAGTTACGTAATTAGACACAGTTGACGCCACGATTTTGTGGCTTGGACGTATTATTATTGAGCTGGTGATTCATGAAGTCAGTGCAAGATTTAAACACGCTCCGATAAATTAGACTAAACTGGAAATGAAAATGTAACCAGATGTACAATTTTCGGGACTGTTGGTAAAACAAACATCTAAAATTTTCCATCCATAACCGCTAATCTTCTAAATAATTTTTCTGGCATTTACAAAATCAAAATTTTCCTTATCGCCCCAATTTTCCTTTATTATCCCGAAACCGTTTTATTTTTCCAAATTAACGTGAAATCCAGTCGAAAATGTGGCCATTATTCAAAATTAAAGGGTAAGCCCGTCAGTCCGAAGTTTCGGGCATACAAACGTATAATCTCTGGCCGTCGGAAGCGTCCGTCAGGGCGATCGGACGCGGTCGGTTGTCTACGTTAATTACGACGCCTATACTTGTCCGGTCCGGGTCAAAACGCTGGTTATTACGGAAAATGGTTGTAACTAAAATCGAGGCTCGCTAGTCCTCAATTTATGTAGAGATTTAATAAATGATTTAACGGTAATAGCCGTTGTATTTGTGCTTGTAATGATTTTTAGGGTTGATTTTATGTTCGTTTAACGTTTGCACAATATGATTTTGTAGAGAACAATAATTCTTAGCTACATTAATACATAGAATTAATGAATAAGAGGTGATCAACCCACAGTTATAATTATACTGGATAGACTAAGCTCCATGCTATTTTTGCATTACCATACTTACTGCACCCTTACTATCTCTTATCTATCTTCAGTCAGTGAATATTTTTACACTACAGAGAAAAAAAAAATGCAAATCTAAACAATTACAAGCGCAATAATTGCGCCGTTCTTAATATTATGCAACTCGTTACCCGTACGGACTACACTCGGGTGATAACAAACGTACGGACAAAGTTTCGAGTGCTACATTCCACGAAGTCGTTGCTGCTTGGTTTGGAAATGTCCCTCTCAGTACAACAATGGCTAACCGCTGAACATTAATTGTCACTGTTATAGACGTTATGGCTTTCTATGCATACTTGCAAGTGATTTTTGTGGTGCACCGACAAACAGTAAAACGTGGGTCTGTCAAATAAAAGTTGTTCGGTTTTTGACTCCTTAAACAACTTATTACAGCGGCTATGTGATAACATATTGGGTCTACTATTCTTAACTTAAAATTGAGATATTCATTTTTATTCTTAAAAGTTTGCTTCGACTATGTAAGTATATTATAAGTATAGGTCAACGACATGCTGCGGACAGCCTAGCGGGTTACCAGGGCTCTAGCTCCAGGAACGGAGTGGTTTTTAGTCAGACGGTAGAAGTCATTGGATAATTTAAAAAAGGTCAAAAAGAGTTGATTAATATGGTAAGACTTGTTTTGTTGCAAAAGTAGAAATAAGCTACAACATTTTATTTTTCAAGTCAAATAGAAAATTAGGACAAGTTCTTCGCTATGACCATGAACAATAAACAACATGACCTTGCCAAAGTAATCTGAGGCTGAATTAATCGCGTCACCATAGAACAAGCAGCTCAGACGTTTGGGCCACGTAGCCCGAAATCAATTAGAGTGGGTTCGTGCCGATCAGAGGCTCAACTGAGAAGTTTGCTGACGTCACTACAGCGGCCTTTATTACCAACCCGTGTAATTGACTTTTAGAATCAGCGGTGGACGAGTGACAGGGACGGATTGAGGGAGCCAGGGGCCCGTGATGTGTTAGTCAACGTGTTGCGTTTAGTTTACCGATTTGAAACATCTTTGTAGAGTACGGTCTGCTTACAAATGTTTTCCGTCATTTAACATATTTTATCGATAGGTTAGTCAAATGACATAGCATGGGATCATGAATATTAAGGACCACAATAAACTAAAACTTATTAAACCACATTATTACTGTAAAAATGTTAAGTCACGAAACCTAGAAGTAATATTGAAACGAATAAAGTAAGCACGTACCTCCCGTAACATCTTCTATGATAAATGCCATTGTAAAAAAACACTTTGGATACATAAATAATATAATATTAGAATAGGGACCGTGTGATATGTAAAACCTGTGAACGTTGAAAGTCATATGAATACTCGCCAGTCTAACACGTAGTACGCTAAAGGCGATTATGATCCGTTATCTCGTCTCCCCGGGGCCTTACTCCGTACATGCAGAGAAAGGTTGATCCTTATGCACATAATATTTATACAAAAGTGTTGAGCACCGAAAGATGAAGATAAGATTGTGTTATGTAGAAAAGTGTCTAGAATTTTTTGATGTGAGAGTAATTTTGATTTATCTATAATGAAAAATGGTATTGTGAGATATAATAGCGAGACTCAGCATTACTTATTAATTCTAAGTATTTATAATAACACAATCAATGCGGCGCCCCATCTCCTTCTTAGCTAGCATGCTTTACATGGCATCCCAGTCCCCCTCGCTCCGCACCATAGCCTGAACCAATGACAGTAACTAGCACTAAGATAATATTTAGATATAGGTATATAACACAATTAAAGTTATTTTACTCCAGTAAGTAATGCATTTATTTCAACCATACACACAAAAAAGTCAAACCAATGTCAACCCTACACTACCTTACTTCAATTTTTAAAAAAATCCCTCCATTGACTTCCCACAATAGTTCCCTCAAATTAGTTGGCAATCTCCTCATCAATCCCCAACTAAGTTCCACACACTCTGCTCTCATGAAAGTGTTCATTGCGCGCTTCTGGGGCTAATTGCTACTTTGTCACTCTCGTTACTAGGTAACAGGACTTAACTTTTCAGTTGAAACTTATGCATGCGTCGTTTTTGAGTTCAGTTTGTGATTTTGTAACGTGAGGAAAGGAAATTGGATGTATTTATTTTTCGTTAGTGTAATAAATTTTCTTGTACAATTCTGAAAGTGGCTTAAATGTAACAAGTCAACCATAATAGTAAGTAGTTACTATTTGCAACAAAATGTGTTTTCAGAGTATTAAGTGTGTTTAAAGTATAAGTGCCTCTGTTAAAATATGGGAACCCAAGACCTTACTTCACACTCAGCAACCACTAATTAAACCAACAAGAAATCTAACAAAAACGACTAAACAAACCAATTAAACCAACAAACTAAAACACAACACAGAATTAAAGCAAACCCATCAAACATCAGACAACAAATCCGAGCTTTCAATTACGAAACACGAAATCGTGTAAACAAATTGCACCCAAAAACATGTCACCCGTAATCCGGCCCTGTGCTAATTCGTAATAAACCATTGTTGACACCTGCACCGTAGCTTTAGCTTTATTGTATGTCACCAGCGCTCCGCATTAAAATAAATTGTTAGTTAAAGTTCGTCTGTTCGTAACTATGTTGCTATGATTTAAGTGCACATTTACAACTTGTTAATGTAATTTGTTGAACAAGTAACGACTTGTTTGTTTTTAATTTTGCCGCTGATGTGCCGCGTGTTTGCTTGGCATTAGGTTCGTGTGACATGATTAATCCCTATGGCTGTTTTCATTCTCTTTCGCCAGTGTGGCGACACATTGACAAGTAACAAGTGACAGATGACAGAAGTCGCACATAGACTATCGACGAGCAAATCAACGGATGACGTCACAAATATCCTGCATCGCACATATGAAGTTTGCATGCGAATTAACACGGATAGAAAATCCCAACGAACAACTGTTGGGCAGAAAGCCCGCCAGGCTGATCACCTCGCCTGGTCGGAGGATCCTCCTTTTCTTAGGGAACTTTACTCTCTGTTCCCTAAAGTGGTGACCCCGACGTGATTGAAAGCAACCTTCACGGAGCAGATCAGCACCGTCATCCTTATCGCCATCTCCCTCACCCATCACTTCTCCGCTGAGCGGTAATCAAGTCGCAGCCAACCAGCATCCTCGGCCTCATCAGGGACCACCACACGCTACATCGAAGATATGCAGCCTGGTTCTTCCCTACGGCCTCATCAGCGTCTAGGCACAGCACTTCTGCACACGGTCTGAGGACGTCTTCCTCCCGTCAACGCAGACGCCAGCCACTACGCACCTACCCTCGCAGCATCAATTCCCCGACTCACCGTGGGACACTGCGAGCTTCACTACTCCGACTCACTGGAGTATCACCCTGCACCGCTCACCCGACTCACTGGGCATTTAGCGGCACAGTTCCGACTCACTGGAACTAGGGAATTTCTACACTGGCTCTGGCACCGCTCATCTCAAGCATCGACAGCCGTCTCAACAGGATCGACCTCCGGTCTTGGGGGGGAGTGATGTGGCGACACATTGACAAGTAACAAGTGACAGATGACAGAAGTCGCACATAGACTATCGACGAGCAAATCAACGGATGACGTCACAAATATCCTGCATCGCACATATGAAGTTTGCATGCGAATTAACACGGATAGAAAATCCCAACGAACAACTGTTGGGCAGAAAGCCCGCCAGGCTGATCACCTCGCCTGGTCGGAGGATCCTCCTTTTCTTAGGGAACTTTACTCTCTGTTCCCTAAACCAGTAATTTGGTTGCCTGAAATCCGGTAATGGTGAAATTAAAAAAAAGAGTTTTTGTTGATTTAAGTAAATTAAGTAAAAAACTATTAGTCCGTAGTCATAACATAATCAAAATTTTCTTTCAATCTAACATAGACTGAAGTCAGCTAAACATCGATAGTTTTTCAGGTCACATACATATTTCAACCCCAATCAAAATGTGCTTGTATGTGTATAGCATAAACGTAAGCAAACACGTAAACACTGATTAACGAACCTCTCAAACAGAAAGCATATTTGTAAAACACCCTGCATGGTGTAGGAAAACAAAAGCGAGTTGGTGAAAAGACGTCAGAGTAAGATAGGGTAAGTTCACCTGTTCGCGTCCACCCATTAATTTGCGTCCTTTTTATGGATTGGATGTAAGAAATAAAGAAGATGGATGAAAGTAAGATATTATATTTAAAATCAAACAGATGTGTACTAACTAGTAGTAGTGGTAGTTTTCTTATTTTCGTGATTTTTAAAGGGCATTCTCTAATATGGTGGGTGGGCGTGAACAGGCGAACTTACCCTAGTAGTTTTCCTCTTTAGAATAAGTATTCACATTTGCAAACTGAGTACATAATAGCCAGCATATGCAGTTAATTGGCGCTCCGACAACGAGGAAGTAATTAGACGAAGTCTACTTCTTTTTATTAAATACATTTTGTAACAAGAACTTGCTGTAGTGAGTACTCCTTGTTTCATTTAGACAAGTTTCGAGCTAATTGTTTTACTTTATTCAAAACTTTGTTCTCTTAAAACGTTTACTTTAAGTTTTTTGTTTAATATTTCGTGTAAACTTTCTAGTACTCAGTATTCTTATAATGAACTAAAATTAATCTCATCTCCGTCAATTTTATCACAGTCCTCGATTCTAGTTTCGTTTTTCGGTTATGAAAATTTCAGCAAACTTCATAAGCGTGTCCAGCTTAACGTTTGCTTTTTGCCTTACCATAATGGATGGCAAAATGTGAGTGCTGTCTATTTTCGTCCACATTTTAGAGTAGTACTTGTCCAACACAAAACATGTTCCCCAGCTGCAACTTAGCACTAGACGCAAGACTGACAGAGTAACTAGACTCATCTCACTCACTAAACCAACTCATATACATGTGATAAACCGTCATTACTCGTCCGTGTAGCGCAAGATTAAGGATCTCTCTAGTCACTGCGACTATGTACAGCAGATATTATTTAAGCGCTCCGTGCATAGCACCGTTTAATCCCGACCAATACCTGCTTACAAGGAAGAGGAGGGCCCGCAACGAATCAATTCGGGGAGTCCCCGACATACCCGCAGTGAATTATCCACTAGGCTGCCACCGAGAGGCTTTGTTTAGAATTTTGTGAGCTCGTAGTCGATTATAGAGTATTTGCCCAATAGAGGAACATTTTTATAAACTAAAATATATTCGGGATACAGAAGGATAACAGCTAGATTAACATCAAGATACAAGCGTGTTTTTGGTATTTATTTTAAGGAGATTTTCTTTAAGTTCTTTTCTTAGCATAAATTTAGTGTCAAATATATCAAGTATTTTCCAGAAGACTGGAAATTAGAAAGCTGGCCGTATCACAGCAGGATTAGCCTAAAAAAATATTCAAGAAACTTCGACGATATTTTATTCAATTAAAAAAGTAACTGTTTTTCTATTTTAATATTCAGATTGTTTTTACCCAGTGGTTGGTAAGAACCGTGTTATTTAGTAGCCTCATCCAATAAGCTCTGCGGATCGAAAACTTTTCGTTATGCCGCCATTATGAATTTTAATATTTCCCCTTCCGCCTGTTGCCTGTATTGACGCTCTGACTACTTCGAAACGTCGCGTCCGACAGTTATTTTATAAAATAAATTATTATCTTTACGCTTCATTCTACCGATGTGCATTTAAACGAGTACTCTTGTCAATTTATTTATTCTTTTGTTTTTGTTTCTGCATCGTTATTTTTACTTTCTGCTGTGTTTTGGTAATTATATTATTTTTAAAGTACTTTGAAACAGTTGTTTGTGCAAATAAAATTGCGTTTTTAATTTTCTAACTAGTAATGATGTGTTTTATTATGTTGTTTCAAAAGATATGTTAGTAGGTATGTAGTAATAGGTAATTTTAAAACTATATATTCCAAGGAATGCATTAGATACTTTACTTTAGAGCACTATTTTCACAACCAGTAACACAAAAAATAATCAATTGGAAACTTCAAAAAAGTGCTAGAACACTGTCAATTTTCACGCGCTCAATTTTTACCGAAACAACTCTCTATACTTTGGGAAAACCTTTAAAACGAGGAATAAAACTTTGAAAACCGTTTTTCGCACATGAATCCATTTTTCTAGCTACCGGGAGTTGAACAGGTCTAGACTGCCCGCGGCCCAAAACTGAATTTGCAAGTGAAATTCGCGCCAAGCTATAACTTTGTAGGTGATGTACGTGCAGGATGCCAGCCATTCGGATACGGTTTGAAACCGGAGGCTTGAGTCGCAGGATGTTAAGTGATTCTATTGTGGTCTTATTTATTTGCCGAAATATCTCAGTCAAACTGATGGTAACAAGTAATATGTGGCCTGACAACTGGTGAGCACGAACTTTTGTGTGTTCGAAATGAATAAAGATTTTTGTTTTGATGTTCATTAGATTTACGGTGTTTTTCCAACAGAGATGTGCTATGTAGCTATGCTACGAAGATGTAATAGCTAAGCTGTGAAATTATGTGGCCGGTTCCACCGATACTAAGCTATATAGCTGTGCAAGGAAGATGCGCAGCTCGAGTATGCGATGTATCGATAGTAGGGAAGCCATCCATAGCACACATCCATAGTACGCATCCATAGCACGCATCTTTCCATATAAAAAACATAGCTTAGCTGAGTCCGTTTCCACCAGTGCTAAGCTATGTATACCAATGAATATGATTGGTGAAACCAAACGCATCCACATCACAGCACATCTCTGGTGGAAAAGCAACTTTAAGTTTGCATAGCACCCGGTGTTCAGTTCTCAACTGATGTTTTAAATGACAACAAGCGGGTTTACACCTACTTGTAGATCCCACGATCCACGAATCCCGAGTGCCATCATAGTTATGCGTAACGTAGAATATTAAAATAACATTTTGGTTGGTACAATGAGTGGATTTGCCTGAAATAGTACCCAAAACACTCGAGCAAACGTTTTGAGCTGACTAATCCCTGGAGTAACAGCGCCAGTACTAATTAACGTACACATTGAACAGATACAGAAACTGACTTACATTAATAATTAAAATAAAGTTTTAATCTCTACTAATAAGATTAGTCTTAATACTTTCTAAGTACATGAGCACTGAACGAAGTACATGTTCGAAAGTTTTTTCATAAAATCTTTCACGTTAATCTTCTGACTTTAAGGATCAGTAATTATATATTAACATTCTGAACTCGTAAATATCTCAGTCTATGTTTTATTTTGCAGATCTTTCATTTTATTTTAAAGGTAATATAGCTTATAAAACTGACTGATCCAACACCAAGGCATAGTCCAAAACTACGACCTACCTATCTATTTCGATGCTATATAAATTGCATTTTAAAAATGCTCTTTGATCTATCAGCAAGTTACCTTTAAGTGTGGGGATTATCGCATACCTCCAAAAGAAGAAGAAAACCTTTAACGTATTCTGACAATGTTCTTTTTATGGTATAAGCCGGTAAACGAGCTGACGGATCACCTTACCATCGTAAGCAATCGCCGTCGCACTTGGACACCCGATACACCAGAGGCACTACAAGTGCATTGCCGGCCTTTTGGGGGTTAGGAATTTAAGAGTTGTTGGGGAATCAGGGATTGGGAAGAGGGTAATTGGGCTTCAGATAATGATGATCAAACAGCAAAACTAATCAAAGAAACAAACATAGACATTACAACAGAATTATAACTAAACAATTCAAGCGGTTCAATTTCCTCGTATTAAGGAGCCATTATATTCTGTGACAGCCTCAAATATTTATATGTGTGCAGTGAGGAATGTGTGTTTGGAAAATAATTCAAAGTTCGCTGGAGCGAGAGACGCTGCCAGCCAGTGCTGGCTCGTGCTAAGAAGCCATGAATATCGTCCCAACACTACTTCTATTGATATAGGATAAATGGAAGTGCTATGCGAAGTTTTGCTTTGTAATAGTTTGTTGTTAACTTTTAAGTCATTTATCAATTCGGTTTGCCTTTAAATGTTAAACAGTTGTATTTTAACAACTGAAATTGGAACATGTCTGGAATTTTAAAATTATATTTTTAAAATTTTCTCTTAAATTCGAATTAAAATTAATCTAACTCAATTTTTTGACACTTAATTAGTCTGCTTTTGATTACAATATTTAGAAAATTATTAGGTATGAGGAAAAAAATTACAATAAAATGTTTTTTTAATGAACTCTGAAAATTAACCATTATTGTTTCATAATTGTGGTGACATAAATATTATTAATATGTATAAAATTGCTTTCACGTTCTATTAGAACATTTATGCAAATAAATAACAAAACAACATATTACATCACTACTTACCATAAGGTGGGATTGTAATCAAGCATTCGTTTATATCGAATAAAAAAATACTAAAAAAATCGAAGACATCTTACCATATCTTACTAAGATTATAAATGCGAAAGTTTGTGTGTAGGTCTGTTACTCAATCACATCAAAACGGCTGAAGATAGCGCGGTGAAGTTTAGAATAGATAGATTATTGTCTAAAATAACACATTTGCTACTTCTTTTTATCCCTTGGGGACCGCGGGTCTGTTTAAAATCACTGGCAGAAGCTAGTCATTTTATATGTATGCACTGGAAATCTTCGCCCTGCATTCTGTATACCGGTGATTATCTTACTTACCCCGCTGTGCATCGAGCGCAGTGCTCACTGCAACATTAATGCACTATTACCGCACTTCCCCGGTAATGAGCTGATGCATTATATAGGTACAAGTGTGAGAGGCTGTCTTTAAGTGTTTCGGGAAAAATCCCAAGATTTTTACTTAAATTGGCCCAGTTGGTTGTTGGGAGACCTTTTTGGCTATCGATTGATATCGTTTCTTACCTTAAGTTAGGGCTAGTTTTAAAAGATTTTTAAGCTAAGCACCATTTTAATAATGAGCAATTGCTTTTGTATGATAATGACAATTACTAACATATCATGTTAAAAAAATTAAAGCTAATGTTAACGAATTAACTATGGAAAAGTTGATTTCTTATTTCTTTTAAGCTAAATCTTTTTTGTTCTAGAAAGAAATAACAGAAACAAAACCAAAATGCTAATGTTCATGAAAACGAAACTAAACTAGAAAAGAATTAAAATCTCCATTCTCGATAAACCACCCACTAAAACTATCTGCATAGAGTATTAAACGGCTCTAAAATTCCCTCTTTCTTTCCATTTTAAAAATAGCAAGAATCACAAATGCAGTGGTCGAGTCACTTCTAGCGCGTAATAGTCGAGGTTTGCATACATTTCGCTACAGGACAGGATGCGAAGGCATTTCACACGGAAACATTGAATAATTTTATGCTAAGAACTTGGCCAAATGAATTCCTAACCGCTGAAGGTATAAGTGAACGTTGGTTTGTACTCATAGTAAGTCAATGCGGGATTTTATTTTTAGTTTTGGGAAAATTCAATGGTAGGTTAGATTTTGTAGATTTAATTATACTGTTTACTATAACTCCAGCTACTCCTCCAAGGGTTTATAAAGTGTCATAGTGTAGTTGAAACACAAAAGTTATAAAGATACTGAAAATTAGTACTAATAATAATTAATTAAACAATGAAGGCAAAAACAAGCCGAAGAAAATTAAGAACATGGGCGCTTCAATTGTCTCTTAAATTGTTTCAAGAAATAATTAAAAGAAAATAGTTGTAAATATTATTTAGTAGTATATTGAATGTTCTTAAAAATACTATGAAAAGAAAATATAACAGATTAATACCCGTCAAACAAAAATAGCCTCGATAATCTAAGAGGTTTTTATCTAAATCGAATCGACGAAAATAAACTACATGTTCATAAAAAATGTACCAGGCAAGCATGTAAAGGTAGGAGCAGGAGTATTACGGCTGTCAGCTATTACTTAAACTATTGGAGATTATCCAGGCAGCGGCAGCCTCGCTAAGTGGTTGTCACTAGCCAACAGACGTGTAGTTTGTTGTGGGGCTCCTAAGGAAGCGAGCTAAATCGGGCACGAGAGACGTCTCAAGGTGTACTTTAGAGAGTATGTAGTGTATATTTTATGAATGAATATAGATTTTGTGGTGTTAGTGGTTTGTGTGTTTATCTATTGTTCGTTAGTGTGGTAGGGAGTTTGTTACTGTACTGAGACTATGTGATGTCAGTCTAGAAGTGACAGGAGCGGGATACTTATCTAGATGATCAGAAATGAGTATGATAAATGAGTTTAGTATTTTACAACGGGTTTG
This sequence comes from Spodoptera frugiperda, assembly GCF_023101765.2. Lineage (NCBI taxonomy): Eukaryota > Metazoa > Arthropoda > Insecta > Lepidoptera > Noctuidae > Spodoptera > Spodoptera frugiperda. Next base: position 12,903,395 of record NC_064223.1, on the reverse strand, counting down.
GTCTTAAATGGCGAAGACCAAGTTTTATGTGAGACTCACTAAATAATATTTTATAAAATAAGACGTAAAACCTAGCAACAAGCATTTAATTTTCATCATAATCTTGGAAACTTAATTTTGTGTATTTTTTTTCTTAATCACTTGCTATACTATAAATCATTCAAAATATATAATATTGATACAAACTCCGCAAAAACGTAATTTAAAATTCAAATTTTCAAGGCAACATAAATAATTAAAGTTCACTTGATGACTTGCAATAATAACTTCAAAGGCTCAAAGTTAATCGTCTACTTACAAATTTAAATTGAGTGAAAATATTTTATACAAATGATAATAATTAAAATATTCTTGATTCGACATTTTAATCAAATATGCTGAATCTTTGGTCCCTATCTTTGCTAAAGGCGCTGATTTATTTTTGACCCTAGATAACTTCGAAATTGAAAGGAAAAATTATTGGCCAGACCTAAGTTTGCACACGAAATTATTACAAGACTACCTAAAGGCATTTTAAGAATAAGTATTATCTAATTTGGAAGTGGTGACTACCCTTAATTTCACAGGACGTGTATCGAGCCGACTTAGCCCGACTTAGGGACTACACATTTGACTGATACCAAAACTGGGATCTTAAGCCTCGATTCTGATTCAATCTAGCTGCCCAAATCCATTAAAGAGTCAACTTTTTTATTTTCACAGTAGTAAAGAAACTCCACACACACTACCATTTACGTAGGTCCAAACCTATGTAGATAAATAATTTTCCACCCCTTCCTCTAGTTTAAAGTATACATATTAAAGAAACCACACCACATTCTTTATCTATATGTTGCTGCATAGCTTATATAACGTGCTGTAGTCTAAGATAAGACAAGGGCCCCAATAATCCGTGCAGGCCATCTTCGCACCGCATCGACTCAATTCCGAGCAACACATGCTCAGGTCTGCTCGAGAATTAATTAACAGCTACATCTATCAGTCTGTCATAGTGCTTGACGACCATTATCTCAATGACGTCACGTCAATTTATTGATAGGGCTGCCCCTGAACAATTACGGTTCAAGAATAAAAATAGCAATTCTTCTTCTTAGGGTAAAAAATGCTGACGTCATAATTCTTTGAGGGTGATTGTTGAGAAAGTTTTTCATAATTTTTTTTCTTAAAAATTACTAAGATATTTTTTATTTGTTCGTGTTTGTTTTTATGATGAGATATTTTATTTGTAATGTTTTCAAATGGGTACTGGAGTGAGCGAAGCACAGAGTAACCCATGCATTTGGGTATTAGGTGTATTATGTCGACACAGGAGAAAATCCTAGTGTGGGGCAACGCTAAAAAAACCCTAAACTAAACTAACTAAACTATGTAATTCTCAAGATATAGACTTAAAATGTAAGAACTTGATGCCAGTTTCAGTTTCTTACACTAATCTAATAGGACCAAGAAGGAGAATTAGATACCATGGCCGTTATATTTAGTACTTTGTTACCTAAGTTAGTAGGTAAGCCTAAGTAAGTTATGTATAAACACCAAAAAAGACACCAATATATTCAACCTCCAAAATTGGATCTTATTATCTTAAACATACTACAAACAGAGGGTTTCCATTATTTCCCCGCCATTTAATTGAAGATTCCGCGTTTGACATTGACAGACGTGACATTTAATCTGTACTAGAGGTTATTAGTTATGTCAGAAACAGATCGGTTATGACATTCGTTTGAAGCACACTAAAACGTATTTTGGAAAGGAAAGAGTTAAATTGAAAATGTACTATCGGCAAAGTCATGAGTACACTTTTAAACAAAATTTTGTCACTAACTTGCTATCCACCGGGCGTTTTCCCTGTGGTCGTTCGCGGCAGATACATGCGAATATCGCCTTAGTATGGTCAACCGCCAACTTTGTCGATTGTACCTGCCATTAAATAATGTTGTATTTATTAGGCTATTTAGTAATGAAGATGAAAAGACTTGGTACTTAGGTCCACGGTACTATTTTGTTTGCTAATGTAAATCAGATATTCTAAGAAACCAGTTTTATAGTGACTGCCTTCTTACTTGTTTTCAGATTCCAAGAAAATTTTAGTAGCAAATCTTCTACTCATAATAAAATTATGGAAATACCATTAGCTTGGTTTATTTCAATGTCTTAATGGAAAACACGTAATGAATGCCTACTCTCTTATTCATATTTAATTATTATGTTATTGGCTTACTCACGTAGCTATTTCACGAGGAATTTGACTGGTTTCGAAGCGCAACAGTCGCCGCGTCGTGTTTCGCGGGATGCTGTTCATGAATATTAGCCTCTAGCATGGCTTGAAACTAGTCAAGTTCCTCGTCAAACAGTTACATACGTGGGTAAACTGTTAACATAATTAATTACTTTAGGATGTTTCATGAAAGTTATAATAAAATTGATCATATTCAATTTCTGTAACATTAAAAAACAGCCATTAAGTTCTATTTGCTTTCATTCTAAAAGTCATGTACAAACACAAAGACTAAAACCAATCAACACCCACCATCATTCACAATCACCAATACCCATCGTTTAAATTAAACCAAACAAAACATGAATAATAACCGAAAAACCGTAACAACTGGTAGAACAAACAAACTCTACAACCCCATACATCATGGCTTTAACAAAAACATAATGTTCTTCGCTCGCGACACAAAAATATATTATGGAACAAAGTTGCAAGTCCCAGTAACGAAGACTAACACAGATTATGTACGGTAAAAACGTCGTAAGTTATAATAAGAGAAGGAGTTTGTATTTAGCTTCAAATGTTTCATATACACCTTTGTAAATTGAAATATGGCTTGTGTTTTCTCAGTTCTGAGTGAGTGTGTTGGTTTTGTAAGTTTTTTATGGTATAAGCTGGAAAACGAGCTGACGGATCACCTGATGGTAAGCAATTGCCGTCGCCCATGGACACCCGAAATACTAGAGGCGTTACAAGTGCGTTGCCGGCCTTTTAGGGGTTAGGACTTTAAGGGTTGTTGGGGAATCGGGGATTGGGAAGATTGTTAAGAAGGGCTATTGAGCCTCCAGTAACCTCACTCACACAACGTAAACGTTATTACACTTTAACGTGATTCTCTGTGAGGTCGTGGTATCAGTCCGGTTGAGCCGGCCCATTCGTGCTGAAGCATGGGTCTCCCTACACTTAAAAGTAAGCTTAGTATTTATTCTAATTTGTTAATTTATTATTAGTACTTAGTTACGTTTTTCTTCTAGTTCTTATTTCATGACTCATGTCCTATAGAGAGTTTAATACATCAAAATTCTGGACTTTAATCTTTTACCAACATAAGTCTTGTTATTTCATCAATTCATTTCAATCTTAGTAACTGCTCAAAAAATAAAATGGCACTAAAATAATACGGTACATAGATATTTGAGAAATGAGAAACAATGCAATGACGGGGGAAACGAAATAAAAATCAAAGAACAAGAAAACGTTTTTAAGTTATAATAAGTGGAGCGATGAAACAGTTCCCACTCAGCTGCGAGCCGTCATTTAAACCACAGTTATTTTACTTCCACAACTACTTGTTTGTTTATAACTAGTTTTACAAACGTTGTTGTGACAAACGAATTTATAGGTTACCAGTAAGTACTAGTGTTCAAATTCGTTTAAAGACTTAAAGAAACTTCCTTGACAACAAGTTCAAAGTTTAGTTAGTCTTTAAAGATACAACAGACACTATCAAAGCTAAAGTATTTATACTGACACGTCTTTGATCAAAGGTAGAAAATTTGGCAAAAGGGATACTATTTATTTAACTTAATTTTTTTATGGTATAAGACGGTAAACGAGCAGAAGGATCACCTGATGGTAAGCAATTGGCGCCACCCATGAATATCGGAAACACCAGAGGCGTTACAATTTAAGGGTTATTGGGGAATCGGGGATTGGAAAGGGGAGTTAATTGGACCTCCAGCCACCTCACTCGCACAACGAAGCACAACGCAAGCGTTGTTTCACGTCGGTTTTTGGTAAAGCCGTAGTATTACTCCGGTCTAGCCGGCCCATTCGTGTCGAAATATAGCTCTCCCACACGTAAATTACTAATAATAAAGAGACAACAGTTTTAATATAAAATTCTAATAGTTTGTTTTCAACCATTTCTAATCTTAATTCAATGAGATATTTGAGTGACAACAGCATCAATATAATTCTAGTTTGCCAACATTTACTTAAGATTTCAAGCAAGAAAATCTCAGAAATATTCCTATCCTGTGTCGTCACTGATCAGTAACAGTTCCCTACGCTGCGTATATATTGATGTTTGCCAAACAAATTCACAAATCCTATCTTCTACAATCCTACAAACTATCAAAAAAAGTCAGCATCAAATATCGACTCGTCACTTGTAAATTCAGCTCTGTTGCTATACCCTTGTGACACTTAATCGTCTGTCAGTCAATGTTCTAACTCGTTGGCACTTGACGTTTCGACAGCGTGTCGATAGTTCGCTAGAGACTGGCTCTAAAACTGATGTCACTTGTATTGTACATCTTTAGTGCGATGCTATCGGTGTGAGGAGTTAAATTGAATGGTTTCATGAAAGGTTCTATGGTTTAGAAGATCTGGTGTTTGGATGTACTGGAAAGATATTCCTGGTATTCCTTCAAGGGATGATGCTTGATGTATGTAATCTTGTTGATTTTAAAATAACACAATAATATCGGTTAAGTAAGTCAATAAAATACAAGTTTAAGAAGTGGTGAATACCAAATCTTTAAATGGGTGAAATAAAATGGATTTTACTTTAACAAAAATGCATTGTGCTGTGCATATGGGCTTACCACAGTTTTCCACAAAGTCTTTCTTCTTATCACTTTTTGTTTAAAAGGAATTCATTGATCGTAATATATTTTTAATTAACCTCATCACAGAAAAATCAACAATCCCTCTCCAATAAAACCAAACCAAAACCATGACACACAGAACAAACACTCCACAATGAAAACCACATAAACTGAGAACTTGTAAATAAAAATAAAAATTCCGCCACCGCTACATCGACCGCAACTAATGAAAGAAAAATATTTGCCTTAAGAAACAGGTATAGAAGTCAGGAAGTTAGCTCGCTAGGGAACGTTTTATACAAGGGAAAATGTTTTTACCGGTAGTATGAGGGATCTTAAGTGTACCTACGTAGTATATTTTTGTAGTTAACTCTCAAAGGTACTGCGGTTTTCTACAAGTACTCTTTTATGATAATAGTTGTTTAAATATTTTGAGGTTAAATATTGTTCTTAAACCGACTTCAAAACAGGAGTTCTCAGTTTTATCTGTATGTATGATTGTGCTCAATTTTGATGCGGTTTTGAGCATAGTATTTTTCAGACTTATCAGAAGGGTATGGATATCACCAGACTTACGAAAAAAAATGGAAGTGGTAGGGAAAATCGAAGGCGGTTGTATTTAAAAATAATCGAACCCGAGATTCCTTGCTCGGCAGTCACACTTGCGACCACTTGAGCAATGAGGCATAACATTGTTTTGTTGTTCCAAAATAATATAAATGCACTAGAGACTAAACCACACCTGACATCGCATCTCTATCTTAAACACGACTTTATTCCCACGGTAACAAAGTTTATGACAAGTAACAATTCATAAAAATACACCAGCGAACAGTTGCAGCAAGTAATGAAGAGTTGCGGTGAGATTGCGCGACAATAAAACCGTTATAACTCACAGATAACAAGAAAACCAACAATGGACACGTTCGCGCTCAGAACGGGAGAGAAAAAATTGAGACAGTTACTCGAATTAAAGGTTCTGTAGATAAAAGAGGATTATGATAAAAAGAGGTGATTGTTGAATGTCACTTTGAGTTGAGATAGGTACGTCAAGCTGGAGATAAAGAATATTTCTTGAAATACCTGGAATTTTGCTGAACTTATTTTACTCAAAACTTTCAAATGTATAGCTATGATTAGTTTTACATTAAAATACCTACAGAAGAACTTTTAAATTATATTTGTAAGCAAACAAAAAATTAAGGTGATATGATAAGTATATTATTATAAACTAACACAATCTTTAACAAAATGTCTGCGCTTCATTAAAATCTATTCAAGACAATACAACAAATTAAACCTCTCACTCCGTAAAAGTCAACATCAACACAATAAAATTAGACTCAGTGGTTTTCTCATCTTGAACGAGGGAACTCTAGAAAATGGAACATTTCGCAGTGTAACCATCTCGTTTAGAGTGTATTGTGAGTGTAGCCGGCTCCAGCTCCAGCCATTCCCCTTAGTCAATAACTCGCCTCCGAATTTGGCCACTCGCTCTAATAGCTTGTAATAAACATTGCCAACTGACGTAGCTAACTTTTAATTAAAACGCTTTTTGTTTATGGGTTTTTGATAACATACCGTCTCGTTGCACTTAATAATAGAAGTATATGTATCACTCAGTATCACCATCATCAACCAGAAGATGTTTTCTGAACAAAAGGGAAGGGATAGTTGTCATTATTCTTATGTTTGGCAGGTTTGGGAGACGCAAGTGCTTAAATGCGCGCGCTGCTGCTACGCCGTGCTACACCCTGCTACACCTTGCTACGCCGCTGCTACGCCATGCTACAGTGCCCTACGACCAGTGTCGCAGTTTTAGAACATACCCGAAAGTAGGTTCAAAGTACATCTCCCTCCCGCCAATTACGTGACTTATTACTGTAATATCGACATAGACATGACAAAGAAAGTCACAAATCAACAAATCTAATAATATCATGTCTTTTGAATCGAAATGATGACGTCAAATTCAGCAATCATGTTAGTGACTATACACACGACAGTCTATAAATAAATTATGAATTGAATATCAATATTTAGTAGGTAATTTGTATCGGTTTATAGAACTGTTGGCCCGCAAATCTAATTAAATTATTTCACGCTACATCTACAAATCAATTTTGTTTGGGACTGTTATGTTTTTCACGTGCCGCGCAAACAGAGACACAACTTTTGATTAAAATTATTGCAATGTATGGAAAACAGAGTTTTTATGTGTTTGCAATTTGTACTAATTCCTTTGAGAGATTAGAGAGTTAAAATTCGTGAATATTGTTAAAACAATGAAACAATGAATTTATTTTTGTAAATAGGCTACAAAAAAGCAACGTTACAGGTCAAATCTAGAAGAGGTCGGCTATCTGCTTGGACCCATCGTACACTCTTTTCTGCATCAAGTTCACGCTGGTAGATAATATCCATGGCATTAAGTCCTCCTCATATGTAATTATGTGCATGAAGCTTCTCAAACAAATAAATATTATTTTTGTCTGTGGTCAATTAAATGCACTCTAAGAAACGACAAAACTTATAATATGAAATGTCATTCTCAGTCTGAACTTCACCAACCATAACTTTACCAAAACGCATTTTGTCCACATGCTCATGTTATGGCCTGAACTACGCGACAATAACCGTTCCATGTGTTACTTACAACTCCCATTCTGTTTCCAGTTAGCTCTCTATTGACTACCACGCTCGGTTCAAGGAACACAATTTTCTCAATATAATTGTCAAACAGTCGGTGATTCCTTTTGAGCCGTATTCTAACAAGTAACGTATCCATTGTTGAGACTAACAAAAGATCGGTCCTAATAAAGTACCCTGAGGTACACCTTCGTTTTGTAGGCCGATTGGTTTGCTCTTGTTTACAGAGAAATAATCAGTTTGGTTCCATTTTTTCTGTTCTTCTTTCTGCGTTTTGGTGTCTCTGATTTTCGGTTAGATTTAAGAAGAATTTTTTAGTGTTTATGTACTATAGTAAGATCTACTATTTCTCTAATTCACAACAGAGTACAATTTCAAATTATGTTCTATTGTCGTGAATTTCTAAAACAAATACTCCAACAATACATTTTCCTTAAAATTGAAACTAAGACCTCATACTTTAAAGAATCACTTTCAAGGTCAACGAAACAGTTCATTAAACAGATTTACATTACAGAATAACTTAAAAATCTTCTCAATTATTACTACTCAACAACATAAGCACACTATTATCAAGAAACCCGAGTAAACTTCTCAGACGAAATCTCGAATTCTCAATTAAAAATGGATGAAACTCAATCGTCCCAAGTTCTTGAATGTACTTTAAAAAGTTAATTATGTAGTCGTTAAGTTTGAGTTTAGTAAGCGGCACTAACAATAGACAGATTTGGGATGGTTATCGAGGCAGCGTATTGTCTGAAGCGGTTTTGGGGTCTGTTAGGCCCTCGGATGATTTATGACTAGAATTACGAAGTTCGCGGTTTAGAATTAGGTCAGTGTGCTAGATAGATATGTTTGTGTTATCTTAGCTTAGATTGGCTTTTCTTATAGTACTGATATTAGTTGTAATTAATGTCAGTTCATTTGGTGAGAATTGTATGGTCGTAATCGTCATGAATTCCCGGGACATTATCCAAGGCTTCATTAGCAAAATAAAGACTAACTTATACCAAACTATTACTTAAGTAAATCTCTTACTCACCAAAAGACATTGATCTTTTTGATAACAACTTATTGTAGGTTTTTCTTTCTTTCTTTCTTAAAAAACGTTGCCGGTCGTTTAGGTTTGTTTACGTACATATACACATGCACATGACACCCAGACCCGAAACAACGCAGCCAATTGCAGTCAAAGTTAAGAACAGATATTCATGTGATGCATGCTAGGTACGTTATGCCTTTCAAATATGCATTTCTGTTCTAATATCTATCTTACTTACCTTGACTTATGACTTTAATTCCATCTACACACATCTGCACGATATACCAAACACATTACACTATAATACCTCTATATTATGAATCTGCTTCTCCGGCATATTTCCATTATCCCGTCCCTTTACGCCTGTAGCCCCGACGGCGAGTAATTAAATATCAAACGCGGACGCTTTCAACCACTTCACTAATTATAGTTTTTAATTATTTTACTTAGATGCTTTAACGTACACCGTGTTAGAGATTTTGTGGTGAATTCTCTATTTAGTGCTTTAATAGAGAAACTGTTTCTAAAATTCTAAATAGTATGGTGTAAATCACAGCATCCATGTTGGTTCAAATTTTGAGATGAATAGTTCTGCCATGTTATTATTATTTTCATGGAATAGGAGGCAAATGAGCAGACGGATCACTTCATGGTAAGCGATCAGCGCCGCCCATATGGGTACCCGCATACCCGCAAGTGCTTTGCCGGCTTTTCAAATCGGAATACATTCTTTTCTTGACGGTTTGAAAGGTTTACCGGTTCGGAAATATCGCTGACGATAGCTCATTCCACAGTTTATTACCTTATATTAGTATTTTTTGGTATATTTTACTAGAACTTTTGGATTGTGAATTCAATTAATCTTGAACAATATTTCAGTCTACCTACATCTTTAGAGAATACAAAACTTGACGTTATTCGTATAACAAAATTACTTTTGTTTAACTAAGTACAAAATAACATCTGCTTAAAAATATACCAATGTGTTATTTTACTTAAACTTGTCTAATAAATCTAAAATGTTTTTTAATTACATACTCACACATGTGAGCAAGATTGCTTTAAATAAATTTTGTTCAACAATGTCGAGACTGAGAGGTCAGTGAACTCACATTGTGTGCTATTACAAAGAAACCAATTTTTTAGTCTATTTTTAATACATTTTCAAACTCGTATATTTAATTGAAATTGTCTGGTCCACACTTATTGCAATTTAATATTAGGTTAAAGATTCATGAATTCAAATTATACCTATTTATTTATTTGCATCCTAAGCGTGAGTTCGCATATTGGAAGAAACAGATTAATGTAGCTGAGGACTACTTTCCATAAAAAAGGTGATGTCTACTTAGCGGGTTACCGAGGAAGTAGGAACGGGGTGGTTTCTGTCAGTAAGAGTTTGATATTCCCTGTCGCTTCACCCAAGGTGGGAGAAGACATTGTGATGATTTGCCCCCACAAAAAAAAATACATCCGAATGTAGTACCTTCTCCTTTTCTTGAAGTCACTAAATTGCAAATAGGTATGACACTATACCAAATAAACTATTTCCAAAAAATAACACACTAATAATATTAATTCAGTGTTCAGCAGTGTTCACTGCTCATCTCTTAAACCGTGTACGATTTATATCATCCACAAATCATCCAAGTTATGACGGGGGCAATCTTAGGAGCATTCGTTTACTCCATGGGACATCAAATTTAATGTCCAATGCTGGTTTTATGGGGCATAAACTTCTAGACGTCTATATATAAGCGAAAATCGAAATCATTCTGTTAAGGTTACGAATATGTCATGTTTCAATTCGTATGTATTGATTGTTTTATGTATTGTTATTGTGTGCTGAAGATGTAAGTTGGTGATCTACTAGTTTATTGTATTGATTGTTTTCTCAAAGTATGCCAATTTGAAACTTGAACACTATAGTAATAGATACATTTTCACTATACTTTCTCTATTTAGACTAATATTTGGTGAAAGAATTGGCATACCAGAGAAAGATGACTGTCCACAGTGATAATATTTGACTAAAATGTTTTTTGTAATTATAATATCGTGTGTAGTTCCTTTGTTCAGCAGGGACGTCTCTCGGTTGATGATGATAATGATATGTAGTTTCATTATATTGTTCAACACAGTACAAACCATGATCAGCTACGTTTATTTGACTTTAACAAAGCACTTTTACTGTAGAATAAAAGCCAAAACAATACCTCGGACCTAATTAGACAGCGCCCTCCAAAACTAAAGGGCCCCAATAAAACAATTGTCCATAAAAATCTGCATATTACAAGTAAATCCCATACAATTTATGGAGAGCGACGTTATTAAACTATAAAAATGAAAATGGGCGTAAAATGAGGTCGGTTAATGGTTCCGCATAATAAAACGGTGAAGTAATTGTGTCGTATAAGCGCTAATAAAGTTTCGTAATTAACGTAAATAGTTTTCTTTGTTATGCAGCGACGAGCTAAACTGCTAAGTCTTCAACTCGTTGGGTAGTTTTGTAATTATATCAAGTTTCTTACCGAACTAACGTCGCCTCTATCGGTACAACAAGTTTAAGACCCGTGCTGGCGACAGCAAATGATATTGTAAAGCCTTTAGTTGCGGTACGGCGTACATTGTACAAGACATAGTATTATTAACATTGCATACTGAAACTTTGTTAGAATTATAGTGCCTTAATTTCTAGTATTAGATATTAAAATTGAACTATCCAGAAAAAAAATATAAATATCAATCTCTAGAAATTTTAGTTTTATTTTCCTCGTGGTGCCAGGCCGAGTTTTATATGAGGAAACTCATCTACCAAGTTTTATCAGGTCTACTACTTACCTAATTCACCTTTATTAACCGACTTCAAAAAAAGGAGGTTCTCAGTTTGTCCTGTATGTATGTATGTAAGTTTGTGCGCGATTATCTTACGTTTGGCTGAACCGATTTTGATGCGTTTTCAGCATAGTACTTATACCCGACTTAAAAATATGTAGGTTGGCACTTCAAGAACCGAAGGCGGTTCCCTCTCTAAACAAAGATTTATTATAGGTAATTTTAAGAACATTCCCAGACTATTGTTTAATGAGCAGTCAAACAATTTTTATTTTCATTTGTATAATGAGAAAGTATTTTCCCCCTAACTGCGCGCCTGCTCCGGTACATGGTGCATTGTTGTGGATCTCATTGTGCGGAGAAGCCGCATCTCCTCGACATTCAGAACCTAGGCCCAGCACTAAATGAAATGTGAACTGAACACAGTACATCTCATTTACTTTAATGTGTAACCCTCAAGGTATTTTATTTTTCCTTATATAAATATTTTTTCCTGTATTGTTTGAGTTTTTGTTTTGGTGGAAAATCTTCTTATGTACTGTGTAGTGAGCAATTTTATTGTAGTGTAGATACCAATATTTAGTTCACCTGATCACGACCACGTTGATCTATAAACCTCCTCCTCAGCTATAGTCTTCAAGCATCACAGGCATTCACTTTATAAGAGAACGCTACTGCCCAGTCTCTGTTAAGTATGCAGACCTTTTTTTTTGAGGGGGAATGTCATTAAATGTCTTCTCCTGTCTTGGGTGAGGCGAGAGGGAGTGTCTGACTAAAAATCATCCCGTTCCTACTCATGGTTTTTCGAGCCGGAGCCCCAGTAAACCCGCTAGGCAGTCCGCAGCTCAAGTGTGCAGATCCTTAGATGGTTCTTACGAGTAGGGGTATTGACTAATGTATTCTAATCCGCTAGGAACACACTACAGAAAACGGTAATCTTTTGCTTACTATGTATTGATTTTCACGTTTAATCAGAGTCCTTGAAGTGACATGGATCTAAATCCAGTCTCCTGACTACCTCATACTCGTGCCTGTCGTCATGAGAAACAAATTTCCCAAAACCACGAAAGCCAACATCATTATTCTCCACCACAGCCTCAGCCTAGATTTGGCCTAAAATCTCGTACGTTTCGCATTAATTAATTCACTACACATTTGAATATACAAACATGATATCCTCCGCGATATAAATCTCTTGATAATTCAAACTACAACGACCTCCGGCCGAAGCCGAAACAAGGAGGTACCATTTAAACTTTACTCATAAATATTTTACGTTTTAATTTAACGAAAAGTGAAGCACAGATATAATTATAAGGTGTGCTAAAAGTATCTGCCACGGTTTTAATGAGAGATAGTGTTGCATTTGAAGATTACAATAGTAGGTAAATATAAATGACTGATTATGCCAAAAAAAATCTACATATGAGTTTGTTACGAAAGAGCTATCTCTTTCACTGTCACTATTTGTGAACCACTTTATACAGAGTATTTATTTATTTATTTATTAAGGGACAATAGAGTCAATACCGTATTTATTTAACTTCTGTAGCGAGAATATCATCCGTCGCGTCGTTTACGTGCTGTGTTATAACGAGAATATCATCCGACGCGTCGGTTACGCGCTTCGCGCGCTAACGCAAGCCGCGGCGTTCCCACCGCTCCTCACGTCGCGAGTCGGCCCTACACGCCCGTAGTGAAAGCACATGCGCGCGCGACTGCGTCGCGCGGCGCCCTACCTTGTACCTAGATTATTGTTTGAACTATATTACTGCTGTCTGTGTGTTACCTAATTGTGATTGTCTAACTGTGTAATTATAATATAATAAACTTTTGTACATCCATTACAAAAATTGCGCCCAACTCGTGGCTCGTGCTCAAAGTACCTACGCGAGTGCGAACGTATTCCACGCTCTGTTGAAGTCTGTTGTGTACCTACTGTACCGAGGCTGTAACCGTCGTGTCTCGAGAAGATGCCGAAAACACGCGGACAGACGGCCGTCGAGAACCGCAGTAGTGATAGTGACGAAGAGTTCACGGATACGCGAGTGGCGGGAACCGCCGCGGACGACAACATGGCGGCGGCGTCACCTACCACAACGGACCGACGCGATACGAATATGATCACAATGACGGAAGACCAGCTATCTAGGATCCTGGCCAGCATGATGAGGGGGTCGACTCAACCTCCTGCTGCAGGAGTGCACGCGGTGCACACTGCGCAGAGCAATTTTACCCGGTGCACGGCTCGGTTCGATGGAGCCGCCTGCAACGCCGACGTCGTGGAAGCGTTCATCGAGAGCGTGCTCGTCTACAAGGAGTGCGCAGGCGTCTCAGACGACCACGCGTTACGAGGACTGCCGATGCTGCTGACCGGAGACGCCGCCGTGTGGTGGCGAGGAGTGCGACCTACGGTGGAGAGCTGGGACGACGCGTTACGCCGGCTGCGCTTCATGTACGGCGCGGCGCGCCCAGCCCACAGGGTCTTACGCGACATATTCGCGACAGAACAACAAAGTGAAAGTGCCGACGTATATATTTCGCGTGTGCGTGCTAACATTTCGCGGTTACCATATCCTTTACCAGAACAAATGCAACTCGATATAGTGTATGGCCTGTTACACCGTAGAATCCGCAAACGTGTTCCGCGTGATAGCGTAAGTAGTGTCGACTGTCTACTTGAGAGAGCTAGGTACGTAGAGGAGATGCTGGGCGAAGCGAACCAATATAGTACATCGTCTCACAACAATAATACCGCGAACACGAACTTACGTGATAAAGATAACCCTTCAACCTCGACCGGTAAAAATATTAACCCGCAAACGGCTGCGGTGAAAAATGTTAACCCTCAAACGACTACGTCCGACTCTAGTTCGAACATAGATAGTAGTAGCGCGACTTCTAAACGTGTTAGACCACGCTGTGCACGCTGCAAACGTTTCGGACACACGATGGACGAGTGTAAGTCGAAAGGTAATGAGTTAGCTTGTTATGGTTGCGGTCGTGAAGGTGTTATTCGGTCGAAATGTCCCACTTGTAAAGGCAAGTGCAAAGAAGATGCACCAGCCGCGGCCGCCGACGGGAAGGTAAGTTTCCAAAGTGTTTATACACACGATTCCTCCACGTCGCAGCCGACGATAAATATTGAAGTGGCTTCGTTATTAGGTGTCGCTGTGCTTGATACCGGCGCTACCGAAAGCTTAGCTAGCCCCGGTTTATATGCTATTTTGTTGAAGAACGGGACTAGTTTTACATCGGCCCGCCGCACGATAGGGTTGGCCGACGGGACCCAACATACACGTGACGTGTTGTTGTGCGATACGAATGTTGTAGTACAGGGACGTACTGTACCTACAACATTTATTGTTATACCAGGGGCGGAGAATAAGACGCTTCTCGGACAAGATTTTATTACGAAATCTGGTATTTTGCTTGACCTTCAACGTGGTTGTTGGTACTTTTCAGATTCCACAAAGGTGAAGGTACCCTTTGTGCGCTCTTACAGTCTTATGTCCACCAGTGACGCAGAGCTGATGCAGGTTAACACCACCGGCCTGGCACTGAGAGAAAACGAGGGATCTAAGCTGTCACCTGCTCAGAGGACGCAGCTCAACCAGCTTATAATATCTAAGGCTGCGCGCTTCGCCACCGAGGGACCAGCTACATCTTACGCTACTCACCACATTCGAGTAGGCGAGAGGCAGGAGCCTACCGCCTCACCACCCTACCGGATGTCGGCAGGTAAGAAGCAGCTGCTGGACGGTGAGCTCGAGAAGCTGCTGCGAGCAGACGTTATAGAGGAGTGTGAGTCGCCGTGGGCCGCGAACGTAGTGTTGGTGAAGAAGAAAGACGGTGGCGTCCGGTTATGTGTGGATTACCGCAAGCTCAATGCTGTGACGGAGCCTGACCGGTACCCACTGCCGCGCATAGAAGACGTGCTTCATGCCGCGAAGACCACCGCCTACATGTCAACGCTCGACCTTCATTCTGGCTATTTCCAGGTAAGTGTCGCGGAAGAGGACCGTGACAAGACCGCGTTTGTTACGCCCTCTGGGACCTACAGGTTTAAGAGAATGCCCATGGGATTGCGCAACTCCGGTGCCACGTTCCAGAGACTGATCGACCGGTTCCGGTCGAACCTGGTTGTACCAGCACGGACACTCGAGACCAGTGACGGCGCTGTGACATCCTCAGACCCCCGGGGTGGTGGTAGATCGGTAAGTATCCTAGGCTACCTAGATGACCTGATTGTTCTGTCGCCCACCTTCGAACAACACCTCGAGGATCTGGAGGCAGTCTTCGATAGGCTGGATAAATTTAATCTGCGTGTTAACCGCAAGAAAAGTTGTTTTGCCTGTGATTCGGTGCGGTTCCTGGGGCACATTATTGTACCCGGTGGTTTGCAGGTAGACCCGGAGAAGACCTCAGCCATAGCTGACATGCCTGCCCCGAAGAACGAGAGGCAGCTTAAAGGTTTCTTAGCTACGTCAAGCTGGTTCCGGCGATTTGTGCCGAATTACGCCGCTGTCGCGAAGCCTTTAACTGACCTTCTCAAGAAGAATAGCTCGTGGAGGTGGCATGAGGAGCAGCAGGCTGCGTTCGAGCATATCAAGAGACTCCTGGTCACCGCGCCCATACTCCGTCAAGCCGACGAAGGTAAGCCCTTCTCTCTTAATACCGACAGTAGTGGTTACTGTCTCGGAGCAGTTCTGATGCAGGGGGAGGGCCCTGACGAGAGGCCTGTGGAGTACGCCAGTCGGTTGCTGTTACCGGCTGAGCGCAACTATACCACCACGGAAAGGGAAGCGCTAGCTGTAGTCTGGGCGGTGACTAAATTCAGGGGCTACATCGAAGGGTCAGAGGTCATCGTTAAGTCTGATCATCAACCCTTGCGTTGGTTGATGAGTTTGAAGTCCCCTAGTGGCCGTTTGGCAAGGTGGGCATTGACCCTTCAGACTTATAACTTACAGATCCAGTACACCCCCGGTAAGGTGAACGTGATTGCAGATACGCTAAGCCGCCCCGCCTGCTGTGAAAAGGACCCAGGTGGATGCGAGGTATGCTTAGTGACTGTAGATATACCACACAGGGCACCTGCCGACGTTCGTGATAACCAGCTCAAAGACCCCGAGCTGAAGACGATCGTAGAGGATCTGGAGGACTCCGATCCGTCTAGGGGGAGGGGCTGGTCAGAACGAGGTTATCTGATGTCTGATGGAGTATTGTATCGGTGTGCACCCGAGGCTGACGACGTTGACTCCGCCTGTCTCGTGGTACCGAGTCATGAAAGGGAGGGCATCCTTGCTGACTTCCATGACGCTCCCACCGCAGGTCATTTCGGTGTTGAGAGAACCCTGCAGCGCATCAGAGCTCGCTACTTTTGGGTAGGTATGAGAACCTTCGTTGCTGACTATGTTAGACGTTGTGCTGCTTGTCAGCGTTATAAAGCAGACAACAAGAAGCCTGCAGGACTACTGCAGACGCCTGCTGCGACTCGCCGGTTCGAGGTCGTGTCAGTAGATTTGTTTGGACCTTTGCCGAAGACGGCTAAAGGTAACCGTTGGATTCTTATTATAGAGGACGTGTGTACTCACTGGGTTGAGTTATTTGCGTTGGAGACCGCCACCAGCGTAGAGTGCGCTGAGATTTTAATCGGCGAAGTCTTCTTGAGGTTTGGAGTCCCGCGTAGGATGGTCAGCGACAACGGAGTTCAGTTCGTAGCTGAGGTGATGCAACAGGCATGTCACGTGATGGGTATCAAACAGTCTTTGACGCCGTTGTACCACCCGGAAAGCAACCCCGTTGAACGCAAGAACCGGGACCTCAAACCCCAGTTGGCAATTCTGGTGGGGAAGGACCACGCCTCTTGGGATCGCCATCTCGCAGCTATAAGGTTTGCGATGAATTCCGCCGTGACAGCGAGTACGGGGTTTTCACCGGCTTTTCTTACCTTCGGAAGGGAGCTGCGCGCACCATCTGACGTCGTGGCTGATATGAAAGCCATCGTGGATAACGATAATTTCGTACCGAGTATTACGCCTTACCTTCGTAGGTTGTCGACAGCGCTTCTAGATGCCAGGGATGTCCATGAGCAGGCCCAGTCCATCAGGAAGAAGTATGCTGATGAAGGTAGACGTACGCCTCCGGATTATAAGGTAGGTGACCTTGTCCTCCTAAAGACGCAGAGTATGAACGACGCAGGCCGTGGACAAACCGCGAAGTTCATCCCTAGGAGAGACGGCCCGTATCGTATTCGGGAAGTGGTAAGTCCCACCACTTATGTTATCGAGGGACTTACGCGAGCTGAACACATTGGACGGTACCATGTGTCACACTTAACGCC
The DNA here is from genome assembly GCF_023101765.2 of Spodoptera frugiperda. Lineage (NCBI taxonomy): Eukaryota > Metazoa > Arthropoda > Insecta > Lepidoptera > Noctuidae > Spodoptera > Spodoptera frugiperda. The sequence continues at coordinate 12,885,696 of NC_064223.1, read as the reverse complement.
ATTCGTCGGCGACATCGTGTCTCCGGTTCGTGAGAAGCGCAAGCGTGGTCGACCCCGTAAATTCGATGCTAGTCCGAACGCGAGGGCGCTATGTCCGAACTAGAGGGGGAGTGTGTAGCGAGAATATCATCCGTCGCGTCGTTTACGTGCTGTGTTATAACGAGAATATCATCCGACGCGTCGGTTACGCGCTTCGCGCGCTAACGCAAGCCGCGGCGTTCCCACCGCTCCTCACGTCGCGAGTCGGCCCTACACGCCCGTAGTGAAAGCACATGCGCGCGCGACTGCGTCGCGCGGCGCCCTACCTTGTACCTAGATTATTGTTTGAACTATATTACTGCTGTCTGTGTGTTACCTAATTGTGATTGTCTAACTGTGTAATTATAATATAATAAACTTTTGTACATCCATTATACTTCTTTTATATTCTAAAATTGAATCCGGTTCGGTCACGAGGTGTACAAAGTGAAACACATAGGGAAGCGTCTCCCCCAAAAATAAATTATTTAATTTAAATTATAAATATTATTTAGAACAATAAGTACATATTGAAAGGCACGCTACCTGCTGGTTTAGTGTCATTATTACTACTGAATATAAAACTACACTCACAACATCACCAACAACATGGAAGCAGTGGATGCTGTGAATGGAACACTGGCTGCAATGAGGGCGGAATTCCAAGAAAGGATGGCAAAATTTGAAGCTGGGCATAGCGGTACGCCTTCCAAACTTGCATCTGGCAGCACTTCAAGCTTGGCACAGGACTACTGGGCCTTCAAGCGGTTCATTTTAGATGCGCTTGAGTGTCTGCAGCGGCAGATGGAGTTCTTTGTCCGGGACATGGATGCGTTGGAGATGAGAGGCCGTAGAAAGATGCTCTTGATCCACGGAGTCCCTGAGAACAAGAGCGAAAACACTGCAATGGTGGTTGCAAGCATGGTCCAGGAGAAACTAAAAATGGGTAGTATCACTACCTCTGATGTCCGTAGATGTCACCGGGTGGGCAGCTTCGCCGGCAAGACAAGACCCAGACCAATACTGGTCAAGATGCAGGATGTAGATACCCGTGACAAGGTCTGGTACAATAAGACCAAACTAAAGGGCACGGGTATCACAATATCGGAGTTCCTGACGAAGACACGTCACCAGGTCTTCATGGCAGCGCGGAATAAGTTCGGTGTGGCGAACTGCTGGACTAAAGCGGGCCACATCTTTGTCCTGGGTCCGGATGGCGTCAGGCACCGCATTGTAAGTCACAATGAACTGCGTGCGATTGGCGAGCCTGCAGCAATTCCCGAGCAGTCTCCTGCAGCAGCCCCCGAGCGATCTCCTGCGGCAGTGGCACGGAGAGGGAAGCGCGGCGCCACTAAAAAGTGACTTCGATAATCCTGCTTCGTTCGGGTAACAATTTCACTTCCTATTTCCTTTGTCTTGTGGTAGTAATCGAGTACCTTCACAATATATTTATTACTTTTGATGTATTTATTGCTTCTACCTATCTTAACATATCATTATTATATTATATTTTATTCCTATACCCTTCTATATTCTAACTATTTTCTATATCTTTACCACTCAACGTTATTATATTTAAATACAAACTGTCAAACCCCACTTTAATAACATTATTGTAAGGGAACGTCGTCGGTTTGACGTTTGTCGAACTGTCAAATTCAATTGACAGGATAAGACAAGCGTCACTTCCGCCCACTTCCGCTCCAGACCGCACCGCGACCGGTGCATGATATCGCTTTTGAATCGTATCTCTTTATTGTTATCCTTTGTAGCCAGAAATTGGTAATATCAAGCATTGTATTTGTGTTAGTAATATTAAAACCATTTAGTAAGTTGTAGAGGTGGTTTCATTCTCCTTACATCAGAAGTGGGATTCCTACCTATTGCATATCCACGTGCAGTCTTTAATTATCAATTTCTGGCTTCTTGATTCGTGGCGTAACTAGTGACGGATTACTGTGTAATTGCGTGTAACAATGGGCAAACGTGATCGTTCACGCAGTGGATCTCACATATCCCGAGGAGATCCGTGTTCGAGGAGTCGACACTCAAAACGGCGTCGGCATCGTAACCGTCTCGCGCGCAGCCCGCGAACTCGGAGTAATTCAGTGCTACGTAACTCCTTTCAAACAATTCTTATGAGGCTAAACGCGTTAGAGGATAGATCTTCGTTAGGTACGTCGTCTAATATCGAAGTACCACCATCAAATTGTGATTCGACAGAAAAATTCGTTGATGCAATTCATTCTTTAAAATATGGCGGAACACGTGATTTTTGCGTCTCAAATTTCGACCCGAATATACACAACGTTGATGCCTGGTTTGATGAGGTAGACCGAGCTCAAATTCTTAATAAGTGGAATGATGCTGAATGTTTGTCACGTATCGGTCACTGTCTTAAAGGCGACGCGAAATCTTGGTTAGACGAGTGGGTTACCTACTACGGATCGGTCCTGGAGTAACTTCAAACGAGATTTTAAATCATTGTGTGCGAGATTGACGTAGCGAACATGTTATACGAGGTCATGAGTACCAATTCTGATAGTTTTGTTACGTATGCTGAGTACGTAAGACGATCATTATTACGATTACAAATTTTAAAAGGGTTAAGTGACGAACTAATTAGCGCGATCGTTATACGTGGGGTCAATGAAACTAACTTAAAAGCTGCTGCTACAAATAAAAATCTGAAACTGTGTGAGTTAGTTAACTATTTTTCTACTTTTGTAAAACCAGTCGGGAGTAAAAATGAAGGTCGCGTAAATTGAGACTGTTCACTCTAAAGAGGCTGTAAAATCACATTACTTAATACAGACCTGCTCAAAATCCTACACTTAAATGTTTTTCATAATGATGAAATATTATCGCTATCTTTGAAACTGATTTAAATACGAAGGCACATACTGATGCTAGTAGTTATGGTTACGGTACTTAAAATCTTTCATAATTAAAATTGTCACATCGGTGCATATAAAACTATTGGATTGATCCCAAATCACTTTTGGTTAAGGAACCATGTCTTCATGCTTTTGTGAAAAAGTACATGGCATATTGTTTAGCTTGCATGGCTAGTAAGTGGATTCTTTAAGCACCATTACAACCTATTACTTCATGGCAAAAGCCAGAAGTTGCTTTAATACCTAAAGTAAGTTGCTTCATACCAATGTCCTGGGTCCTCTACTGGAATAATAGCTATAAGCATGTTCTTCTTCTGGTTGATGCTTTTTCTAATTGCTGTCTTATTTACCTACTGTACACACAGTATTCTTATGAGCTACAGAAAGCATTTATAAATGCTATCTCCTTGTATTGCACTCCACATCTTATAGATGCTGATTGTGGTTGCAAGTTAAAATCAGCAAACTTTGTAAAATGGGGTAATGATTTAGGATGCTCCATTCACTACATAACTCTTGAGATGCATCATGCCAATGGTCAAGTGGAGCGGTGTTTGTACTCTTTTCAATATGTTAAGGGTTGAGACCTATAACAGGAAGAATAAGTGGTCTGAAAAGCTGTGGCATTCGCAAAATGTCACCAAACAGGAAACTACTCAAGCATCTCCACTCAACTTTTTGATTGGCATTGGAGTGTGACACAGTACGCAGAGCACCTCATGTTTTCCAAAAGGAAGACCTTGCTATTGTCATAACCAGATCCTGGAATGCACGGACCTTATAGGGTCACAAGAATCTTGAAGAATGACTGAAATGAGTTGAAACTTGTTGCTGGGGCTTATGGAAAGGTAACTTTGCTGTGTTGCAGTTCATAGTGCCCTGGAATGGCGAATGGACTCCTTATGGGTGTGCTGCTTTCTTTGCATGTGAGTACTTGCTGAATGGCTAACCATAACTAGTTTTGTTGAATAACTAGGCCTTGTGTTATGTCTAGTCTTGCTTAAAACCTAGACCTTGTGTTGTGTCTAGTTTTGTTGAATTACTAGACTTTATATGTTATGTCTAGTTGTTATGGAGTATATAGTAGTTATGGATAACTAGACTTTGTGTGCCATGTTTAACCTTACTTGAAGTCTAGACCTTGTGTATTATGTCTAGTTGGATAACTAGACTTTGTGTGCCTTGTTTAACCTTGCTTGAAGTCTAGACCTTGTGTATTATGTCTAGTTGGATAACTAGACTTTGTGTGCCATGTTTAACCTTACTTGAAGTCTAGACCTTGTGTATTATGTCTAGTTGGATAACTAGACTTTGTGTGCCTTGTTTAACCTTGCTTGAAGTCTAGACCTTGTGTTGGGGTTGTCTTGCTCCTCCCCAGTTTTGATACAGTATCGAGACATAAAAAAAAAAAAAAATGAGAAAAATAAAATCATAATTACTACAAATTACATGCATAACTATATAACTTTAAAATCAACATTACAAATAATCAAATTAAAAATTCAAATTAAATAATAAAGAATTATACAATTAAAATAAATTTAATCAATAATAAAGAAAAAAATAAGCTCATAAGCAATCAAAGATATCATAAAAATAGGTCAGATGTCTTGTTGTATAACTAGCCTTTGTGTATTATGTCTAGTTGGATAACTAGCCTTTGTGTATTATGTCTAGTTGGATAACTAGCCCTTGTGTATTATGTCTAGTTGGATAACTAGCCCTTGTGTATTATGTCTAGTTGGATAACTAGCCCTTGTGTATTATGTCTAGTTGGATAACTAGCCCTTGTGTATTATGTCTAGTTGGATAACTAGCCCTTGTGTGTTATGTCTAGTTGGATAACTAGCCCTTGTGTATTATGTCTAGTTGGATAACTAGCCCTTGTGTGTTATGTCTAGTTGGATAACTAGCCCTTGTGTGTTATGTCTAGTTGGATAACTAGCCCTTGTGTGTTATGTCTAGTTGGATAACTAGCCCTTGTGTATTATGTCTAGTTGGATAACTAGCCCTTGTGTATTATGTCTAGTTGGATAACTAGCCCTTGTGTGTTATGTCTAGTTGGATAACTAGCCCTTGTGTGTTATGTCTAGTTGGATAACTAGCCCTTGTGTGTTATGTCTAGTTGGATAACTAGCCCTTGTGTGTTATGTCTAGTTGGATAACTAGCCCTTGTGTGTTATGTCTAGTTGGATGTCTAGACCTTATGTGTTATGTCTAGTTGGATGTCTAGACCTTATGTGTTATGTCTTGTTGGGTAACTTGACCTTGTGTGTTATGTCTTGTTGAATAACTTGACATTGTGTGTTACTTGTAGAATAACTTGACCTTGTGTATTATGTCTTGTTAAATAACTTGACTTTGTGTGTTATGCCTTGTTGAATAACTTGACCTTGTTTGTTATGCCTTGTTGAATAACTTGACCTTGTGTATTATGTCTTGTTAAATAACTTGACTTTGTGTGTTATGTCTTGTTGAATAACTTGACATTGTGTGTTACTTGTTGAATAACTTGACCTTGTGTATTATGTCTTGTTAAATAATTTGACTTTGTGTGTTATGTCTAGCCTTGCTTGCGACCTAGACCTTATGTTGCTTTGTATATGACTAATTATTATTGCAAAAGATCATTTATTATCTCAACAGGACTGGAAATCTTAATATTTCTTTTCAACAGGACTGGAAATCTTAATATTTCTTTTCAACAGGACTGGAAATCTTAATATTTCTTTTCAACAGGACTGGAAATCTTAATATTTCTTTTCAACAGGACTGGAAATCTTAATATTTCTTTTCAACAGGACTGGAAATCTTAATATTTCTTTTCAACAGGACTGGAAATCTTAATATTTCCTTTCAACAGGACTGGAAATCTTAATATTTCTTTTCAACAGGATTGGAAATCTTATTTCTTTTCAACACTTGCTTGCCACTTAATATAGCTTGGGATGTGTTTTTATTCGTGCAGATCCTTCCGATGACAGAGGTGCTGAGCACTCCAGTCTTCGACGGTGAAGAAGTTGGTGCAACCACGCCTGTCGAGGACGCCAGTGTGTCAGGAGAGGCCGTGTAAGGGAACGTCGTCGGTTTGACGTTTGTCGAACTGTCAAATTCAATTGACAGGATAAGACAAGCGTCACTTCCGCCCACTTCCGCTCCAGACCGCACCGCGACCGGTGCATGATATCGCTTTTGAATCGTATCTCTTTATTGTTATCCTTTGTAGCCAGAAATTGGTAATATCAAGCATTGTATTTGTGTTAGTAATATTAAAACCATTTAGTAAGTTGTAGAGGTGGTTTCATTCTCCTTACATTATTTTATTGTTTACGAATGTTAACTGTTACTGACGTTTGACACCTGTCAAATGTGAAGTTTATAGTTGCGTTCCATGTTTGGTATCGGATGCGTGAATTGTCTATGAAACCATAGGCAATATCAGTGCAGATGATATCAAATATTATTTATTACTATTTATATGTACACAATTATTTTTTATATGATTTCTGATTACTATTTCTTCACCTATCTATTTATCTATTTATAAACACTGGGATTTTTGCCCGAACGCAGCACTGTGTGAGGTAGTCTTACATTTTATTTTATTTTTTTTTTTTGAATTGTGACACGTAACCGGCAGGTGGACCTGCGTATTCACACAACACACTTTAAAACTTATTATTTTATTTTATTTTAATTTTTTTTTTTATTGCATACATTTTATATATTTTATTATTTTATATTTATACTTTATAATGGACGACACGCAGAGTGATAATGATAGTTTTGCTTCAGCAAATTCTGATCAAGACAGCTTTACCAGTTTTCCTTCACTTTCTGACACACTTGAATCACATTTCTCCGATGTACCGAAAAATCTAAATGTAGTCCATATAAACGCACAGAGTATTCCGGCTCATTACCACGATATGCTGGCAAATCTTGACTGTAAGAGTATCCATGCAATCCTAGTTTCTGAATCCTGGTTAAAACCCTGTCTTCCCTCTACTTCCTTCTCTCTACCTGGATACCAGTTAGTAAGAAATGATCGTACGAGCTGCGGCGGCGGCGGTGTTGCCATATACCTTCGAGCAAACATTTCCTTTAAAATAATTGATATGTCACCGCAGCCCCCGCCGCAGAACGCTGGCGAACATCTTTTCCTGGAGCTAACTCTGCGACATACCAGAGTATTGCTCGGTGTCTATTACTGTCCTTCTTTACGCGTCGATTATTTCTCCTCATTCGAAAATTTACTTCTAAAATTAACTCCCTCTTACAGTCATAGCATAATTATGGGTGACTTTAACACCTGTCTCCTGAAACAGGATTCTCGCTCCTCTTCCCTTCAATCCATTGCTCAATCCTTCAACTTGTCTCTTCTTCCACTAAGTGCCACTCACCACTTTCCTAACTGTTCACCTTCTCTTCTTGATCTTATCCTTGTCTCGTCAGACCAGCACGTTGTAAAGCACGGACAATGTTCTGCTGACAACTTCTCCTACCATGACCTTATCTTCCTTTCCTACAAACTCTCTCCTCCTAAATTTAAACCTAAAACTCTCCTTCAGCGCAATTTTGGTGGCATGGACCACGACAGGCTTCGTGAGGATGCCGGCAGCATTGACTGGTCTGAGCTCCTTGCTGCTGAGGGAATTGATGACAAAATCAAGGTGTTTAGCAAAAAACTCAATGAATTGTATGACGTTCATGCCCCAATCCGACCTGTAAAAATGAAGCATGTACCAGCGCCGTGGCTGACAGACGAGATCAGAGTTGCGATTCGCAGAAAGGCAGCAGCGAAAGCCAAATTTAAACGTGAACGTTACTGCTCGTAATCGGAGCAACAGGATGTGTAGGGATGCTCAACGCCGCCATATTCATGAGTCCGTAGAAAATGGTAACCCAGCCAAGGTTTGGGCATTTCTAAGGTCGATGGGAGTTGGCAAACAGCGTCAAACTCCTATCACCAACAATCTAGATATCGAATCCTTAAATAAACACTTCTCCTCTTCACCCTATATTAATGGGTCTATAAAGTCTAAGACTTTACACTATCTTTCTTCTCTTCCCTCTCCCGACTACTCACCTTTCTTCTTTAGTCAACTCACAGCTTGTGATGTTAGAAAGAGCATTGTATCCATCAGTTCCAATGCAGTAGGGAGTGACAGTGTCAGCCGTAAGATGATACTCCCTGTCCTGGACGAGATCCTTCCTGTCATCTGCCATATCCTTAACTATTCCTTATCCAGTTGCGTTTTTCCTTCTGCATGGAAGGAGGCGCAAATCACACCACTACCCAAAAAACCAAACCCTGAATCCTTTTCCGACTACCGTCCAATTTCTATTTTACCTTTCCTTTCCAAAGTCCTTGAACGTCTAATCTATAACCAGCTTAGTGCTTTCCTTACCAAACACCGTCTCCTTAATCCTTACCAATCCGGGTTTCGTCCGGGACATAGTACCACTACGGCTCTAGTCCACATCACCGATGACATACGATCCGGTATTGAAAACGGTAATTTAACTCTCCTCACCTTGCTAGATTTCAGCAACGCCTTCAATACCGTCGATTTCGACATACTGCTTGGAATACTGAGCTCTCTCAACATATCTCCAACTGTGATTGATTTCTTTCGTAGTTACCTGTGTGGCCGCCGGCAGCATATTGCCATTGAGGGTTCATACTCTTCCTGGTCTGATACGACTGCTGGCGTACCACAGGGGGCGTTCTTTCTCCTTTACTCTTCGCAATTTTTATAAATTCTATCTCTAATGAACTTCTCTCTTCCTACCACCTGTATGCCGACGACCTGCAAATTTACTCACAAGCACCTCCTGATGATTTTTCCGAAGCAGTCAAGATGGTCAACACTGACTTGGCTCGTATATCTGAATGGAGTACGGCCTACGGCCTAAAGGTGAATCCCACGAAGACCCAGGTCATTGTTGTCGGTAGCCCTCGTTTACGATGCAAGATCGCGTGGACACAGATGCCACCCATAGTTTTTGACGGTACTACAATACCATACAGTGATACTGTAAAGGACTTGGGTATTGTTTTGGACCAAGACTTCTCCTGGGGACCTCAACTAGGACAAGTCAGTCGAAGAATGTTTGCATCTGCGAAGTCTATGTGCAGACTTCGTAACTTTCTTCCAACTGCTACTAAAATTGCGCTAGCTCAATCACTTCTCCTTCCCATTCTCGATTATGCCGATGTCAGCTATCCGGATCTTACCGAAGCGCAGTTAGATAAACTTGAGCGACTCCAAAATTTTAGTATAAGGTTCATATTTGGATTACGCAAATATGACCACATTTCCGAATATCGCACGAAACTCAAGTGGCTGCCGATTCGCCTTCGCCGGAATACTCATATCTTATCTCTTCTATACAATATATTGTTCAATCCTGCTACCCCCCATTACCTCAAGGAACGTTTCAGGTTCTGTCATGACACACATTCTAGACCAGTACGGTCATCGGAGAGACTCAAGCTTGAGATGCCTCAACATGAAAGCAGAGCCTTTGACCAATCTTTTACGGTTCGAGCCGTGCGGCTGTGGAATGCGCTACCGCTTTTGGTGAGGCAGGCACAGTCGCTCGCTACTTTCAAGGTGCTCGTGAAGGATCACTATCTTTCAAAGCTGTAACACAGCGTCATTATTTCCTTCAGTCGCAGTCGTTTTCTTTCTGCTTCTTGTCATTTGTAACATAATTATTATTTCTTGTGTATATATGTTTGTATGTATGTATGTATGTATGTTTGTATGTATGTATGTATGTATGAATGTATGTATATGTACCTATGTGTTTGTGTATGTATGTAATTGTATATTCATATATTTAAGTTGTAAGTACACCCAGAACCACCTCCACTAACATTCACCATCTCCGTCCACCCAAAGGTTGCCTGGAAGAGATCGCTGTAAGCGATAAGGCCGCCTTTGTACCCTACCATCCACTTAGCGCTATTTATATTTATTGTCTGAATTGTAAAAGGTGTACAATAAAGTTTATATTATTTCCATATTTATTTAAAATTCTCTAAATTTACATTTTTAAATAATATTTAAAACATACAATATAAAATAATATTTAAAAATATAAAAGTAGGAGCCGACCAGTAGCGGGAACATGGTCCAAGCTACCGGTGGTTAGGGCTCCAGAGACAGAAACCTCCTCACAATACGTGCCGTTTCGAGGAGTACTGCCTTCTGCATCAGGCCCTTGATCCATCCGCCCAACCCCAGCCTCCTAAGGTGATTGTCGAGGCTGTTGGGTATTAATCCGTTGGCCGACACGACTATCGGCACAATGATAGCCGAATCCACACTCCACATGTCGACAACCTCGTGAGCCAAGTCAAGATATTTTATTTGTTTATCTTTTTCAGCTTTCACGAGGTTCTCGTCATGAGGAATGGTGATATCGACCATCATCGCGCGGCGCGCTTGCCGATCTATCACCACTATATCAGGTTTATTGGCTACAATAGTCCTGTCAGTGATGATAGATCGATCCCAGTACAACGTGATATGGCCGTTTTCGAGAACTGGATCGGGCACATACTTGTAGTATGGAACCTCAAACTCAACAAGTTGATAGTGCAAAGCAAGTTGCTGGTGGATAATCTTGGCCACCTGATTATGTCTATGCAAATATTCACCATTAGCCAAACGACCACAACCAGAAATTATATGTCTTATGGATTCACCAGGACTATGACATGCCCGACATATGTCAACGGTCCCATCCTTAATAATATATTTCCGGTAGTTATTCGTAAGGATAACTTCGTCCATAATTGCACAGACAAATCCTTCAGTTTCACCAAAGAGATTACTGAATCGTAGCCAAGATACGGACGCCAGAAAATCTACACTGGGTCCATGAAGGGCCCGGAAGAAGCGTCCGTGGAGCTCCTTGCTATGCCATACCTCCTTGCGGTCATTGACGCTTAATACCACAGGTTTGCGCCAGTTCTCTTTTGCTAAAGATAGTGGAGTGAATCCATTGTCCACTGCTGCTACTTCTCGATGCATACCCTCGTTTACTTTCAGGAAATATTCCCTGAGGTTGCACACCTCACGGTTATGAAGGGTCTTAGCATTTAATAAGCCTCGACCCCCACACTTCCGCGGGATGTACAACCTCATGATCGATGAACGAGGGTGATGCATACGATTTGCAGTCAGCAGTGTTCGGACTCGCCTATCCAGGGCGTCAAGTTCAGTCTGAGTCCACTTGAGTATACCAAAAGAATACATCAGGACCGGCATGACCCAACCGTTATAGGCTCGCACCTTGTTTCCGCCTGATAATGAACTTTTCAGCACTTTATTCAGGCGGCCAAAGAAGCGTTCCCGTAACGATTGTTTCATGTCTGGTCCATTAATGCCTAATCCCTCTGACATACCCAGGTACTTGTAAGTATCATTTGCGGAGAGCGTTCTTAGTTTTGTGAAATCTGAGAGTTCTAGACCCTCAGATTCCACAATCCCTCCTCGCTTCACATGCATGACAGCACATTTATCTACTCCAAATTCCATTCTGATGGAACTACTAAATTTTTCAGTTATTTTCAGTAGTTCCATCAGTTGTTTATTATTTGGAGCAAACAACTTGAGGTCATCCATGTAAAGCAAGTGGGATATGACTAGACCCCTTCTTCGCAAAGGATAGCCTAGCCCTGAAGCCTCCAATAAAGTACTGAGAGGATTCAAGGCCAAGCAGAACCATAGTGGGCTCAGACTGTCACCCTGGAATATTCCTCGCACTATCCTTACAGGTTCTTCACTCCCTTGGATTTGTCTACATCCCGGATAGCAAAGCACAGTACTCCATTGCCTCATACATGACTGCAAGAAGGCGCGTAGAGTTGCATCTATCTTATACAACTCCAGCACCCTCATGAGCCATGTATGTGGCACAGAGTCATATGCCTTTTTATAATCTATCCAGCATGTAGACAAATTCTTTCGGGATCGACGAACCTGTTGGCTTACAACCATATCAATGAGGAGTAGCTCCTTAGTTCCACGAGACCCCTTCCTACATCCATTTTGAGATACAGACATAATGGAATGTTTTTCAATATGTTTTGTTATTTTTGTTCTCAAAATAGATGTAAGAAGTTTATAGACCGTTGGTAAACATGTAATTGGTCTATAATTTTTGGGTTCAGTGGAACTACCTGATTTATGGAGCAGATGGGTAACGCCTGTTGTTAGAAATTGGGGCAACGATCCAGCTTCTAAAGCTGCCTGGAACTGTGATGCTTATATTATTATTATTATGTATGTTCATTACATAATCACGGGACCACAGGGTCCCGGACCTTTGGAAGGCGTACGAGGGGCCTAAGCCAACTCGCAGAGGCCCGTTGAACAATTTTAATCTAAATGTAATGGGACATCAGCCGGCGATTATCCCTGTATGCACTATGGAAGTATACCAAAAGACAATCCCCGGCTGATGCAGGACTATAGTGAGATATGGTAAAAAGAAATGATAGGGGTGTGGGTGGCTGTGAAATAGTTAACCGGTTAACTATGGGGACTATGGCCCCTGCCCCTGACCAATATTGAAAAATACGGATAAACAGGCAGGGGGTGACTCGCAAACTCAATAGTGGGCCCCCGGAAACGGCCGCTAGCATGTAGCGACAAGGGAAGCAACATCCGTTGAGCTGCTTGAGGAAGGGGGGCATCCCACGGCTATCAGAGCAATCCCGGAAGTACGGTCAAGACCCCTACCAGCATCTTACTGGGATACGTCCTTCCCCCAAGTGGAGCTGAAGGCAACTCCACTCTTGCGAATCTCCACTCAAACCAGCCGATTAAGGCAAGAGTGAGGTAGGAGAGGCCACTCCGGATAGTCACAAATACTAACCGGAGTTAAAAAGTAGGGCCTCTCCCGGGAGTCAGGTCCGTGGGGTCGCCACTGCCCAACAGCTCGCCACAAGCTGCCTTGCGGACTTATTATTATTATTATTATTGAATCAACCGGTCCGTTACGAAATTTCCTCACTATTATAATCCTTAAATACAACACTACATCCCATTGAAGCCGTAGCAAATAATTTTAGAACACCTTATATTTTCTAGATTTGTTAAATCAAGTGAGAGCTGTAGTTGGTCTGAAAATAAAACGTTAAATCTGTACAATGTACATTAGCCATCCTAAACAACAGTTCGCTTGTTGGTACTTGGAAACTAAGAGAACGAAATAATAGAATAAGTACGTATTGTTGTAATCTGTTACAGAGCTGAAAGTACTTGTACTGTCACTAAAACTGTTGTCGTGTTTCTGGTCTGAATGTTGTAGTAATTATAAGCACATTGAAGCGTTTAAACTTGTTCGTTTCTTTGTAATGGTTTGTATTGTCTTTTTGTGTTGTAAGATTTAAAATAAACTGGTTTCATAGAGGTACGTATTATCATTACAACTTAAAACAGGATATTTACCATGTTTTTGAGGTAAGTATCCCGTTTTAAGTTCTAATGATATTACCAGTGACCATGTCAGTTTAAAAACTTATATAGGTAGGTATTGCTCAGTAATAATAGTCTTATGTAGTCATCACCATCATCTTAACAGCTAGAATACGTTTACAGTTAACACAAGCCTCTCCCAATGACTTTTAGACAAGATCATGATGTCAATCTTCTATGTGACAAATACTTACCTACTGTTAAACCAAATAATCCCATTATTAATTCCTATTTACAAATTGGTTACACTCGTTAGACAAAGTCGTTCTAACAATTATAAGTACAATTCTACTCAGACACATAATTGTATACCCAAAAAATATCACTCAATTTTGGCCTGTTATTCGCTGTTTTCTATCTAGTAAATAGCAAAATATATTATTGCCACCACTCCAAACTATACTTTATGTCATCCGACCGAATGCATCATTCTTTTGTTTTGAATATTTCAATTCACAAATCGCGCTGCGAACCGTAAAAACGGCATTAAATCAAAACAGAAGCATCATCTGTCTTATTACGTTGGTTTAAAGTCTAATTTCGTGAATACTTTCGTTCAGCCCGCAGGCTCGGCTGATTTGAAGCTTATCTGTGAATAGCTGAGACGTCTCTCATTCAGTATTCAATCTCGATCTCAATCTCATCGTGGATTCGTATTAGCGTCGGTGGTAACTGACTAATAATGCCACGGATTTAACGAAAACTTCTTACCAACTATTCACTCTGTCTGCTTTTTATTGCGATGTTTTGTAGTGAAACGGATTTGTTTTGTAACAATAAATTCTCTGTTTACATTTATATCCTATCGTGTTGATTAAAAGTTTGTTCTGTTTTGGTAGAAAGTTGTGTGTTTATACAGTTTTCTTTTAATAGTACTTTGTAAATGCGCGAACGGTTTTATGGAGTTTTAAACCTTTTTATGCTGGTTTTAAGATCTAGCTTTGTTTAATAATTAAAGAGTAAACTACAAAATAAAGGGCACTATACATTTCACCGTGTTTATGAGAATCACTTACTTATACAAACCTTCCTTAATATTACTCGTGCAAAACCTACCTATAAAACTAACTCACCAAAGAGTTTTTAAACAAAGAAATCCAAGATAAAACTACAAATCGTGATCGCAATACTAAGTATTGTTAAAAGTGCATATTTCCAGCGAGAACTGGGAGTAAGGATGGCCAGGCTGCAGACGATGGCCGGAGCAAAAGATCTGCATCGGCACTCTTAATGCGGAGTCATTAAGCAAGTCGTGTTCTGTCGCAGGAACACCCGGGAGGCGGAACTACTACTGCCCGGGGAGAATGCAACTAACAGTTTATTTGCAGAAGGACAATTTTAATAAAAGATGACTAAAGTAGTCATCTTTCATCAAAAGAGTCGATATCTTTCTCCTCTCCTCTTCCAATGATGAATCTTCTGATCAATTCCATTTTGGGAATTTTGCCACTTGTTCAGTACAGTATTGAGCTTCAGCCATTACTGCTATGGTGTAGCGATCTTCATTGTTTCGATATATTTTAGTTGAGTTCTGTTTTTTACATCGATGGGTCGACGTTTGGCCGCTATCTCGTCTGATGGTAAGTGATGATGCGGCCTACGGTGGAGCACGTCTGCCCATAAGCAACCTATTCACTGGGGCTTTGAAGATACCCAGGTTATAACCATGTAAACTTATGTAAACTTTTGGTTTAAAACTTCAAAAAAATAAATGCTGTTTCAGTACTTTCTAGTGTTGTATTTCAATAACTATAGCATTAAAATTATTCACATTTTCGGCACAACTCACTAATTGCTACTAATTACAACATTAATATTCACACCTATAAACATGTGTGTAATCACTCGTACAATAATGGACCACAGCGATTTCAATAACATTTTAACTGACACGTATTTGCTGTTTAAATTCAGTAAATCCTATTTAACAAGATGGTGTTAATATTTATTAAAATGATATTATTATATGATTTAAAAACACTTAATTTCGTGACAATTTAGGCTCAATTACCCCCCTACCCAATCCCTGATTTCCCAACAACCTTATAATTCCTAACCCCCAAAAGGCCGACAACGCACTTGTAACGCCTCCGGTTTCGCCTTGTTTCGACTTCACGATTGACACGGTGATTAGTTAACTGGCTGCCGTGCAACGTATAGCGGGTTAAATTCCCTAGCAACTCTTTGTGCGATCCAAAAGTTGTTGTTTCGGGTCTAGCTGTCTAGTGCATATGAACTTGTATATTTGTAAACGCACCCATGACACAGGAGAAAATCCTAACGTCGGGCAAAGTTAAAAAAGTAATAATAAGACAGTACTTCTGCGTATACCTGTTCTATGTCAGAAGTCAGTGGAACTTGATCTCACCGCACATTAATCCTTGCCAAGGACAAGACACTGCTGGATCTTTCGCTTTTTCACAAAGCTCTGTGTCTGTGAGGAACCAAATCGGGTGGCTAAATAATTGTGACCTGATTATTTCACGGACATTTATTGGATTTACACTTACTACTGAATTGGGGACGAGATTGTATTTGTGTGTGTTGTTTGTCAGTCTTGTATGTTTGTGGTCATAGTAGAATTAGAATACATTAGAATTTTTGGGGTAAAGTTATATTTACCTTGGTATCTTCATTGTTTCGGTATGTTTCCTAGTTATTATGTCTAACCATCGTGAATCATAATAACTAGAAAACACGGTTTACTCACGCAGATTAGAGGAGAAAAGCTGTACTAGTTTTGAGTCAGTACGTGACGTCGCCACGTTTACGCACGCTGTTCAAAATGAAGAGCCACTCTGTGACTCGATTCTAGTAGAGATTTTCTCAAACGTGAGTTCGTGAGTCAACCGTAATTTTTATTATTTAGTTAATTTAGCTATGTGTCTATTGAATTCTTCAATTCTTATAGATTCCCATAGATACAAAGTTATAATATGATTAGTGATATGATTAATGATATGATTAGTTTCCACTCACCTCTAACTAACATTACCTAAGTTTTACAAAAAAGATCCATTAAAGAGATAACATGCAATAAATATTAAAAGAACTATTTGAATATTAACAACACAATACATCTGCTTCGCGATCCATTTTTCAGAAACAATAATATAATTTAAATAAAATGTCATATTTTTATTTATAACAATACAACTCGAGTGACGCGCCGTAAAACGTTTAAAAATGACGCGTGAACGAAAACGATCAGTCTGCGTGTCATTATGATTGATGAATTTAATTTTCTTTCTTTCTTTCTATTATTTATTGTTCGGCTGATACTGAAAAAAAATGTATTAAGAATGCAAAATTATGTGAAAGCAGCTGTTGCCCGTGACTTCGTCCGTGTAAAATAAAGACTTCTGACATAGATTTTTCTTAAATATGTTTTTCCGAAATAAAAGCAGACTATGTTACTCCTTAGTACATCAGCTAACTTCCAATAAAAGTCCCGTCAAAATCGCTCCAGTTATTTTAGAGATTAGCCAGAACAAACAGACAGAGAGACAGACAAAAATGTAATTTGTTAGTACCTATATATCGTATGGATATTCATTATGCGAGTAGTATAAATGTTATTTCAATATTACAAACAGACACCCCAATTTTATTTATTAGTAAATTAGATAAAAATCGTAATAAAAAAGCTTTCAAAATGACAAAGGGTGACGCTCAGTTGTTTGTCTGTTTATAACATTGATTGATATACATATAATGTGAATATGAGTGATTCAGTACCCTTAGTATGAGTTAGCTTGAATAAACCAACCAATCAGAGCGTCGAACGCGCTCTCGTTTTGATTACTTTAAACGTAAAGCAAACTCGTACTAAGGGTACAGATACAGGCATATAGAGCTATGAGCAGTAACTAAATACATCAAAACGAAGCAATAGGTATTTGCCTTCAAAACCTATAGAGGTTAGTTATTATTATCCTAGAATCTAGGTACAATCTGCATCGTATATAGATACTTCAGGGGCCTACTCCGGTTCTCGAATCCGAAGTTTCGTTTAATCTTCGGCCGCAGGTTTTATTGATATACTAATAGAATTACTGGAAATAACGTTATATTTTTAATTTCATATCAAAATCTATTTATTTATCTTAATTTCATTTATTCATTTTTATTCACGAAAGTTCGCAATAAATAGAATAGGGAAGATGCAATATTTTTATTTATGTTTTCATTGTAAAGCATTCCATGTAGAATAGACCACAAGTATATTAAAAATTAAAAAAAACCCTAATTTATTGCAAAAAATGCGTTTTGAAACTGACAGTTTAAATTTTCGCGCGGAAACGGACCTATAGTTCCGATGACGTCATACCTGTTTGTCGATGTCTGTCACTGTTCACTGTTTGTTACCGTCGCTGGCTTTTTTCAAAATTTCCTCTATTGTCAAGATATATTTTGATAAAACTAAAAATGGACATCCCATCAACATCTGGTTATTACAACAACAGCACCAAAAAAGCCGTATTGACTCATGTTTCGTGCCATTGTGTCCATCAACTTCAACCAAATTTCCTAATAAATTGTTTTTAACTAGGCCTTCTGATCCCAAACTGAGAAAAAAGTGGTTCCAAGCTAAAAATGTATAGACATTTTACCACCTGGAGCTTGTATCATGGCAGACAGAGGCTTCAAGCACATTTGCACAAGCAATTTCAGTTGATAAGACCACCTAGTGTTAGCAACACTAAGAAAAGTTCAAGAGATGATGTACTAAGGTCAAAGAAAATTGCAAGCCTGCGAATTCATATTGAAAGAGTGATCAGAAGACTGCGTGAGTTTGCTTTTTGAAGCCACATGCCTGTGTTTATCATTTCCTAATTCCCCATTTAGACTATAGTATAATCATTTGTTGTGCGCTTGTCAATTTGCAATCACCTTTAATTAAAATTGAATAAAAAAAAGTATTTAAAAAACAAAGTTTTATATATCTACAAAATGGTTACAGAAAAAACATGTAATTAATATCTTTTAATTTTGGAAACACAGCATCTATCCAGAATTTCTTTGCAGCATTCATAACTTCATTTATAAAAGCATTGTATCGCTTTTATAAATGATTTTCTAGAAGTACATAATTTTGTCTTTTTCCAATAACATGTTATGGACGTTATCAGAGGCTCCTCAGATCTTCTGTGTAACCATAGCAATAGTGCAGCAGCATGCTTACACCCACCTGGAAACAGATTTTAGTCTAAATTATCCATGCTACAGATTAACTATTTAAAATAACCTGAAATGTTTACCTTCAGAAGCCGCACAATCTTCGCATTGGCAGGACTGAACCAAGCTTTGCGTTTCATTTATAATGGCTGTAACACGATAACCTTCTTTACGTATTTCATGCTCCGGCGTAACTCGACTTTTTACTATACATAATTCTCCATCTCTTTTGATTTGAACATAGCCGATTGGGTTATCGCCATATTATTTCTACACTCGAAAACTCCGCACTTTCGATAAAAAAGTTACAACCATGTCTACGCTAACTTTTGGTAGATTCCTAGAATCTGCTTTGATAAACCCAGCTTCCATTTTTAGTATTTTTTAGCCGATAAATGCAAAATAATTTTCGCTTAAAATGTTCACAACTCAAAGTTGTCAATAGTTGACATAGCAAGAGTGACGTCACTAAACACTGATTGGTGTTTTGAAATACGTTTCTTTACATGTAACTTTTTATTCATAATTTATGATAAAAATCAACATTAAATAAAATGAAAACCTTGCTGTGGCCCTTCTTTTATTCTTTTTTAGCATTTTAATAACAAAATTTTCATAAATATTATTTTTGCATCTTCCCTATTGTAGTATGCAATGTCCGAAGTTTTTTCGTTCGTTCGTTGAATGAGAGTAGGCCCCCTGTTCTGTTTCGGTAAACGTCACGAGCAATAGCCAACCCCTTAACCGCTAGATTGACGGGCATACCCACGTCACAATCAACACTTTCAACTCTAGAATATTCCATGAATAATATGATATGAGGTTACTAGTATGCAGCAGTCCTCAGTGATACTTTGTAAAAGGTCTAGTAGACAATGCTCTTTAATGGATTTTGAACTTTACATCAATCATTATAAGGTCGGAAATGTAATAAAGTGATTACACAGAAAGGTGTACGTTGACTTGCCTCTGTGCCTTCTGTCTGATCTAGTAGACAATGCTCTTCAATGGATTTTGGACTTTACATCAGTCATTATAAAGTTGGAAATGTAATAAAGTGATTTGATAGAAAGGTGTACGTTGACTGGCTTGTAGCTTCTCTCTGAAAGTACCTGCAGGTGGAAGTAATCACCTAACTTGTAGTGTAACAGGACCAACTCCGAATGACTTCCATGCCAGACCCAAAGTTCCGATTGGAATCCAAAAGTTCTGCAACTTTGTAGTTTCGTACACTTTTTTACTTAACTCACTGGAGTATGGAGTGTGTTGTGTGTTTCATTGTGTGTAGCTGTGGTTTGATTAGATTTATGGGGAGCTGAAAAGGATTTTTATGTTTTATGGACTTGTAAATAGGGTGCAAAATGTGATAGAGATAAAAAAACAAACCTGAGAGAGACCATAGCTGTAGATACTATTACGAACTTTACCACTCATCCAAGGTTATTGTAGTTAAAGATTATTTTCCTAGACATTACATGATTGCAAATAATTCTATTCATCATCATCATCATATCATCTATAAGACGTCCACTGCTGACTATAGGCCTGCATTGGAAGCGACCTGCATCCAGGCGCCCTGCAACCATAACCAGGTCGTCTATCCACCGGTCGTCGGTGGACGTCCTACGCTGCACTTGCCGGCACGGTAATACATATTAATTCGAACATCAATTCAGTTTTGAAAAGGAGCTAAATTGGCCTGTCCCTGTCTCATCTACATAGCAGAAAGTTTAGATCCTCAAAAGGGCTGTCACAAAGCACGGTACATCGATCATTCATCTCTAAATTCCACATCCCATAAGAAAAACCTTCCGACACCGCATCGATGGCGGCCGTGCATGACACCGAAAGCCAATAAAACCCATCAGTCATTGTCTATGGACGCATGTTTTATTTATAGACGCCATTAGATTCCCAACAGAATATATGCGACGATTCAAAGCGGGTTACGTTGATTTTTATTGTTTTACGTCCATGGTGTTTGAAGGGTTAAGTGCTGATGTATCGTTGGGTCAAATATGGTTGAGTGGTTGAGGGAAATATCGCATATTTGTACAGTTTGAGGGATTGGTCGCGTGAGGGTTGTAGTTGTATTGTGCCAAGATCTGACCCTACGTTTGTAGCTGTCCAGGTGCTGATGTGTGACATTTATATCATTGTGACGCCTTATGTTGAATTCATATTATGATGGATTTATATTATTTTATTTTATAACTAGCTTCTGCCAGCGGCTTTGCCCGCATTCCCGTGGGATAAAAAGCTTGTGTTATTCCAGACTATAATCTACTCATGTTCCAAATTTCACCCCGATCCTTTCAGCCGTTTTGACGTGATTGAGTACCAAACATACCAACAAACACATAAACCTACAAACTTTCGTACTTATAATATTACCTAGTAAAGATATTTCGAGAATTTACGTCACTTGTACCTGCTCAGGTGATGCTATTATACAACTAATTAGACCTTCTTAAATTACGGGATATATCACATCCGTCTCGGCATCCGAAACTCCCACTACAGCAAGCTATAAAAAGTCAGAGAAGTAACACTGCCTATTTACATTTCCTACTAGCTACATTCGCGCGGTTTCACCCGCCTTGCTCGGCTCCTATTAATCGTAGCGTGATGTTTTATAGCATATAGCCTTCCTCGATTAATGCACTATCCAACAAAAAAAATTATTCAAATCGGACCAGTATTTCCTGAGATTAGCGCGTTCAAACAAACAAACTCTTCAGCTTTATAATATTAGAATAGATACAATGTTGATCTAACTCCGAGTCAAGCCTAAACTATACATAGCTTTACATCTAGAACCACACTGACAAAGAAACAGCTACTAAAACAAAAATACGTCCAAACCAAACGTTTATCACTCGACAAGGCAAGAAAGTAATGACGTAAATATCTACAAACGGCAAACTTTTACTCCAGGTTTACTCCACCGGCCATTCCCCAAACAAGTTACAGGTAAGTCCATAGAATGGTTTGTGAATACAAATAATGCACGATTGGTATTCCACGCAGTACCTCCATCGTTAATTTGTAGAGAATCCTCATTACTTAGGGAATGGGGAATTTTGATGGGGTACATATGAAATAAGGGGGGCTTATGGCATATCTTTGAACGATGATAACATGTTATCAGGTGTCATTTATCTTGGAAGAGCTTGTAGCTGTATTATATGATCTTAAATTGGCTTAGGTTATGATGTACATAGGTACTTGTCAAGAATTCCTTATTGTGGGTTGGAGAGTGGGTAGAATCACTAGTGCTATATGGGGGAACATGTCACGTTTTTTAGTATTTAATATTATTTGGACGATATCACTAAAAGTAGTAAGTCTGCAGTTCTTACTACGCTATGCAATAACCATTATTTTAAATGGTCAGTGAGAATAAATACAACTGACAAATATTATCGTTGATAAATAACTGTTTTTTAAGGAAACTTCTCTTCTGCCTTCAATTTTTTTAACCGCCTCAATTTTTAAGTCAAGTCAATAAGTCAATATTATGCCTTAAACCTTCTTCTAAGTATGAAAAATATAATGCTGAAAACCATATCAAAATCGGTTAAGCCAAATGTGACATAACTGAGAACCTCCTTCTTTTTAAAGTCGGTTAAAAAGAAACAGAACTGACAATTATCTCGTTCAAAATTGGTAGGTAACAATTTCTACCCCATTCTCCATTGCTACAAGATTTTACTGGCTAGTCGTCATCACAAGTAAACATTTTATTTACTGAATATTGCACCCAAGAAGACACTAACTGAAAGGTGCTTCCGAAACAGTATTTAACGGAAGCTTATATCACCAAGTTTTGATAGACTTTAGTGACTGAAGTTCCATTAAAGTTGCTTTAAGCTGTGAACCTGGCAGGGTGAAAATGCCGTAAACAATGGATTTTATACCTTGAGTTTTGTACTTTTTTATACCTTGAGTAAGGTGTCTCGTTTTATAGTGGGTTTAATGGGATACAAAGAGATAACAACCACTGTGTAACTTGATGGAAAAATCTATTAAAGCCTTACATACATAAATCTTTAAATACTAACAATACAATTTTATAATAACTTACGTGAGACATACTAAATTAATTATTATGTTATCGGCTTATTCACGTATTTGTTTGACGAGGAATTTGACTAGTTTCAAGCCATGCTAGAAGCTCATTCAGGAGCAGCATTCATTGTATTGTTAGTGTACCATGGATTTCCGCAAGGTAACGCCTGATTCTATTCTACACATATCTTTAAGGTTTTAGCCTAAAGCCTCTATGAATACACCTCTGCTTTTCCTACAACAAGCAATAAGCGTCCAGAACAGTACACAATAAGAGCTCTATAGCTCACACAAAGCAATGAATGAATGAATTTTGAAAACAGCCGCTTTACCGCCATTTACCAAGTACAAAACCGAAACGTATTTAACAAAATATCCGACACAGACCTTTCTTTATGAAACCTCATAAAAATGTGTCGAGAAAAACAAAGCGAGCTCACGTTTACCATTATTTTTTGGGCACACAAAGAGAATCGGGTTTTTTAATTAATTTCTGTGGCAACCTTCAGGCTCGCAGGGTGGCTGACAGTAGCAATTGATCACCTATACGGGCAAGATGATTGATCGAGCAATAATGCCTACATGAAAAGTTCGGGGACATTTTGTACCGACTACTACGGGGACAGTCAATGACACGGCCGCACAACTTTCGTGTGGACTGCGACTTTATTCTGTAAGCGATAGAAGTGATTTTCGCGGATTTATGCATGAATGGTGCGTGGGCTGCAGATTTATAATTTTAAATGTGCTTTGTAATAATAGTCACTGTTAAAAATGGATGAAAGTCTTTTGATACGGTCCTGACTGTGTATTATATCTTTACATTTATTTGTTAGGATATTATTCCTCATTTTTTCATTTTTTGATAGAGGCGGACTTCTTGCTTACTTTTCCATTAAGATCAATCTGTGACTGACTACACACTGGACAGTTGAGCTAACAATCACTGTACCTACGACTGCAATAATACTCCTTGACTAAATCAACGAACAATTAGAAAAGCTTTCCTTAGCCTTCCGTGTGTTTCTCTCAACAATTAACTTAATATTCCGTTTAATTTCCATATAATTAAAGGGGTCTAGGCAGTGACCCATCCAATTACAGGCCACTCTGGGGCGACGCTTAACATAATAGCAGCATTTGGCTTAACCAACCTTTGCGAGGCTAGTCTCTAATATAATTCGGCTATGAATAGAGTAATTGTCTTGAGTGTTAGGAAATCTCACGAGTCAGATGTCTTGTGTATGGAAAGTTCATTCACAAGGTTGGTTAATTTTAGTCGATTTCGATGATACGTGTAATATTGGAGATTTCATTGATATATATAGCACTATGGATTAAGATAAATTAAAAAAAAAAAATATACTACAAATCTGTCTCAATATCTTTTGCCGAAGATATTGCATATTTTGATAAAAGATTGTCCTCCAAACAAGATATTTTCATCTATTGTGGGTCTATTTGCAAATAAAGCTTGTATTCGGTAATAAAATAAAGATGTATCTGCATCAACAGAGCAGTCAAAGACGTATCTTCTTCCACACCCTTCCACACCCCCTTTAACTTAAAAGTTCACCAAAACTAATACCAGAACAACCCGATACCATCTCAAACAGAACCAGTGTCATCGCTGATAATATTCCCATTACACCAGTTTCGACCAAAAACACATGATTGTGACCGGCTGTTCGGCAGCCTACACCCGACGACTCATTATGCGTTATAAATTCGCAACTAATTAGCGCGCTGTTGCCTGACAAAGATTAATGTCGCAATGCGTGCGATGAGCCTAATGTGCTATGGGCCTATGGAGCTGGCAAGTCGACTGCAATCTATGGCTGTGGCTCGGTAATTAGACATTTTGTGGCAGTCATTTGGATTGGTAACTATATTAGTAGAAAGGTTTAAAAATTGTTTTGTCTGTCCGTATTTTGGTTGTAGTATTGTCTCGTTCTATATTGTTCTATCGTTGATTTAGTGATTAGATAATAGTGAAGTGCAAGGTTTCAATTCCCGATTTGGTCCGAGCTGCGGACTATCTATCGAGTTACAGGGGCTCCGGCTCAAAAAGACAGGAGTAGGGACGGGGTGGTTGGGCCCCGGCTCAAAAACAGAAGTAGGAACGGGGTGGTTTTTAGTCAGTAAGAGTCTGACACTCCCTCTCGCCTCGCCCAAGGCGGGAGAAGTCATTGGATGATTTTCCCCCCTTAAAAAAAGTTGTAAGTAGAAGCTCTAAGTTTGCGATTGGATTAAATCGGACTTGACAACATCACGAGCCATGTATCATCTTACATTTACAGCCACTCTCAAAGACATTTAATTATTTCTTAAACTATTCCTTAGTAACAATTTTGTATTGAAAACAATTGCTAAGATTTGGGTTAAGTACCCATTAAAAGACTTTAAGTGCGACGACTATGTGAAACTCGGTCATCAATGTAAGTAAAACCGTAAACGTGATTTTACAATAATTTAATTATTCCCGTTTAAAACAAACCCAAAACCATGAACCCCGCAATTTTGTTTGCATAATTATTATTATGAACACAAAACCTCTACAAACTTAATACAAAAATCCTCTTACGAACCCTGGCTACCATACCATAAAGAAGGTTTGGTTGCGCCAATTTCCATGGGGGTTGAACTGGCCGAAATTATTAAAACCATGTCCCATACTTTTCGTAGCTCACAATTACATTGTCCCATTATCGGGCTCCACATTGCCATAAATACAAAAGTTTGCTCCCATTACCGGCACCAGTGGTTGTGATCCTTAATACTTTCGTTTGAAATGCAAGGCGATCTCATTTGAGTTTTTCCCTCCTCTTAATTAAATGTGAGCGGTGGCCGCCGCTTCCCAAATTGACTATTTAAAACTTGTGATTTGCATTCATTATTTACGTGGCAGCGTTTCAAAGGGTTTCTTGAGGTTGCTATAAAGTGTAGTGGTTCAGGTGACGTGCTAGTGTTGGAAATACCTAACGTGTTCTTTATATTGATTTATTTTTATAATAGGACCAAATTAAATGCACGCGCAATTATTATACATACTACATACAATAAATACGAGCATTGAACCGAAAATCTCAGTACTTAGTTAGGATTACTGTAATTTTATTGTAAATCAAATACTTTAACTGCCGTACTCAGAGTCGTGTAATAGTTACTTAACCCAGTCCTTAGCTATTGTTTTCGGAACAAAATCATTACTAATCATTAAATGTCTCTGAGTACGTCAGGAAGTATAATTTTAGATTCTAAACATAGACTAGTTGTTTTTCAACTCTTTGTCATGTTCTAATGACAGAATCGATAAATTAATTTGTTTTTCATGAATCAGTAATTCAATAGGCACATATTAATTATGTCGCTTTTCCATGAACACGATAATTTCAGTAAATAATTTATATCAGATCAGTGAATGTAATTACGAGGACTCCATTTACATTAGCTCGGGAACGCGGTGAACGATTCGACCCACTTTTTATAGGAAACCGATAATTATATTATCAAAGTGGGAAATAAACAAATGTGGGGGTAACTTATTCCTTATAATAGATTGTTTAGTTCTTTTCAGACTTTCTCTCAAATCCTTCTTTTTTCTCCGATGCTACACTATCGATGTAGCCAATATTATCCAATGAAATATACTAATTACTAATCTCGTAAGTCTCGTAGCAATGACAGTTGCCACGTCATGGGTCGCGGAATATTGCTAATGAATAAGAGCCTCTACCATGCCTTGAACCACGGAAGACCTAACGGGTTGCCGGAGCTCCGGCTCAAAGTGCAATAGTAGGAACAGGGTGATTTTTAGTCAATAAGCGAGAACGATCGAGAGCGCGTTCGGCGCTCTGATTGATTGGTTTATTCGAGCCGGCCAATCAGAGGGTCGAAAGCGCGCTCGTTTCGATTACTTTAAACGTAAAGTAAACTCGTACTAAGGATACATGTCTCTCTACATAAACCAATCTACTTTATCTCCTTCGTTACAAACAAAGTAAACAAAGTTGTTGCAGTTTGCTAAATCAATCAAAAGCAACAGAAACAAGACGTTTGCTATAAAACTTGTTGTTTACACTTTCTTTCTTCTTTCTTTCCTACAACCATGCTTTGGATAATTTTATACCCTGTACGAGTATGTATCTCCATGTTACAAAGTCTTTAGGAATTATTTTATACTATGTAACTGTAAACTGTGGTACGTAAACATTTATGCATTAAAATGTACATATTTGTCTTACCACCGTACTCAGAGTCATTTAGTGGTTACTTAACCCAAACCTCAGTAAATGATTTTGATACAAAACCGACACTAAGGAATAGATTAAATAATCATTAAATGTCTCTGAGTGCGGCAATTAAAGTCTTTCCTCTGGCGTATAACTATGTAGCTATGTAGGTACATAATTTTGAATTAACACTGGGTCTTAACCACAGAATGTCAATATTTCAAGTAAACAGAGTATTTTTAAATAAACCGCTAATCATGAACCACATTCATGGTTTGACACATTTTTAACCGACTCCAAAAAAAAAAAAGGAGGATCTCAGTTTGACCTGTATGTACGTTTGATCCGATTTTAATGCGGTTTTAGCATAGTATTTTTCAGACTTAAGATAACCTGAAAGGTATATTACCCTTCTTAAAAAGTCCTTAAAAACTGTTACCTTTTTAAAATTTTGATGTCGTTTGACATTTGCAGTCAAGAAGAATGCCGACTTAACTTGTTCTTCAGGGCACACAATGTTAAACACCGTCAAACTAATTGCTGATCAAATTAATCTGCCAACAGTAATTTAAAGTCACTCAAACAATGCTCAAACCACAATCATTCTCTCTACCCTTCTCATCAATAAGGAACTCGAGCAATAATTAAAACGCTCACACTTCTAGATCCAAAAGCTAATCCACCAACTCTTAATTTAACTAATAACTTAAGAACCTAATTGACTTAGTACACGTCTGTACGAAGATTCTACGTACATTATAATTTAAGCTGTATACCTAGAAGCTAAACCTAAGACCTAACCTAAGATCTAAAACCACGGGAAACTTAGACTTTACAACAACAGAGTTATAATTTCACTAACGTCGGTTCACGCTAACCGAAGTTTAATTGTTTTATTCAAGTAAATAGAGAATATAATTGTTTCCGAGTTAAGTTTCAATATGTATCTATTTATAAATGTTTATTTGGACTGTGTATAACAAAACATGTAAGTACGATGTTTAAGGAAACAAACTCAATTTAATTTTGGTTGAAGCAGGATAATTCTAAAATAATTCCAAGGACAGTGCTATTAATGACGAACACGAAATCAAACAAAACATCTCAATAATACTTCGTATTACGTACCTGATTTCAAAATCGAGATCACTTAAAAAATATGTTTTTTTGGGGAAAATTATTCAGTGACTTCTCCGGCCTTGGGCGAGGCGAGAAGGTGTGTCAGAGTGTTGTTCCTACTCCTGCTTTTCGAGCCGGAGCCCAGGTAAGCCCGCTAAGTAGTCTGCAGCTCCGTATCGGGCATCAGCCCTACTAAGCCCTATCTGTGGTGGTCTGAAAAATGTGATAAAGAGGTAAGGGAGAGAAAAATCTTCTGAGTTCAAGGAAGAGTTTTCAAAGTGAAAGTTAGTTTAAATAAATGTAAAAGTCAGCAGGTCCTTGCAAATCTCATTATTACGTAATAAATCAAAGTAGGCAAGTGCTACAAACTTCCCCAAAATAATTATGACCCGCATACGACTCCGGCCGCGGCTATAATTAAATCAGTAACGTAAAAGCCGAAATAATGATTTATTTTTGCATACATTTGATACGGTTCGCAAACGAATTAGCCTCAATATTATTTTAAAAGCACCACGCTTACTTGCAAACAAATTAATTACATTTCTGATTCGATACCAGAGGCTATTTCTACATTGAAATGAATGTATATCTTCATTATAAACTTTCTTTGTACTTTATTCTAGGTTATGAATATTCAACTCTTAATTCAGCTCTCAAAAAGATTCTACTCTGGAAAAAAACACAAAATCTCTGCGTTTGATTCATTATTTTAAAAATTTATACGTAGAAGCGTCTGGAAAATGTTCCAGTCAATTTAAATTGCTATGAAATATTCACGAAAAGATTAAAGGATAGATTGAAGTGAGTGAAAAGTAATTTTAATTGTGAAATGTTATTTTTCTTGGAACTCAGTGAAATATATAGAAATTGTTGTATTCTTGTTTTATGTGTTCACAAAATTGTGCTGTATGAGTAACTGTTAACTATTTCGCGGGAACAATCAATAAATCAATCCCGAACAATGGAACTAGAATTTCAATTAAAAGTTGATTCATTGCGAGACTCGATCCGAACAATAGTAAAACACATTACTAGTGAACTGTAGTGTGTACCAATATAACTCTATAGCTATGTACCGGTAGTACAGTCACTAGTAAAACGATTCGTTCATGACGGAACACACCGCAATAACGGTTGAGTAGAGTTTGCGAAAATTTTAATAGGCCATTATGATTGCGACGGGGCCTGTCCATTTTAGGCAGTAAAAATATCTACGTCGTTTGTTTAATAGCTAGTTACCGCTACCTGTCCGAATAAACGATAGGCCTTTTGGGCCTACTAATGGCCTACGGACGGTAAAGTGAAGAGACATTTTAAGGACGCCATTTCAAAGATTGGTTTGAATAGTAAATTGTAGTAAATCGTGAAGTGTGATTGGGCCGGCCTCTGCCGTCACTAATTTCAGATTAATGGGTGCTAGTTATGCGAAATTAATGGTTCTTAGTAATCGAATGATCTTTGTCTTATTTCATGAATCGATTGAAAGTATCTGTACCCTTATGTAACTCTTGAAAATACCTCGTCATGAAGCTTTCCCTGCATAAAAAGCATTCAATATGTTAATTCGAGTCATGCTTTATCTATATCTCTACCAAATTTTATCGAAATCCATTCAGTATTTTCTGTGTAAAAGCGTAACAAACACATCTTCGTCTACTCATAAAACCACATTTGATAGTAATTGGTTTTAGCAATTCCAATAATTACAATATATTGTAGTAAAACAATAACTTACAATCGCAGGGATCGAGAGAGATGAAAGCCATAATAATTTAATCTGGCGGAATCAATTCGTTATCCATCCCGACTTAATCGAGTTTAATAAATCACTATTAAAACTTACCCCGAGTATTGAGTAAGACAAATGTGTGAAAATCGACAAGATTCCAATATTCGACTTGGAATATAGAACAATTACTCCTACGAAGAATTATTATTAATATTTAACAAGATTAATGAAACAAGAAATGAAATTCACAACACAAAGAAGATGAAAGATTCAATTGTGATAGATTGATAGCTTAATCTACTCTATCTATAGAATATGACCAAATAATCAACTCGACAATTACAAAATAAGACACATTTATTCTCTCTCAATGACTTTTTCTTCAAAAATCATTGCAAATGCGACTACTTATGTGATACCGAATCTCATTAAAAAGCATTAAAAAAGCTTATATCTGAATCCACTGACTTTATTAAAAGTAATCATAATTAAATTAAAAAATATATTAATATTACTTGGGCAGCCAGTTTCGTATTGTTTATTAAACTATAATTATTCTTTGTCCAAACGTCAAAGTCGTTGGTGGACTCCGTAGGCTCAGTAGACTCTTTGTATTAAAACAGTCTTTATTTTCTTACTTACACACCAAGTAACTTGGCTGACTGACAAACCATTCCATTAAATAAAAACCGTATTCATTATTTTGCCAAAAACTTATAACTTCATTTCAAAGCGTGAAACCATCAGACGCTAATACAACAAAATGTATTGATTAGGATCAAATAAAATGTACATTACAATACATTGCATACTCACGTCCTGTGATATTCTAATGAGCCGACGTACCTCGTATATTTCGCTTCGAAATAAAAATTGTCAGGCGATACAGAATTCAATAAGCATGTTCCCTCAACAAAGAAGGTCTCGCTTCCGATATTTTAAAGGATATGTTTGCGAAGACTTTTGCTCAGTGAATTTTTTATTTCTTTTAACAATAAGAAGGTAGCGTCCGGTAACAATGGCGGCCGATGTTCGATGTACGATTATGTCGTTTAAATTATGTTTCGCGTCTCTTTTTAGATGTTAGTGAAAATGGTATTTTAATTAATATTTTTGTAGTTGTACGGTTGTCATTGAATACTTTTAAGCTGTTATGGGTATGAATGTGATTGGTGCAAAATGCGTATGCATGAGTCCATTTAGTTACTGCATCGTGTCACTTTACTAGTGTATGTTAAAATTTAAGGCTTAGTAAGGTCCTTTAAAAACCTTTTCTTTATGCTCCGGTTCGAAGAGCAGAAGAATAACAGGGTGGGTTTTAGTCAGTAAAAGTCTGACGGGAGTGTCAGACTCTCGCCTCACCCAAAGCGGAAAAAGTCATTAGATGATGTAACTCCCCTCAAAAAAATCCTTTATCAACCAATACTGTCTACTTTAATATATGTCGTTGTTCTAATGTTACACGTTATTATTCCTTAAATAACAATTTTCATTACGTCTGTACTATGAGACGAAAACTTTACATCCCTCTCCGTAGCAAGAAGGCAAGAGGATGATCTGTCCTCCACAAACCGATTATGCAACAGTAGCTTAACTTGTAAGAGCGGTCGGACGCTTAGCAGAGACAACCACAATTCCTTTAACGTCATTTTAACTCCGCACCAAAGCCATACAAAGAAGTGCTGCGTACTAATAACAAGTGTCTTAAGCACCGCAATTTTACCACAGTTATTAGAATACCTATCAAAGGATAAGTATTCATAGCTTGTCAGTGTGTCCGCTACAATACCTATCCACATTTTTCTCGTTATGTTTCTTAGTCTTTTGTCGGACAAAATTATAGATTCATAAAAAGAAAACTGTGCCGACCACGAGATTTAAAATGCAACCTTGCTTGCTTGTTATCGAAGCCAAGCTACAAAATCAATAATTTGACAAGTAATAAACCAAGTTTGGTTCTGCATCAGTCAATAGTTTGACTGATAGAATATTCAATATTTTACTTTACATAGAATTTTTGTGGTGAAGTCTGATTTAATTAAGTAGTCACACATTAAAACACATAAATTCACATAAAATGTTCCTTTCACACGACACGCAATATTCTGCAGAGCTGAAATTAGTTGCTAAAGAATCACAGCGTTATAGAAATGTCCACACACGAGTACATATAGAGCTATATAACCAATGTAAACTGACCTTCGAATGTGTGGAAACATCATACAAAGCGAGACCATGATAAAATGGTTATATACAGCTCGATGTGTCACCATGTATGTACAGAATAACATGTTACTTCTCATTACTTCGGTCAAAAGAAATTGAGACGTAGAGGGCGCTTTGTGAATGTCCCGGCTTATTAAATGTGGTGGATGAATTTTGTGTTATTTCTATATTATGTTGCGTATATTAAAACAAACTCACACGTTGTAGTACGCAGTAGTTAGTATATTAAAATGTATAAGGGTTTGGTGGTACAAAATGGTTTCACATTAATATTTAGCTTTTTATAACTTAATTTCAGTGTTTATGAATAATGATATTTTCACTAGTAAATGATAAATAATAATATTACAGATATACAGATTGGTTACA
Source organism: Spodoptera frugiperda (assembly GCF_023101765.2). NCBI lineage: Eukaryota > Metazoa > Arthropoda > Insecta > Lepidoptera > Noctuidae > Spodoptera > Spodoptera frugiperda. The sequence goes on along the minus strand of NC_064223.1, from coordinate 12,853,355 downwards.
AGATATGTTATTTTACACGTCAAAAGTCTGTATACTACTGAAGGTGTTTTGCATGTGTACAATATTCTACTGACTACTTTATAAAACATAAGTCATAATCATAAGTTATAATCACAGATTTTTTAAAACAAATTTCTTCATTATATCTATGGCTATACATAACATAGTTCGCGAAAAAAGCACCTCCACTTATTTCTCCAGAAAATAAACTACCTACAATTTTAATCTACTAAGATCTTGAGAAAATCGTGATGCCTAAAATAATAAGAAAGCTTATAGAAGAAGTTTTATAAATAAAGTACTTAGGAACCACCCACGGCCGTGCCCACGCAATCGCGTAAAGTATCCTTTACGTCTATTCAAGCTGTAAATAGATATAATGACAGGTAAGTCATTGAAAATAATAATGACTATTATTAATGATTACCTAAATGGTAACGCTCACTTTTAGCCAAACGTATTACGACTAATACTTGTAGAACATAACCATAAATGTTATATTATAGCATTGACCAGACAAAACAGGTACAAATACCATGTTAAAAGCACGTGAAACATAATCTGCCCCAAAAACTTAAATACTGGATCAACGAAGTAATCAAAAAAGGAAACTAATATAGGATCAAATGCTCAAAATTAAACACAGATTGGAAATGGCGTAACTTTCAAACAATTTCCAATATAATGTCAAAGTCAAAGCATTTATTTCAATTAATTCTTCATTAGGCACTATAAAAACGTCCATATTGAATTGTCCGTTAGTGAAGTTAGGTGCTAGTACCAAAGTGTAGTATCGAATGAAGAAGAAACTCCATCGTTACTCTTTTAAACAATTATACTCAAAAGTACTGCAATCCACAATGCGAACAACGTCTTATAATTCCAATGCAGTAAGTAAACCAATAGCAGAGACGATAAAATAACAAACTGTCGGGACGTGAGCTGATGTAGTTGCAATTTAGTTGGAAAATTAGATCAGTCTGCTTGTAACAGCGGCCAGTGCTCACTCGAAACTTGCAGTTGTGCACCTAACTAAAGCAGGTTTGCCCGAGATGCTAATGTGTTTCTAATTTCTTCTGGTTACAGTTTCAATGCAGTTTTTGGAAAGTTTCGCGCTTTGAATATGAATGCTCCTCGAGTTTGCAACTCTGTGGATAAAAGCAAAAAGAATTTTATTTTATCTCTTAGTGAATTATGAGTTGGTTTATTCGCGTTTTAATTTCGTAGAAGTAAATGGAATGAAAAATAAGATCAGTTTAACAGTTGAAACCCAACATTATTCTTGTATCGAGAAAAAAGGTGCTACATTTTCAATTTTATTTTTTAAGTAAAATAATATTAAAGTTTCAAAATAATGATTCTTAAACCTTCTACGAAGACGTTCTCACTAAAACGGTCTATTACATATTTTAGTACAACTTTGGTAATGAAAAACAATTTGTATTTTGTTGCCGTAACCTCTGGCTTCCACCAAATTTTTTTTTTTTTTTTTTTTTTTTTTTTTTTTGCAGACGTCTGATTTTATTATAGCAATAATGAAATACCTATAAACAATTGCGACAAATAAATATCATTTTTGCGACATCAGTTAAAGTTAAGTGTGTCACGCGTGTTTTACGTTTCTACAAATTTTGATGTGGACGATGTACTAAATATCTTATAGTGAAGTGACAAAGTGTATTGGGTAGAATGTCCAACCCAATTTCGAGCCCGTTTGGCCGTAGCCAATTGCTACGCCGAAGTCCTCCACCGACGCCTACTGCACCTATACCCCCAAGAGATCCGGATCCACCAGTATCAGCAGAGAATGAACTACCCAGTGAAGCCATTGCTACGTCTGAGATCCAAAAATGGTTAGGATCTATAGATGGCATTCTTAACGAAGTTTGCACTATTGTAGGTGAAGGGAAAATGAACTCTGACCAGAAGCTCCGTGTGTCCACCCTTTGCCGAAAGATTTCAAGTGGGACTTCTCAAATGGCCGTTTTATATCAATCATTAAAACAGAAAACGGTAAAGGCTTACAACACCATCCAGCACCTACAGGACCAGCAATACGTTGCGGACACACTTGAGCAGTTAAAAGAAGTAGTTGCAACAAAATTAAATACGACTGAAACTACTTCGTACGCTAGCATGGTAAAGAAAGGTCCCGAAAACTTCATCCGTCCTGCAAATTTAAGCTCAGTCGCTATTTATCCCTGCGATAAGACTAAAACAAGTGATGACACCAAATCGCTTGTACAAAAAATTATCTCGCCCGAGCAACTTAAGCTGCATGTACGTGGAATGAAAAAAGTAAGAAATGGCGGTGTTGTCATTAGCACTGAAAGTAAAGGAGATATCGAAAAGCTGAAGAAATCGGAGAAGTTAGTTTCCTCAGGCCTGACGGTAGAAGAACCATCAAAAAGACGCCCGAGGGTCGCAATTATTGGTGTCCCAGTAGCACTAACGGACAAAGAGGTTTTTGACTGCATTTATGAGCAAAACCTTTCTGATAAGACACTGAACATAACTCGTGAGTCCTTCCATGAGTCCGTTAAATTGAGCCATAAATCGGGGAAAAAAGGCCTCCCTTCCTGTAACTACATCGTGGAACTTCCCGCCAGTATCAGGAAAATTATAATTAGTCAAGGCCGAATTTTTATTAACTGGACATCGTGTCCTGTAAGAGATTTCACTGTCGTGACCAGGTGCTTCAATTGCCAACAGTTTGGACACGCAGCCAAGTTTTGCCGAGAAACTAGCCCAACATGCAACCATTGTGGAGAACCTGGACACTCAGGCAAGGAATGCAACAGCAGCTCTTCCCCTACATGTGCGACGTGCAAACGCTATAAGAGGAAATGTGACCATCCTACTGGGGATGTAACCTGCCCTGCACGTAAATATGCAGAGATGAACTATATTAATTCTATTGACTATGAAGGCGTCTAAGAGCGCCACCTAATACATAGCTAGTAGGCACATAAATAGGCAGTTTACTTTATATTTATAGTTAAGTCTTAGTTTGTAACTAGTATGAGCAATCAACTAATCTGTGATCTGGATAGTTTCTCTGTGTCTGAATCTAATACTTGCGATGTTGAAGACTGCAAACATCTTCTTCCTTCGAGTAACAAAACGCTCACCCTGCTCACCCAAAATATTCGCAGCATAAACCGTAACATGCATGGCTTTGAGGTACTCTTACAAAGGCTTGACATAAGTAGTGATGTTATTGTTTTAACAGAATGTTGGTTATCCAAACAGAAACTCAACTTACCAACACTGGACGGTTATTACTCATATAAAACTGAGAGAAATATTAACCAAAACGATGGACTTGTAGTTTATATAAAAAATAATTTACAAACAACCAAGGAAGAACCGGTATCCCAGGATAGTAATTGTCTAATAATTAAAATTAACCCTGATACGGTGGTCATGGCTATTTATCGGCCCCCATCCCAAAATCTGGACAGTTTCTTAGGTTCACTAGATACTAACTTAAAATACTTATCATCTTATAAAAACATTATCCTTGTGGGTGATATGAATATAAACATTGCCTCCGGCAAAACCGATGCTCATGCTCATAGTTATCTGAATATTTGTTCATTTCATGGGCTTTTGCCAGCGCACTATCATACCACGCATCAGAGCGGCTCATGCTTAGATCATATCATTCTTAAATCAAAAAATCCATCAAAAACATTTGTTATTAATTCCTCGCTTACAGATCACCAAGCTGTTTTACTAACGTTACATATAAATTCACCTAGATTAAACTGCATGCGTAGCTACACTAAGTTCAATATGACAACACTCGAATCTGACATACGAGGCATTAATTTTGACCCAGTTTTTAATTCAACTGATGTAAATTTTTCTTTAAGTTATTTCATAATTTCGCTACAAAATGTAATTAGACAAAATACGATTACTAAGACGATGCCTAGAAAGTATAGCTGTCTTAAACCATGGGTCACGCCAGGACTAGTTCGTTGTATAAGACACAGAGATAGACTTCACCAAAAATCAAAACATGCACCTGAGAACGAAATACTTTCTATCACTTATAAAAGGTATCGAAATTTCTGTAATAATCTTTTAAAAAGAATAAAAAATCAATATGACAGAAGTGAATTACAGAAGGCTGGAAAAAGCAGTAAACTGGTGTGGAAATTTATTAAAAGAAATACACTTAGATATAAAAATCCGGAACCTCCGCTGGTTTTACTATCTACTGATGTAACGCCGTCCGAAGCAACTAATAAAGTAAACAATTTTTTTGCTAACATAGGCAAAAATCTTGCTGAAAAATCGTTGAAGTATGTTGGACATTCCACAAAAAATCTAATGTCAAAATCTACGTCGAATTCTTTTGTTTTACTAAATACCGACATCGATGAAGTAATGGGAATAATTAACGGGCTCAAGGATAATTGTGCTACTGGGTGGGATAACATTCCTAATAATATACTAAAAACATATAAATACTTTCTTGCCCCTCCGCTAACCCACATTTTTCAGATCTGTCTGTCTGAAGGAATTTTTCCTAAATTGCTCAAAAAATCAGTGGTAACACCTGTATTTAAGGCTGGAGATAAAAACTGTGTGGATAACTACAGGCCCATCTCAGTACTGTCAGGTCTCTCAAAAATTTTAGAAAAATTAATTAACAATAGGTTAATAAAATATCTGGAAGACAATAAACTTCTTTCAAATAATCAATTTGGCTTTAGACCCAAAAGATCAACTGCACAAGCAGTACACAAACTGACTAATTACATCAGTACCAATCTGGATAATGGTATGCACACAATTGGGATCTTTCTAGACCTCGCGAAAGCCTTCGACACTATTTCTAATTCTTTACTATTGCACAAGCTTGAAACAATTGGGATAAGAGGAACACAACTTCTACTATTCTCAGATTATCTTAGCAATCGACTTCAATGTGTTAAAATTGGCCAACAAACAAGTACTGAACTTGAAAATAGTGGTTTTGGCATTCCTCAAGGCAGTATTTTGGGTCCTACCTTATTCTTAATCTATATAAATGACCTCTGCAGCCAGTCAATCCATAATGGTATCATAATGTCTTATGCGGATGACACGGCAATATTGTTCTCGGCTAAATCAAAAGAAGAGGTTTATGAACATGCTCAGAAGGGCTTTAACATTGTGACTAACTGGCTCCAGAATAATCTACTAACATTAAATCCCGATAAAACAAAATACATTTTATTCTCAATGAGAAATACTGCGCTTAGCAACATAAACATTTACGCGCACAATTGTAGCACAAACGCTGATACTGCATGTTCTTGCCCCACATTAGTTCAAGCTGAACAATTGAAATACCTAGGTGTCACTATTGACTCCAATTTAAATTTCCGTAAACATATCGAATCACTCTGTACTAGAATGCGCAAATTAATTTATATTTTTAAAAGTTTACGTAACATAGCTGACTATAAACTAATTAGACAGGTTTATTTAGCATTGTGTCAATCTGTTATTACATATTGCATAACCTCCTGGGGTGGAGCTGCAAAATCAACTCTACTACCTCTCGAGCGTGCTCAAAGAGCAATTTTAAAGGTTGCCACATTTCGCCCCTTTAGATTTCCTACACATGAGCTTTATAAGGTATGTAACGTGCTAACAGTTCGGCAATTATTTATTCTTAATATAATTCTCCACCAACACACTGCACTTCCTTTTGTTCCAGTACCCTCTGACAAGAGAAGGAAGGACTTAGTTTGCACAAAGCCTCAAACTAAACATGCGTTTGCTAGGCGCTTTTATGTTTTTTTAGGTCCTTTCCTATATAATAAACTTAACAAATTGTTAGACTTCTATAGTGTTAGTTGCAAAAAATGTAGTTATTTAATATCAGAATATTTAGCAACACTCAATTACACAGACACAGAGAAACTTCTAGAAATTTTGGATTGATTGCATTATTTAGGTAGTGCAAGTACTTGTAGTATTAACATAGGCTCCTCTTACGTATAATTATGCTTATTCTCGTAGTTATTAATATATTACTTTTATATCCGGTTAACATAAACAAATATTGTCCTAGTTAAAAAGCGTCGTAAAGTGATGGTCTGAAACACAGGTTAATATAAACCTAGTTCGGGCAGGTCGCTACTTTACATTCTTATTCCAAATTACCACCATTTGTATTTGTAATTTAATATAAGTGTAGTAATAGATTATCTTAAGGCTATGATTATACTATTATAAGGTAAATGTTACTTGAACGTGAAATGTATGTAACTCTTTTTGTGTACAAATTTTTCGAATAAATTTCAATTTCAATTTCAATTTCAATTTCAATTTCAATTTCAATTTCAATTTCAATTTCAAAAATCCCTATGCCATCAAGACGACAGTGTTAAGTGGTGAAGTTGGCACAACTGGACGTAACTCGACACAACTCGACACAACCGGCCAACCGCTCACTTCGTTTATTAGTTTCGCTGGCCGACAGCGGACTGACAATATGTTGTGGTGGACTGCCAACCTCACTTTACCTAGCTATTGTTTTATGATTTTGACTTTAGTTCAATAGATAGAATGTTATTTAGAGAACCTTTAAATGTAAGGCCATGGCAACATGGCCTTGTCAATGCTTATTTTAATTAACGAGTTACGTTAAGATTCTCATTTATGTTATGGTGGGGTTTATAAACATAGTTCTGTGTTCACATCACTTTGAGGCCACCCGTTTTTGAGGGAGGAAAATCATCCAATGACTTCTCCCACTTTGGGTGAAACAAGAGGGAGTGTCAGACTCTTAGTGACTAAAAACCACCCCGTACCTACTCCTACTTTTCGAACCGGAGCTCCGGTAACCCGCTAGGTAGTCCGCAGCTCTGGATCATCCGGAGGCTTAGAACAACAATTTATAGATCATACAAGGAATTCGGCATTTTTTTTCAGAATAGTCCGATAGGAAATGCCGGCCTCATCTAGTTATTTAAGAGATTGATGTGTAAAAAAAGTTACATAATAACCTATTTGCAAAAATAAATATCAATTATCATTTATTTAATACTTCAGTAATGAGCTACAATAGAATATTATAAAGGAGAAGGGGACTTTTGGGCCCAGCAGTTAACTAGTTGAAATGTATATTAAAAAAACCGTAATTTTTTTCTAAGGGAAATCACAAAATATGGTACCTTGTTTCTATCTGGGAAGCGAGAAAACTTAAATTAAGTTATCAAACATTTATGATTATTTAATCATTTATGTATAACGTACTCTGTGATTTAAACTTCTTACAACACTCATGTCTGATATCAGTCATATACCGATTGACAGATGACACTCGTTCATTGTGTTTCGTTCTGAGTGCGCACGTATTTTCCATGTTTTATTGTTTAACCCCACGACCTCGGCTTTATAAAGGACTTTTGACGGATCTTGCATTTCTAAATTACCTGACTCTCTATTTTGGACAACTGTTTAAGCCTATCAATTGGATATTGACGACATGGATCGCTGTGTAAATTGTACAATTGCGACTGGTCGCAGTAACTCTATTGGCAGAAGAGTCTTGGAATTATTAGTTATTTGTCAGTGGCGTGCATCTCATCTGTATAATATGGTATCTCAGTTGGGAAAGATACCAAGAAAATATACCCCGACCCCCTACCCAATTCTTAGATGACATTCTCCTATTATTATTGAAGATGAATAATACATATTTTATACTAATATTGGTGTTTTATTTATATATCCTCCTATCCCTTTTTTAGTTTTTAAAAGGTTAGTACTGCTTATAAGTGCAGAATATTGAATTTTTTTTTCTTTTTTAAAAAAACGTTGCCCCACACTAGGATTTTCTCCTGTGTCGTGGGTGCGTTTACAAACATACAAGTTCACATACACATGACACCCAGACCCGAAACAACAATTTGTGGATCACACAAAGAGTTGCTCCGTGCGGGAATCGAACCCGCTACCCGTTGCGCGGCAGCCAGTTGCCCAGCCACCGCACCAACCGTGCAGTCAATGTAAAAACTTATCTTTGACTGTAGCGACTGTTTAGGGTCCGGGAGAGCCAAACGTGTCAGATCTTCGACACGTCACACCAATGAGGTTTTACTAATAGAGACGTCATACTTATTGTAAAGAAATAATATTCAGATTCAGATAATATATAATATGTATATATATATATCCTCAGATTATATATAATATCATTGCGTCACACACGCTCCTTGCTTAAAACTATAACACAACCAAAACTATTCAAAAGTATTTCGTAAAAAACAGAAATACTGCAATGTTATAATATAACCTCACTTTTACTACATTAGATACATATAACTTGATTCCTGGATAGCCAAATTTCACCAAATTTTCAGTGAGGCCTTGTTATTATATACTCTTACAAACAAGGCTAGTTTGATTCAGTTAACACCTGGGCCCAGGAATGTATGGAGAAGTTCCCTTCTCCTTTGATATTTGTCAAATCACAACAGAAAACCAAATGCTTTTGCTAATGTAGGTACAAAAAAGCAAAATTATTTCAATTTCAATTCCAATTCAGCAATCAAGTTCCACGAGCCCCGAGCCCCGAGCACCTCTCCATGAATGTATGGTTTCAGACGCACGCCACGCCACGGCCGCATAACTTACAAGTTATGGGACGTCTGTGACAAGTGTCACGTGATTTATACCGACCGCCGCCGCTGACTATACTTAATTAGTGACCACACTATACCGCGCTGTTTTAACTTTAACATTTTCATTTTAAATTTTTCGTAGTGTAGCTTTAAATTGGTTCATTTGGTACTGTTTTTTGGGCTGCATGGGTTTTACTTCTTTTTGGTTTAAGTAGTTGAGAAAATAATTATACCTATTGACGTGGCCCCGTTACACAACTGATTGAAGAAAGTTTCGAATAATGGTAGTCTAATTATTACAGGTTTTCCGGAATACGAGTCTATTCCGGAAACTTTCACTATTCACTAATTATCTGAATATTTGCCTTTATATCCTGTACTCTAAATAGTATTTTGACAGCTACGACTGGATTTTATAGTTTTGAAAATTATTATTACAAACATTGACATTTTATTGGAGTAAGCGCCCACGACATTGTCAGAGTGGCGAGGAGCCAGTGGATGCAGGTGGCAGCTTGTCGTTCTACGTGGAGGATTAAAGGGGAGGCCTTTGTTCAGCAGTGGACGTCTCTCAGCTGATGATGATGAAGCCCCCAGATGTGTATTCCTGAATGTGGTATATACAGCTCTAGCTAAATCTATGACTAATTGTATAAGCTTACCTACAGTGTAGTACAAAAGTCACAATTTGAAACGACAAATTGTATTACAGCTATTAACAAAATGCCTCGTCATTAGCATAATTAAGCCATTACGTCTAGAATGCTCAGTTGAATTTCTTTCTTCAACTAATTAGACCTGAGCCAACAATGAACTTTACTTTAAACTCTTCTACATACCTAAGTCTAAGTATTCACAAATAATAATCTATGATCCCGCTTTAGGAATGTGATGTCGAGAAACTTTTTCTATAGATACGTCGTAAAATGGATTTCTTATATTATTATGGACTGACATTAATCTACAACTTTAAGTGTGGGAGAGTCATGCTTCGGCACGAATGGGCCGGAGTGATACCACGGTCTCTCAAAAAATCGACGTAAAACAACGCTTGCGTTGTGTTTCCTTGTTTGAGTGAGGTTACCGGGGGCCCAATTACCCCCTTCCCAATTTTTCTAATCCTTGATTCGCCAACAAACCTTAAATTTTTAACCCCCAAAAGGCCGGCAACGCAATTATAACGCTTCTGGTGTTTCGGGTGTCGATAGGCGGCGGTCACGGTCACCATTACCGACTTATACCATAAAAAAAACCTTATAAATAGTCTCTTATCTAACGTACTCGTATATTTTGTTCAATAAACCTCAATGTAATATACTTGAACATAATGCCATACTTTCCCCGTAGAGGTACCCTTCCCTAAGAGTGTATAATTCTCCCATATAACAGCAATTATGTTATTAGTCCCGTGTTATAGGGGGCGAGTTGTTTACTTCATATTGCTAAACTAATGAATTTCTCCAATAAAACCTTATTTCCTCCTAAGTTAACTAAGATACTTCACAATTAGCATTTCAATTTGGGTCTTATTGCTTGTAATTAGGCCTGTTTTTTGCTGCTAACCTGATACCACGGCCTCAAAGAAAACTGACGTGAAACAACGCTTGCGTTGTGTTTCGTTGCGTAAGTGGGGTTACCAGAGGCCCATTTACTTCCCCTTCCTAATAATCCAATTCCCCAACAACCCTTAAAATCTTAACCCCCAAAAGGCCGGCAACGCACTTGTAACGCTTCTATAGTTTCGGGTGTCCGTGGGCAGCGGCGATTGCTTACCATCAGGTGATCCGTTTGCTCGTTTACCGGCTTATAACATGAAAAAATATACGGAATACTGCAACACGTTGATGTGTGGTCGTAGTTTTAGGACACACAATATTCTAAAGCAAAGAAAAGTACACAACATGGTAATATAATATAATGTATGACCTTCATACATTTAAATCGAACAAAACACAATGCTCTGGCCAAACACATTCACGGCGTCCGGCCAATGAACGCAGCCCTTTTCATATGTAACGCAAAGAGCGAAGACGTTGTATTGAGAACGAGCCTGGCCCGGGAGATAGTTGGAATATATTTAAATAAGCGAGAACAGCTTGACTATTGAAGGTGAGGGCTGGTAAAATCGCGCTTTCTACTACAGAAATTGTATTAAACATTTTCTAGATTTTTTGCTGTTTCAAAAAATGTAGGCATCGCCGAATTTCGACGTTAAATGGGAAATCTAACTAGAATTAGGAATGGCAAAGATTTCATACGAAGACCTAGGTATGTTTTCAAACAATCAAGAAAGGCTAGTTAAAATTTGAAAAGCCTACCAAAATCGCGCTTCAGCTGATACAGGATTCCATGTTTTGTGTGTTTCTGTGGCTTCTGATAGCTGAATATTAAGCAGGTATTCCTCATTTAATCACGAATTCACACAACAAACATTCTGTTCCAGGAAAGGTATTATAGAGGTACAGAGATATTGGGATTGTTTACGTAGGTACTGTACAGTCATTTTCGTCAGTCATGTTTTTAATCCCATTGCATCGTAATGGAGGGCGAGCGTTACTCGACACGGAGCATAATTTCAACGCCAATGCTATTACGTACTCAGAATTTGGAGTTCCAAATTCTCAATAATCCTACTATCTCGGCATAGGGACTCCATAGTTATACTTACAGCTTAGACCATTATCATCATCAACAGTTCATCTAATACAGAGATATTTTTCTGATTCTACAAAAAGATGGTTTGCAGTAATATCCACACTTCGCAAACGGACTGGAGATCGCAATTTAAAAAGTTCTAGAGAGAACTGCTGCCCAGTGCATAGTCACTGTCAAATGTGTAGTTCCTCAGTTCCTTAGTGACTCCTGAAGTTCCTTAGTAAGCTCTGACACCCTCTGGAAGAGTAGAGGTGTGGTTAATGAGTTCTACTCCATCTTCTTTGCACGGCACTAGAGTCTAGACCATCCGACCCGGAGCTGCGGATTACTTACCTAGCAGATTTCCGGGGCTCCGGATCGAAAAGCAGTCGTAGAAACGGGATGGCTTTTAGTCAGTAAGAGTCTGACACTCCCTCTTGCCTCGCCTTAGACGGGAGAAGACGTTGAATGACTATCATCCTTAAAAAAAAAACTCTAGATCATGGAGACTTAAAAATAGATTGAATAATGCTACTAGAGCATTATTTTTAGCCACTGTCTTGTATTGTGGGGCTGTCAATATTAACTTTGCCTACAATATGGTAGAAACCAATAAACAATTTATTACAATTAAAATTACCAGTACTTGCTCAGTGGTTGAACAATTGACTGTCGCGGTAAATTCTGCGGTTTCGATTTCCACATGAAATACAATTTGTATATTTTGCTGATAGCGAGTCTGATTGCGTTTCATGTGGTGTTATTGTTTGTAAGTTATTGTTGTGATATGTTCAGCAGAATTTATTTAATGAAATTCAATCTTTTCTTTGAAATTAATAAATGTTTAATTAATGTAAAGTAATGTAACACTACCTGCTATCAACTGTCGTTTTGTTTGCGTGTGAAATATTTTGATAATGGCTGTCAAAAAAGGCAGAATCGATTCCTGTAATCCTAATATAATTTCATTTGGCGTAAACGACCAGACGAATCATGACAAAAATGATGGTAAGAACGAGCTGACTGATCACTTGATGGTTAGCAATCGCCGCCGCCTAGGGACACCCGAAACACCAGAGGCATTACAAGTGCATTGCCGGCCTTTTGGGGGTTAGGAATTTAAGGTTTTTGGGAAAACAGAGATTAGGAAGGGGATAATTGGGCCTCCGGTAACCTCACTCACACAACGAAACATAACGCATTCTACGACAGGTAACCAGTATTTTTTTCCTCCTATTTATTGGTCAAGCGTCATCTTAACGCCCACAGTTTGCATATTTATAGGCATCGGAATAGCGATGAGACGACCTCGAAGAGATTGCAGCTCATTCACTCAGTGGCTCGCTGCCGATGCGCCTCATTGCATTCGCTAGAACTGTGTATAAGTTACGGCTAGCTTGCTAACAATAGCAGAGACCTAACAAATTGTTAGGGATACCTAAGCAAGCTTACCTAAAAGATCATATCAAGTTAAATATGTATTTTTCAATAATACTATTTATTTCAAGCGTCATCTTAACACCCACAGTTTGCATTTTATAGGCACATCGGAATAGCGATGAGATCATATTCCTCGAAGAGATTGCAGCTCATTCACATTGGTTAGTGGCTCGCTGCCGATGCGCCTCATTGCATTCGCTAGAACTGTGTATAAGTTACGGCTAGCTTGCTAACAATAGCAGAGACCTAGCAAATTGTTAGGGATACCTTAGCAAACATACTTAAAAGATCCATAAGTTAAATATGCCGATTGCTCAATAATTAAGAAATTATAGTGACCGTGGACCTTTACATCAAGGATTAAGTTTTCGTGAGTTTATTAAGACATGTTCAAATTAAATCTAAAGTTTTTACGACATTCCACACTTCACATATCTTCCATTGGACACCACACCAGAATGAGATATCATATTCCCAAAGTAATTGCTTAAATAAAACTAAACAAAATAACCGTCAAACATTGGTTACAAATGGCAACCAAAAACCGAAGCACTTCAACTGCATTACGACATTCGTGACGCCTCAAAAACGAAGAAGAATCGAGTGTCCCAATGTACAGTTAACGTGCTATGATTTATAAAGCCGCAAGGAACCACCACTGGCCCACAGCCAACTTGCTAACTGCCACCAAACACGAGATTTAGCAATTTCAGAACGCCAACACATTAACGCTAAGTTTGGCGGTTGGAGAAAGTATCGCGTATAGATTTTATTGGGTTACACTATGATTGCACGCCTCGCAGCCCAAGCCGAGCCTTCCCTATGATTGCACGCCCATAGCCGAAGTGAGGGTTTCCGAAGAAACATAATGCAACGCTAATGGAAAACTTTTGCAATTTCATTATAGTTGATTAATGTTTATTATGCTTTAATGTCTTTGTATTAAGGTTCATGTTCATTGTGCACATTATGAGTAGTCTTACCTAGAACTAAGTAAAGCAGATTAAGATTAGATTTCCATTGGATTTTGAGTTATAGGTGGGTCGAACTTGGCCCGAAATGGTTCGTGTAATATAACCCACGGCCGGTGTGTCGGTTTTTTGCTCGAACTTGGCGGACACACTGCCGTGTGTCTAGATAAATAATGGAATAAAGTCTACAAATAATAGTAGAACACTAGTGCCTTATTACCTCATACCACCTAGGTAATAACCCTCGACACAGATCTACATAATATTCATAATACGGCGAGAAACATTAAAGATATATATTCCAGGAAGCTAATAGTTCCTCGGAACTATTTTATTGTTTTCCCCTGCCTAATGACGCTAATGCGATATTCAACGAACATTAACAGTTAGACTACACTCGAGATCCCAGTGACTTGCAATTTTCCTACAATTAGAGTCGAAACGAGCAATGGAATGACTCCCTATGAGTACCGTCGAGTTTATAAAGGATGTTTTTTCAAGTTTCCGCTTTATTACCCAAGTTCTTAATGGCACTTTTATCCTTAGTAATACGCTATTAATGTAATATTATCTCTTAGACTACAAGTTGCAATCTTTTGATAAAATGTTAAGACTTACCTAAAAAATGTTGGAGATAAAAGTTGTTTGTTGAGGCTTTACGAAGATTTTATAAGCAATGGATTGATAAACTTTGACGAAGTAAGGGGGATTTAAAATATGAATACTTCAAGAGTTTTGTAGCTACATGTTTCAATATTTGATGTAAAGTGGAAGTAATAGGGTGAGCCTATTACCATATACCGGGCATATTTCCACACTCTGTGCTAGTACTGAGAAGTTTTCGAAAAACCTAATAGCTCAGCAATACTTGGCTCGATCCGGAAATCGAACCTGAGACCCATTGTCCGGCGAAGCAGTCAGAAAAAGAAAATTCTTAGCACCAAAATTATAAACTCAACAAAAAGACACACCCAAACAACACAAACAAAAATGGCGTCGCAATCATTATCCGAAGAGAAAATCTGTACCAATAAAAGCGAACTTTATAATCCGTATTAAAAGCGTATTCCCCGATAACAGACGTCATTTGGCCATAGTTATGCAAGTCCTCGTTAAAACCTGCAAGAATTCTCGCGTCATTTGCTGCTCACCGCCGCGACGCTGAGACTTCGGCCAAATGTATGGAGAAAATATAACGCGATCTATTTTAAAATGGTCGCCGTTCAAACGTGACTTGGGACTTATCAGACGGACTGCAAATAGTGGCTCATATTCTACGCTAATATCCCTATTAAATGGAATATTTTTCTGGGATATTTTAGTATTAAAGTCACGAAAGGTCTGTGTAAAGTCTGATATTTAGTTTGGATGGAATTCGCTGTATCGTCACGCCTTTTAGCCCCGAAGGGGAAGGCAGAGGAGCTACGACACGTAATGCCACATGTCACTAATATCTACAATGCACCCCCTTTCATCATTTGTTATGAGTCCTATGCCATATACTGGGCTTAAATCCAGACTCCATGGTACTAGTAAAAAAAAATCGGAAAACAGAAAAAGACCCAGTTAAGTAATCTTTGCCCGGCCCAAAATTCGAACCCCTGACCAAGTCGCACTTGCAACCTCCAGGCCAACGAGTCAGTTGACTGCATTTAATTTAAATTGTGGAAAAGAGCAATTTCCTTTAAAACCATAGCATAAGTAGTATAATAATGACTGTGTTTATTTCAAAGTCCAAAGATTTTCCACATTTTATTAAAACCATGATTATTTTCTTCAAAGACATGCCACAGTTTGTTCATAGCACAAGCAACTTTTTCGATTCTACTACAAGTCAAACAGTATAACTACACGCGATCAATTACTAACTACCAGACAACATTTAAGTCGCTCACAAGTTGCCCGTGTACACAAACCCGAAGGAAGGCATATCTCAAGCATGGTCGGGCGAGACGTCATATTCCGCGCTGTTTTGATTTTAGTAAACGTTCCATGCATATGAATGAAGGTGTGTATGTATGTATGTTAGCAAGGAATGTAATGGGAGGTGAGAGATCTTAAATGTGTGTATTGCTCTCTCTTAGCTTTTTTGTGGGGTTTTCAATGGGGATTTTTGAGAACTACGGGTACTAAGTGGAATAATCAAATGCAATATTGGGCAACTATAGTACTTTAAGACAAATAACATACCTAATAATTCTTAGAACCTTTTCATATCATAACGTCATGCCTTTAATTTCCAGTAGGTCAGGTTCCAGAGAACTTATATTAGATATTAATTACCAGCTATAAATCCTATAAAACAGGGGTGAGTTTATCACCTTACTCCAGACACAACGGCAGATTGAAAGATTTTATAAATTAAACACCCAGAACCGGAAAACAAACCCGAAACCTGTAGCAAACATTCCACGAAGGCAAACTGCAATTCTAATAAATATTCCCGAGCACACATTCGGAGCAGAGAATAGGACAACAATGGTTGGTTTTAATAAAGAATCATGCATAAAAATATATGGAGTTATAAATTCAAGGGACCCTCTCTGCAGTAGTAATTGTTTTAACGGAATAATACATTACATCCGTTACCTATGAGCATCCGCCGGGATCCCTGACACGCTCTATTGAATTAAATGGAACATTTAATTAATTAATTTGATGGCATGTTAGGTTGCTGCGTTTGAATCCATTTGTGCGAACCCCGGATATGTGTTTGCGCGAAAATATTATAGCTTAGTGGTATTTCGGTTTTGTGTTGCTAAATGTTTGGAATCGTGTGTAATAAGTAGAAAAGTAGATACATACTCGCACACAGATATACAAACGTCACATACTCGCAGTCACACACATTGACACACGAACTAGGCATTCCGTTGATAGGTATTTATTGAAAAATGTATACTCAAAACCTAATGGTCGTAGTGGTCCGGATAATAAAACGCCCGCTTTTCGTACGGGTGCGAGTTTGAAACCTACCAATGGCAAGTACCAATGTGACTTACCGTCAATTGTTTACAAAATCGTACGATACACACTGTTGAAGACAGTTATATCGCATCTATGCACTCGCTGGACTCCTGGGCTGCAGACAACGTGACAGGTTACTGGAGCTTCAGCTCAAAGCTGAAGAAGGCGCCTCACCTAAGACGGGAAAATTCATTGGATGATTTTCCGCCCTCAAAAAAAGACCCTTGCTGGACATTCGTATTTAAGACCAGTTGACCTGTGACAAAATTTCATTCGACTCTAATAATACCTAACCTGTAGCCTGAAATCAACCAGCAATTCAGATTAAAACCATTTAACCGCAAAAAGGCAATCGTTATCGATTACCCCGGGGTAAGGGTAACCCTATAACATTAGGTAACATTTACAAACATGTTTTTAATTTACCCTCGTAACGTTTACGAAGTTTTAATCGTACATAAGACAATTACTTAGGAAGAGTAATGATCGCGGCGCTGTAAGCTAGCTAAGATTAATTGTGAGAGAACACAATAAAAAGCCTCTGAGATCCTAATTTGTTGGTACAGGTGCGACTAATATGATTATGTTTGTAGCCCCACATTCCCTCGTCAGAACCCCGTGTTTATATTATGTGTAAGTCATTAATGTGATGCTCAAATACCCATATTTGTCATGTACCGTACACTTACTATAATAATATAGAGGTGGGTGTACATGACATGTTCTCCCTTTAATGTTGTCTTGAGTAACGAGATCATTTCGGTTGTAATAGATGTAATTAAGTTTTAAGTGATTTTTCTTCTTTATCGTCTATTGTTATCTTGGTTAAAGTAAAAAAAAAAAAAATTATAATTACGTGCTGACGCGGCTCACGATGAAGAGTCTCTCTGTGACTTGAAACTAGTTACTAGTACTAGAGTAAACCTTGAGTTTTAGTTAATTAAGTAAAAAAATATTCTGTAAGAGATTCCGCTAAACCTTAATAACAACTGAATATGTATTTTTTTAAGTGGTATTATAACTTCATGTTATTACATGTTCCACATTTTAGTTTTCATAACACTTTTATTTTATACTAAAAGTAGGCACTTAAACAGTCATGTCTCAAGCATCTACTAGACAGACACAAAACAAGAATTTCATCTCTCTTATAACCTACATAAAAAATGAAATATAAACACACAAACCAAAAAATTAGCACAACAATAACAATTTAATTGTACATAGATAAGACATGTTTGCTCGTGTCGCCAACTGTTTGGCGGGACATGCCAAATGCCAAGAGTTAGGGAAAAAATAACACGGCCCATTAAACACGACGAAATATTACCGACCGACAAGGAACTAGTGACAACATACATACATACATACATAGAGAGAGATCGTCTTCTTAGTGGAGTTTCTAAGAAAATTGCTTTTTAGGTTTATAGGTAGAAGTACATTATTTTGTATGACACTTTTTTTTAAAGTTACTATGCCTACATTATATGAGTGCTTACAAGTCTTCGGTATTTTATGTAGGTTAGGCATTTGTCTGTAAAAATTAAACTTGTCTAGTATTATTAAAGCTGTTTACGTTTCTTGTTTGGTCACTTTTCAATCACTTTAGCGTAAAAACTTGTTAGATTTTACGCTATAGTGATTGAAAAACTTGTTAGATCATAAAACAAGAACTTCTTGGTTAACACCTAGATAGAAACATAGAACATTAAATAACAAATTAAAACTTTATAAATACGCTTAACCCATATTACCGAACGCAGATTCACGCGAGACACAATGTGTTTTCTATTGTGTATTAAGTACCGGCAGACGAGAGGTTAATGACCAACTTTAAAAAGAATCCAATATATGTATAAAATCTGTTCGCATTTTCTTTGATCAAATCAACAAGAAGCAACCTTTATCTCATGTTCAATATTGGAGCACATCCAAATGGCGAAAACATTGTCTTACCATCGGAACGACCTCACCTAAGTATAATATGCTCCCATAACCATCGTCACGGTTGTTATCACAAACGGGGTAAACAGAAGTATGTATATTTGTGTGAAGAAACTATTGGAAAGAATTACGTAATGTTTGGTTTCTTTTTGTTATGTTGCATTGTGTCATTGACCTTTAGTTTGTGCAGACAAATTACTGCATTATATTTGCTGTTGTAATTGTATTCTAGACATCTACCTATAGAATAATATCAACTTCCCTAAAACTCAAGTACATATTGCATATATGGGGCCCAGTAGGGCTGATGCCCGATCCAGAATTGCGGACAACGTAAAAGGTTACCGCCCCGGTAACCTTTTATGTTGTCCGGCTCAAAGTAGGAGAAGGAACAGGGTGGTTTTAGTCAGTAAGAGTGTGACACTCTTGCCTCACCCAAGATGGGTGACGTCATTGGAAGAGTCCCCCCCCCCCCCAATGTACATATCGCATCAACATCAAATGAGTTAAAAATAATGTCTTATATTGAATCTCTATATTAAGAGTCCACACCAGACTGACCCAGTGAGCCACTGTCACTAAACAAACTTATTTATAACTTAGAGAACTGCAGACCGGTCGCTTCCACGTTTAACAATCGTCAACTTCAGAATAGAAATTCACTAAAATATTCGAATTTAAATTCTTCGCTGACTTTTGTCGACTAAGTCAGCGTTCGTCGCTTACCGGCTCATCCAATTTGGTTAATATTAGCCCTAAAATGTTATAGCTCATGGGGTTATATTGTTAAACGGCTATAAGAACGGGCGATGCATAGAAACGTGCATTAAAGGGTTCCAAACTGGTAATTCTGGTTGAATGTCATGTAATCTGATGAAATTGTTGATTCGCTTATTTGTTGAACGTTTACTGAATTCTGATTGGGCTGTTTTTAATGATGAGCTTCTTAATTGACTATGATGTTATGAAAGCTGTTCATTTTTCATTGTGTTGTAAACAGATGAACACGAGTTACCTTTAGTACGAATTGCAAACAACTAAAGCAAGCATTCCATTCGATATCTTATTCAAACCACACCGTAAGCAGTTACTGGTTGTATCAAGTTCACTAATCTTTCGTTGCTAAGCATTGGCTGTATCAAGTAATCTGCTGGATAAAGTCAAAATCTCTGAGACAATTTCCCGAGAACTATTTTCAATATCTGTCCTAATTATCACAAGACTTGCGTAATCCGGCGAAAAGGAAGTCGATCCAAACAATCCCTTAGGCCTTTAAGCAGGCCATAGAACCACAAGCTTACTGTCACTTACCCGTCCATTGTGGGTAAGTCTCTCCATACAGACGCAAACTACCCGAAAATCTTCTAAATGCCCATCATATCGCAACCCTGACGACACCATAAAAGTAAATTACGTGACATACTCATCCCGAAGCTGGTCTTTTGTCGTTTCAGATTTATCTCCGACATTAGCCGAAGACACACGAAGATAAAACTTAGTTTACGACCATTCGCTACTATATTTGGACGATATTCCTTTTGATACGCGTTGTTATTTGTCGTGGCATTCAAGGAAACCAGTTTATTGGGAGACTGGATAATAAGGTGAGAGGTATATGAGCCAAGCGTTTATCTTACAGAGAGATGGCGCATGGAACAATGAACTGTTTCGTTGGCTTCTTATATCACATGCTTTCGTACTTTCTTCTTGAGATTGCCATTGTACATCCTTGTTGCTATGACAATAGCTAATTTCATTAGAATCACAAATACATGCATACATAATCCCTGGAATCACAGATACTACATAACTATAAGCATGAATTGGCGATATATTAAAGAAGTGCCAAATTAAAAGTTAAAACCGACGGACATGCATGAAACTGACGACTGTTGATGAAGCGAAAGAGGTATGTAAGGATCGCAGCAATTGGTGTTCTATTGTCTCCGCCTACCCCTATGGGAGACAGGCGTTATGATGTACAGAAGTTATTTATGTATTGATAGTAAAAACCAAAAGCATCAATATAATAATCAATAATCAATACAATAGCATCAATATAATAAAGTTTAATTACGTTTCGGGGGCATTAATCCAGTGAAAAACTGCACCCCAAGATATTTCTGTAGGAGTGAAAAACCTTGTAAACTGTCAAGTCAAGAGGAACAGACAATAATCACCGTTGACTATTCAAATAAAACAAACACAAAAATACTTTTGATGCTCAAATAGTTGATCCCATTTTAGCATACCCGTCAATCGTATGTTAAGAGATGTAAAATTGTGTTCTATTTCTTGTAGAAAGGGTTCATAAATCAATGTCCATCAATCTATCAGCTGACGGGGACAGGTGTTGTCTCCAAATCCTGGTATGTCGCACCCTTTTTCTTATTCACTATAATGTTAGTTTCACTGGGTTATTGAACTCTCTAACTTTAAAGATCACCTTTGTCTAGGTTTTTCCGTGAAGTGGTAAATAATTGATTGCCCACGGACTATTTTTTTGAGGGGCTAAAATCTTTCAATCTGTCATCTTCCGCCTTAGTTGAGGCAAAGCCAGTGGCAGACTCTTACTGACTAAAAAAATGGGCACCGCGTTCCTTCTCCTGCTTTGAACCGGAGCCTCGGTAACCTATTACGTTGTCCGAATACAATACCTATGTCAATACCTATTGATCAAATTCAATTTACAAGTAGGTAAAGATAAATTTATCTAGTCATGCGTTGGGTCCAATTTAGGTACCATCGCTATTAGCCAGAATATATTCAATGCTAGGTAGTTGACTCATGATACAGAAAAATCCGAATTACTCCAATACTTATCTACCTAATACTAGATCTCGTCCCGACCCTAGTTAAAAAGACTTATTCTTGGCATTTATGTTTAGCATCAACGAATCAAAAGAACCAAAAGCATATCAAAACTGAATACCTACTCCGTATGATCAATTCCAAATACGTATAATGGCTCATCCAACTGACTGAACAAAAGTAATAAGGCACTACTTCAATGTAAATCGAATCAGTTTTAAATTGCCGTTCCCTCGGCTCCATATTCATCAAGTGGGGAACTAAGAACAGATGTTTTCGAACAATCTCCGAACTTGTCCGCATAAGTCGATGAGTGTTGGAGCGAAAGACCAATTAGCTGCGGCCCACGCCCACGCCCACAAGTGGTGCATTCTGTAAAAGTTCACTAAAAGGCTGATTAACTAAATTATCTACCGGTGAAGTCAATTACGGAGTTCGCTGAGAGAATTAGTGTTCGCAGGCAGTGTGTAAGTACCTTTTAGTGTGGGAGTAAGAACTGCATAAAATATCAGTTTTAAAAGTTTTCTACAATATGTGCAGTGTATGAGAAAGATGGGAGACTGGTAATGTTTTTATAAATACTTTAAGTAATAATGTGTGAGTGCTTAAATCTTACTAGATATTATATTAAATATCTGTAACAAATAGGTATGGTTCACAAACACGGGATTGGCTAAAAGTAAAGCTTAACTGTTAATCTAATTGTGTTAGAATAACAGTTAAGCTCTACAGCTTAACTGTTATTATACAAGATAAAATGCTTAAATGTAATATTACTACAAATATTACATTTAAGCATTTTATCTTGACCTAAAATGTCAACCAAAAAGAGGCCAAATATTATTTGCTTCATGTAAATCTTAATTCTCACTTTAACACTAAACTAAGTTAGCAAATTGCCAGAACAGAGGTTCAGTAATAGTACTTAATAGTTGCTTAATACAAAAATAATTACTCTCTAAGTAATAACGTTTTCGTGGAAAACTAGGTACAGTCAAAGTCAAATAATATCTTTATATACAAAGTTGTTCGTGGAAAAATTACCAATTTACTTTTTAATCTCAAGTGAGTATCTTTTATGCAACACAGTATCAGAATATCAGACAGCACACACTCCTACAACGAGCTCAGCAACATTTTGCATGAAATTACATCGCCAATTAAACTGGTATGATTCCACTGCACTTGTGTGTACTTCGAGAACATTTTTACAGAGCGTGCCACAAAAATGTATGAAGCTGTCCGATGCAAATTTAATGGACTATCAACTTTATAGTCACGCACGTAAAGCACCAACTTTATTGTGGCTTTTACAACGCTTTTTGGTGATTTCATCTGCACTCCAGTGTACGTGGTTTGGTCGTTTTTATATGTCCAGTTAATGTGAACTAATGTGTACGATTATGTTGACGTTTTCGTGGAGTGAGCTTATATTTCGTGTTTCAAGGCTTATCCCTCACTCGTGTTGGTTTGTGTCAGCTGTACTTAATGTTCCCGGAAAATAAAAGTGTGTAAATAAATTGAGACGCCGTAAGTATCTATCTAAAGTTAAAGTAATGAGGTTGCTGACCGGTTCATTCAATTCCCAGTATAAGTTCGATGACCTACTTTGTACAAGTTACGCTTGATTGCTTATAGCAGAGATCGAGCGATAATTAACAGAGAGTCCTTTTTACTTTTCTTCTCCATTTGTGGCTCTAACAAATAACTTGGTATAATGTTGTACTTAATAATTTTCTCGACTACAAAGGAACAAAACATAAATAGTATTATAAAAAAATAAGAAGTTTTCCAAGAAACACGTTCTCAATCAAGAAATAAACGTTATTACAGCACAAAATTAAACTTCAATTTGAACGGAAAGATAATTTCCTTTAACAAAAATGTCGTAACAAAAGGAATACGTAATTGGTTCAACGGAGAACGGTCATCAGGCCGTAATAAATTCGGCATTATGAAATAAAATTTCATAATAAATTTTATTAGTTGATGACGCGACGAGAGCGATGATGCCGGAGGTGACCGGCGCCATTTTGTATTTAATCACACAATTTATCGCAGGGCCTGGTTTATGGAGCCTAGACTTGTGTAATGGGGAGTCAACCTCCCTCCAAACACTTTAACACCAACGTTAAGGTTTTACCTCAAATCAGAACTAAAGCCAAACTAAAATAACATACACTACACATCTTTCACTTGAAAATAAAATTGCATATGTTTGATCGAAATGAACAATCTCACATTTTTTTTTGCATACACAAGAGAGTAAAAGACCATCTTAGTAAAAAAAATGAAAAGATTAAAACACATTGGCGACTCAAAAGCATTGATTCAACAACAGGCTTTATTCTTCAAAGAAAAGTATAACAGAACTCATGTCTTTCCAACTTCTAAAAAGCAACACATGCATAAATAAGTACATAGAGTGCATTATTGATTGACAAAAAAAACAATTTACCTGTGATATAAAAAGTATACAATAAATCAAGCCGTGTCCTTCCGAAGGCCGCCATCACTCCTCAATTGAATATTGATCAGAACGCCGAGAAATTTTATAAATAAGCTATTTGAAAAGATGTCAATGTAAACGAATCATAACTCCGGTAAATGATTCGAGGAAAATTTAATGTTTAAATTGGGCTTTTTGTGACCCCAAGGTTAGAGCAAAATGAAATTTTAAACAGAAATAGTAGCATTCTATCAGAAGACACCGGCGACTGGGTGGTCGTGGTGCAAATGTGAAGAAGATGGCGAATCAATCGTAGAGAACAAAATAATGATAGATGAAATGAAAGAAGTTGAATGAAGAAAGAACGAAAGAGATTATGAAGGGAAGGATAAAGGAGAAGAGAGTGCGGAACAATATAATCTTAGAAGTAAAAAAATAGAATTTCGAAAACAGAAGATCTAGCAATTGCAATATGAAACTAACAGCAGTATCCCTTATTAATTAACTCCTGTACTCAGAGTTATTAAACGATTACGTAACTCTGTCCTTAGCAATTGTTTTCGGAACAAAATCGTTAGTTAGTTTAAGTAATCATTAAATGTCTCTGAGTGCGGCAGTAAGAAACAATTACATAAATAAGTAAAATAGTAGTA
Organism: Spodoptera frugiperda; assembly: GCF_023101765.2. Classification (NCBI taxonomy): domain Eukaryota; kingdom Metazoa; phylum Arthropoda; class Insecta; order Lepidoptera; family Noctuidae; genus Spodoptera; species Spodoptera frugiperda. Next base: position 12,828,853 of record NC_064223.1, on the reverse strand, counting down.
ATGAACGGAAAAAAAATCACAGAACTTAAACCAACTATATTCCAACATCATTTGAGTTACCACCAATCATCACCACAGCTACAACAGCAGAAACAATTTCCAAACCAAGAACACCCAATAGCACTTTAGTTCCACCAGCCGAGGCTGTCAAATATGCCATAATATTAGTTCCCGAATGCGTTATTGTTTTACCGCCATTGTTACCAACATGGACCGCTTCCATCGAAATAAGGTCCGTAATAAAATTTCTGTACACAACGTAAGCGGTTTATGAGTTTCCTATTTAGCTGTGCTGTTGTATTGGAATTGAATTTTTTCCCTCTCCACCTGAGCGTTCAGTTTGCGCCAATTGTTCCCTCTTGTGCCTCAATTTGTTTTGCCTAAGTATCTGTCATGGAGGAGGTTGTTAGTGGAGTATTAAGATACATGCATACAACAAGACATGTGTAAAACCATGGTGTAAAATGTTTTTGTTAATTAGAAAATTGTGTATAATATCCGTAAACTGTTGAAGATTATCAAATCATCCTCTTGAAACCTTGTCGTGCTATGCAACGTCCAAAGTGTTAAACAATCCAACGTATTAAAAAACTAAGTTAGCGAGTACCTAACAATGGGCATAACATCTTTTAGCTTTTATACTCTGCAATCCTTTCCAAGCTTTTTTTATTCATGTACATTTTCAAATAAACATTCCACTTTCTTCAATTCTAGTTCTCCATTCTTACTTCTCCGTGCATCTCATCTGACTTTATTGTATTCGCGATAGAAATGTGTTGTCGAGTGTTGTTAGGATCGTTTTTATTGGGTTCCGTCCTACTGAACGATAATACATTGCCCAATCAAATGTAAATATTACCTTCCCAAGTGTTTTAGTGGTTTTACTACCTGAGTATATGCCGAGTACTCGATATACATTCAATTTTTAATATAAACTATATTATACTGCGTTAAAGCCTTATCCAACAGCGAAGTCAGACCGCTAATCAGAACTAAAATGTATGCACTGAGACTTCAAATTAAACAAGGAATATCCTAAGTTATTTTAACAGGGAAATGAGAATCACACATCCACATCCCATAAGTGACCACTGCTGACCAAATTCCTATTCTCGTATGGAGAAGATTTGAGCATTTAAGTAAGCGATTACTCAATGTCGGTTAGCGACTTCTAACTTACAGTTAATCAAAAATTATAAATCCAGGTTTCCTCACAATGTTTTCCTTCACCGTTTGTTAGTGTTGTCTAAATAATCTTAGAAAGTACATATAACTCCGAAAAAGTCACATTGCCTTATACTTATACTTGCCGTTGATAGATTTCTAACCCGCACCCTCACGTATGAGAAGCAAGCGACTTAAGCCCTTGGGCCGCCAAGATATTACAAATGAGAATAACAAACAAAACAATACTCACACAACTTCAATAAATACAGCGAAAAACGTTGCAATACAATTCCGTTCCCATTTTTTCCCAAAAACTTTTGCAATCGTTTAATAAACGATTATAAATTTCACACACACACACACACATAACTTTATCCTGCCAACTCAACTGTAAACTCACATAAAAAGTATTTCATACCAACTTCCGGCGAGGTCGACGTTCGACCGGAAACGGTAATCGGCCGCCGGAAGTGGCCCGCTGTTTATTGTTCACCGTTAGTCCTGCAATCCTGCCTACCCCCCAACGGGAGCCAGCCTTAATCATACGACTTGTAATAATAGAGTGCAGTGGCTACGAAGAAACAGTTATTGTTTGACTTTGTACTCTAATAGTTCTTTGATTTTGAGTATATTTTTGTGTAATTGAGATCGTATCGGGCAGCATTAAGGTAAGGTTGTTGTGGACACGATATTGTAAAGCTCACTGTGTTATGCTGTGTTGTGGTTGCATTTTGTAGGAAATATTACTGACTAAAGAAAATTTGATTTAACAAAACTTTGAATAACTTAACGTTTATAATCCTAAATGCATTATTAGTCATTGAATACAGAATTGGACAAAAAATTCCAAGGGAGTAAAGTACACTCAGCAACATTAATTGGTATACAGGCAACACATCGACACAACTGTCATTTACACGTTATACAATATACATGTGTGGGTAATTTTATACCAATGTGCATAAAACGTGTTTCATCACGTTACTACACTGATACCAAATATCATTTTCATATTAAGACTTTCGAAAAGATCTTCAGTACTAACACATGAAAGTAAGATAGATATACGTAAATAGAAAACGCGACATAAAAATTAAATAGTAATAGATTAGTAAACTAGCTGCAGCACGCATTTAATCCAGGAATAGCTGGATTTGCCCAACTCACCGTGTGATTAAAATGTACCAGCGCAGAAAATAAGATGTTCTACGATGCACTTTTAGCGCTGTCGTCGGTAAATGTGCTTACTGCCTACCGGAGCATGTACGGTTGATAATCGCTTGATGTAGATGCGACGTAATCAATACGAAGCAAGCACCTAACGCGAATGAGATGGAAATCAATGGAGAAAAAAATAAAGGAAATGCGACTGTATCGCTTGCACGTCTCGACGCAGTTTTCATTTCACATCTTATAGATACTTGGGTATTGTTAATTCTACATATCTCTTTTATTGATATGCTTCGTAAAATGACTGCTTCGTTGGTCGAGTGGTCGCAAAGTGCAACTGCTGGACAAGGGGTCTCGGGTTCGATTCCTGGGTCAGGCAAAGTTTTACTGGGCTTACTTCGGATTTTCGAAAATTACTCACTAGTAGCACGGAGTCTAGAACTGTGCTCAGTCTATGGCAATATGCTCACATGGGACTTATAACACAAATGGTGAACAGTGGGTGTACATTGTATAGTGGTATTACGTGCCGTAATATGCACTTCTGCCTAACCTTTCGGGGATAAAAGGCGTGACGTTGCATTTATCTATTATATTATACTGGAAATAATGGTATTAAATTCCTTTCTGTACTAGACGTTGTTTCTTTTCCTTCATGCTCAACGCGTCTAACAATTACATTTTCGTTTGAGTCAGCCTCGAATTTTAGCTTGCTGCACACATACTATTTTTAATCCCATTCTTTCTCCCATCATCCCGTGCCCGTCCGTACAAACAAATGCAACAATAGGGAGAATACAACGTTATTAGTCAATTGCCTTATGTAACTCTGACAAGGGTGCTGGAAGGCTGAGGTCAGGGTAGGACCATTAATTTCCATTTATTCCCACTGACAGAGGGCCCCAAAATTTGCTGGCCCAAACAATTTGTGTACATATTTGTAGGCTTCGAGACTGATCAATAACTTGTTTAATCTTGTAAACAGGACCTCTTCTCATAAAGAGAAGGGCCAAGCATTAATCGGTGTAAATTTGTTACACGCTGGATCTGATTTGTGGCAACAACGTGTTCCGTTAATGAGAGGGCCATTAAAATGAAAAAATCTTCTGAACAATCTCGACATTCTAGAGACATGATGACATTTGTTTTTAAATTCGCCACAGAGTAAAACAAAAGACGACTGTTAATATTTACAGAGAGCAGACTGGAAACAAAATACCGTAAATTATAATTAAACCTTAACCACATTAACGGGACGGCCGGCCGCGTAACCTAAGTAATAAAAATCTAAATGGTCTCTACATAGCCTGCTGTTGTTAACACCTACTATAAAACGAATTAAAAGGTTTCACGAGAACCTTATCTTTTGTCTACACTGTGGGCACAGCGATTCAGGCCAATTGTATTATGTTGCTTATTCTGTAAACAATACTTAGCCATGTTATATGTACTCAAGAGAGCGATACACATTTCTTGCTTTGACATAATGAGCCTTATCTACAGTCAATAACGAAGGTCTCGAAGTACTGTTTGACTGCACGGTTGGTGCGGTGGCTGGGCAACTGGCTGTCGCGCAACGGGTAGCGGGTTTGATTCACATTTTGTGTGATACACAAATTGTTGTTTCGGGTCTGGGTGTCATGTGTTTGTGAACTTGTATGTTTGTAAAAAACGTGTTTTCAAAAAAAAACTGTGAAATGCTTGATGGTTTCAAATCAGGGGGCTTAGACAAAGTAACTAAAGTAATTTAAAAACGATAACAATTTCATAACAATTCCATAATCTGTTTGCGCTTCGATTCGATAGTTCACTCTCGTGTTAATAAAATAGAGAAACAATAGAAAATACTTAACGAAAACTTGTCAAGTTGTCACCATTTTAATCAATCATCCGACAAGGTATTGCCACAAGACATATACACAAGATTCCAGTTGCTCTGTCTATTCCATTTGCCCAAATTATCAGTGCTAACTCGTTCAACACAATCCAAATAATCCCCACTATAGTCGCCGGTCGAGGGGAAATCAAGTTTCCGTTAATTACATAAAAGGCTCGCGGCTAACGGGTGCCAAATGTAATTACCTCCACTTCTTGTTAACTTCTCTAGCAAATAAACACATTTTTGTATGACATTCAATGACAAACAAACTGCTGTGGAGGCCAAACTTTCATTACATTATCTACAAAGAGTAACATTTTAGTCAGATATATCAAATGCTAATAACATCTGCGTACTTCGTATATCGTTTCTACAATTTAAAACTTTCTGATTCAATTCGTTCTATGTACCTCAGTCTCATAACTTTGAAATTAAATCCCACAAACATGGGCTTCCCGCGGGAAATCACAATGAGCTAGTATATGTCCACGGTGCTCCGTGGCGGAGCCAGACGGAGGCATGCTCGCGACAACCGCACTCGCCCACTTTGAGCTCGAATTACCTAATTGTTAATTATGCCGGCCGCACCGCGCCAGTACAGGCGATGTTTGCTCGCGACGCTGCGCTCTCAGCTTTAAAATTTAACGCCACGCTTTGCTGAGCGTTTATGTTGCCTTTGTCATTGGGAGTTTGGTGGTAAGTTCGTGCCGCCACACTAATTACACATACGACTAAAGTGTAACCCTCTTTGTACAGTAGCTTATGAACATAGTAAAGACATATCGGGATACAGCTTCACCTGTCTGCACAGTACTGTGTGCAATCAATTAAACCCGATCTCGCAATTGACCCTTACAAATTTCCCGTATAGAGCTCACCCATAACGTTGAAATCCAGAGGCAACTCATCCATGCATCACAGTCTAAAGGTTACATTGATTGAGCCTTCCTAAGGAAACGGATAACGCAGCCTACAGTAATCCCCACAGATCCGCCGCAAGCCTGTTGTATTGTATCCCAGCGGCTCCTAGTCGCAGTCACTCACTGCAAACATAAACCAATAAAGTGACAAAGAAAACTCGCATTTACAGCCTTCGTTTTAAGAGTTCTCTCGTCTGTAAAAACAAGGTTGTCAAAGCGAATTATCGTCAAAATAAACGACGGACATCGAGTGGCCTCCTGTATAGACAAGTTAAAACTTTAATGCCCCTGAAGTGTTTAATCCCCGGTTAGGGATCTTTGATTAGGTACTCAATGATGATTATAGTTTGACGGAGCGGAACGGAGGGATTCTTTGCCGCTTTATTTATTGTGTGAGGAATCTGGTGTGGAAGTGGCCAATTTAGATGAATAGGGGTATAAAGCGTTTGTTTTCTGTCTAATAAAAGGAAGAAAGGGAGAAAATAAGACGATAAAACGTATATAAAAATAATGCACAATACGTGAAGATTTTTTTGAGGGTAAATTCGTCAATATTCGATTACAAACTACATTCTAATCAGTAGAAGGAAATCATAACAGCAAGCAATACTAGTTAACCGCCCCACAATACGAGGGACACGGCCTCAACTCGGATCCCCTCGACATCGATGATTGTTTGTATCAGACAAAAAGCTCATGAGCTCAATACCGAAATTAACTTGCTAACAATAGCAATCGATGGCAGCACGTAATTTGAATTCGTATCAAAGAACAGAGACAATGCGACAATTGAAACGCGAGCGCATCACTACATTTGTGCTGGGTACTGGGGCACAATGATGTTAGCGTGTCGAGGACCGCGGGATAATTACTTATTTTATACTCGTTTGTTGTAGCGGTTTCTTCTGGATTTATTTTATTACATAGCACAATATCGTTATATGAATACCTCGTTTGTCGAGTAGGCGCAAGTGCAACTGCTGGACTGAGGGTGTCGGGTTCAAAATATTTCTGGGCTTTTTTCGAAAATTTCTCTGTTGGACCACAGATATTAGAATTGTGCCCAGTATAATATGGCAATAGGCTCACCTTTTATTATATGGGACTTATAACACAAATGGTGAAAAGTGGATGTACATTGTACAATTGCATTACGTGTCGTAATGTGCACCTCTGCCTACCTCTTCGGGGATAAAAGGTGCGACGATACGAACAAACCCATTAATATGCTCAATCCTACATTAATACTTAATGTACTCCTAAGTGCTGTGACCGTCCAATAAGTAACACCTTTCAATCTACAAGTGAGAAATGAAAGAATACTGAAGAGCTACCTACGTATCTTGCATTTTATCGTGAAGTTCTCTACAATTATGGTCACCCCACAAGAATGCCCGCAAGTAGCCCTCGTACTGTGAACAAGTCTTGACAAGATGTTGTCCGCACTCGTCCGCACTCGTCACCGAAATCGTGGAATCCCTCTTGGCTATTTTATATTCATAAACTTGAAGGACCTCAAGAGAGTGTCCGTCCGAAAACATATTAAAAGATTGAATGTAGTACCTACAATGTTGTATAATTTAATCCTACTAATATTATAAATTGTTGGCGCGGTGGCTGGGGAAGCGTGTAGCGGGTTCGATTCCCGCACGGAGCAACTCTTTATATGATCCACATTTTTTTATTTCGGGTTTGAGTTTCATGTGTATGTGAACTTGTATGTTTGTAAACGCACCCGCGACACAGAAGAAAATCCTAAAGTCCCCCTAAAAAATCCCCATTTGTGTGTGTCAAAATAAAAAATAGCGAAAATGTGTATGTTTGTTTGTTACTCCTTCACGTCAAAACGGCTGAAGGGATCGATATGAAATTTGGAACAGGGGAAGATTATGGTCTGGAATAACACATAGACCACTTTATATCTCATGAAAACGCGGGCGAAACCGCTGGCAAAAGCTAATGTATAAATAGAATTTTCTACAAAAAATTACAATTGTTGTAATTTTATTGAGAGCGGGTGGAGGTGACCTTCAGCGTTGAACTTTGTATGAAACTTTTAAATAAATATTTCAACCTAAACATGTGTATGACAAAACGATTTGTATAGCCGATGTCATTAATCATTTTACTTCATCAATCTTACAATGACAAATGTCATTTTGTGTAACAATGGACAGCCATTTATTGACCCAAACTAAACATTGATACATTTACTTAGGTCTTAGGTTCGTTTTCCATAAAAAAAAAAATTGTTTTTTATACATATAAGGATAGTTGATTTTCCATTGTAAACTCTCATCACTACATAGTATAAAACAAAGTCACTTTCTATGTCCCTTTGTATCTTTAAAACTACGCAACGGATTGTGATGTGTTTTTTTTTAATAGATAGAGTGATTCAAGAGGAAGGTTTATATGTATGTATAATGCATAATCTAGACACACGGCAGTGTGTCCGCCAAGTTCGAGCAAAAAAACACACCGGCCGTGGGTTATATTACACGAACCATTTCGGGCCAAGTTCGACCCACCTGGAACTCAAAATCTATTTTATCTACGCATATGAAATTTCTAGTATCTATCGAGATCTACTTACTTATCTAAAATACAAAATTTCATTAATGTACCTATTGTAGATCTTGAGATATTGACGTCAGAAAATCGCTATTTTTACTATACACTCACTGACTGACTCACTCACTCACTCATCAAAAACCTAGACCACTTCCAATAGTCGTATTGACTTGAAATTTGGCATGGAGGTAGGTCTTTAGGTCAAGGTAAAGGAAAAAATCTGAAAATGGCCAAGTGTGAGTCGGTTTTAAAAATAATGAAGGTGTAAATTCATACCCCTAAGGAACTAAAACAAAAAAATTATCTATATCTTCCAATGGTCGTACCGACCTAAAATTCGTTACGAAGGTTTGTATTTAGTCAAAGTAAAGTAAAATAAGAAAAAAAGAAAATAAACCTTACAAAAATAAATGAAATCCCACCCAAAACATAAATGTGAAAGGATGCCAAGTTCGATAATATTGGAATGCTTCGCCTATAAAAGAAGTGAGATCTAAATAAGTACCAAGTTCCATACACAGACCTCAGTTAAAAATGATATAACTTGGCAAGTTTTAATTGAAAATTATATACTTGACTCATTGCGTTTAGTAGGTTTATAACAAAGTGTGTGAAAACTTGCCAACTTGTTATATCATTTTTAACTGAGGTCTGTGTATGGAACTTGGTACTTATTTAGATCTCACTTCTTTTATAGGCGAAGCATTCCAATATTATCGGACTTGGCATCCTTTCACATTTATGTTTTGGGTGGGATATAATTATTACCATTGCACCCATGCAAAGCTGGGGCGGGTCGCTAGTTGCTAAATAATAAAGCTTTGATTAACGCAAAGGTACCGGTTACCGACCGGCCTCCTCTATCCGACCATTTTAGTTTATTTACGCTAATTTGTGTATTTATCGCGCGAAAGTCTTGAAATACGCCTTATTCAATACATTAATTCATCATTCACCTTCAGTCAAAACTTGGGTTTGTGGGGTTAACGCACATTCCGACTGTCCTGCAAAATATAAAAAAGGTGCAGTTTGCGTAAATTTTCATGCGAAAAAAACATAAATCAGTGAAATAAAAGATCTCGATTTTGACGATGATCACTCGGGTAAACTAAGAATGTATTTACTTTATGTGATTTATTGGTTCATTGAGTCCTTATAATTTCAATATGCATACAGAAATTCCATGTTTTTATAGATTTATCGATAAATTAATGTTGGACGGAATAAGGAGCCCTACAAAATGACGACGTACCGAATACCGACCAAATTGGTCGGTAAACGGAATTTTAAGGTTTATGAATGACACTAATTTTCTGTAACGTGGGTTGTTTTAGGAGTGTTTTGTGATTAGTTTCTTATTCTTAAAGCTATCCTTAGATATTAGACCGGTATCCGACCTATGCTAACTATAATGGATTCTTTGTAATTTACGTTTCAAATTGACATATTTCCGATATATTTACGATTCCTTCACAAAGACTTGCTAGAAGTAAACCTTTATATTTTATGTTTATTTCGAAGAATTTCATGAATACGATATTGTTACAACTTAATAAGTAATAGTAGAGTAGAAAGTAACTAAAAAAATGGTATAAATTTCAGTTAAGACGTTTTATTATACAAATACAGGTTTGGTCGTAGTCTGGATACGATTTGTTTCCCTGTCCCTTGTTCCGACTAACTAAGGGAATATAGGTTTTGGTGTTTTTTTTTAAATTACATGATAAGCACATCATCGGTAAGTCATCGGGATGAACGACAAAAACGTTAGTAATAGGTATAGTACTTGTACGACACATAATGTTCCGAAAATAACTACGGAGGTTTATTGTACCTACAACCTACAAGTAGTAAAGTAAATAAAATAAGTACCTACCATATGTACGATACATAGTATGTAATGTATAGGTAGATACATAGAAAAGTTTAGTCACGAATTTACCTAATTACGTTGGCCTCGTATCTTAACAATAGGTATCTACCTATAGGTACTTAAAGACCATTCGCATTTAACCAATACGAACAATTTCTTTATTAGGCATAATAAATTAAGATCGACATGATGTAGGTAAATCTTATGCTGAAATACTAGGAAACTTAATTAAAAAATAAATAACTACCTACACGGTAGGTTGAAAAGTAGACGTCACATTGTATGTTCTCTGCTTACATCTCCGAGTGTTAAAAAACGTAATGTTATGTTAAATTTAAAAATCATTATCGTAATTTCAGTATCGAATCCAAAAACAATGCGTGAATAGTTTTAGAAAGATTGTTGTTTTACGAATTTCTACTCTATTGCTAAGATATAGAGTTGATTTTACAATGTGCGTTTGGGTCGGACGGAATCAGGTTCCTGAGGAGTCGGTATCACGGACATCTGTCGGCAGTCGGTCGGTATACGGGGACTTTAGTATTTTTCCAAGCGTAAGAGTTTAAATCGAAATATAGGTACAAAATAGTCGTAAAAGGCCAAAATTATGAACATATTTTTAATTCGTACTTAATATAGGTACTTTCGGAAAAGCATTTTTTATTATACGATGTTGAATATTTTGTTTATCTTTTGGAGGATTTTGTTCGCCGCGCCGATCACCGGTCGGTATTCGGTGCTTTTGCGTTACATTGTCTAGTGTAAGAAAACAGACATACCTACACCACTGGACTTATCTGTTTCACTATTATGCACTTTAATGACTTAACAATAAAGTGTTATTTACTTCAACCAGTGCAGTCTTAGAAAAAAGAGGTAAGTAAGTAAATATTTTTCACTTGGCACGCTGTGAACAGTTGCACGTAATCGTACACTTGGGAAATTGGATCCGAACCCCGTACATTGTTGTCACTCCAGCGCCGTACGTCACAATGACGTTCAATTAAAGAACTTAATTACGGTACAGTACCTGTTCCGATTGATAGAATTAATTGAAGCACCATTTTAGTGCGAACCGAAATTAATTATGTTATTTTTTTTCCAATTATATTTTAGTCTCTTTCAGTAGTTGTTAGTGTGTGTGTCAAGTATTGTAACTTTATATGACAGAATAAAAAATATGTGTCTAATATTTTTTAATTATCTAACTGACGGCGACGATGCAAATAGCTTCACTAGAGGACTGACCGACAGACAGACATTTTTTTATTGCTATAATATTTGCTTTGACGTTCTAAAGTGCCTTCCTAATCTTCATAATCATCATCATCAGCAGAGAGATGTCCATTGTTGAACAAAGGCCCCCTTAGTCGTCCACGTAGAACGACAAGCCACCACCTGCATTCAATGGCTCCCCGCCACTCTGACGATGTCGTCGGTCCACCTAGTGGGTGGTCTGCCCACGTTGCGTCTTCCGATCCGTGGTCCTTCCTGATCTATTTGAAATAAATTATTTTATTTTTTGACTGTGTTTAAAGGACTAACAGATTTTTTTATTTCCAGACCCTGGACCATGTCTACCATTCTATGCATTATTTTAACACACATACATCAATGAATGTTTCTCAGTGTTGCCGTGTATAAAGATAGTGATGCGACGTACACAAGCGTCTTAATTCGAGCTGTCGTGTTCAATATGACAATCCATTAAATATTGTAAACTCCACCGACGTTCCACTAACTATGAGCCTCGAGACACGTCATTTTAGTAATGTAGGTAAAGGTGCTTACATATTATGCTCGTTGTTGTATGTAAAAGAGCAAAACAGAGGGGCTTTTCATAGGAAACAACATATTTTCTTCGCAAAATAAGAAGGGATCCTCCCTTCTTCGAGACAGTATTTAAGAAATGTTAATGATTGGATAACTTTATAAAAATGACAATATATCACAAATCAAACTTATAAAAGCAGGTAAAAGAATTTTAAAGACAAAAACGTTGCCCCACACTAGAATTTTCTCCTATGTCGTGGGTGCGTTTCGAAACATACAAGTTTACATACACATTACACTCAGACCCGAAACAACAATTTGTGGATCACACAAATCGTTGCTCTGAGCGAGAATAAAACCCGCTATACGGTACGTTGCACGGCAGCCAGTTGCCCAGCCACCGCACCAACCGTGCAGTCAATTGAATACATAGGTACATAGTAGATTGATTGTGTATATGAAATTGTATGTTAGTGAGTAACGCACACACGACACAGACGATAATCCTAGCGTTGGCGGAAAATTAAAAAAAAGATAAAGTTTTTTTATTTACATGTAATAATAACTATAAGTAGTTTATCTATTTATATTATGTAAAATAGATATCGAATTGACGTCAATGTATCTGTGCTCGCCCTAACGCGTGTGCGTAGTAACTGAGGGAGGCGTGACGTCTCGAGTCGTGACATTAATAATAATCAAAGCGTCACGTCAACGCTGTCACGTCACGTGTTACATAACACGTTGCGACCTTCACTGTACAATGTAATTATTTATTATTTATTTTATGTGGGCGCTGTTTTCTTGGGATGGACGTTAATGAGTGACTAACTGACGAGGTTGGGGTTAGGGTAAGTTGTAAGTATATTAGTATACAACTTTACTATACTTTATGCTTAATTTGTTTGTGTAACAGTTACTAATAGGCTGTAGATATACAGTATAGAGATCACTCATATGATTTAAATGAAACTACAAGTGGTACTCGTCCACAGAAAAATAATACAACAAAGTAATTTAACGTAAACCGAATAATGCATTTTTTGGCTTACCTACTGGGCCTATTTCGCTCATTTTTGTTGGTATATCGTCAGCCAAGATGACTTATATGTGTGTACATATAAGGTCTCTATTAGGATGAGTTTATCATGATACTGCTATGTTTCAAAAAACGCTGTAGTATTTTGCCCGCTAAAAATTGAAAACAAAAACCATTCATTTGCTTGGCAGTCAAAGCGATTCACAAAAAAGTTAGTAAACGAATAGCAAAACATTTCCCACATGACACTAGTGTTCCTATTAGAACTTGTGCGGTATTTTATTGCGGAAACTGAAAATAAAAAGTAATTCATTCAGCAGTGTCAAAGCACGCAGTTACCATGCAGTTACGTTTGTAGTTAACTGGTCGTCACAAAAACGTGCCAAGCAAAAAGTTAACTCGCGCGAAAACATATTGACATGCTTGTTGCAGGCTACACGCTACACGCTACACGCTACGGTTGCACGTCCCACGTCACGTGACACGCGCGCGCCGGCCGCGGACGACGGAAATATTTTTTAGGAAATTGAATTTATTGCTTTCTCTTCTACATAATAAAGCACGTGTGTGTGTATTGTGGTTTAATCTAACTGTCTTTTTTATAAATTACTTCAACTTTTTTTTATACCACGACGGTGGCAAGAAAGCACACAGCCCACCTGATGGTAAGTGGTTACCGTGCCCTATGAACGCTTACAACACTTGGGGCATTACATGCACTTTGCTGAGTGTTCGTAATCATCTCCACTAAGCTCTGGTCTGGAGATTTGAACATGAAACCAGCATTCAGGTCTTGCCAAAAGCTGTCTCACGAATTGACTAAGGTTCTTAACAAAGGTTTCAAAGGCTGAAACTAAACAAATAAAACTTGTAACTTACACGCAAGACAATCATTAGACATTCCGTATCGATTCTCTGACTACTAGCAGCTGTGATCAAACCTACCGACCCCGACATCACACGGCCTCAGAAGCTGCCAAACAAACAATAAATTCTCCACAACTAGCTCTCAAGTGCCCACAATAAAAACCAGCCGAGTATTCTTGAAAACTTCGCCACAACTCGTTTCGACGCAAAAACTACGGCGGCGATCCTTCGCGCTTTATTAGAAAAACTTCAAAGTAAGGGGCTTCAATGAGATTCATTGGCCTCTGTTAGACGCCCGTTTTGACAACTTGCCTCGTGAAATCCAGAGTCCGTCTTTACGAGAACACAAGCCTGAATTATTGCCTGCTTTAAATATTGCCGAGGTCGCGCTTTGAATGGAAAGTAAAAGAAATGCTGTTGTTGTGGTTTCTTGTTTTATTTGCCCGGTTATGTGTCAGCTGTAGTATGAATAAGGGAAAGGTATTAATGTGATTACAAAGAAATAATATTATACTAAACGTTTTATAATTCCATAATTACTTTCAACATTAGGTAACTAATTACCGGCTATTTTGAGAAACTTTTTCTTACAAAATTAGCTTATTAGCTACTACTCTGTATATGATGTATGTATGTTTTTAGAAAGAGAAGATTTATTTTACTAAGATTCTAATCAATCTGCAGTTCAGAAAACGTTCTTATTATTGAGCTTACTATTGCGCTTGCTGTACGTACACGTAGCATCAAGTTCACATGAATGTGAAATGTCACGTTTAGTCCATATATTCCGAAATCGAACGGGACACAAAATACTTTAACATGATCCAACAAGTCGGCTACATGAAAGTGCGCAAGTAATAACTTGTACAGGTAAGTTACGATCATGATGACCTAAGTTAGATCGAGTTAGAACACCGACGGAACCAACGCAAAACTTGGGATAACCGACCTGATGGCGTGCTTATAGTGCATACAAAATGGAACAACTTGATTTTATATCGTAACTTGCTGCACTTTACAATTCTCTACTACTACTAGTTGAATATTCTTTGAGTTTTCCTTGTTTAAGAATATGTAGAATGTTTCAATATTTAACTTAACTGAATTAAGTACTCTACTAGACTTGTGTACAGCGTTACTGGCGTATTATTCAAAATGGTGCACTTGGATTTTTTATTGTATTAGCCGGTAACCGAGCAAACGGATCATTTGATGGTAAGCAATCGCCGCCGCCCATGGACACCACCAAAGGCATTACAAGTCCACTGCCGGTCTTATTGGATTCAACAGACTTTCGTTTCTATTCCCATCACTATTTAAAAAATAGTTCCAACGATGTTTTTACCATAACAAACGAGTTGTTTTAAGTATAACAAATCAATGGATACCATAATTAGTGACCAGAAATAATTTAACCACGAACAGATCAATTACAAGCACAGCCAGTAGTACGTTGGTTTAGATGAAAATGAAAACAACGGTAGTAATAAATTAGTATTGGTTTTGGAACAGAGCGCTGGAAATATTCTGTCCTTGTCAGATAAAACGGAAATTACACTGAGCCAGGCGGAGACACTGTGGTTGCTATATTTAAAGTAATTTGGCGACGGGTTTTAGTGCTGTCTCTATGTACTGAATTATTTTGGAGTGTGCCAGATCATTTGACTAAAAATAATTATTTATTTAGTAACTAAATCTGGGAGAGCCATGCTTTGGCACTAATAGGCCGATACGCCCCGGGCTCATAGAAAATCGGCGTAAAACTACGCTTGTGTTGTATTTCACCGAGTGACTTAGGTTTTCGGATGCCTAATTGCTATCATGGCCTTTCGCTAACCTTCTCCATTCGGCTCTGTTAAGTATACACAATAAAAATCCTTACAATTTGTACAAACCGAGTAGAATACACGTCATTAATATGAACGAGCAAACGTAACAACGCAACGCAAACACTTTACACCACAAAGACAGTTCTTATTCTTTCCAAAATAAAATTTTACCCAAATGATGATGACAAACGCGCTCAATTTAAGCTAAAAATAGCACAAATCATTTGCGTACGTAATACAAGAGGCATAAAGCAGATTGTCGATGTAACTCGCATCTGTCTAGATATGTACGCATTATTGGCTCCCAACAAGGAAAGTCCATTTGCAGAAATGCCAAGATGTACCGACAAGAGCACGTCAAGCTACCCTAAGCTGTCAAATTCCTTCAATGTGTTCTAGACTTTATAACAATAGCATAAAGTTGATATTATATCAAAGGAAGACAACAGTTTGAGGTAGCAAAGAGACTTTGTATGTATCGTGAATAATGTTGCATAGTACTGTTTTACATTCCTTTACCTTTATTAGGTAAAAATATTACTACAGGCTTCCTCCTGGTTCACTTCACTTCATTGTTTTTACTGAAGAAAACATACGAAAATGTGTTCAGCAGTTTTTGGGTTTGGAGCTTCGCAAAGGTAGGTATCATCTTATTGCTATTGAATAAAATTTTCTTGTAATTAATTACATTAAGACACAAAAACTTGGGTGTATAATTCTTGCTTTATATTTTCGGAGAATACGAAACAAGTTAAAAGTTTTATACATATACTTACACAGCATTATCGAAATTTCGTTAGTATATCGTATAGACCTTAATAACGCTAGCTTTTCCTTTAATGAAACACCTGCCGAAAAGATAATCTTTAGTACAAACACCAAATAAATTACCATAAAGGAATTGTTCATTAGAAAGCCCGAATAATAACACCTTTAATATTTAGTTTAATATTCGTAGAATTTAATAGAGGTTGTAGCATTGGGTGTCGGTAATTCAAAGTACCAGCTAAAACAGATACGTTGCAAAGAGGTTTCGTCAGAATGTCCACTGCGATCAGTTGTTCAACGTGGCTTGAAACCAAGATATGTAGATACGAGTCTACAACATACTGACTATTGCTGGCATTAGTGTCAGCAGAATATTGCATAAGTATTTTATAGACTATCGAATGTAAATTCTATTGTAAACTGTCTAGCTGTCCTGACTCCTGTACCATTAGTATAAGTTTGTTTAACGTTAAACGAAAACAAAACGAGCCGGCACGAATGAACCACCCAGAGAACCGAACGCACTCTCGTTTCGATTACTTTAAGCGTAAAGCAAACTTATACATACTAAGGGTACTGATATCCGGTACTGATCGGTTGTAGACTACGCGTTGTTCAACATGCGAAAAACTATACTTTTTGTATTTTTAGAGTTTTTCAATACGTTCACTGATTTTTATTGAAGAATTTTGCTTTGGAAAAGTACTACATGACCATGTTAAGAAACTACACTAAATAAGTTTCGTAAAAAAGAGCTGTTTGCTGTCAGTTTTCTTGTAAGTATTATTTTATTTTCTGTTTACGACAAGTGATCTCTTTTTATATTTTAATGCCACAGACATAATAATATGTCTATTTACTTACTATGTAAAAATCATTCCACATGGTGCTGTGTCCATTGTAGTTAGATAGACCTTCTCAAACCGCTGTTGTATGTACCTCACCTACTAACGATTACAAAATTAATGAACCCTAATACCCGGTATGATTAATTCAATATATTTACATAACTCAATAGTTTGTTACGCACCACAGCCAACTAATTACGTGTATTGTTGCCTATGTTCCGCTGTTTGTGTTTAGACAAAGTTTGTTTTCTAAAAAAAATAGGTTAGCTTAGAATAATGTTTTTATTTCCCTGTGTGATTATTAGATATATGTATGTAATTATAAAAACTTTATATATGTATTCTTTACTTGAAACAATGAAGAGGAATGTAAAGAATAAATAGATAAAGGTCAGACGACCTTTACCTATTTACATTTCGCATATAAAAATAGCAAATCTCTTAAAGAGAAAGAAAAACCTTAAAAATTAAAAAGCCTCGAACAATCCACTTTCCACACTTATTGTGGTAAGCCTTCGGCTTTTTAACCTAAAAATATTGATGAACGTTCTGAAAATGAAAACCGAAAATACATTCATAGCCTCGCTGACATGCATTTATTAAAGAGTACACGGCCGCCATTTTGCGACAAAGCGAGTTACGTTTTGGCGGGAGCCGCCATGATGGATTGCGCGTTTGACAGCTAGAGGTGCGTTCGTTATTCGCAATTTGTTGTTCCTGTGTTGATTGAGAGGGGCCGTTTGTTAGCAAGAAAAAATGATCGTCCCTTTTGATCTTCAGCGTGCAATCAAAAAGTGGACAGTTTTTGGAAATAGCTTTCGTGTTAGAATTTGATTGCCTTGGCACTAGTAAATACGATTTGGTGATATAACTTGAAATTGTTACTTTTCCTTTTCTAAAACACACAATATCAGTCCACTTCACAATCTTTATTTACCTAAAATAGAAATCAATACCGAACTTTTGTTACGTAACAAAATCATGTAGAATTTCAATACCTACGTTGACCAATACGTAACCAATAAACCAAATCGAGCGACCATTGTAGCTGTCTCCGTTCCCCAAAACCCACACATCTCACTAGAACCCAATATCCTTAAGTTGACCACAACGGAGCCAGTGGGTCGAATCATTTAATTGGCCTAGCGCTCAAAGACAATAAATATCCCAGTGCACTCAACAGGTAATCGCAAAACACCTCGAAACAGGTTTAATACGCTTCACAAGTTCACTTTAATACCCAACTATGCTTAGGTAGGCTATCGCTTGACCTGGTTAAGTAATTGTGCACTGCAGTGCCAGATAAATTCAATTATCGAAGAACTTATAACAATGGAAGATCTCGCCACTCATATTGGAAAAATGAGTTTAATTTTGATGCTGTACACAGCTTTTATTAGATTTAGACATGGTTTCTTTTGGGAGTTCGTTTTCTTAGTTTGAACATGACTTCGATGTTATTTAAAGTTCATGAACGATCTATGAAATTATTTAATGAAAGGATGAGGAGTAAAATGAAAAAGTTAAACTATGTATAATTGAAGTGCATGTGACATGTGAAATTACTTGAAGTTACCTATACAAATGGCATGTAATTACCACCAATGTACATATAATTATAATCACTTAAAAGTTCAAACACGTTTCCAATTTTCGAACTATCTCTAGAATAAAATTCGATTGCAATCGTATTCTAAAAGTCATTTAAATCCATCACTCACTGTAAAATCCTATCTGTATCATTGAAAGTTTTTAAACCCACGACCTCGACTGTCCGCTATGATTTAAAAAGCATTGTCGGGGCTAAGTTATCAATAAAATTCAATTCTCTGGCCTGTCACGTTTGTTTAAGGTCCTGCACTGAATGACTTTGGCAACTACGTAGTAGTTTGGACTCGTTCGTCATTGTGACAGTCTGAGATCTAAGTAAGCGCAAATTATTACAACCGAGCCGTATTGTGCACAAAAGTACAATATAATACTTTGGATGTGGTGTAAGGCAATGTGTATCAGCGTAGTTTTTAGCTGTTGTTATGTAAACTAACTCTTACACTAATTTAGTAATCTTCAGAGTCTTAATAAAATTAAGATTGAATAGTATCAAACGCCAGATACAAATGAATAGAGAATCAGAAGAAGAAAGAAAAAAGTCAGATTTCGCTAAAACACACCGCCAAAAAATCTGTAACTGACAATTCAGTGCTAGTTAAAAGTAATTTCAGTTCTTCAGAATCTACTTGAAGCACAAGTACTGCAAAAAGAATTAATAAGAAAAGTCCCAACTCGCCCCATCTTACATCTTGGTGTCTCACAAAACTGCGAAGCGGCTGTGAAAGGCATATGAAGAAAGTTAGCCAAATTCCAAACTTCAACCGGCGATGGATCTTGGGTGAATTCTTTGCGAAATTGTTTTAGCTCGCTAGACACGGCTGATAGCCTTCAAGTTGGTATAAGCACCCAGTCCTAAAGGACTGATGTTTTCTTTTATAGACGGTGAAGTTTTGACACGTTGTAAATGTTAGGATTATTGGACGCAAAGCGTTTTGGGAGATATACTAAGAGGCTAAAGTGAAATTCTTAAAGTTTTACTGTGTCGGAATATTTCAAATCTATATATTATTCTTTACGCAAGAGTACGAAAGCTATCGTTGAGTTAAAGATGTTGTATTAAATAAAGTTGATCCGTTCTTGACGATAGAAATAATTTAGAAAACCGTTGAAATATAGCTCCTAACTATATCCATTAGTTTTTCCTTCGAGGAATAATAATACACGTTAAATTACACGATTAATTTACAGAATCGGATTTCCAGAAACATTTGTTTGTACTTTAAAACCAGTATCACGTCAGCTCATCCATCAAAACCACACATAATTGGAGGTTCCTGCTCTTTACCTCCAAACCCCATCGTCAGCCTTCAGAATTTCAAACTTCAAGAGGATTTCAAGCCACAAGCCGACATAAACACAAAGTCTATGTTAAGTTGACACCGGTTTGACGCGCCGAGTACACAAGCAAATGGAGTGATAACTACCTGTCTCGGTTACATGTTCTATTGAGTAATATTGTTGTACGAGTATACGGTACTGTGTGAATACCACAAACAAACACACGTCTATTCAAACAGAAATTAAAACGATTAATTACTCAGAAAGTACTTACAGTACTTCACTTTTGATAAAGTTTACCTTAGTTTGACCATACCATTGTGCACATTGTTCAAATAAAAATCAGTATCGTAAAATTCGGGAGGAATTAAGAAGAATGTTTTGTAAGTAGTCTATATTCAGTGCTTTAGCATCTAACTGCCGCACTCACAGACATTTATTGATTACTTAAACTATTCCTTAGTAACGATTTTGTTCCGAAAACAATTGCTAAGGACTGGGTTAAGTAACCATTAAATGAATCTGAGTACGGTGGTAAGTATTTATTTTCTAGTCTATTTTCAGAGTAATTTTATATACTCTCGAGGGCTTTGATAACGTTACAAAGGTCAGCATAAGACCCCTTGTGCCATGCTCTCAAGCAATGGCCTTCATGTATACCTTACTCCGCGGCCCATAGTACGCATGGCGGACTGGCGTACGTGACGTAGCTAAATTGGACTTATCGCGGCGGAATCCGCGCGACACTTCATTTGCGAACATCTAGCCAAAGTATTAAAAAACTTTACCAGATAGAAATGCTCGGTTGTTCGTTGAACACAATACTTATAATGTATTGAATTTTATATTTGCTGATTATAGAACACTAAGGGCGGGCCAGTGTCTATAGCAGATTTGCTTAGGTCATCTAGAATAGAGTTTTGTAACGAATAAGTAGAAGTTTTGTAACGAAGTACAAATTAAACAAAAAACACTATAAGATAAGCACCTTAGGAACACTCTTCTTTGTTTAATTCTTCTTTAGAAATCTACACATATAAACTACAAGCATGCATGAAAAGACTGATGAAGCGAAAGAGGTGTGTAAGCTTGAATCGTTCTATCGTGTCTGCCTACACCCATGGGAGACAGGCGTGATGTTATGTATGTATGTAGATGTATAGTTATTGAGGTTAAACATTGTTGTAGAAAAACAGAGCTCACATCACATGGTCACTTGTGGTTTTATAGTCGCACATCTCAGAGATCCACCATAAATAGATACCTCAACTAAAGTGTTCCAGAAGTATGGCACTAAACAATGGCTTCATCAACTCCCAAGTATGTGAGATCTAGAACATTCCATGTAAACTAGAACTAGTGTTGTGCCCTGAAGCAAGCCAGGCTGCGTCACGTCTTGCCCGGTTGGAGGCACAACTTCGGAGACCATGATTTGCATTCACTCCGTAGTCAACGATTTGAGTCACTTCGATTGTCACTCCCTCCACTGACCTCCCTCACTCTGTGTTCTGTAGTGTAGACAGGTAGGGTAAGTAAGCAAACATGGTATTCTCTTGTGATTATATATTGCTATTATATTCGCACTTATCCAAACTAAAATTATCATTTAAAACGAGGTCACACCTTTTATCCCCGAAGAGGTAGGTGGAGGTGTCCATTGCGGCACGTAATGCCGCTATACAATGTACACCCACTTTTTACCATTTGTGTTATAAGTCCCATGTAATAGGAGGTGAGCCAATATACGCTATATACTGGGCACAATTCCAGACCCAACCAAAACCGAAAAAAGCATAGTAATTCTTTGCCACACTCGGGAACCGAACCCGACACCCCTTGTCCGGCAGTCGCACTTGCGACCACTCGACCAACGAGGCAGTTTTTAAACAAAGCATGCTAAAGATAACATTGAACAGTGGTTTGTGACAAATTCCATTCCACAAAATTATAAACGTACCAAAACCAGAAAAAAATTTGTTCATACACTAACGAAAACACGTCATATTTTTATTATGGAATGTGGATTCATGCACACGTCCATTGCTTTTATTTAAAACGTAAATAAAAACAGAACCACAAATATTACTACAAAATTCCACACGTGACGTCACACCTGTGTAAATAAATGCATTACACGTAAAAGCATTTCTTTGAATAATAAAAATTCATACGTTCAATAATATTTTATTTATGGAACTCCGTCGGTTCATGTTGACCTGGTACTACGGTTCATAAAGCCGGCTCGGGTCACTAATTAGATAATTAGATAAACATAATTAGTCCGATCCATAATTCTTCATGCAATTTGTTGGTTGTTCATGCTTGCCTGGTACCTGCGTGTTTGAACTGGGAAATAATTATTTTAAAAATACTTTTTAATTAATGTTTAGTTAATTTATATAGGTAGGTTGTTTACCTAGAATGTGGGAAATGTTAACTTTTATATTTATATTTGTTGATTATTATGTTAAAATCTTAATATTATTAGTTAAGATTATACTACTAAATAATAGGATAAATATATTTGTTACGCATTCACACTTACTACAACAGACTTAGGAAAGTTCAGAGGCTTATTTCAATTTAAAATTCACTTACCTACCTATCTCATTATTTGTTTCTCCGTTGAACGCACTATTCTCCTGAACTACTGGTTCGATTTGAATAATACTTTTTGTTTGATAGTCCATTTGTCGAGAAAGGCTGTATGTAGGCTATAAAAAACATCACGCTACGATGATGATGTGAAACCATACAAAAGTAGCTAGATTAATACATAAAGAGTAACCTGTAACTATTCTTTCACACAATAAGAAACGTATCCTTATGTAAACTGAGGGTATCATTAACAAAGTTTGCGATATAAAATTTTGTACGTAGCAGCGTCATAAAATTCCCTCCCTTGCAATCGCATTAGCTACTATGTAAGTAAAGTAACACTGTTAGAAAGTACTAGAGTACCAGGGTGCCATACTAGCATAGCAGGTCGTGAACTGACCTCTACTGTTAATGGAATACGGTTCAGTTTAATAGTTGGCCACACATAATTTATATGTTGTTCACTTCTGTCCTTTCTACCAGTTTGGTGAAGCCACAGACTATGCAGTTATGTGCCGCTGCAAAGACCTGTCTTTTGTACCTTTTGTAGGTAAGATAAGTTAGTTTGTATCCACATCTTTGTGAAGTTTCTTAGTACTAAACACCGCTGTTCCACATCTATTATCATACAACCGGCGTTCCTACTTAGTTGAATTACCATACACACTACACAGGTTGTGTGATATCGATCCTCATTTACCTTCATAATATTGGTTAAATTGACTGGCTCATGGGTCGATTGGGTTCGGCTTTTTGAAACATTTTCAATTGTAGCTCGAGTCTGGAATTGTGCCCAGTATGATATGGCAATAGTCTCATCTCCTATTACACGGGATTTATAACGAAAATCGTGAAAAGTAGGTGTTCAATTCGTGTCTAATGTGCACATTCTACCTACTGTAACTACTTCGGAGATGAAAAACGTGACGATGAATACTAGTTACAAAATATTAAATTACAACCCAAGTATTAATCATGTCTGATTAATACAAAATGTCTGATTAATACAAAATGCCTGTTAAATAATTATCAATCCTCCTAAAATCACTCTCCAAACCTAATAATAAACACAAATCAATAACCTAACTAATACCCCACCGGCATTATAAAAACGCAGCTTTTTATTCAATAACCATTTTGACGTACGGAATCACAAATCAAAGGAGCGACGGTTCTGCAGTCCTCGTCGCGAATCGTCGCACATTCGCACAGTAACGTCATCGAAATGAATTTATGTTAGTGCACGTAGCTTCGGCTACTAACATGCGTTATATTGTGCCAGTGAATTTGTCAAGGCTGACTAATGCCTGCAAATTATGGGAGCCTGGTACTTAGCCAGTCGTTTGTGTAGCTAAAGATACTGGCTTTAGCTTCCACCGCTGACACCGAGGTTGATTTAAACTGCGTAGTGGATTGCTGGACTACTACTTGAATGCCAGTGTTACCAACCCTACTGTTTTAACAGTAGATTTGCTGTTTTCACATTGATGACCATGTTTTCTGTTTCATTCCTATTTTCTACTGTTTTTCGCTTTCAGCGCCACCTAATACACTATGCAAACATTTTTCGATAACCACTACGCAATAAAACGCAATGACAAACCACTACGTAATAAAACGCATTGATACTAGATGGCAATATCTTCTTTATATTTTGATGCACGGGGAAATCCCTATTTACCAATAACAGCTACACGCGTCTTGTTTTGCGTAGCGTAGGTATTGTTTTACAGTCACAAGTCACAACACCTTGAACAGTTTCTTTGAATTACGGCGTCTATTTCGAAAAAATAATAATTACAAAGTTTTTGATAAAATGAGTAGTGATTCATCGACTGGAAAAAGTCCTCCTAAGAAGAAAAATGTGAAAATAAATATGAACAGAAATTCGTAAATTCGTGGTTAAAAGATGATAGGTTCAAAGGCTGGTTAAAGAAAAGCACTAAAGGTGAGACTTATTTCTTTTGTTCTGCGTGTAATTGCGACAGAAAATGTGGTATAAAAATGAGTGTGAAAATATTGAAGATGAGGCAATTGAAAATGAAACTGAAAAATAATTTTACTTTCTTTTATGTTGCTGTGATTATAAATATATCAATGTATGTGAGTTCTAGTAACTAAAAAAGTTGTTTATTATTTAATTATATGAGCAAAATTTTGAAATTAGCCTTTTTTTCTTTACCTACCGCTTTCTACTGTTTTTTTTTAGTTGAGTTGTTGTTTTTTAGTTATTTGAGGTTGGCAACACTGTTGAATGCTATGTTTCTATAGATTTTCAAAATGTTGTACAAGTTTAACGTGTTTTTTCTGTCCAAATTTGATTTTGGCAATGGTCAAAAAGTTATAATCTAACGTGCTTGTTGTTTCTAGAACTGGGGACAAGGTTACCAGGGCTCCGGCTTAAAGCAGGATTAGGAACGGGGTGGTTTTTAGTCAATTGGAGTCTGACACTCCCTCTCACCTCACCCAAGGCAGGAGAAGTCAATGGATGATTCCCATAAAAAAAAACGTGTTTGTTGTTGACTTGCTGATAGCACGAAGCTCCCAGTCTTTTCAAAAATCGATTGCCTAGTTGAATATAACTATTAGACTTCTTAACTCTTCATAACGTCATGCAGTTCCAATGTCTCAAGAACAAATTTAAAGCGATTTGTTCCATAACCTATCAAAACAACGACTTTTACAAAACACATATTGAATAATCCGTGTACACTGTACACACAGTAGTACGAACTCGCAACCCCTTTAATTCCATCCAGTATATGGTACACACATTACTACACATTGCAGTTTGCTTGCTGTAATGTACTAGGGGAAATGGTCATCAAAATTAGAATCGTCATTTAGGCTGGCATGGCTATCCATCACACGAGTTGTATTGAACAACACCGCCGGTTAATTTGTCATGCCGTGTGTGCTCACCTTTATGAACGGGGCTACATACCTAAGTATAAAGGTGTATATACATACTCGTACCTATTGGTGTACAAGCATGTCTGGTTCCCATTTTTGGAACATTTCAAAGAGATTTGCAAGTTAAAAGTGTTGCTTTTAGTCATTGGAAGTATGGATTTTCTGTTTGCACTAGTTAAAACAGACTTTTTGGTTGATTAATTTATTAGGATACCTCAAAGAGTGTTTTAGGTATTCACCGGTGAGATTTAGTGGTACCTACATACATAATCTCATGCCTGTCTCCCATGGGGGTAGGTACAGACAATGGAAAACCAATTGCTACGAATCTTACATAGGTACCTCTTTCGCTTCATCAACAGTCATCAGTCATTTCATGCATGCTCGTTGGATAAGGGTACTTTTAATTTGGCCTTTCTTTAATATACCCACCCAGATGTCCGTCTCTTTACCGACGGCCTCATTCATATCCGCCTTGTATATTTCTTTCATAAATCTGCCTTTATCCATCCTTTCTACTGTCTATTTAGTGGTATCAACCAGACTAGGTCCGACTTAAACATGTCCTAAGTACTCTACAAGTAATTTCCAATCAAATGACACAAACCTTTTTTTAACTCAAATTAAAAACTTTGTACCCAGTTTTTTGTGCTTATATTAATTAAAGTACTAAATAACAGAGTGACAAAATCCACGGTGAACAATCACAACCACAGGCCGGTAATGTACAGGCGCAGTACAAATTGGAGCGACTATCCATCATCGGCACAAATCAAGCGGCACAGTCGGCCACCGGTTAATTTGTCATGCGTGTGTACACCGAGCACTGACCCCCACTGTATCTAGGTAATTTTGGAATTATCGATTCTTGTGACAATCATGTTAATTAGCTGCACACCCGTGCAATTAGGTGACATGAAGTCTACATTAAGCTATATAACTTTAGAGTTCCATTTGCATTGAAAGACTATATACTCGTAAGTAAAAGTTATTTAGATTCCTTAAAAATGTAATTGTCTTCATGAAAGAGAAAACTTTTCTGTTTTTCTTTCTTTAGACCTGAACAAGTAAGTTTATAGTCTACCAAATGACTGCCGTAGTTTTCAAAATAAATTCAGTTCCTAACACACCTTTGTTTGGAGTTACAGACTACCAAGCGAGTTACCGGGGCTCCGGCTCGAAAAGCAGGAGTAGGAACGGGGTAGCTTTAATCAGTTAGAGTCTGACACTCCGTCTCGCCTCGTCCAGGACGGGAGAAGTCATTGGATGATGTTCCTCCCTTAAAAAACACACACACACATTATTTATAATAAGTCACTACCCCATCCTAAATCACCGTTACTCGTAACCACACAAAACCCCTCACAACACAACAAAACAATCCAAACAAAAACGAACTACTTATCTAACAAACTAAATGAACGTATGAAAGTTGTAAGCACCACCTCAAGATCCACTGGAGTCCCCATTGACTTGCAGGGAAGGCGAGCACTTGATCAATATCCCACAGCCCTCGACTACAAATGAAAACAACAATAAATAATACATTAAACCAGTTATCTATCAGCATTGGCCGGATGAGGCGAATAAGCGATAGATTGGATAAATTCAGAGAGCGATACATCCATGTATTATGGATAAGACGAGCTCTTAAAAGATTTATTGGGTGGAGAGCAGAATGTAGCACATTGTACCTGTATTTTGGTTAGTGTTGAGTAACGGCTATTGTTTTTACTTCCTTTTATGGTAATATGGAGTACAATGTTTTATAGTATTTGTAACTTTGTTCCAATTTGACGAAATGATTCATATTTTGCAGTTGCTTTGATCATAGAATAGGAAATAGTACATTACATACGAGCTTTGATGTACCTTGTTTTGTTACATAGATGAAATCGATCGCACATCAAAAGAGAAAAATGCTTCAATATTATTAAGTAGATGCTTCTTCTGGGGTACCGAAAGGAGTAGCCGGTACTGAAATAGACATAAGATCAGGGTTTCCCAAACTATGGGTTTTTTAGAGGGCCTTATCTGGAGGAAGACTCACTAATCAACTATTTCTTAGTTCTGTATTTAATTTTTCATATTGGTAACGGTTTAACCTTTCGTATGCCGTATATAAGAAAACAATAGAAAATACATTGTGTCTTGCATGAATCTGCATTCCGGCACACGACGGATTAATACGGTAGTTTCCTACTAGTAAAAATCAATACTTTTATCGTAATGTCAAAAACATGACTTTTCATTTCATTTTGTAGGAGATCACAACTTATGACGTCATATTTTATTGCGTCCAATAGCATACTTACTTCTCTAAAATTAGCAAAAAAATAAGTATATCGTCAATATAATGAATGAAACTACGATTATTTTGGGATATTTTATTGTATTGAAATGTCAAAATATTTTATTTTTGACCTAGGAAACTACCCAATTCCTGAAGGTCGGTTCTGAGTTCAGACCACCTTGGGAACAACTGCACGAGTTCTAAAACAAACCTAAACCAAAACCGAATCGCAAATAAAAGCAACTACAATAATTCTTCTCTTAGCTTACCAAGTTTAAATCGTAATATAAGGATCATAGCAGCAATGAGTACGAGCCATTGCGCTCGTGGAGCGGAAACTGAGTAATCGCAGGGCAATGGCGGAAGGCGCGTTCATTCTCCTCCTTTATTGTTTGAAAATGTTTGCGAGCCAGTGGCGACGCACGACGGTTTTTTATTGCAACATTAATTAGGTCCCAGCTTCACGGTTAATCGGCGGTCAGATTTAACAGGAATATTATTTTTTTATGAATTTCTGGAGTTTATGTTTGTGTAAACTCGCTTTGAGAGTTATGGCGGAGTTTGGTTTTAGCACTGTCCTTATAAAAGTAAGAATAAGGTGACCTTCGTTAGCTATGTTTTGACCATCATACGAGTTTGGAGTCTTAATGACAGTAGGTAGGTGATTATTAATAGTTAGTGATGGAAGATAAATCCAGCTAAATCAATATCCTACTTACTTATCTTTAGTTAGATAACTAGATACTAATTTTTCTTAACCACATACATTAAGTATTTACTAAACTGGATTACAAATGAAACACGTTACTGCCATCCTTCACTTCTGAAAATTATTTTATGTTACTGCCCTCCGCCTTAAAACATCCTAAAACACTTTACATCTTCGGTTCAAAACATCAATACCAATAGAAAAGCTCCAAAGAAATCACTTAAGAACCCCTACACTAGAGCAGTAGCTACATGCAGGCATTAAACGTGAGTGCAGGTGAACAAGACACTTAGATTGGACATAATTGCGTGTCGTTGTTAACAAGATTGAGCGCGTCTCGCAGGACCTACCAACATCGCTAGTGATGGAGTGCATTGTTCAGTTAGACAGTTACTTCTAAAGCCTGGCTGTGATGCTCCATCATTTTGAGGACATTGGCAAGCATGGAGAGAGTTTTTTGTATGCTTAAGGGTCATTTTTGCATCCTTTTCCTTACAATAAGCGGTTGCTGGACCACAAGGAGCAGCTGGTCATCTTAGGAGCGGATTTTGCAAAATAATCGACGATTTTTTTGGTCATAAGTTGAATTTCTTGAGCAGACCTTCCACTAGATGGACCGACGACATCGTCAGAGTCGCGTGAAGCCAGTGAATCCGGGTGGCGGTGGAGAACTAAGGGGGAAGGCCTTTATTCAATAGTGGACGTCTCTCGGCTGATGATGATGATGATATGCAAGTTGAAATTCGTAAACAATAAAAGTAGGTACAGAACACGAACCTAGGAATTTAGATGAAAATCTTCACATACATACCTACGTACAAAAAGAAGACCCTGAAATACTAGAATCATTTCCAAGATGACGGACAAAATGACAGGGTCTGAAACACCTACGGGACACAGCGTCGATATGGATATCACAGACAATAGAATCATTGAGGCGGAAGCCTACTACAAAGGAAACAAACAGGATCGCACGGACTGTCAATGGACTTGGGACTATACCCCGCATAGTGTGAGGGACACGGATTAATTTTATTACCGAAGGAGCTTCTACGACTGTTGTGCGCCTAGTACCTAGTGTGTAGGCTGTGGTTATGTTGCAAAATTCGTATTATCATTAGTGTGTTTGGGTGTGTTGATATTTCTTCTTCAATAATAAAATTCAGTAAGTTTGACTTATGAAGAATTATTCATATACGTCTAGATGACTTATACACATATAGAACTCTGCTTAATTAGCAGCATAATAATTTTGACCGGTATAACACTAGGAGCATTACAAGTGTGTTGCCAACAATATTTATTTCCCACCGCCAAGACGAAAATGGTGGAACTCACATTTTACTGCACGGTTGGTGCGGTGGCTGGGCAACTGGCTGCCGCGCAACGGGTAGCGGGTTCGATTCCCGCACGGAGCAACTCTTTGTGTGATCCACAAATTGTTGTTTCGGGTCTGGGTGTCATGTGTATGTGAACTTGTATGTTTGTAAACGCACCCACGACACAGGAGAAAATCCTAGTGTGGGGCAATTTAAAAAAAAAACAAATTTACCACACGAAACGTCGCATGATGTAATTAGGTACCTTCAACTAATCCCCTTAAAGACGCTTCCTTACTACGATTATTATAGTAGCAGTATCTACAGAAAGTAAAACATCAAAATAAAATAAACAAAACCATATTTTCACTTCAACTTCAAGACTTAAAACTAAACAAAACATTACCAGCTCGCAAATACTTCCAAGCAAGGAATTTCTCAAAGCTACCTCTGTGAGGAACAATGGAAGCAACATCCATAAATACCAACATCCGGAACAAACACACTTGTCACGGTATGTGCACCAGAGAAACAATCTCCCACGGCTTGCCAAGCAAGGAACCCACCTTTGCAACATAAATTGTCCTAGCTTATTGCTTTCAGTAATAAGAACTAAGTAATGCGAACTTTTTGGCTTCGTTTCAAATTGAAAAAATGTCCTGGAATTACAAATAAGATTGGTTATTTATTTACACTACAAAATGGAGTGAAATGGGGAGGACAAAAATGTTTTTCTTACTTGTCAGATAGAACAAAATAGCTTAGAACAATATAATATTATAATGATTTTTACTCACGAATAGTCTTGAATACGGTAAACAAATACTATGAATACTAATACAATATTCTACCATTACTGATTTCAAATTGAAGGGTATAATAGTCTACGAATTTCTCTACGATTACACATTTGGTTGGCGCCTATCAAAAAACATGGAGCAACTTGACGTCTAAACGCGACTTACCACAGACCATTACTGCGCTCTAAGGCAATAAAGATACACGTTTTCCTCAATTCTCCTATTTATTTTTACGTAATTTTTTCACAAGGAACAATGGAGTTCAAAATAATATAGGGCAGGGTAATAAAGCGTTCTGCTCCAAATCAGTTAGCGGTCAAGTGGTCACATTAGGTGCAGATTTATAGCCTCCTCTCGGCGGGACCCGAAATACATGCCCTACTATACTTTTCATTTTCTCACAAGCACAATGGCCTTCAATCTATAACAGGGATTACGAGCCTTTTAACGTCCGTGTGTGCAATATTTTTGGTGAAGTGATGATTATTATTATTTCTCAAGTACTTACCTACCTTTTTAGAACCACAGCCGTCGTTTTTTATTGTCCGGATTGTTTTTTACTATCACAATGTAGACTTACATGAAATAAATAATGTTCTCAACTTTCGAATTGACTTCGAGAAAAGTGACATGCAGTGTGTGATCCAGTACTGTCTACCAGTGATACCACTGGTAGAACAGAACTAAGAATATAAAGGGAATGAAAGTGTGTTACGTACCTATACATTAATGGTAAATGGTAATGAATACCTAATCTATTACAGATGATAGATAAACTGAAACTTCCAATTTTTACCCAGAACCCAAAAGAAGTGTTTTACAGTGGAATATTTGAAAACAACGCCATCTACTAACTATGTGTCAAACTTCTTAAAAACGTGATTCGCTTAAGATCTCGTTCAGGTGATCTCACACTTTTATAATTTTTAAAAATACATAAATAATTTATTTTCTCAGTCCTAATATCTTCAACAAATAATAAAATTCTAAAAATATTTATGTTTTATTATTTCAGTGAAATACTCCTTCAACAGCGTAATTTTCGAAGACGTATTAAAAGTTTTGTGACGTAAATAAACTGATATAATTAATAACGAATTAATTCCAGTCAATGACTGTTTTTATAAATTTTTTGAGAATCTTAAGTTGAATTAATTTTTTATGAAACTGATACTGGCAAGCTATACCGGCGCGCGACGCCATCTTTTCCAGCCGGCGGCCGGCGCAATCCAACTGTCATTTATTTTGTAACCGGACGCTGGACGTGCGTGTTGTTCGTCGTTTTTTATTCATTCGTCACATTTTATCAAGTAAGTGGAATCTTATTAGTTTCTAATATTGTTTAATTTTATTCCAGCATGTACATTTTATTCGTTACTATCAATGATTTCTTGTGTTTTTCCTTTTCTAACGAGGCATTGTAAGCAAATGAATGGCTAGGAAGTGAATGGAAGATTCTACTGGAAGTAAAAAACGTTGACGAGATCTCGCTCGTGGTCATGACATGCTTATTCAGTCAGCACGTAACCACGAACACTAATTGTTGTTGTAATTACCTATAAAATATTTTTAAAGGGATTATTGTCTAGTAGGTACGTAAAAAAATATCAAAAGTATGTTGTGTGCATGTTACAATGGATAGTGTAGATGAGTGTAGTGGTGACCGTTAGTTTAGGAAACTTCAGAATGTTCGGGATGAAGGAATAAAGAGTTTCGGCTACCTATAATTTTTTTTACCATTTTTAAATCGAAGGTCATGCAAGAAGCGGGCAATATTAGGAAAAGGCCTCGCTGTGAGTCTGAGGACGAAGTCACAGGGAATTTAGCGAAAAAGATAATAGGAGAAAGGTAATTTTTCCACGAAATAAAAAGAATATTACTCATAATTAAGGTACACAATATTTTTGTACCTATATCCATCATATTAGTTAAATTAAAACTACATAAAAATAAACAATTTCTTTGTTAGATTACATGCAATCTTAATGTTTCGTGGAACTTGGGGAATTTTCAAGGTGACAGATTTGGCATGATGCTTTATGCCTTTGCCATTGGACAAGAAAAAAAAATCCTTGAAGCCGCTATTGTTGCCAGAAACAGATTCACAATAATTTTTAGCAATTATCTATGGTGTAGGTGCTCAGATTTTTGAGGTTTTATGCAAATTATTTTATTTTGGAAGGTGTCGGTCAGTTTTTGAAAGATTGAATATTTCATTGCATGAAACTGATTTTGCATGCCTTGATTTCAAATTCATCTGTTCGAAGCCATTTTGAATATCATTAGGCTGAAATATTGGATAAATATTGTGTAACTTTGAAATTGCATGACTCAGCTGTCCTCATCTTAGGTAACTTGAATATTTTTTTAAAAATAAGTTTGTTATACATTTTTCTTAGTTTTTAACCTAATTAAAGATGATATGGATGTGATAGGCAGATTACTATTGAATGTATTGTGTTACCAAGTGTAGAACATAACAATAAGTTAGGAATCTACTTTCAGTTTAGCAATGGTACTAATTCTTTAACATTTATTTAGTTGAAAAATTATCAAGTGTCAGCTGCAAAGATGTCTATGGACCACAGATGTTATTGCCGAGGTGATGAGGACACTGGTATAGACCTCGAGAAGCCTGAACACCTGTTGCCCATGATGAGGCCGTTCTCTATGAGGTGCTGATAAAGTTCATGTTATAAAGTACTCTGCAGTACCTATGTATGATTGGGTAGTTAGTTACTTTTGATTAGAGTAGTATATTTTGTCAGTTGTCTGTAGTTTGTTTGATAGTTAGATATGAATTTTAGTATTGTATTAGTCATGTGTGACAAGTTTAGACCTGTATAGAATATGTAACAATGTAAATTTTATACATAATTAATTATGATGTTGACAATTAGTATAAATTGAGAATTGAACATTTAAATATGTGTGTATTGACAATTAATATTTTTTTTAGTAATTATTTTAGTGAGAAGGCCATGGGTTATGCCCACAATAAAAAAATTACCTTCACTTAGGTAACTGTCTTCAAAATTTCTTATATATGAAAATCTTAAGGTATCCTAGAAGTTGTATTGAAGTTCATCCTATTGGAAGATTTCTATAACTAAGGAGCAATCCTTTTGTATTACTACCTACTCCATTGTTTTTATTAACTAAGTATACATACAAGTACTTAGTATATAAATTAACAGAAACTACAAGGTACACCAGCCAACCACTTAACTATTCCTATTAGAATAAGAAAAAAATGTTAATTTTTAATTAGTGCTTTAGAGTTAATTATTTTCTTTTAGAACTTCTGTGGCATAGAAAAACATATGACTTTTTAATATTTCGATAAATGAAGAATGATGAAAGTGGACTTTGATCAGGAAACATTTAGTAACCCCTGGTTTATAGACATGAAAAATTATTGTTCATCTTAATTTCTTAATACCATACTCAGTAATTTAATAATATGTTCACTTAACCCAGTCCTTAGCTATTGTTTTCAGAACATAATTGAATGGAGTACCTACTTGCCTAGTTTAAATAATCATTAAAATTCTCTGAGCAGAAATGTTAAAAAGCATTTCATCTAATTGAGGCCACATATGGCATAAAAACTTATTTTAACGTCATCAAATGAAGTTGAATAACCTAATAACTAGTTACTTAGGTACCTAAACACCATTAAAAAGACGTGGGATTTATAGTACAATAAAACTTTTTTAGGTAAATTATCCAAATATTAAAAAAATACATATTTATTCAGATTTTATGGAACTTACGGCATTTTTATATTTTAACTTCAAATTACTTTTTACTCTCATAAGATTTGTTTAAAAAACTGTATACCTTTGTATTTCACCTATCCATTTTATAATACCTATATTCAAATAAACACAATTATATTACATCTTGATATCGCATTTAATCTTACATTTTAAAACTAATAATATTATCAGTAGTTTACAGTTAATCTAAACTAACACATTATTTACAACTTAAAAATACCAAAAAAAAAAAGGAATAAAAACTAACTTAAAACTAAAATAAAGGCGTTAGGCGTGGTTAGGCGTCGAAGTACTCGTCCGCATCGCTGTCATAAACTAATAATTAAAACTAACATACAATTTAACATATTTCAAAATACTGCAATGAAAATGAAATGTCTACTTTAAGGAAACATTCACAGGAAAAAGCCAATGAAAACAAAAAAAAATATGCCAGTTGGTTATACCCACCAACATACTTTAAATAAGAGTGAGTAATACAGATTTTACAAGTCTATCTCTAAATATTTGTAAATACTTGAACTTGCATGTTAATCATGGTTATAAATATTCATTGTCACTGAGTCATCTCATTTGCATACTTTCTTACCTACTCTACTGTAGGTATTCCACTATTGCTGATAATTTCATCATCTTCAATGACTATTGTCATCCAATTTTGACTAACCATGACGTCACGCTGTGGCATTGATATTTTGCACTTATGTGAGAAATGGTATAGTTCCAATTAGTGACTAAGCAAGAGATTCTTTTATAGTGGAGGTTTTGTGTTTGTATTAACTTGATGACTAGGAATAATATCATGTACCTGCTTGGTGAAAAGGAAATACAACTAAAAGTGGTGACTTAATCCTGGAATTTCCTAAGTGTTTAGTCACTTGGATCACTCATAATTTAGAAGATTTCGTCGCAGTCGTTTTAAGACCTACCCGAGTCCTCAAGTATGATTATATACATTCATCATATTTTTAGAATTGTCAGTCCTCAACAGTCTAACCGTTAATAGGTATACGAAATTGGACTATACTCGGTTCTTATCGGCCATTCCAAATCGAAGTCAAGGCTTCAAATCCATCAATAATCTTGTCACTAATTTATTTAGACAAATTGGTTTTGATGATAAAAACCTTCGATTTCGTTCCAATAGTTTCTAAGTGGCGTCACGATATCGCATTTAGTATCTTTATCTTTCTAAATTGTTACAATATTACTTTTATGGTATTTCGTTGAAACAATTTACTTTAAATTGCCTTTGCTATGTCTAAAATCTAGATAAAAGCCAGACTAAGTTACGTGTCTGCCTTTTGGGGGTTAAAAATTTCAGGGTTGCTGGGGAATCGGGGATAATGAAGATTGGGAAAGGGGTAATTGGCCTCCGGAGGTAATTAACCTCACACACAACGAAACACAATACAAGCATTGTTTCACGTCGGTTTTCTGTGAGACTGTATCACTCCGGTTGACTCGGCCCATTCGTACTGAAGCACATTTTAAGTGTGGGAGACTTAGCACTGCCCACGAAGCTTATTGACATAACTGTGACATCACATACATTCGCGTGGGTAGAGAACAACAAGTACATTCTCAATCAAAAAAATACTCTTAGACACAATTTTGAGTAGCTATAGTATAGGTACTGCGTTTTTCTACCCGAACGGGATTTATTACTTAGGACCTAGGCATATTGCCAAGTGTGAATCTTTTGATACACAATGTGCAAGTTTGTTTATCCCCAGTTATTGTCTTATCATTGTCAAGATAAACACATACAAACAGCTTAGCATTATCTATTCAGTGCAGCATTATTTACATTTCACTGTAGATCCACAATGAAATCAATTCCAGTTCTTTCTGGAAAAGTCCAAAATACAAAACATCTTAAAAGTTCTACACACGACAAGAGGAGGTAGAAAGCATATTTGACGAACGTTGACTACTAACTGAAGAACAATGCGTTTGAATTTGAACTTTTCACTCCAAAAGTATTTTTCAGTTTCCCACGTCTTATAGACTCTCTAAAGCCCTGAGAACTCTTCATAACGGGCCATTGTCCTCCTTCCCAGGGTCTCAAACTTGGAAACCATTCTAAAAAACATGTTCACTGGTGGAATGCTCAGTGGGTATTTGCAATATGGAACAGGAGGCTTGCTAGTTGGACTCTGGAGAGAAACTGAGAAATATACCCACACGGTCCACGAATGGCAACCACAATATTTGGACCGATATCTGTCGGAAGAATATAGGTTAGTTTAGCCCAAGTTGCTGTAGGTAGCCTAGTAACAAACACGTTTTCGTGCTTACGTAAAGATTTTTTTTTTAATTTTATTTATGTCAAGGGTTGATTGAGTTAGTTCCAGAAATGCCTATATATGGGATTGCGTTTTAGATAAAAACCCATTTTTAGTCCTCCCTCGAGAGGACAACGTTGGGGATGACGAATATAAATAATCAAACAGGTGTCCTTTACGAAAATCAGACGACTGCAAACTGCAATGATGTCATAGACGTCTTAAAATAATGGGCATAGATTGCGACACCAACAGGAAAAATGCTTGCTTACCTGGAAAAGTGTAAAGTCCTCGATTACGATTACAAACAATAACTATTTTGAGAATCTAAACGGGTTTCCTTATTATTCAGTCAATTAATAAATAAAGATTAATTTATATATTTTATACACCTACCCGAAAAACTAGAAAGATAAAAATTTCGTAACATTGGACGTTGGACGACCTTGAATTTTGACTCGGAACCAAATGAGAGGCGGTTTTTACCGACGCGACAGTGTCTTTGATTTTCGTAGAATTCTCCTATGCATTGTCTTATACATATTTCTTTAGATATTCATAGCTGTTTATTACTCCTTGTGGACGTTTTATTATAGGACTTTTATATCGAAACGAGCCTTTCGTTTTAACTCCTGACCGCATTCACGGTCGTTAACCAGGCTTCTAGCATTATTTAAAAATAAAGTCTATTAAATGGTTTAAATTACTTCAAAAATAATCCACATTTACTTAGTAATTCATTTATGACGACGTGGGAGCTCAATGCTTCGACACGAATTGGTCAGTTCATTTATAATTCTTCTAGTACCTCTCCTCTAGTGTTGTGACTAGCCATCTGCTCATTTGCCCAGAAAGAAAAACCTGTGAACTTGTTAGTAGATATTTTAAGTTTTGGAAGCCTATTTCCTTCCCATCCCAAACTCTCAAATTCCTAACCCACAAAAGAGCACACACTTATAACTCCTCTGGTGTTTCGGGTTTCCATTGGTGGAACCTACTATCAAGTGATCCGTTTATTATACCCATACGGTTATTCGTTAGCCACTTAATACAACGCTATTAGAAATTAATTCTTTAGATAACTCATTTGGTTAATTATTTATTTTCCTACATAACCATCTAACCTCAACCTTTGACATTCAATAGATAAAATTGTTGTGTAACTCCGCACCATGGAACATTCTCGCCGACTTTCAGTGTATAAATAACTACACACACAAGTAATATTTTCATGATAAGATCAAAAAAATATACTAAATTTTGTTTTAAGGAATATCTAATTCCGTCCCCAATTCTCTACTAACTGTAAAATATCCTCGAATGGAACAATGCCGTTTCTGGAAGTGTCCAACAGACAATTTCAAAAACAGCATAATTCTAAGTAAAACACACACATGGCCTATTTTATTGTTCTTTCACCATATTATTGAATTATTGACTAGGCACCTACGTCATTACTCATAACTATTTATAGACCTTAAACGGAATATATCCGGAGCACATACCTATATAGGACCAAGGGGGAGGCCTTTGTTCAGCTACGTTTGGCTGATGATGATGATGATGACATACCTAGATAGCTATTTGGCATTCTGTTTCATTCATTTGAACACAATATTTATCATCTGTCTATCTTTTAAAGTTCTATTTTATCAACCCTCCATCGGTTTTTTCCTAAATATTTCTACACGAGTGAGTTCCTAAATTAATTCCACATAAGTATTTTTATTGACATGTTGAAGCGCCACTCGTTGCATTATCTTATCGATCTTGACGTGACACACATCGTTCAGCCGGTGACTGTGAACTTCAAATTTCGAATTCACTTCAGGCAGTTGACCGTTTGTGTTCCCAGTGATTAGACGTCTCTGAAGTGAGTCGTTTTATTTTTTTTTAAATGTTTTTTTTTTCTCGTACAATTTTAAATTAAGTGGTATCGTGTTGTGTGTGAATAATTTTAAATTTATTTTACGGTTTTTTTTTATATTGGATTTATGTGCGTTTTTTTTTTCGTTTAACAAGCAGACGTACTTTTCACCTGATGGTAAGCAATCGCCGCCGCCCATGGACACTTGAAACACCAGAGGCATTACAAGTGCGTTGCCGGCTTTTTGGGGTTAGGTTTGGGGGTTGTTGTTTGGGAATTGGGGATTGGGAAGATTGGATAGGGGGGGGGGGGGGTATTGGGCCTCCGGTAACCTTACTCACACAACGAAACACAACGCAAGCGTTGTTTCACGTCGGTTTTCTGTGAGGCCGTGGTATTACTCCGGTCGAACCGGCCCATTCGTGCCGAAGCATGGCTCTCCTACTTTTGTGCGTTTGTGAATTAGCGCTCCTGCAGGCGATGCCGTCACCGCATCGTCGCCGCGCCGACGCCGCGCGCATTCCTCTGT
Source organism: Spodoptera frugiperda (assembly GCF_023101765.2). Classification (NCBI taxonomy): domain Eukaryota; kingdom Metazoa; phylum Arthropoda; class Insecta; order Lepidoptera; family Noctuidae; genus Spodoptera; species Spodoptera frugiperda. The sequence continues at coordinate 12,790,159 of NC_064223.1, read as the reverse complement.
CTGTCTGTTTGACAGAAACTAACAAGCTAATTCATTCCATTACCGACCGCGAACGTGCACCCCGCGAGATCGCACGTAATTCAAACATGTCTAATATAACGAAAAAAAACGAAGTTTGGGGTTGCTTTGCGCGGAGGCGGCGCGGCAGCGGCGCGGTGCCGGCATCGTCCGCAGGAACGCTTAGGCCTTTGTCTGAAAATAGGTGTTGTCTATTTTAATTTAAAAATAATAATAATTTAAATATTTTTTTAAAACAAGTTTCAATAGCTGGACGTTGCTGAATTTGATTAAAATGTGGTTATTTAATTATTTAATCAAGTTTTTATATCTCCATTATTATCTTATCCTAAAACCAAAAGCCACTAAACGTACACGCGTGAAGATAACTATTTCATTTAATTATTATTTAAAAACAATATAATAATTATTATTTTTCTTATACATAACTTAAGTTCAACGAGTTAACCGAACGAGCGGCGTTCTCGCGGTGTTACTTCAAAACGTGACGGCTTGGTTAAAATATAACGGGACCTGCACAGTTATTATCTTGGACCAGTTACATAACAGTCACGATGTACATGTTTACTGAGATCTTATCGTTCATTTTCCCATTGTGTCAAATGGTGTCAAATCTTTAGTTGGTAGACCATACATAGTGTAACTGTATATGAAAAATATGAAGTTTGCAACTTTATTGAAACTAAGAACTTTGTAAAACTAAACTGCTTTTTAAGTCCTTACTTCATTCATTCATATCAAGAAATTAATGACAAATCATAATTTCTAACGGCAATGAATCTGCTGTATGTTCATTCTGTGTATGTATTTCATACATGTAAATTTACATGTAAAAATAATAATAACCAACCCTGTCATTTCTTTTACTTTGTACTTCCATAGTGCATACAGGGATAATCGCCGGCAACAATTGCGGGCCTCTGCGAGTTACGCCTTCCAAAGGTCCGGGACCCTGTGGTCCCGTGAATGGAAAGGTCATACAAAATAATAATAAAAAAGGCTACAACTCAAAAATTTCAGTTATCTACCAAACATAGCCTTCAGCATTCAATAAAATTATTATCACGAACGTACACATTAAGATAGCTTTATTTACGTTGGTACTAGGAATATAATATCGTTTCATAGTAATTGTATAGGAATTCGAGACGGATGCGATAACAGTGATAATCTCGTACCTACAGTTACCACGGACAGATAATTGTAATTAAAATTAATTCTTTATGTACAACAAATAAGAGTGATATTAATTCAATCGTGATCTACTCTGCAGTGTTAACACACCTGTGTTGTAAAGGTGTTCATTATTAATCAAATAAACAAAAGTAGAAGTAGCTGATATGTTGTGGTAGATATCTATTTCATTTTATTTATTATCTCTAGAACCTTCTTAAATAATTAGGCGTACAAAATGTAATAATAGTACAATAGTACGTATCTAAGTAAATGTTGTTTTGTACCTCACTATAGCTTAGGCTTTAGGCGCCAGCGATAAGTAATAACTCCATATCAGCAGTGCATAGTATCAGTAAAGTTCTAGATTATTCCACTTGGAACACAAATCATCTTTACATCATACCTTAGACAAAACAATACAATCTACAATGAATCTTGTTTCTCAAGTCATAGGGTTACAATTCCGTTAGCAGTTACCTCTTCAGTTATAAATAATGAATCACGGAAATAGCAGTCTTGTTTTCGTGCTTATAAGGTTGTAATTTGTTTTCCAGTTTCAACAAGATGCCTCTCCAGCTGACCAAGCCCGCTCCCCAGTTCAAGACCACCGCTGTCGTCAACGGCGAGTTCAAGGACATCGCTCTCTCCGACTACAAGGGCAAATATGTAGTACTGTTCTTCTACCCATTGGACTTGTAAGTACATTACAATATTTTTGTATTATGTGTATTATAACTTCCGTAAGACATGTTTAAATGAATGCTATTAAATCTTTCTAACGTTTGTAAATGTTTGACAAAGGAACTCCATTAGTTTTAAGCTAGGTACGCTAGGGGCGTTGGACGTTTCATATTCATGAAACTAGTAGTTTTCTCGTCAAACAGTTACGTGAGTAATCCGTTAAACATAGGTCTTTTTTGTCTCTGTCTTTATTAGACGAGTTTCCGAAAGCTTACTTTTTTTTGTTTGAATATTAGAGTAGTATAATACCTAAGCCTATACACATTGAGGTGTCAGATTTTGAGTTTAACACTATTTAGATCAAGTTTCTGTAATGTTCCATTAGTTCCTTATAATTTTGGACTGATTTGTCCTTCAATATGTAGTTTCAATAATGCCTGTTCTTACGTCTATGTCTATTTAAAACTAAAAGGTCGAAGGCCACCTCTGCTATCGCTGTTCTTATCTTCTAATCCTTTATGTGCTGTATCTACACAATAATTGTTACACTAACTCCTATCGTGGCTATCTATTTATAGCTCTAACAGTCCCACTCATTCCAAATATTATCATGCGCTTATGTCATGACCTGATACTATTAGAACTATTTTATAATGGCTGAAATATGTCTTGAGTAATCTTGTAATCACCGTTAGACGATATCATACAGTCACAAAGAAAACAATCGTCGCATATTCATTGAACCTTAGTATAATCTACTACTGACCTTTGTTAAAATAAAACCAAAAAAGAATACGTTTCATTCTTTAAAATTATGTAAAGTGATGTTATTATGGATTCAGTTCTTTGAACCGGCCGCACGACATCCGCTTCGAACCGGTCCCATTCATTACCACACAATCGTAATAAGCGACTCGTAACCCACTTAGCAATCGCTAGCTTATGGTTGTCAAAGAGTCACAGTAAAGAAAATTAGTCCTTTCATTAATTCCTTAAAATCCTATAAATAAGATAAAGTGATGTCACACCACACCGGTGGTATGTAACACCATGATATCATACTTTAGTCTCTAAAGGATTGGAAACTAACCGAGAACCGTGTAACAGCCCTAACACATGAATGCTGACTATAAATTCTATGGTGGATTCCTATTGTGAGCAATAAATTGCAAACTCTTTATATCGATCGGTATTTGTGTGCGGAATGTCTGTGTACAGAGATTAGGTCATTCATTTGCGTTGGAAGCAATTAAAATACTTTTAGCTTCAGCAGGGCTTAGCCTTGGATTAGGTTTCATTCCCCATCGATCTATGGTGCTTCTGTGAACCCGTTATAAGGTAAAGGACTATGTTCAGGGAGGCCCACATCACCGCTGAAGTGAAGCAAGAAATCTCGAAAGCAGTCACTGTGCCCTCTCCGTCTTTTCTGCAAATGCTTCAGAAAGCAGTATGTTCGTGTCAGCGAACTCCCACCGAGGTTCCTAATGACCATGAGCACCAAGTAACGAGGGACACTAGCCATGAGAAAAAGAATGGGTAAAGGGAAAGGATTGGTTACAACGAGTGTTTGTGTTGAGGGACGGCGCGGTTTATGTTGTTGCTTATACTCCGGTCCTTAGCTTGCTTTGGTTAAGTTTGTCGTTATAGTTTACTTCTTCGATCATCGCTTTACGTCGGTCTCTAGCTAAGTCATAAAATCTTGCCCATCATCGTTAGTCGATAGGTGACGTACGAATCATTTGTTTTACGTGACAAACAAAACTTGTCACATAATTCTTATTACAACTACAAACTTCATACGTCGAGTTCTTTACGACCGAGTTTTAATCGTAATCGAGTTGTAACCACATGAGAAGCGATCTCATTGTAATTACCTGTTTATAATTCCACGCATGTGGCTGTGGATGATCTTTGGAACGACACGTCACCTGTGTTCAGTGCGCACGCGCCATTGTTTGATTGTAAACCGCTAAATGAGTCACACTCGTGTGCAATGTGACGCTGCGCTGTCTGCCGTGGGCCACGTGGAAATAAATAAGCAAAAATCGTTCAGTTGTTTTTTGCTAGAATATATGGAATGTAATTGTTGGAGTAAATAGGTAGCAAACGCAGACAACATGAGATGTTTTTATACTTAAAAAAACTGGCGAAGATCTAAAAATTCTTACAATGTTTTGCTGAACATCAGATCCAAAGGTCTAAACTCCAGCAGCAATGAATAAAAAAAGTTAGTCAGTCATAATCTCTGCTCGTAAACTTTATCATGATTTGCGTATAAAATCGCGTCACCTCAGCAAATTAAATATTGTCAACATTTATATCTATTTGCTCACTTTAATTTAATTTTCGGTGTCGCTGACCCTGTACGTGTCAAACTTCAAGTAGAGATAAGATATTGTGTACAAATTAAATAATATGATATGAAATTCGCATTGTAAAGTGTGTAAAATATAATTTGTACCAGTTTTTCTGATGTTGGTTTAAGAATTTACATTTGTATAGCTGGTATTTTGAACAAAAATTCTTGGAAAACAATACATGTAGTATATGGGTAGAACACTCACACCGAACTGTCTTAAACTCCACAAACACAAAACCAATCCCTTCTACTTCACAGGGACCTTAAATGTTACCATGCTAGTGTCTCGTCTTGGTGCCTTATTATAAGATTGCTAAGTTTACTGGGAGCTTCATAAACTGATACAGAACTCTAAATACTATGAAATAGAAATCATAATTAAATAAGATATCAATATTAGTCTTGCGTCACAACAATGACTTGTTTTTCTAACAAAATTGTTACTACATAATATCGATTGTCTTGTCCACAGCACTTTTGTATGCCCCACTGAGATCATCGCGTTCTCTGAGCGCGCTGATGATTTCCGCAAGATTGGCTGCGAGGTCATCGGTGCCTCCACTGACTCTCACTTCACACATCTTGCCTGGATCAACACCCCACGTAAACAGGGTAAGCACACATCAATGTTTTAAGAATCATTGTATCGTCTAGTTGTTTAAAACCTGTTCTATAAAGCATTTGAAGTTTGCTATCTATCTCTGGCATCATCCATAAGCCATAATTGCGGAAATAAAAAAGAAGTTGATTGGCATTAAATACTAGCACAGCATTATAAACATTCAGGAATGTGTCATGTCATGATTTGTACACATTATTTAACTTATCGCTTAATGTAATTTTAATTTATCAACATAAGTATTAATTTAATCACTGTAATTAATAAAAGTTTATCTTACAAGTCTGCTTAAATAATGTAAAATACCTTCATCTTTTGTGCAAAATGCATCTATCACTTGGAAATTATTCAGTTAATAAGAATAATGTTCACTACTAGCTAAGCTGACATACACAAGGACACCATACCATGCACATGTATAATCACACATGAAATTGTTTGCAGGTGGTCTCGGCCCCATGAACATTCCCCTGATCAGTGACAAGTCACACCGCATCGCCCGCGACTACGGAGTGCTGAACGAGGAGACCGGCATCCCATTCAGAGGCCTGTTCGTCATTGACGACAAGCAGAACCTTAGGCAGATCACCGTCAACGACTTGCCTGTTGGCCGGTAAGCATTCTTTGTTAATTAGTTTTTATTATAACATTGAGGTGACAAGCAAACTTATGTCATAAGATGTCTAGTCTAAAACGTAAGTCCGCAAATATCAGAAGGGTAGCTCACACAACAGACAACCTTGTAAAATCGTGAACAAAGCAAGTGTTAGTTGAATTTAAGTCTTAAGTTGTTTAATTTACCTGTTACATAATTATAATCTTCACTATACAGAAAAAGCATTACAGCCTCTCATTAAAATAATTTCTAATGTATTCACATACAGAGACAAAAACCTCGCTGTTTACGTAACATGTAACCTTTGGTCAGTGAAGTGATAATAAGCACTAAGTGCCAATAAAAATATATTGTTCATTGATTGATAAGTTATCGCCACTCGGTCGGTACAATCACTAAAGAACTGTTGTTTAGTTTCCTATTGTTTTAAAGCATAACAAATAAAGTAATGCGAGAATTTATTTTGCAGACACAGTACCACAATTATACTTCGTTCCGTTTAGATTCTGCAAAGCAGTAATTACCAAAGTATCTCGAATATTAATTTCTCATATCAACACGATTCGCGACCTTAGCGTGCGTGAAAATGGTCGCAATGCCCAAAGGCCCATTTTATCATAGAATTAGAAATTAATTACTTTGTTATGGCAATCCAAGTGTCAAGTGCCGAATGAAATTTATATCAGTCATCAAGTCTTCATTTTTAGGCAACAAATTAAACAATTTATTTATTAAGCTGTCAGTTATTACTTTTGTTCAGGGAATATTCTAGATGGTGTGAGTATGTGCTATAACTGTCATAATGGCGTGCAACCCACCATGTGCGTGTCATATGCCAGTTCTCATGTTGTGTTAGCGTTAGCGATATACTGCCGGCCTTCAGTTTATCATTATCTAATTAAATTACTACTAATGCAAGAATTTTCCTTCCCTCGATATTAATAAATATCGAAGTTAATTAATTCGATATTCATTATTTGTTGATGTCTAACACAAATAGTTAAGTCTATATCAAAAAATTGCCAATGTAATACAGAACTATTGAAATTGAACCTCACGTATTAAACAATGAATGTCTATTAGGAAAAAATCAAAAAATTTTCTCTTACGTCTTTCTCAGATCTGTGGAGGAGACCCTTCGTCTTGTGCAGGCATTCCAGTACACAGACAAGCACGGAGAGGTGTGCCCAGCCAACTGGCAGCCCGGCTCCAAGACCATCAAGCCCGACACCAAAGCTGCCCAGGAATACTTCATCGACGCCAACTAAACACTACACAACACCACGTAGGCGCGGCTGAACGTTGATATCCCTCGCTAGTTCGAGCACCAACCAAAAGATGCCGCTTTTATAAAAATCGTATAACTTTTGGTCCAACATATCGAAATTCAGCCGCAAATAAATTAGTTCCCTTATCAACGGAAATTGCACTCGCGATGATTATCATGTCTCTCTGTTCATAGTCGTAAGTGCAATTTTCGCTCTAGCACACTGAATGCCGAAAATTGGAGTTGAGAAGTAATCTGAATCTCAGCGATAGGCCTGTTCATCTTCCTGTCCTTGCAAAATAACATCAATTCAAGGACCGGTAGACAGGTACAAACTCCTATTTTCCTTTAAAGCTGGACAATAATAAAAATGTAGGTCACTAAGGTGCTTAGTACCTCGTACGCAATCAGTATTCAACGGAGATCCTATGATATTGTACTCTACAATCGAGGCTGTAATAAAAGCTAATGTACTCAATTATTTTGTTTTATTACCTACCTGAAATAATGACTTACCACTGTACATAGTCACTCGTTTAATGGTTACTTAATACAGTCCTTGGCAATTATTTTCGAAACAAAATCGTTACTAAGGAATAGTTTTAATGAAAGGCAGTAAGCAATCAACTAATCTTTGACGAAGACAATTTTTCGCATGATTTTTACCAAAACCAGCATGTGGATCTACTCAGAATTGCCACTAAATCTGCATTCTTAGGCACATTATAATAGTCGTAAGTATAAACAGTTCAAATAGTGGCATAATTACTATTTATTATTTCCCCGAAAAGTTAATTACAAAGGTGAAGGGATTACAATATTCGCACAGGAGTCAGGAGACCCATTGTCAATCAACCACAAGGCAAACACTACTGATGTATAGAAAGCCATCTGCATGTAAAAATAAATCTAAATGAATTCCAAAAAAAAAAACCTATACCGTAATCTTAGAACGTAGGTAAGGTAGATGTTCGAATAAACGTTATATAAAAACGATATCACAATTATAAAGCAATACACAATTTGAATGGTACTTTCCAAACATTCACCCTCTATTTTGTATCTATTCATTTTACCACATCAAGTATGCGCATGCAATTCAAAACAACACCATCTGTTGATTTTCTATTTCTAACAACGTAAGATATCGAGCTAGTTCATAAATAATTTCATAGATGTCTCTGTACCGTATTTTTTTTATGTTCAACTTAGATTAAGTATCTGTGGTTGAACTTCGAATCAGAAAACTTATTACCAGTTACCACAAAAATATTAATAATACACTGGCTAATGCATACGAAAATAGAAAATGCATTTAGGCAATATTTTAAGTTCAAACTGAAAGCCTAGACCTAGGCTACATTTATGATTAGTAACAGAAATATGACACCCGGCGAGGCGGCCGGCGTATTTACGTCAAAAAGGAATTAAGAATACTTAACTAGCTTTTTTATTATTTTGTGCCCTAGGCATTAAACAATATTATTCTGTAGGACCTACATTTGCTTTGATCTTGATCAAAAACGCAGCTGTCTAGATAGATTTATATTTTACATACAGCGAAAAGAAACAATGGCCTAATTCTTAAATTTTATATAAACAAGATTTATTTTGTTTATAAAATATTAAGTTACATTGACGTGCATTGAGCCTTAACATCTTTGCCGCCTAGTGAAATAAATCGCCCAATGAGACCCCCGCATTCCCGCTCAAGTAGTGTCGCACGGCGCACGCACCTCCTATTTGAAAAAAATAAAAAAATTGAATTTAGAACGATGAACACTGAAGAAAATTATTACAGTGACTATGGTAGTGGCAGCTCTTCGAATTCTGTAAGTTTTTTTTATGTATTTTTCGATAAAATCTTGTGTTTTTAGCAAAACAAAGCGAATAGAATCTTGTGACGCCGGCAACAAGTTTTAACTTGTTGGTAAATAATGATTTTTGCGAAAAATAACTATCTTTTTGAATGTTTTGTAATTTCAGTAAGATGAAAATGGTTAGTTATTCTTTTGTTATTGTTTTTACCGAATATTTTCTGTGAAATTCTTTTATAATAGTAACGTGAGGGTAGGAGTTAAAATATTCGTAACTGGCAATGTTCATGTTAACTTCTTGGTATTATTAATTTAGTAGGTAAAAGTACCTTATTACGTCTAACTTATGCATCTACATAAAATACCTAGGAGCCTTACCTAAGTAGGTACCTACATAATTCTTTTGAATTAAATTAAAACATAATAAGTAAGTTGTCAGCCTAACATGGTTAGTTCTGTGTTCAATTTCATACAAAACATGTGTGAACAATAACATAAACTTTTGTGGCGTCAGCGTCAGCAATATTTCCTGCGCGCACGCAATAATTTGTACCACGTGATCAGTAGGTCCATTGTTTTTTTATTTGCTGATAAGAGAGTCCCTAGAGTAGAAGTATTATATAGAGGTACCAGGTACCTACTTGTTCTATTTTTATTATAAGTAGGTACCTAGATAAGGTTCGGCTGATGAAGTTACTCTAAATTAACAAATTCATTCAATGTATTTTCAATCTTCTCATCACGTGATTAAGTCGAAAATTAATTGTACATTAAATTAAAAGTAAATACCTAAATCTAGGTAACTGAAGGTCATAATTAAGTAAAACGTCAAGGTCTTATTATTGATTCAAAACTAAATTTTTAAACTTACCCTCAACGTGTCGCATATGGAGCATTCTTGTATTATTTGTAATTGTACCTACTTATCGAAATAGTTTCGCTCGTATATTTTGGTAATTCATTTAATAGGATTTTCTTCTATTATTTGATGGATGGATAAATGCACTCAAAATGCGACTATGCTACATTAAGTCTCTTTATTATTTAGTTATTGATTAATTTTTGCTGCCTTTAATCGATTAGTCGCGTTACTATTCAGTAGCAAGGCGTAGGATTTGTTCCTAGAGTTGGGAAGGGCACTAAGTATTAGGATTTTTCGATTTTTGAAAATTATAGATCTTGGTCGAGGTCTACCACGGATGGGGCCCAGTAGGGCTGATGCCTAATCCGGAGCTGCGGACTACCTAACGGGTTTACGAGAGCTCTGGCTCGTAAAGTAGGAACGGAGTGGTTTTTAGTCAGTAAGAGTCTGACACCTCGAAGTCTTTGGAAAACCTTACGCCTTAAAAAAACAAAAAATACTTCTAGGCCCAGGCCTAGGTCTAGATCTTAGCTAGCCAGGTGATGTATGACATAATAGCAAGAGGAAATAGGTACTTTAACGTAAGTGGTATTGCAGTCCACAACATGGCCACCGCAGGATGTGTGGACGTACAAGACGTCCCCGATAGAACGACCCGCCGAAAAGAAGTCTGCCAGCTACCAGGACTGTGAGTATCCTTCTTTTTGCATTCAACTTACTTTTATTATTAGAACTTATGACGGGATATTTACCATGTTTATTCATTTTCGTGAGTTTCCGATATTTCGGCACTGTTGCAAGCGCCATGATCACGGATTAACTGGGTGATCCACTGGGTGAACCAGTTAATCCGTAACCATGTCAGTTTAAAAACTTATAAAACTTACTTTTATTCATATTTTAAGCGTCTGCTTGTCTTTGTGGGCAGCAACAGTGTTTGGTCGTTATCTCCCCTGGTGGTAAAGTGATAATCCAGCCAATATTGGCGCATATCTGCCATTTAACAACCTATTCACTCGAGTCTTCAGGAATCGCAGACTCTGGCAAAGCATTCCACTCCTAAGTGACTATTATTAGAAGTGATTAAAAATGTGTGATTAAACATGTTCATTCTATTTCAGTGGTGACAGGGAGGTGCACCCTGGAAGACATAATGAAGGAGTTCCGTATGAATGGGCTGGACTCACCATACACTCCTGAGGAAGACAGGATCTGGAACAACCCGGGCAATCGTTCTGGTAAGCACCAACTGTACCTCTATGTCAGTTTATTGACAATGGCGCATCAAGCTACCTACGTCAATCAAGTTTCTCTATTTATCGATTCTCAACCTTATTGTGGTACATAGGTACTGTAAAGTTTTATGTCTTCTACAGAGTTTTAGCAGTTTGGTCCATATTTATTTGACGAATGTAATCAAACATGAAACGTATGAAATCAGATTCGAAACCACATGGCCATAAAATATTCAACAGTGAGGGACTTTATTTTGTTCCAGATACCCTCGGTGGCATGGGCCCGGCGAGTGTGTACTTGCGCCAGAAGTCGTGGCCGGAGCCCGAGCGCTCCCCGGCGCCGCGCCTGCCGCGCCCGCACTCCGAGTGGCTGCCCTCACTCACTGCCGAGGAGTTCTACCCTAAGGAGTTTCAACCTAAGGAGTTCCATCCAAGGGAGTTCCAACCTAAGGAGTTCTCTAATCACACTCCTGTTGAAGGTTAGTCACATTTCTGTAGATGCTGATATTTAAATGCGTATTTCTGAAGGCTTTTACGCTACAGTCTTCACTCAGTGCTTTTATTTATTTAATTCAAAAGTTACAACTGTAGACAACCAAAGCAACTTACATAGGTACATAACTGAAACATAACTAAAACATAATTAAACAGCATTCATAGGTTCGCCTCGACATAGATACTAGGGGATATTATAGGGGACTAGCTACTTTCGCGCCGTTTGGCCCGCTCTGCTTGGTTCCTATTGGTCATAGCGTGATGTTTTATAGCTTATAGCCTTCCTCGATAAATGCACTATTCAACACAAATAATATTATTCAAATCGGACCAGTAATTCCGGAGATAAGCGCGTTCAAACAAACAGACTCTTCAGCTTTATAATATTAGATTCAGCTTTATAATATTAGAATAGATTAGGAAATAATAAGATATGTCCCCTACAAAAAAAGTTGATAACACATGCATAGCCCTGTAACTTATTTTTAACACTACATGTTTACTGTTATTGTGAAATCTCAATAATGACATTGCAGCTAGTGCTCCGCCGTCGAGTCTGTCATCTGACCAGATGCGAGTACTGCAGTCTCTGCCCAACGCCGTGGTGAACGCACTGCTGCAGGAGATAGAGCGCAGGCCTGACCTCGTGAGGCGGGGCAGGAAACCTGTAAGTCATTTTAATTCATCTTAAATTCTGAAACATCTCGTCAACTTATTAGGTTGAACGAATTCGTTTTTATGATGGTATGAGGTCACTTGATGGTAAGCATTAGCGTCGCCTACGCACACTTGGAACATCAAAGAAGTAACAAGTGCATGACCGGCCTTTTGAAGTTTTGAGGGATTTGAGAATTGGGGATTGGGTCTTATCTGGTTGCGGTAACCTCATTCACACAACTCTTGTGTTGTTTCGCTCCAGTTTTCTGTGAGGCTGTGGTATTGGACTGGTCCTCTGGTTTATTGGGTTGGTTGTATGATTGAGTGGTCCCGTGTGTGTGCAGGCGGTGCAGGAGTGTCGGTTCTGCAAGAACAACGGCGAGCGCGAGTCGTACTACCGCGGGCACGCGCTGAAGGACGCGCGCGGCGCCGTGGCCTGCCCCGTGCTGCGCGCCTTCGTCTGTCCGCGCTGCGGCGCCCAAGGGGACGCCGCGCATACCTCCAAGTACTGCCCACTCGCCACTGCTGACGGTCAGTCACATACTATACCTAATTTTTTTTAACAGACTTCCATCTAACCCCCTTCAAAATATCATTACCTCGTGAAACTATGGATCTACTCTTTCTAATTTGTGCAATAAATAATCTCCACTTGGGAAGCAGCTTAGAGGTCGCAGTACTACCCAATCTTTATTAAATATGTAGTCTCATAGTTAATTCCAAATTATAAAATGTTTTGTATTGCGCATTTTACCGAGAAGAAATGGTTTGTGTAGGTACAAGAAAAAAGTGGAATACCAAATAAATAATTTTCTTCCAGAACGTATGAAATCCACTGCCATGATGCGCAGTGTCCGCATGGCATCAGGTCGTCGCCGCAACAACACAGTCGCGACATCTGTCGCCGCCGCCGACAACTACATGATGTTTGGAGAGGCAACGCCAACTCTCATCTCTGACACAGACACATACAAAACATTCGTACAAAGTTCCCCACTTGACCCACTGTGGGCCGCTCTTGAAAAAAAGTTAATGCTATAATCAAATAATTATTTCCCAGTTTTGGTAGCAAAAAAATAAATTAAGTTTTATTTTACAACTGCTATTAAAACTACCACCTAGTTGATTCTATTACAGATAGATGGCGCTGTACTCAATAAAGCGGGAAAGAAGATTTATTTTTATGTTTTCGTTATTAAATCAAAATAATCTAGTATTATGAATATTGACTGATACATTATAAGTGTTTAATATGTTTATAATATGTTGACTATTGTTAAATAAATCGTGGTGTTGTACGATGCCAGTATTAATTTGTTATCAAAGTTAGATCAAAGATAATAATGTTGATGTTTGTATTCTATGTTTATTTGCTGGTAAACACCAGTTATATAGCAATAAGTTCATTAACAATGTTTTATTAAAATGTAGACATTGCACACTTGCATTGATAAGATTCTGATTGATAAGATACCGACAACTGCCAAATGTAGTTGTTTAGGTATAAATTAATTTGTTAATTCTATCTTTTAAGTGTGACCAAGCTTTGCAAAGCAGGAATTGCCTATCATAAAATCATTTTATACCATTTTAATTACACATAGTGTATAAAATAAATAAATCAGAATCACAAAACATGCGGATATTTTAACAGTAAAAATGAACTGCTGAACATTTAAAAAGCAATATTAAAATTAAATATTCTCAATACATTTTCTTGAATCAATGATGAGTATTGATAATAAAATGTTAATGGCGAATGAATTTGTAACACTGAACTAATTAAATTACTGTTGAGGCCGTTATTTTGAATTTTTTCAAACCTGAATCGGTCTAGATTTCGTTTCATAAAGTTTGAATAAATTACCAATCTTAACAGCAATTAAAATTTATTTAGCTACAGTTATCTTGAAAGTAGAACGACATAATGTTACTGTTCTGTTAAACAAACTAAATACATAGCTACTGAACATATTTATTTAATCACATTTTCATCGTTTACAAATACATAATAATAAATTTTATTCAGACTCTGTTATTTTATTAATGTTGCCAAAATAAGTTGTTAATAATTTTTGAATAAATTATTCAACTTATTTAAGTATTAATTTATTTTATCTTATTCAGGTTATTGATTTATTACAGGATATTCAATTTGGAGTCCGCATGTCAATAAATATTTTGGATTCTTTATGCTTCTAGTATTAATTTCTTACTTGTCTAATAAGTTGACTATTAATTTGTCATAGTCTAGTATGCTATTATTAGTCGCTAGATCATCTAGATTTTTATTTTGTTGATCATTATGTTGTTAGAACATTTATTATTCACTATAAAATGGTGGAGGTGTCTTTTGGGGATCAAATAAATCGGATCAAATACAGAAACTTGTTTTTATTTCTAGATATTTCTTATCTTTGCAGGACATTTGTGTCTGTGTTATTAATAGCAAGCTATATTCGTTTAACACCGATTAGTTCTATTTTTAATAACTAAAACAAATTGAGGTTGCTGTATCTAAAAAACTTGAATTAAAATGTTGTTGGATAGCACGCATCCATAGCACATATTCATAAGGGTGCTTTACCATTAGAGATGAACTATGCTACATTGCTGTGGATGCGTCATTGCTACATCATATTATGTTATTGTATATGGAAAGATACGTGCTATGGATGTGTGCTGTGGATGGCTTCCCAACTATCAACGCATTGCATACTCGAGTTGCGCATTCTCGAACACTTATAAAGATTAGTATCAATGGAAACGGTCACATAGTTTCACAGCTTAGCTATTACATCTTTCTAGCATAGCTAAATAGCACATCTTTGTTGGAAACACCCTAAGTCTTACACTCCCACTCGCCTCACCCTAGGCGGGGAAAGTCAGTCAGTCAGGATGATTTTACCATAAAAAAAATCATCATCGTCACATTTCCATCTATAAATGAACACTGGCTGAATAACGCTGATCAAGGAATAGTTACGCATCATATATAAGCTTCTAAACACTGATTTTAGTCTAAAATAAAACATAAGGACGCCATTGGTAGAAGGCAGAAGCTAGAATTTCTAATTTTTTTATAAACCAGAGTTATAAACAAATTCACCAGCGTGACCATCTGGTTTGATATAACCAACAAGAGACTATGCTTGCCCTACTTGAGTAACCTACTTGGAGGTGTTCGAAGGAACCAGTTGATGCCGAACCAGCCGTTCCTATGTACCGCGGGTATCGCCCACGTATCGGTATAAGTGGGCTTACTAAGTGATGCTCTACACTGCCACTTATCATTAAACTTGTAGTATTTACTTAGCGTTCTCAGTGCTTAATGTAATTTATTTTAGAAGAAGGTAAATCGGAGCTTAGTTTTCAAATGCTGCTGTATTTGCAAGAGGTGAGCTATGAGCAATATGGAATATGGAAAACCAACTTCAAGATAATCTAATAGGAGCATCTAAAGCTGGTAGTCCTTACCTGCTTACCATGGATTAAATGCATTTTACTATACATCTCTCTTGGTACCGCATTTTTTTCTCTCTAATAATATTTTCTGTTTTATTTTTTCACTGATCCAAGACAATTATTATGTCTTATTCTCGCGCCGGACTTAGTGTTTCAGTGTTTTCATGGTTGTATCTACTATAGATACTGGCTTATAGAAGTTGAACGTTTTGGAAGTTATGGCAGGTTTGCCCATAAACAATCTCCCCCTGGTAAGATTGGTAGCTAGTTAAACAATAAATTAGGTTTATAAAGGTATAGATAGTCCAAAATATTACCTACATAGTTAGATTACCTAGGATTAGCGCGTGATTTAGGTACATACTTAGTAATTTAATGATTCTGTTACAAAATCTTTCCCACAGACAGGTATGTAAGCTTTTGATATCGCCATCTCAGTCCTGTTCTATTGTAAATAATTACACACAATTATTCGAGTAACACTTCAAAAGATAGTAAAAGTTGTGCAAAGTGTGTCAAACATCGCGCCTGCGCCTGCGCTTGCCGACCAAACGAAAAATAAACATTATTATTGCAATTCAAAAAAAGTCGCACGATGCTTTGGATGTGCTAGCTCAGTGTAGGTACTCGTAAACCTATAAAACATGCCATTCGATTTACAGCCTTCGGTTCTGCTACTCCAAGTAAACAATTCTAATGGCAGAAACCAAATGAAGTCGTTTAAAAATCATTCAAATTTGAACTCACGCGCCGAAACGCCGCGTACCGTTTTGAATTCATTGATCATTCATCTTCAACGCTTTAATCGACCTTAAAATCAAAATAACAAGTCATACTTTCCTTTAAACGTGAAGTGGCGTGGCAAACGGAACTTTAATTTGGTGGGTGAAGGTGGTATTTGCTTTGGAAGGCAGTGTCCAAAATATCTAGGTCCCAATCCGGTTGATTTGGGAATGTGTGTCGCGGAAGTGGGCTACGAAGAGCCGAGGGCAGGTGAAAGGGGTGGGAGGGGGGGGGCAGCCACGCTGAGATTATGCACATCTGTATAATGGTCGCTGGCTGTTAAAATTGGCACACTTTGACCACTGAACGCGGATCGTAGGTCTACTAAGCTGTGAGGAATGCTCATTCAATCGGAAGATCAGGGATCGGAGTCATGGGAACTTAGCCACTTGTGGTTGTACTTAATTGGCAGATGTTCGATTTAGGTGCCATTTATTTTATGAAGTGAGACATGGGAATATTGGAAACTGTGTTCCATTTTCCTGGTTCTTCTCATGATACCAACTGTCAATTTTTTCGCCTTTAAGAAAATCTTTCGTATGTCATTGGCTCTTCATCTTCATATTTAATATCTATTAATTATTTTAATATATATGAAGATCTGAGAAGTCTTATATCATGAGTATCTACGCATGGTATAAGACTCTTTGAAATATAGGTTAGTCCATCATAGCCGAGGACCGCCTCCGGCTCGAAAAGCAGGAGTAGTAACGGGGTGATTTTTAGTCAGTAAGAGTCTAACATTCCCTCTCACCACAACCAAGGCGGGAGAAGTCATAGGAAGATTTATCCCCCTAAAAAAATATAGCAGTATTTTTTTCTTAGAAACCGATTAAGATTACTTTCAGCGCACTATCTCTAACTAATCCATTACTAGACGCATACAATGTCTGCCGCATGAACTTAATCCTTATTGCAATAAATGTAGGCACTATTACTCGCTTCACTTCCTCTTAATTATACACGAGCAATGAGTGACTACTGTTCTGTGGCAGCCTACAGCCTGAGGCACACAACCCCATTCTAACATCGTGGATCGAGGGCCGCCCTCATACCACCACCATCTATTACTTTGTTTGAACGCGCTTATCTATGGAACTGCTGGTTCGATTTAAAAAATTCTTTTAGTGTGGCAAAGACATAGACATTTTATTATGAAACATGTTTTTTTTTATGATAAACGAGCAGACGTATCACCTGATGGTAAGCAATCGCTGCCGCCCATGGATACTTGAAACACCAGAGGCGTTACAAGTGCGTTGCCGACTTTTTGGGGGTTAGGAATTTAAGGATTGTTGTTCAGGAATCGGGGATTGGGAAGATTGACCTTTTATTCAGGACAAAACATCACGCTACGTTGTACAGGAGCCGAGCAGCGGGTGAAACCGGGATTAGCCAGTTAGACACAGATCAGTCACTGTTGCTAGCTACGTATCTAAGTCCACAGGAAGCTTTACTGATTTATATCGAGTCCATTAAGATTATCTATCTGTGTTATATCGAGGTGGTCTTATGTATTAGTTACGGCCGATTAACGTCAATACCAGATTGTCTTTGCTGTTCGGAAGTAGATTAGATTGTGTTTAGTCATTAGGAGCTCAAAATACTTTAGTAAAAGTAGGTGATTATGATTATGTATCAGAATTGACGTATCGCTTAATTTCACTTTAATTTTAACAAGAATTTATATGGAATTTTGAAAAACCTAAATAGAATTGTCTACCAATCAGCCCTCTAATAAAGCTTACCACTATTTTCATACCATTCGCATCGGTTTTCGGTAAGGCCTTGGTGTCACTCCGGTCGAGCCGCACCATGCGTGCCGTAGCATGGCTTTCCCACACTGGAAGGAGCAAATAGCTTCACCATAGAACCGACAGACAGAGATAAATATTATTGCTCTATCTTAGTTTGTCCCACCAGACCTAAACTGTCCTTTTGGTCAGAGTAAACCAAATGAGTTTGACCAGACAGCCGTGCACCAGTCTCGAGCTTGCATCTCTTCTTAGACAACTGAATCAAATTGTGAAATATAACACAGAGCGATGCTAATTATATCGCATACATATTTATCAGTGGTAATGCTATGTAAATGTTCTAACAGTTCTGTATCTGTGGGAGTACTAATTAAACTATTGACCCCGATATTATATTCATTGTAGTCAGTATTTTTGTAGACCTCTCCATGTGGGCGATACCATTCAGACTTTGTAGACTGACTAAACTTTGCCGTTGCACTAGTTTAAGCTGTTTAAATATGAATTTGTTTCTTACTTGCGGTTGTTTGAGATGCTTTTTCTCCTTTCTACCATCCTAATCTAAAGTTATTTAAGGCCAGCCCAATATAATATGTCTTCTTCTTTTTTATCAAACGTTGTTTGATCACTAACTCCATAAATTCAAACTTGCTTTTGCAAGATAAGTTATAGTGGTTGTTTAGTATCTAATAGTAGTATTTTGTGGTATAATGCCGGTAAATGGGCAGACGAATCACCTGACGGTAAGCAATCGCCGCCGCCCATGGACACCCGAAACACCAGAGGCCTTCTGGGGGTTAGGAATTTAAGGGTTGTTGGAGAATTGGGGATTGAGATGATTGGGAAAGGGGGATATTGGGACTCCGGTAGCCTTACACACGTTGAGCTTAACGTTTCAGTGTACCAGTTATGCCAAAGGTTAAGGATTGCTGATAGCAATCAGCAACAGGGGCTAGTGGCCTGAACAGCGGCAGCAGTAGCAGTGTCCTTTACACGGGACACAAGAATTCAATTAAGTACACTTTGTGTATCTTTGTTTTCCTATCAAGTAAACGATTATCACGGTTTAGTTACTGTAAATAAATAAAAATCTAAATTGGTGAAGTCCACAAAGTTACCTCTTTACCTCAAGGGCATGAAGAGTTTAACAATAAACCCACATTTCGCCAGTAACTGTTACTTTTAATGTCTGCTACATTGTTGTAAGTTCACTGCCGTGACCAGTGTCTGTCTGCGGGCCCTTATTTAAACACTATTGGGAATGAGACAGGTATAGGCTAGACTAGACATAACTCAAAATGGCTGACGATTTTATCACGCGAAGTAAACCGAAATATTAGTCTTTAGCAGCCTTACAAATAGTCTTGTTGTGATAAGCTAGTTAATCTTGAGCTTATTGAATCTATGTATGTACATATTAAAGGAAAAAAATAAACCAGTCTTATTATCCCACAGCACAAACCAAACATCTTAAGAACGCGAGCCTACTCCACAATCCCCACTAACTCTCAGCTACTTATCCAGCTCAAATTCTGCGAGTCTCGTCTATCTGCGCCTACGCATAGCCCTTCCCCCCTACCCCCTCCCCGGCAAGAGAAATGGCGTGACCTTGTTTCTTGACCCACTGCCGACGTCGCGGCCGAGCACCGACGCACACTAGCGCGCGCGCACCCACACACACATGCACAAACTTTGGCCATAGCAAAAAGGTTTAGGATATTATTGGGTTATTTTTTGTGACCTAAATATATACTGTAAATATGCACAGTGTAGGAAATTCTACACCTTATTTCGCTAGAAGAAAATTCTGAAAAAAGAAAGATTCTGATAAACTTTTCAGCTGCCTTCATTTCTAAAATAATGCTATTAATTTTATTAAATGACCTTATTATTTTGTTAACAATTAAAAACACAATAATAACATTCTCCCTCAAAAAATAGTCTAAAAATGTGAAACACCAACTACATTGTATACTAGAAATAATTTCACAATGAACAATTTCCCACACAGAGTGCTTCCTCTACAAAAACTCCGGTGTAAGTAAGGCTCACTCACAAACGACACGCCGCCAATGCGCCTGCGGCTACGAATTAAACGCAGTCGGTAAACTACTGGAAAGATAAATGTAGACACAATAAATCCTGTATACCCAAAACTTAGGTCATTACTATGTTTGTATATATTTTTTATTTTGTTGATCCGTATCAATGTCTTTTTTATGAATTGGGGGCAAAAAAGCAGACGGGTCACTTGATGGTAAGCGATCAATGCAGCCCATGGACACCATAGGAGTCATAGGTGCGTTGCCGGCCTTTTAAAAAGGAGTACGCTCATATCTTGAAAGTTTGAAGTTATAAGGTCTTAAATAAATAAAGTAGTAATAACCATAGCCTATCGTTAGGTTAAATATGTCATAAGTGAGTCTTTATCCTCTCATATATTTAAGATCTACTTTTCGATTGATTGTTATAACTATGAACTTAAAATATGCTTAATAAACCTTTTAAATTCAACACCGAAAAAGGCCTCTTTAGTGCCTTGAAATTACTATCAGTACAAAATAAAAACAAACACCAGTGATTAACATTTACAAAATGAATTGATACGTTACATATCGGTTTACATTAAAACACTTCCTATCTCTGAAATCCTGTAAAGAAAATCATAACTTCGTAACCGGACATAGGACACAGTTCAGCCCAATTCCTGAGTTAATGAAATCAGCGTTTGTCTTCGTTTGCCGACAAAGGGTGACCGCGCCGCCATACCAATGGCCTGGCCATCTGTGCACCATTCAGTACTTCATTGTGATTCCTGACTGACTTGTAGGCTGCCGTGTGTAGTGTGTAGCTTACAGGGCTGTGAACTAATGGGAGATCGGCCGATACAGATGTTTTTTAAGAAAAAAGTATAGAATATATCGTCAAGCCTGTTATTTTTATCATCCGAAGGGGTAAACAGAAGTGCATATCATGGCTATGCCACTGCACAATCTACACCCACTTTTCACAATTTAATTTATAAGGCTCTTGTAATAGTGGCTGAGCCAATAGTCATATACTAGGCACATTTCTTTGCTTTGTGCTGCTACTGAGAATTTTTCGCAAGCAAAAATACCCCAACAATTCTTTGCTCAACTCTTGAATGGAACCCAAGATGAAGAATTACAAAGAATTGTTCCCACATGACATTTGAACTCACGTTGCAATCAGTTATGCATCCTTTGCATTAACCCTGCAGTTGTATGCGTGCTTAAACCTAATGAAAAACTGAATGCATTTCATTAGATTTACTAATACTCAGTAATTTATTACTTCCATCGAATTAAGTGTTCAAGTAAGTTTAATTGTGTTTGGAAATATGTAAGTAATCAAATGTTATGTTATACTCATTTTTATTTTTAATACTTACCTTTTTTAAAGAGTATACCGATAAAGGAGCATACGGTGATCCGTCCTGATGGTAAGCAATCGCCGCCACCGATGGACACTTGAAACACCAGAGACGTTACAAGTGCGGCCTATTGGGGGTTAGCAATTTAAGGTTTGTTGGGGAATCGAGGATTGAGAAGAGGGTAATTGGGCCTCCGTTAACCTCACTCAAACATCGAAACACAACGCAAGCGTTGTTTCACGTCAGTTTTCTGTGAGGCCGTGGTATCACTCCGGTCGAGCCGGCCCATTCATGCCGAAGCATGGCACACACTTATTTAATACCAACCTAATTAAATACTAAGGCAATTTGTACTCTAACAGCTACTCTTTGCCACCCCTGATTTACACGCAAGCGCACGTGTCTTTTACGCATGTGTGTAATCATAGCCTGTATACTTACGTGTTAATGTGTGTGTGTGTGCGTCAGGAAAGCTGACATTACAGCTTAATTACAGATCAGCTACAACTAGGCGAGCGGGTACACGGTAAGCTATCATTTGCTGTTTTTGTCTCATTATAACATGTAATGAAATAATGTAATATTTAATAAATGTAACGGGTGCTACAGTTACCCTGGATTACATAAAATTATCGACGTGTAGATTGTCGTGTGTGAAAATTATCACTTTAGAAATAAAGCACATATAGTTCTTACGAAAGTTCCTAAAATTACACTGGATAAAAAGTTCTGAAATTTGAATCCGGTTTCTCAACTATTTTATAGTACAAACCATATTCTTAATCATCATCATCATCAGGCGGACTGAACCAGCAAGATGCCGCAGCTAGGTCTTTAAAAAGCCTGAAAACTTAACAGCGTTGTTTCTCACTCCTTACTAGGTATCTCTCAGAGGTTTCGTTAAATTTTTAAGCCATATTCTTTAGGAAACAGCATTATATATGCTATGCGCCTATTGACAACATAAAAGCATCACTGACTACATTTTTAATTTTTTATTTTAGTGTAAACCTACTTAAGCTGTACCATTTTCCCATTTATCAATTGATCTACGAAGCTATGAGACATTTTTCCTAGCCTACTGCCATTTAAAGTCTCCATTGAGAGTCGGCAGCTATTTCCCAGATTGCTTCAACTACCATTATATAGCTAGATAAGAGCTGGTCTCATTATTTCATAGCGAAAGAAAGTTAAGTATAGCATATCATGAGCTTAGTCTCATTATTGTGTTGGCTCAATCAGCCTTCAATATTGCAACTATGTTAGTAGAGGTATGTTTGTGCGTATGACTCATTATAAACTCGGTATGAAGGTATTCCATTCATTTCAAATGTACCGTGAATGGCTGCTTAGATAGTTTAGCAATCGTGGGTGCAACGCAGTGCGAGGTTCAAGGATTCAGTGACGAAAATTGTCTGATGAATTTTTTATCTACTCTTCAGTCGTCTGGGGAGACGTTTGGTTTATTGTAATCGTCTATTGCAAGGTGGCTGGTAGTGGTTGGATGCGTAGAGCTGAAGATCGAGCTCATTGGCGTGCCATTGGAGAGGCTTAATGTCCAGCAGTGGATGAGAACAGGCTAATGATAATGAATCATCTAGTCACTAAACACACACTACACACACTAGACACGGGATGTACGAGTACAATGAAAGTATGGCCCTTTTTATCTCAAAAGAGGTCAAAATACATAGGCGTCAAGCTATAAATACAGTAATTTTTGGCATAGATTGCAATGCCTTCGCTGCAAGAGGACCGCTATAATCATAAATAGACTAACATAAAAAATCAGAACATTTGTTTCATAAACAAAATCTTCAAAAGTATTCTCTCTATATGTAGTTGATGCGAGGGTTGATCACCGTTGTGTATACCGTTGCATGGTCCCACGTGCCCATGTAGGTGATAAGCCTAATCACTTTGGGCAGTACCGTCACCCGTGATATCAGTTCTGATGTCAAAATTACGGTATTTTTGCTGAACACCTATTGTTATTGCCCAAAATATACTCGACATCTGGGTCAAACTGCATTTAAATACCTTAATCGGATTAGTTTTAATGGAATTAGTTTAATTTATTGCATGATGCTGTCGTTTTGGGTTCTACTGTGAACACTACCTCAATTGGTCGAATGTTTGCATGCTCGTTTGCTTAGCAAGAGCTATTAGGTTCGCTTATTACTAAAGTATTGCTGAAAATATCGTTTTTAATTATCTCAATCGTATAAGTAATGATGATTAGCATGGTTGGTAGCAAAAGATTTGTGTCCTCTTTGTATGATACTTGTGGTATAACCAAACTGCTTCATTCAATGGTGTCTATGTATTTTTATTTTTCCAGGCTCGGGTTCCGGAGCAGATTTATTAGAGGATCCGGTACCCCATACTGGTGCTGAGAGTGGCCACTAGCGTGGTCTCATGAGGTAGAAATCCCATACTTTCTAGTCTTTCTCCCCAACTATCTAGCCGATTTTTTAAGGTTTCCATTAAAAAAGGTAAGTATTTTTATTTACAACTTAAAAAAAACATATCACTTTAATAGAAAAGTGTAATTTAACTACCTTTTTAGAGCGAATTTAATTAGTTACGAATCGAAACACGAGTGCAATTATATCTGGTACAATTGAAGTCGGTTACTGAGCCACCTCGCTGTGTGGGAAAACAGTTTACATCGACGTAAATGAATAGGTTTTTAAAAGTTTTCTTCTTTTCTTTCTAGTTTGGCCTGGCGTTGAAGGATCTAGGTTTTGTTTCTAATCATTTAAGATTTTAAAAACCCTCAACGATGGCTTGAAGTTTATGAAAAATACTCGAATTAAGACCTCTGCAGATTGGCTGATTACGAACTCTTAGATTTATGTGCCTCCCAATTTTCCGTGGGAGTTGAACTTATTACATGCTCTCAAACTTATCAATTAATAATGTGTGAGCCGTTTGTCAATATAAATTTTATAACCATATCAATTGCATCTATCTAGTTACTACCTAATATGTATCCGGTTGTTGCTACAACGCTGGATACTGGTGCTCTAAACATCCGTATCAGCTAGTAATACTAAGTGAGCAAGAAGTATGCTAAGGCGTCATTATGATAATCTTATTTAGCTGGCAGATACTGAGCGATGGTCTACCCTTCACATTGACGACATATCATAGATATGTAGCTTCACTGACGGATTAACTGACAGACTATTATTCATTTCTTTAATTGTTGACATTTATGGTTTAATTGGAATAATTGATATGACTATGACTTTGACTTTCCCAAAATGACTTTATGGAGCAAAAAGAAGTTTGTAAAAATCGTTCCACTTGACATGCCGTACCCCCCATTCGACTCGACTCCGTGAGTGTATGCGTGCGGTAGTAGGCACATTGTCCAGTTACTAAGGAGTTATTCGGACGTGATTTGCCTCACCACGAGCACTGCTAAGTGTGCCGCGTCGAGAGTGAACACCGGTACTGTTATTCGACGGCCTGACTTTTACTTTTGAAGCCCCCCTCCCCCCCGCGAGATACAAGAAAATGCTTTAGGCATGCTTTATGTAAACATAGCTTGACTTTGACTTTGAAAAATGATGGCATTGATAGTTCTGTGTTTATGTAGTTATTAGCATAATCCAAGATATTGTTGACGTGTTGTAATTCAATACTTTTCTAATCATTGTGCAATAATGAGGTTTGTTGGGTTTACAAATTACTTATACTGTTTCTTTTCTGTAACCTGTTGTTGAGTAGTACTAACATCTGTTGTATTGACCCTTCGCCTTCAACCTTTGGAATAACAACTTCATCACCTTCAAATTTTATCTTCATCAAGCGAAGCATTTATGTGTCAGTCTATTAAGGTATTATTTGCCATTATTATAATATTAGCTAACTGACTGTTCTACTTATGTACAACTTGTATTTACAAAATCACTATCAACAAAGCCATTCATCCATTCAGACACAGGTAATTTCTACTTGTATACATTCTGAAATCTAGATAAAACTAACGATTTATTTTTGTAAAACCCCCAATTATCCAAATTCTTACCATTTTCTTTGAAAACAACTTTTATAGCATCAATTATTATTTATCTACACAGTAGGTATATAGGTTTACCCTACCATCTCATTTTCCTGAGCACCCCACCACGGGCGGAGTAAGGCCCCGTCATAGTTCAGCTGCGTCGCGGATGCAGTGCCTCGTATCGGGGTCACCGGCACACTTTCACGGGCCGGGCCGCAGCCGGGCCGCATCGGGCCCCGGCCCACCGTACAGCTTCCGGACACCACGTTTAAGGTCGCCTGGTCAAGGTTATGGTTCGTGAACGCTGATAGGCCAGGCCAGGACATTTTTAAGAACCAAGAAAATTATATATTAGGAGAAAGGTTCTTCGATCTAAGATTCTCTTGTGAAGTACGTGTGTGGTCCATTTAATATAGCATTAAAGACAATAAACAATCGTAACACTTTCTTTCTAGGACAGTATGACTGTCAAAATATTCAATTAGTCTTGACCTTACAGCGATGGCCTCAAACTTCACGCTGTTAGCGATCTAGTGTAGTCTTTCTTCGCAAGTTCGGAGTAAAATAAAAGAGCTTGTCACGAAATATCATGTGGCTAAGTAAGCCATAACTTTCAGAGCGTGTCGTATTTATTATACGCTCTAAAATAAATTTCGGCTGGCAATTTTTTGGGCAATTGAGGGAAATGGGTCAGTTTTGATTCATAGCGTTTTGGTGTCGTTTTAATTTCACTTTTGATGGTACACTGTTTAGGCCGTTCTTGTTTATGGATCGAAGACAAAGAGATTATGAGAAACAATTATTAAGTTGACGAGAAAATTCAAAAGCCTATTACAAAAGTATCTGTGGTTTCTTTGTATATTCAAGGAAAATTCTTAGAAATGTCGTTGGTATCCAAAGCGTTGACATTAATTTGTTATTCGGTGCCAATTAGCACCTCCACGTTAATCAGTAACTCAAATATTTCTGTCCTCGATCAAAATATTTAATTTTAGGCTTTTAACGGAATCAAATGCTAAATAGAATGAATGGGTAATTTAATTTGAACATATTTTATTAGCGTTCCTAAATCGTTAAATTGATAATTAATTCGTACATAACTTTGTAACAGTTATTTGAGCAGTTTTTTTAACGGAAAACTTAAAATTAAAAAAAATCCGAGCCTAGCCTAGCCTCGGAATTTTTTCGAACTAGAAAACTCTTTTTTTGAATAATAACTATCGTGAGACATACTAAATTAACTAAAAATCACGGTTTACTCACGTACATTAATTTTATTGAGAAAAGACGAAAAAACCTTGGGTAAACCGTGATTTTTAGTTAATTTAGAAAACTCAACTAGTATAATCGTAACAACCAATCGCGTATCAACATGAAAGATTATAATTTTACAATAGTCGTCTAGTAAACTAGTAACAAACTACATACTTAGGTGAAAGACAATAATTATGTGGTGTCTATGTAATTACTTTCCAATCGATACACAAACTATAGCCTTATTACTTTAGTGATTAAGTTCAAATTAACTGGTTTATTTACCGACTTGTGCTCAAAACGTCGCCCCGCCCAAATCACTGTCATCAATCATCAGCGCCCAAAATCTGTGACGTCGTGTAAAGGTCACGTGGTACAAGACATAAGCGGAGCGATTTTATATTTAGGAAATAATGAAATTTGTAGATATTTTTCTGTGTTATTGAAATACTTACGTCTCTTTTATATCGTTGCCGTGTCACGTTAAGAGCATAGAATATAGGATTGAGGTTCCTTTCCTTCTTGCTCTGTCCATGCTTATGATGTTGCCATTATGAATTTGTTTATGGTTTTGTACCTTTTAGTCAATAAACTTACTATTGAGGTCTGGTAACTCCTCTCGAGTCAATCAACTACCAACAGGTAATTCGGCTGCTGGTTTGCCCTCTCACTAAGAACAGTTCTGAAGCAGTTCCTTAAACGCGTAGGGTTAAATTATCATTAGTGGAATCCAAAAACTAATAAGTGTAGCAAAAAGTCTACTAGTTTTATCAATGTTACTAAGGATGATGATCGTTATACAAATCATTTATTCATAGACGAAAGCCAACGATGAACAAAATATTAATTTAAATATACATATTTAAATGTACAAGTAAGTAAGCCTATAGCTTGCGCCGCGCGCGGGTCGCGCACAAGTTCAAGTATGAAGGGCAAGGAGCGGCGCAGTCGCAAGCATTTCACTTCAAGGCAAAGGTTGCGCTGACCTTTCGCGCACATTGGGGGTGTGACCGGCTTGCAAAGGATGGGTAGGCGTTACACTTCGCCAGAGGCTAGATTTTTTAATGTTATAAACTATTTTGTTGTAATACGACATATTGATTGTACTTTATAGTTTGTTAAAAATGCGAGTGCTTTATTATGTTTTGGTACGAATTTGGATATACATAATTATACTTGTTATTTCTGAGAGTCTTTGTCAGAAGAAAAATGTATATGATTGAAATTGTCAGTTATGCCATTAAATTTCATATGAGACAGAGGACGATTGTAATAGCTTAGTTTATTAAATGCGTTCGGGATTAACAATTTTTCTACCGAGGATTCACCCAAGAATAAATTTTCAGGTTCTTGATTCACAAAACCGTGTACTCGTATCCATATTCCATACATACTGCGAAACAATTTACTTATTCAAATATGTTGAGAACGGACATGATTTTCTACCTATTTGTTAATCTATTGCTTTATAGGATAGAGGACATATACCAAAGCATATGATAACAAGTGGACACTTATATTACCAAATTATATATTCTTTCTACAAAATATTCTATAGTAATGAACCTACTAATTACTAAATTAACTAAAAATAATGGTTTATTGATAAAAACTCTACTAGTTTTTGCGCACGCTGCTGATGAGGAAAATTACTCGATTGACTCGGTGGTTCGAATCCTGCAAGGAGCAACTCCTTGTGCGATCCACAAATTGTTGTTTCTGGTCTAGGTTTAATGTGTATGTGATTTTGTATTATTGTAAACGCACCCACACACAGGAGTCAATTCTAGTGTGGAACATTTTGTAAAATAAAAAGTCGCTCTATGACTCGAAACTAGTAGAGCATTTCTCAATTTTCTTACGTGACTAAACCGTTATTTTTAGTTAATTTAGTATGTCTCACGACAGTTATTATAAAAATTACTAATTACTTCTCAGATCTACAACACTAAGCTCTGTATTTTTAGGCATTTTTCCTCATTGAATTCGCGACCGGAATATATTAGCCACTGAATGGTGTTTACTGCTTTATTGACAAACAGCGAAGGAGCGAGGTCGTCAATCCTGCTTGTCTCGTGCCTGGAGTGTGGCGTGATGTTCATTCTCGTCGCGTGGAGTAAACAATGCATGCGCCGCATTTGTATACGATGCTACTTACTGTTCGAACTTGGAACTTTTGATAAAATATTCAAACGAGTAGTGTGCATTTTTATGTGGGTTTGTTTCTATGTGTTCATTTATTTATCTAAAGTTTAATTGAAATTATTTATTAAGGTTATATGATATACTTAACTAACACATATTAATGTAGTTATTTTCAGAAGCTGTATCATACGATACAGCTTCAGCAGGTTTTAATATTGGTCACTATCCTTTATTTAATTAGTAATTCTTAGCAATATGTAACTATTACTTACGTTTCCTTCATATTTTTTGCTGTTATCCATATGTTTTTATATCAGTATTCACAACTATGACGGCTAATTATAATAGGTTTGAATAAATCATAATATTGACCATACGTCAAAAGCGGAATTTGTGGACACAATTTTTTCATCCAGCTACGGAAGAGAATCAATTTTAAATTACCTAACTTACTTACAACAAAATACTAAAACAAACACCAATTCAATGAAAACAAATGACGGAGCTCGTAAAAATGTCCCAGGTTCATACTTAAAGCGAGCACGTAGTAGTTTGCGGCGGCGGGCGGTGAAATCAAGCCTCGCTATGTAAGTGGGTTGGTGAAAGAATCTCTCCGGCGCGCGCGCACCTACCGACAGCAGAACAAGCCGACCTTGCTTCTGTTTTATTAAAATATTTTTTTATTTTATTTAATTTGTATTGTGTTATTGTTTATACTTACGTAGATTTGTTGTGTTATTGACTACTTGTTATTTATTTATGTTATCAGACTAGTTCTAATTAAATTATAGTTAATTTAATTGAACAAAAACAGTGAATTAGGTGTTTCGTAATCATAATCATCATAGGTAAAACAGTAAGCAGTCGTAGTATTTTACTGTATATAAGCTTCAATCAATTAATAAAATCTAATAACAATTAATAAAAATAACTTATTTTGAGCAATAACTAATGAATGCTTGTTAATTATTAATTCACGGTGAAAACGAATTAAGTTAGAACCATAAATAATTACCTCTTTACTGCAGTTAATTACTATGAGCCGTTTTATAATTAGGTCTGAGTCTAGCACTAGTTATGTAAGATGCAGTTAAAGTGAGTCTGTAATAAATCTCCTATTTTTTACTTTTTTGCATTGTCAAATGTCTTACGTCACTAATTTTTCTATGACCTAAATTGTATCTGATTAATACAAAAAGAGCCTTAAATTAAAGATACTATTGATAAAGATTTAAAAAGGATAAAACGGATATTACAATAATTATGTGCAATTGAATCTGTATTTTATTGCAATAACATAAAAAATAATTTCATAATTATATATTTTTTTATTTAATAAGCAATATGCTTTATCTTATTATTGCGCAATATTTTTTATCGAAGCTTTTAGGTAATTCAATATTTAAAAAAAAAAATGTCGTAAAACTGTGAATGTAGCTTTTGTCTGACAACGTAAAATGTTGACATTGTAATGTTGTCACTCGAACAATCGACACAGATTTGCAAACGTCGATTATATAAAATATCGATTGGCCACAGACCGGCACTAATGCCTTAATTAGGTTTCTATATAAAAAAGTAATTAATTTATTTCTTAACTACTTTTTTGCTGACCATACTTTACCTATGTGTGCGTGTAGCGACACAGCGATACGTTGACATTTTGCGCGCACGTGTGAGTTATATTCGCACGGCTTTTTACGTTCGTGTGCGTGTTTTCTCTTGTGTGCCCTGCGCAAGAGCACTTGTTGACGCAAAAAGGCAATTTGTCGTTTGTGTGTGCATTATGACAATTTTCACATCCGACTTTCTTCCGAGACGCACGGGAACATTACGTGTGTTGTGTGAACTAAACTTTTAGTTGGATCTTTCACTTGGAGTGTTCACACCTTTGTTTGCTCCACAGATGTCTAATGTGACCCACTTTTGTCTCTGCGTGTATTTTTAGAAAATTGCTGCGTTCAGTTTTTATGTCCCATTCAATGATCTTATTCAGAATAATTGTAGGTAATTAATGAGTTCGCTCAGCTAGTACTCACCTAGAATGAACTTACCAAGTCCAGTCCCGGGCAATGTGAAGGAGAGTGGAAAACAAACAAAAAGTTATCGTTAACAAAAAAAATCTTCATTTATTTTACATTAATTTACAAATTTACTTAAACTACTGGAAAAAACCTCTTGAAAAATAACATTCGCCGCCTTAAAAGTACGCATAATATTTAATTGTTTTCGTCAACTGTAATCCTTTACAATTAATTAATAATTACAAAAATTATAATTGAAAAATAAATACTTAACGCTAACAATTTATATTCTAACAAAAGGTACTTTTATTAAGTTCTACTCACACACGCTGCGCCTGCGCCGGTTGGCGTACAGATTCATTTGTTCGTAATCTCTAAAGTAAAGACATTCATTCATTGAATAATTAAGTCGCGACACTTAACATGCGATATACATACAGACATACATACATAAAGTATTCAGTATACATCGAGATAGTACGGTTACACGATAAAATTGTGGGTCACCATTTTGAGATGAAAGTTACTGCAGTTTGCATTTTTAAACGCATTAATTTAATTGCAGTTTTCTAAATAGTTGCAACTTCATTTCAGTGATACATGTTTTATTTGAATAGAGAAAGCAAATGAATAAAATGTAACGGAAAACGGAAAGAAGTACTAAATTTTTGGCTTTCTTTTTGGAAAGAGCCGTTCGTTGAAATTTTTGTAAAATCTAGAAATTACGAGATTAACTCTAATTTATATACAGATAAGATTTTTTTTGCCTTACTTTCAATTTAAAGTATTTATTGATAAAGCAGTGAAATGAAAGTTTTAACGGGAAATGTGAGATTTGTTCAAAAGCGTGTTTCTTTTTACCCGCAGCGTGTGTTTTTCCCTACAAGACAGCTGCAACCTGCCTCAACGAGCGCTTCAACGCCTCAAACAGTCAAAGATTGTCCAACGACAATAAAAGCTAAACAGCACATCAAACAAACCCAAACTGACCAATTTCTCTAATAGATTTTCAACTTTACTATATTATAATACGACCTAATATGCTATGACAGTTTGGGGTAGCTTCATCTGCTGTGGTACATGGAATGTTAGTACTTTATTAGTGTATCGTATACACTTAAGATGAAAGATGATAGCACACGAGATAACAATGTATGGAGTATGGAATGTGTACGCAGCTTTATGCCAAAGTTCACAGTCTTAAGTTAATGAGATGAGTTATCTGTGATACGGGGCCTGTGACACGAGACCTGTGTGAAATGAGACCTCTACTTGAGGCTACAATGATTATGATTTTTCTGCAACATTGTTAAGAAATGATTTGCAAAAATTTGTGAAATTAATGAAAGTTAGCTTTGATTGTGAGGATGTTGATGACTTTACTAATTGGATGTATTTAATTGAAATGAATTTGCAATGTTTTATGATTGTCATGAACTTAGCATCAAATAACAAGACTACGCAAAAATAATCCCCTTAAACAAGAAGTTGATCAATAATAAAACATGAAGATAATAAAATTCGTCAGTCTCACGTGATGTAGACATAAATCGTTGAGTTTATTACAAACTACGAGTGCGATGTAATTGGTTCTCAGTCCGAATCACGCAGCCCTTAGCCTCGCTACAGGTAAATGGCCCAAATACGTGTGTGTGTGTAATGCCGTAACAGTAATTATAAACTGCCAACGAATAGCAATCTTACGCAACAACGGATCGGTATTATTAGTACGAATTTGATTTTTTATCCGTCCGCTTCCCGGACGCGTTGAGTTCCGTTCGCGTGCGCCGCCGCGGCCGCATCTAGCGTTCAGCATTAAATATAAGTATTCAATCGGGACTTGTGATTGGCCGTTATATTCAACCAATAAAATTTACTCGTTTTTTTTTAATTATTTCTTTTTTTATTGATATTAAAATGGGTAACGGTGTTGGTTGACTGAGAAGAGCTGAGAGACCTGTATCCAGCATACGACTGATACGAGCTGATAATAATTGATTAGGGGAATTCGTTTTCTTGACAAATGTTAAAATTTAAGCTATTGATGACGTAATGATGATAAAAATATTGCACCGTCTTTCCTCCTATGTATGTTTGATGATACTGAAGTATGAAAATAATGTAAATGATGAATTTTTGGATGATTGCTTTCTGATGACGTGACAGCTGTGTTTTATGATAATGTGTTGTCATATTTTGATTTGTAAATGACATGACATGTGAAACAATGATTGAGCGATCTTAAAGTTAGTTAAATGCAAGTGAAATGAGAATGAAAGATGCGCAAAGATGACAGATTAAAATGAATTTGTTATGTTTTTGAAATTCTACATATTATTTCAGTGATAGAATATATTAATGATTACTTCGATAATAACATTAAAAACCTTTGCAAGTTGTTTTATTAAACTTTTGGTCCCAATACTTCTAAAATACGAATAAATATTTATTTGAAGCGATGATAATATATGATTTAAGTATAACATAAGTCGCAAAGATTTTTATTTATTTACATAATGTGACTGATGTGTTACTGAGGTATGTTATGTTATTAATACTTGTTGCTTCAAGTGGAAAGTTAATTCAGAGCCAAGATGGCGCGAAGATAATAAATAACTAGTAGCAGCGATATCAACACTAAACCTTACTCATTAACTATGTCGCCAACCAAATAATTAATGATCCCTACTTCACATACATTTAAAAAGAGTATTTTATACAAAGTTTATAAGTACAAAGGTGTATACTTGGCAGTATCGTGTTAGCCTCATGAGCTTTGTCATTTCTCTTCCTTAAATTAATTAAGTACTTATTATACATTTATAAGAAAAAAACTAATTAAAATTTCTGACTAACAATAGGTAATCGGAGTAACCATTCACATATAAAATTAAATAAAAATGTTCTTCTACATTACAAAGACATAATTCGTTCATGTTTTGACCGATCTTAAGGCACTATTTGAGAGCGCGCGAGTTACGTAGCTTGTTACAAGACATACATACATACAGACGGCAACACATAACCGAAATAATAGGAGACTACTACGCTAATGAGACGGATAGCTCAGAAAACAATTGTGAAGAGCGGAGCGGGAAACTTCAAGAACTTACTAACTAATCATATAATACAGAAAATATAAATTGCTTAAAACTAGTTAACATTGCACTTGTCCTTAGGAATGTTATACTAATGGGTTAATTAATTACTCGTGATACCACGTAACTACGTTAGGAGACACACAGAGCGTCGCGCGCCCGGCGACACCTGTCTACGAGGAATGCCATAGTTCTATGAGAGGCGCGACCTCTGCGTCCCTAACGAAATAAATTTACAATAGCCTACATGAGATTCAGCGCGCACTGCGTCACCACGCTCACTGACACTACAGTCACAGACACACTATATTACAAACTACAAATGCTTCGTCTTGAGCTACAACCTACACGTGCTAGTCCCTGCCGATCCTCTTGTGGATCTGCTGGTGCTTGATGAGGTGCGCCTTCTGCCGGAACGCCTTCGCGCACACGTCGCACCGGAACGGTTTCTCCCCCGTGTGTGTTCGCAGATGTACTTTTATGTTGGACTTGTTCAGAAACCCTCTATTGCATATCCCGCACCGGTGTACCGGCTTCTCCTTCCCCAGCAGCCCGCTCAGCTCCGCCGCAGTAGCCGACGGGAACGCGAGTGAGCTCCCGTGCATGTTACCACTATTCGCCTGTTTCGCTTTTGCTCGACTCCTTTTGCTTTTACTTGCTGGTGTAGAAGTAGTGGTGTGAGCATGCGGGTAGCCTAGAAGTCTTTCTGGACTACAGAGGCCATCTGGTTTGAGACCAAGCGCATAATGTGGTGCATATCTACCATTTAATAGCCCACCAACACCATCAGTCGTGGAGACAGCGTTCCCAGGCGGAGATGAGGTTGATATCACGTCCATTCCATAACTTGTGGAGCTCGGCGCCTCCTGTTTCACCGGGGGCCCGTTTTGCAGCCGATTTTGTAGCAGTGGCATGTAGCCATGTGTCAACAAAGACTGCAATGTCGATCCAGCTTGTCCTAAATTCTTCTGAAGAAACTCAGTACTTTTTGTAAATTCCTGATTTTTACAAGGATAGTCAAGACTGGAATGATGATTCTGACCCGAAGGTGGTGAATTAGGCAAACCAAACTCAGCAAGGTCCTGTTGCACTATTTTGTCACCAGGTTGTGTGCACGCGCCAGAGATCCAAGCATCGATGTCCATCCAACTGTCCCTGGAATCATTTCTCTCGGGATCCTCTGGTTGCGAGGGTACAGTCGTGTCAGCGATAGCTGAGCCAATGATCGCTGCGATATCTTCTATCGAGCTGATATCGTACATGTCCTGCTTGTGCCCATCCTCAAAAAGCTTAGCGGGTGGGGAGCAGGACGCGGCACAGGAGTCAGCAGCGGAGGTATCAGCGAAAGGCTTGGTGTCTGGTGCATCGAGGAATGGCTTGACATCCTCTAAGTCTGGGGGCTCGGCGTCAGCTGCACACGTTGACGAAGACACGACGTCATGGTCGGCGCCGTAGCCGCTCTGCGTTGGATAGTTGTTGTTTTCTTCTGGAAGACGTTGCGCGATAGCGTGGTAGTGGTGTCCAGAGATGCCGTTGATAGAGAGGTGGCCGGTGTAGCCAGTAAAGGGAGGGAGAGGTTTCAGCTCCGCGAGGGGGGTAGGGGCGAGGAGAGAGTCGAGAAGTTCGTGGCAGGTGGGCGGGGGGGAAGAGTTATCGAGCTTGGGGTCCAGCCAGCAGCTGCCGAGCAGCAGCTCGTCGCCGCTGGCGCCCGCCACGCCGGCGCACTTCATGCCGCGTCTCACCGCGACGCCGGAGCCCAGTGAGAGCCCTCCGCCGCCATACTTGGACGCCGCCACCCTGCTGCTGCGCTATCTGGAACAAAGGAAAACTTTCATTAATATCATTGCTTCACAAGAATTCCCAACATTATTAAGAATGGGCATCCCTGGTAACATACACAAAAAAAACCAAACATAAATATCCTGCATGTAGACTAAACACAGTTTGCCAGTACAGGCGTGTGTTAGTATGAACTAGTACGCAATCAGAGATGCAGGCGGCGGGCGGTAATCGCGAACGATACGCCTCAATAGGTAACAGTGCTGCGGCCCATAGTCGCTCCTCGTTTATTTCTGAACATTTTTGTTCTGTTTTTAATATAAACAAAAGCGTTTTTAGGCTTTGTGGGGCAAACGGTATTATTAGTGGGAGCCGGAAAACTGTGAGTTGACATTTTGCTATACTAAACTGTGTCAACTAATTGTTCTGACCGCATAGAAAATGTAACAAAGGCGTTCATCACCTTGTTGGGAATTGATTTACTTTTTCAAATATTTTAATAGATTCACGTTAAAAAAGTTAATTTATCTCTTCGAATAAGAAATAAAACAAACAATAGAATAAAACGTTCCTCAGAACTCTAATCAAGACAGATCTTTTTAGTCATCTAAGTGGAACCTTCTCCAATATATTTTCTCTCAAGATTTCTTTCAAAAGAAGCCAGTCCACAGTTGGTACACTTGCAACATGAGTGCATGCTGATACAAATGGTAGATAGCGCCATGCAGGCAGGCACCGATCCGCCACAATTATTGGACGCAGCCTCGATTCCTAACCGTGTTCGAGACACGTTACTATGCAAGTGTATGCCGCTAACGAAACCGAACGAGTACACGATTAATGATGCTTATTATAATTTTATTGTGTATTTGCTTAGAAAAATCTCATTTTGACTAACCAATCATAATTTGTTAAAAAAAGGATGAAAATAAGACTGGCCGATAATAAATATAAAAAAAAATAGAATTCAAAATGATACGTTGATATGAAATGACTATAGATAGATGGATGTCAACATCAGAGGTATCTTTTTTACCTAATTATACAGTGCCAAAGGATTTATCGACTGCGTGGAAACTAATTGGTAATTATTGTATCAATTTAATGTCTCTGATGATCAAAAGTATCGTTACAGTGACAGTTACCGATAGACTATAATTAAGTGTTTATTTACGACGCACAAGTTATGCATTGCGACACGATTTGTCTCATAGATTTCTGTTATATTCCTTGCTACAGACGGTAGAAAGAGTTGAAACAGCAAGCGAATAAAATAATTCGATTTATCTTTGTTTATCATCAATTTTTTCTGTGAAAATCTATGAAACTGTATCCAATATCCTTTCCATTTAGATATAAATAAAAACTATTCTTTATCGAACTATTGCTCCACCGCCACGAATGGCTGGAGCATTCCAATGTCAAAAGTTCAGTTCGTTCACCCTGCAATGTGAAAAATTTGGTCAATGCAAGCGCCTGCTGAGCAAAAACCGCAGCAGGTACAAATAGGTTCAAATCAATTAACTTTACCATTCACGTTATATCGAGCATTTCCTCACTGAGATACACATTTCTTAACCTAAACACAGTAATTTGGTTCTTAATAAGTATTTTCATAACGTTTAGTTTGGAACTGACAAAAAAAGTGAACTTATGACAACACGCACAGTTGGCTAATGCCTGCACGCAACGAGTTGCGATAGCCTCTTGGAAAAAATACTATTAAAATATAGATTTGTCTCGGCTGCCAAGTACGCGGCCTTGATTGAGTTTTTCGCAAAATGCTGTTGTAGTGTGGATAAAAGGCTATTGCGCGCCACCGGCCGTGGCGATCGCTGTCGCAACCCGCTGCAGAAAAAATGAATTACCAAGACACCCGATTGCATACTGAACGTGACTTTAATAGTGGCCAACAATAGTGTCTAAGATTTTTAATTTGTCGTAATATTTTAGCGCTGGGTTACAGAACGATACTCAATCACGGACCTAAGGTAACTGTTAGATACTGTTACTTGTAAGTACCAAAAAAATTAGGCACAGTCTATCTATCTAATACTGAATAAAAACCTTCATTACGAGTAATAGTGCAATATTCATCCCCATGATTTCTAAGTTGTATAGTTTTTGATGCAAATATTATTTTTAAATTAAGATGAATTTAAAAAAATCAATGCGCCATCTATGTATTTGTGATAGGGTAGAATTTTTTATTTTAATATCTGTCTTCTAGATTATTTTAAAATAATATGGGACACGTATTTTTATTTTCTTATTCTTTTAATTCTTTTAAAGATATATTGATTAAAAAATATCTCGTGACGTTTTATACGTAGAAATGACGCATTTGCTCTCACTCCTAAACTATAATTTGTTTTATCTAAGTATTGTTGCCTATCTAATATTTTTTCATTACCTAACTGACGGACTAAATAGATTTTTAATTTTCATATCGCGTCATGATTCCTATTTACTCGACGATCGTAAACAAAGTATTTATGTAACACATCTCAACATATAATTGTATATCAAAAATGATAACTAACTTATGTTTTCACAAACAACATGAGCTTACCGGGGCTAATTAATATTTCAGATTGTTTACGATACGAACACCTTCGATGCGGTATTTTTTAAAATATTGCAGTAAAACATTTAAGTTTATTGTGTGCAAGCAAGCGACGCGGGCGCAGGATGCGCGCGCGCACGTAAATTAACGTTATGTTATAAAACTTGTTAATTAATAGAAACATATTTACTGTTTATCTAGAGTATAGAGATATAGTATGTAATACTTTTATGTTATTTCCTGACTTCAAATGTTCTTACTTACTGAAAAAATAAGCGGTACGCAAGGAAAGTTCCTTCATAACCCTTCGTGATAAAATTGATAATCTCATAACAACAATATATTTATGTTTCTGTATCTATTCAAACCTATATATTGTCCAAATTAATTAGTATCACTATTGGAAAGGTCAGAAGGGATTCGTCGTGTTCGTACTACGAGGACATACTACGCGCTACGAACTACGCGGACGGACTACGTGCTACGGACTGCGTACTACGGAGGCGTAGTCTGTAGCGCAATATTTAGTTTACTTACATTATTTATATTTATTAATAATGTCGGATACACAGTTATTTATAATTTTACCAATTACTGGGTTTCATGCGTAGTAAAATTTTAATTTAATATATTTTATAATGAGCGGTTAATAGTAATTACGTAATTATTTCGCAAGCTTTTGAATCATTTTTTTTTATATTTAATCTTGTTTAATTACGGAACACTACATTTGGTTCTTTAAAGGTGGACGTTAAGGTATTTTAATTTAATATTGTAGAAAAAGTAAATTTAATTCAGTTAACATTAAAGGGAATCCTTTCCTAAAAGGCCACGCTTACTTCTACCCAATGTGTATTCGCTACGATACCAGACTGGTGATGTCGTTAGCGATACCCTCAAGATTACGATCACCGCTTAAAACAAACAGGCCAAACAGCATTGTGTACTAGAAACTCTCATTTAACCGAAACTAGTGATTTTAAATTGATTATTTTACAACAAAACCAATGAAAGGTTCATTTGGCAAAAGGAGCGTAAAATATTCGTCACCCATCGACAGCGTGGCATCGATCGCTTTGACGGTTTTACCAGTGCTGTTAGACAAATGCCATTCGGCGTTCGTCTACCACGAGAGTATTAAAAACTGAATTCTATGGTATTGACGTTAATTTTAACACTGGTCAGTGTTATTCCCATACATTGAGTTTCCTTCTCCCTCGGTAGATAAGTTTTTAAATGACATTTGGCTCAAAACACAATTCTGTCTTTTATAAACAGCTAAAAGATTGAAAACATCTCGCGTCCCAATTCTGTAGAAATTGTCACAGTTCCATAGATTATCCGCTCCGATGGACCGGCCGAGTGAAAGTAGAAACACATCACTTTTGTAAATCAAAACGATCTTTAAAATATTGGTTATGATTCACTCCGAGCTAAGAAAGTTTGACATTTTTCGATTTTCTGCCGTTTTCTGATCACTTTAAGTCGATCTATTGTTTAGGAAAGTGGAGTGTAACTATTGTTTTTAACTGTAGATGCTCATTGTTATAATTTTAAGTTAATAGATTAGGTATTGTTCGTGCGGCTAAAGAGAATAGGTGTGAACTCTGTGAAGTCATTACAGATACAAAGGTACATATTAATCAAAAAAATATTTTAATGTAGACTCTTCTATTTCTTCAGTTCTAGTCTTCAAGTCCCAAGTTAACACGTTTTATACGTATTTTTTTGTTGCACAGAAGATTACAAATAAATTACTCATTACCTATTATCAGATAGATAAATCTAAATTCAAAACAAAGTTGTACTAGGAAATCTAGGAAGTATTATGTGCAAGTCTTCGCTTCGTTGTATTTGTTTGTTTACCAAATTATCAAAGTCTGTTGCTAAGTGGGTGAGCTTTAATGAGCTAGGTCGTACGGTATGTAAATATTTTGAACGTTTCTAGACAGACTAGTTTTCAAAGAATGTGGACCAGAATATAAACTAAAACAACAAGTAATTAGAAAAGAAATAACGAAGGCATTTGAAACGAATGTCTTAAGTTATGCATCCGTTTATTTGAAGTTAATGATATCCGCCTCTTTATCTATGATCATCGATCAGTTTACTTCTAGTCCAATTACAATCTAGGAGCTTAAAGTAATGCTAATCCTTAATCCTAATCCAAGTTCCAAACATGCGGAGCTTAGCGATGGCGAGTTAACATAAAGCACGCGTCACACTGACCGACTAACGCCCGCCCCACCACTGCGACAAGCGGATTCTTAAAAAAAATCGTATCACGAAATTAATTTTTAGGCCAACCTACACGAGGCGCCCGCATCGAAAATTTGTCGCGCACAGAAAGAGACAAAACATACGCTATAAACGAGAGTGAAAGAAACGGGTGTAAGCGAAACAGGGCCGCCTAACGGTACACACACGGAAGTATGTCAGTGGCGTAAACACTACTTTATTATACACAGGTCGTAACCAACAACTGTTGATCATTCAAAACACAACCTTGACCGGAGGTAGTAGAGTCGGAATTTGGGTAGCAAGAGGACCGGTTTTCGATTTTCACGGTGCTGATTCACGACAATAGAGCTATGTCCGTTTCTGTTTGATGATTACTTACGAGAATCCAGTTTTTAAACCTACCTCAAGGCTAGACTCGCGGTTGGTCTATTGATGGCCTATCGACAGGCGATATTGGTAGGAGTGTGACGTAGAAAGTTACCGTAGCGCTCGAAACGGATCAAATTAGCGATATGATATAATTTATTTACCGATATGTATGGTATTGGGAAATATTTGCATTTACAGTGCACTGTGCAGTATGTTTTGCATATATGCCAGTATCCGTTACGATAAGCTTTCCACTTGAAATACTTGTTACATGTGAAGTGAGACAGTAGTTATGCTCCGGTCACCCTCACGACCTGACCCAGGGCTCCATCCATACTCGCGTATGTTAACTGTTATCGCTCTATACTCTATTCATTTTGTCTGCGATAAGATCTCCTTGAAGGAGACACAATAGACTCGAGCACATTATCGATATTGCTTTGATATCGATACTGTTTGTGGTTATTATATCGATACTGAGATACATATAAAGAGAGTTGTATAGGTGATCGATTATTTGCTAAATACATACATGACAATCGTCAGTATATAAAGCAGTAAATAAATAACGTTTACTACAGAAAAACCAATTCCAAACACAATTATTTATTATTCAAACATTATTTTTACTTGAAAGCAATAAAATAAGTACAACCTGAAAAAAAAACCAATTTGCATAGAGCAGGCGTTTATTATTTTAACAGTACTTTTAGTGAATTGTTTCCTAGTAATGGTAAAATAAAAGTGGTACTGTCGGTGCGTTTGATCCCTGTATCCTAATTGCCTAATACTTGTTTAGCCGTTTGTCAAGGC
This sequence comes from Spodoptera frugiperda, assembly GCF_023101765.2. Classification (NCBI taxonomy): domain Eukaryota; kingdom Metazoa; phylum Arthropoda; class Insecta; order Lepidoptera; family Noctuidae; genus Spodoptera; species Spodoptera frugiperda. The sequence continues at coordinate 12,748,654 of NC_064223.1, read as the reverse complement.
ACTGGTTACCGTTATAGGCCCAACGGGTTTTTTTAGGAGTGGACGGTATGCGCATGGGCACACCGTACAACGAGGTTGAGTGGATTTTGGGTGGCCGCGTGTGGGAACGCGGCGGTCGAGTATTGAGGTTCTATTGTTTTAACCTTATTGTACAGTAATTAGCGGTATTTCAATTAATTAATTTATTTAAAAGTAATGATAGATTATTCATTACACAGCTATTTTATTATTTAGAAAGAAAGAAAGAAAGAAAAACATTTTGTTTGCACCATTTAAAAAAAAAATAGGGTAAATTAATAAGGTCGACGATTATTTCTTCAGATTTATAAAACGAACTAATTGTTCAACAAAAGAGTTAACAAATACAGTTTAGAAGGACACACGACTAAATAAAACAAATTGTCCCGCTAACTTGAATGAATGTCAACAACGAGTACAAAAGAAAAATAAAAAAAATGTATAAAAATCAATCGTTTGTCCAGTGAAACTGTCAGTTTCGTCAGTCTGCCACGATTTGTTGGCCAACAGTAGTTTACAAAACATTTATTCTACGTTATAAAATTACGTTCAAAAAGCTCAATAAAGAGAACGGTACCGCAATATCCTATACTCGTACTGTAAACAAATATCTTGTTCGTTGCGTTCACCAGATCATAATATTATATAGAATCATATTTTTAATATAATATTTATTTCTTTAAAAAAAAAAATGTCCCACACAAGGGTTCTCTCCTGTATCGTGGGTGCGTTTACAAACATACAAGTTCACATACACATCACACAACAATTTGTGGATCACACTAAGAGTTGCTCCGTGTGAGAATCGAACCGGCTACATAGCGCGGCAGCCACTTGCCCAACCACCGGGCCAACCGTACAGTCAAGAGATATTAACTATAGTTAACATGCATTTATGCTTGTACGATTGTCAACTGATACCGATATGTATGCCAACGATTTTATCAAAGAAAATAAACAATTATAATCTTGTCTTATCGAATCCACTCCATTGAAATGCAAAATTAAGAAATTATTACTCAAAGTAATAAACTAAACTAAACACATTCTTACTCAAAGCAATAAAGTAAAATGAAAGAAAAAATAACTCCTGTGCTATTGTGTGTATGAGCTTAGTAGTAAAATGTAAATAAGTAACAAATAAAGTCATTGTTTTATTTCCATAGACGATATGTTAATTGTTTTGTAAAAGGTTCCATTAGCATTTCTATTTGTAAAAGATTATTTCAATATCTGTAAGGGTCTTTGTTTATAACTTTATAACTCTTTACAAGAAGACTTATAGAAAGATAAAATCAAACATAAGTAGCAGCGGGTAATTTAGACAATGTATAAGATATAGATCAAGACTCCAAACTGAGAAGAAAAATCATACAAATATGACTAACGACTGTTTTGCGGAGGCAATTGAAAAGCAATTCTTAGTATTTATCTTTAGGGTAGTTACCAATTTGTATCACTCTCAAAAAATTCCACAATATAAGAAAAAAACACAACAAATCAACACACACCCGTAATCTACAAAAAAAAAAAACTAAACATTTCGGCAAAATAAACCCAAAATAAAAAACACATTCCTATGAACCACCGTTATCCCATGACAATCAAATCTGTAGGGTCAGTACACTAGGCTGCCCAAATCCCGTCGGGTACAAAAACTCCCCTGGCCGGCGTAAGGTCGTCGTCCTGCGCTGGGATAGCCCGGTACAGTTAGGGGTCGTTGCCCGAACCACTGGCCTTGAGAGTCCTCCCGTGAATATGAATAGGACAGGTGGACTCGCCTCCGTGCTTTTGGGGGGAATTGTTTGATATTTTTGGAACGTTTCTTCTTGATATTATTATCAGGGTAATTATTGTCTTGTTATGTGTGTAGGTTTTATTTATAAAGGTTTTGTTGTGCAGTGTACCTGTATAAGATTTGTAAGTAGTTGTGTTTAAACAGTGGCTAGTGAGAATTAGAATTTTAAACTTTAAGTAATGATTAATAAAACAGATTTTTGAAACTGACAAAAACAACAAAAGACTGCTACGAAAAGAGATCGTTATCCTTATCAAATTGCAGATCTTGTAGATAACGCTACAGCGTTGTATGTTATGTGTCAGTGTGTATGTATACATGTGCCATGTGGCCCATGTGGCATGGCGCGCTGCAAGCGATGTAAGTCATAGGGGCAATGGGTTAGTTGCTAGTACGGAGTCCGTAACATCGCAGGTAAAGATTATTAAGAGATATTAAAGGTTTATGATATCCTGGTACTCTGAGCTGTAATACATTAGCATTAGAGTCCAATTACAATTGTTCTGACATCGTTATTCCCTCACGTACTTTTTCACAGTTAAGTCAAGTTAATGTTGACATAGGTCAATAGGAAGACTTCATAAGTAAAGCAAGTACCATGGCAACACTTGAAGGCATTGTACTTTAATTTAAAGATGAACTCAAATAACCTAAACATCTAAATACATTTCAATAACCTGTTCTTACTTCCATCTCACAAAAAGTTTAATAACTAGCATTGCACACACATGCATGTCTCATTACGCACACACACACATGTAGCGGTCTCGACGCGTATGACGTGTGCGCACGCCGCTAGACCACTTGTGACGTAGCGACACTCCCGCGCACCTACAGGCTGATTACTGATTCAGATCCTGTTATCTATCGTATGAGAATGCATGGTAATGTATTCCTTGAACAGTTTGTATGTAGGATCTATACTAGGAGTAACTGTTTCAATCTCTTAATTAACAGATGATAGGATTCTTGACATTTCTTGCCTATATTAGAGGATCGTAATAGAATTTGGGAAAACACCAATGCTGCCTAAATTGAAGTACCTGTGAGTAAGGAGGTGTTCCTTCGCAAATTATTAGCTTTCTTATTAAAGTAACTGAAGTTTTAAATAAGTTTTTCTTTTTAGCATTTTTTATCGTCATATTATTAGCGGTCGACCGCATAGTTACTACAATGGGTAAGCAGTAACCAGCTAATTTGAATAGCAGGCTCGTTTGCACATCTAGTGCAATTCGACGATTGGCCAATAAGTTGTTATAAAAGATATTGCGGTGTTGTAATATTTGTATTGCTAATGTATTAAGGTTTGTTATTACTTATTAATTTACTTCGCCAGTTCCAGTTGATAGAAAGCTTGTGTTTTAACCACGTTCTTTATGTCATGCTGTGGACATGTTCTTTAGAAACTTAGATGGAACAGAAATTTTGATAAAACTGTTTCGCTTCTTTCATTTCGGGATTGATCAATATATAAAATTAATTCTTTATTATGTCTTGTATGATTTGTATTATGTCTTCTATGTATGACTTCATTATGTCCATCTTAATTAGCCAAACAGCTCAATTTCCCTTAAAATTCAACCTGTACGTTCCTCACCCGAGAATATTAAACCACGTCACACGATACAACGTCCAAGTCTCCGAGTCAAGGTAGCTCGGTACAGTTAACCATTGTTTACATACGCGCGCGACTGTACCACGCATGGTTATGAGTGACTGTCCGCGATTGTACAGACCAACCAGTATAAGCTGACCGTTGAATATGCGGAAAGATTATATAAAGGGAGATCATGATAAACTGGTTTTATGTAGCTTGAAGTGAAGTGTGTACTAGCCTCTGTATATGCTAATGTTGATAGCTTTACGAGCGAACTATTAGCTGTGAAGTAGTCCCTTATACAGTATGCAGGGTTTAGTACGTAGGTCTAGTAGTGTTGGGTAAGGAAATTGTTTAGACTGTTTTGATGTTGTTTTGTGAAGAAGCGATAGCGAAGCTATTTCAATTATGTAGAATGATACCTTATATACAATGTGTTTAAGTTCATTATTCTTTACGTTATTGGAAGACTCCCTATTCTTTGTGTCATAATCACTTAGTAAAATTTTGTTTTGTTTTAGGAGCATCGTTCCCGGTGCCAAATAAATTATGTTTCTTTCTTTTTCTAAATTATCTGATACATAGCCGCTATCCAGACATTATGAAATAAGTCCTTAGTATTTCTTTATTCATTTAGTTTCAAAAACCTTGACTTATTAAATTAGTAGACTAAACAGCTGACCTGTCACCGGGTGACTCATTTTAATAACATAGATTAGACCTAAGTACATATTCTAAAAGATAAACGTTTCTGTACTATTTATTGTCAATAAAAATTGCAACAAAGTGTTAAAACTATCTTCCATGACAGCTGCTCATAGTACTAGCGTGTGTTGAATCAATTGATGGCACCTCTTAATGGGCTGCGGCTATAAACCTGCCAGCCCCCTTTTTAAATTTAAAGCGTTATATTCACTAAGTTAAGTTGACAGGTGGAGGAAGGACTAACTTAAGTCTTGTGATAAAACTTATTAAAGGCTTCGATAATTGAAAATTGTTCCATAAACACGATATTAAGTGGTTTATACTTTGATAGATATTGCGTTGAAACGGACGGCCCTTTCTGTGTCTCTAGTACTGAGTATTTGTTTTATAATTTACTAGGAAATAAATTATGTTATGTGTGTTAGTAGGATTTATGATACAAGATTCTAATCTGTTTGTATCAAATGATAAAGTTTATGATTCAAAATAACTGAACATTATTTTTAATACGTAACAATTAAATTGCTTTAAACATATTTCGCTTCAATTAAAAATCGAATGCGAACTGATCAACATACGATACAACTAACCCCTACAATTATGTAGTTTAAGCCAAAGACAAAGCTTCATAAAGCCACACATTTTTAATTGTCCACAGACTATAACGTGGAATAATAAGCAAAAAGTCTTTAACGGAACTATCAGTATTATTATTTTTTTATTGCGATACTATTATTAACGGCTACGTCATAGGTCGTTCACCGAAATACGAGGCAGTAATTATTTTCTGTTCTCTACTAAAATGTACACGGTTGCAGGTGGTTGAACAACCCGCGGTCTAAGTCAAGGACTTATAGCGATTTACTATAATATGTTAAAGATGCTAAGATAAGTAGGACTTGCTGATTTACAGTATGAGATAATATTTAAAATTGTGGTACATTATTTTTAACATAATGTATAAAGTGATCAAAGTTTTAGTTGTAAATAATATGAATATGATGAATAAATACTGAAGAGGTCATTATGTATTGATTGATTGATTCATGTTACTTACAAAAAAATATATTTATGTTAAATTCAAATTAAAAAGTAACTCAAGTAATGTTAAAAATGTTCTAAGTAATATTATTTGTTTTAATTTTTCAAACACAAAACCTATTCAATCGCTATCGCTCATAACTTAAAACAAAATTACGTTAACCGCCGTCCGATCAGACAAATGAGCTGAAATAACAAACAATATGTTCATTCCAATGTCTGACTGAAACACTGACTCTGACTCTGACTGTGACCGAGCGAATATTAATGTTTGGAGATAACATCTTTACTTTATCATTTATTAAGTGCGATCTACAATAACTGATAAGTCAAATAGGCATTTCGACATTTTAATTCAGATAGGTTTATGGAGTGTTAATTTTTATCCGATGTAATAATCGAGTGAAAATAATATTATTATCAAGACTTTTTTAACTATCCGTAAATGTTATAATGCTGTGCAATACCCTTTACAATTATTTTTGTAATTGTTATTGTAAAATGTATTTTACTTCCTAAACACAAAATTCATTTTTCTCTAAATTCATTTTCTTGCTTGTTTAACTGTTTATAGATAAATAACTTGAAATTGCTTCAAAATCATGAACAAGAAAATACTCGTTGCACAACAGTCGAACAGTCGAATGAGGAAACTGCAAATAATTTCAGTTGTATTAACTTCAGTCCATAAAACGTTTTAAATAAATGATATAAATTGATTTAACTTAAGATAATTATTGTTAAGTAAGAATTCTTAAAGTAATTAAGTTAATTATTGTTTTATTTTTTGTTAAAATAAATAAGTTTCTTAACTGCTATCAAATTCAGTTACGATTAAGACACAAAGTGAACCAACGTAGGTTTATAAGTGGGTACTTAAAAATACTTTCTCTTAAAATAGATTTAAACCACAATAATACTTTACTCAACAGCCTCTCAACTTACGAAGTGACCACGAAATTTAAATACAAAATCACTGTTATCCTGCTAATACATGGTTTTAGTGGTTAAATATTTGCCGAGCCTAACAGCGTGACACCGCGTTTTGTATGACCGTTTTTGACAATTTTCTCAATACAAAACTTTTACTTGGTAAATAGAAAACGTTACACATTCCTTATTGCTATAGTAATAAGGTTCAGAATGGTGTGTTGCCTCTGTTTACCCAATGATTTGAAAAACTTTTACATTTCGTGTCATCTTGCTAATACGGTTTCTTACGGTTTGATTTTGTTTTGTTGTACGTACAAATATTTTAGCTGAAGTTAAATAATGCTTTGGTTGTGTTATACAAGTCACTGTAATTATGTAATGTTGGAGAAATGTTCAAATGCTTTACCACTGTTTTCCTCGTAGTAGTATAAATACTGAGCTGCGGACTGCCTAGCCGGGGCTCCAGTTCGAAAAGCAGAATTAGGAAAGGGGTGGATCTTAGTCAATAAGAGATACTCCCTCTCGTCAAGTCATTGGATGATTTTCCCCTCAAAAAAACTAGTACGGTAGTAATAGTGGTAAATATGAACGAAATTATTCAACATATTAGTAGAACAGTTAATCCAACGGATTTAGTTAAGATAATGCGAAAGATATTCGACGTGTCGAGCTCAATATCACTCAGAATGAATATAAAATAGATTGTTGACATTTATAATATCCAAGAATTTTCTCCCAATATTATTTAAATCTTTAATGAGAGAAAACTCACAATTTTCTCTTTCGAACCACAAATCTGATAAAATCGTTCCCATAAAGTATTATATTAAAAATTCATTATAAAAAAATCAATTCCCGCGCCTAAGCGCTAATGTCCATAGAAAAGACATCAACGCGCGGTACGGTGACCTACTGCCGTTTCACCAGTGTGAGTGAGTATTCGTACTACGCTGTTTACGTTCTTGTGTATGTGTGTGAAGTTGTAATTACGCACACATAGAACCGGGGTACTTGTTAATGATTTGAAAAATAAGTTATGACTAAGCAATTTTGCGAGTGAAAGTGAAGTTATACAGAATGTTTTTATTTTATGTCGGTTTGAGGCTGACACCTTACAAGAGGTACTGCTAGAGGAACATAGTAATACATTATTACTAGTTAGAAGACAAGTATATAGCGAGGCAGAACAATTTTTAGTTTACTGAAGCCATTTAAACATGCCGTATTTCATCCAAACAATTATTATAGCTCTTTTAAACAATCTTCCCACATAATACTTTACTCAACATTTAACCAATCAAAACACCATACCATTTAAAATACCAATTTTCTCATCAAGCAACACTGTCCCATATATCAGCGTGACACATAATCCTCCAATCAATCCATCTAATACACCGCCATTAAACGCACACATACACAACTAAACCACGCCCACCACGTACAAACACACGCACACTGTCACCGGTGTGTTAGTGTGCGTCATCAACTTTCTTTCACCGGCGCAGGCGCACCTCGTTTCTTGCAACCGTGACATTGTAACTACTGCGAACAAGTCCGTGAAACTTCGCAAGAACTTGAACATGTTTAGAAATATTATTGTCAAATGATTTGGACTTTTATAGAAGTTGTAGTGATTTATATTTGAAGACAAGTGGACATATTAAATAGTTTGGTATCTCATGACAATTATTAATTACTGTCACTCCTACATAGTTATTGACTAATAGCTTCTGGTAATGTGACAAGAAGATTGATGTCTTCGATCAATTTTAAGTACCTTTATGACATTGCTAGATAGATCCTTTCTGTCATGGGCTAGACCAGTAAACCAATAAAGTTGAATTTATTATATATTAAAAATGAAAAAATTTCACAAAACAGCCCACATTGCTCGAACCGGGGTTTGAACCCGGGACCACTTGCCGTCGATCTTGCAACCACTCCACCAAAGAGCTAAGATGGTCTTTTCGATTTATTGACAAGTCTACTATTCAAATGACAGTTACATCTCTGCCCATCACCCATCACACAGCATCCATCATCCATCATCGACCACTTGTTGTCAACAACAGTTAACATACAAGTTAAAGTTGTATAACTTAATTTACGTACAACAGCTACTTAGATCCTTGATCGAGGCCAAGTATATCTTTATTGTGGATCTAACACAGTAATGATCTAGAAGATCTATAAATCCGATAGTGATCGATTGATTGCTATATTATGCGCAAGAGTGTGCTGCGGTAAGCAGAAATACAGGGTGTGGTTTTGTTGCTTTAGGCTTTAGGGTGTAGTGAAATTGTGGAAAATGGAATACCTAATCCGGTTAATCTAACTTGCTTCGTTCGTAGTATTATACATTTTTTTACTACCAGTTAAGTAAATTATGAATTTAATTTTTCACTACTTATTCTCAATTGTGCTATTATGTGAATAAGTATATAGAGCGATTTGAAATAGCACGAAAGATTATGGAAGTTAGTTTAATTATGAAGAATTAAAAAGTCCTACTAAATATAGTATGATCTGAAACTTCTGCAAATTCACCTACACAATGCGGTGCGCGGGCGCACGTCCCGTTTGCAATTAATCTCGCGATAATGGCGGCCACTGACAACTTTATTGGGAACACCCTCGTCATGATGGAGTTGTTCCGAGTTTTTATTGGACAACTCAGTGACGAGTGGCGACCTCTTTGTACCCAGTGTGTCACTACCTGATTTATTGGAAAGTTTACGTCAAACGCCACTGCCTTCAGGTGTCAGTAAAGGGACTACTGAGATTGAGCGATCCAGATCCATCTTTACATACAATGAAGTATTATGCATCATTTGATTTGAATATTTCAATAATGGCTTGCGACTGCCGGGTCTTGCGTGGATTCGATTCCCGGGTAGGGCGAAGTATTACTAACTCGGTTTTTCTCAAATTTCTCAATAGTATCACGGATTCTGGAAAGGTGTATAGCAATAGGCTCACCACCTATTATATGGGACTTACAACATAAATAAAAGTGGGTGTATACAGTGGCATTACGTGCTATATTGTGCACCTATGCCTACCCCTTCGGGGATTAAAGGCGTGACAATACGTATGATATGTGGCTTGAAATATAGGATATGCAGTAATATATTTTTACTTTCATATGATAATGGATTTTAAAACACGATTATTAAAAAGTTGGTGGGACACATAACGCAAGAACTCCTTTGTCTACCGTCAGGGCACGCGTACGAAGTGCTCATCGTAAATTACTACTGACATACATAACTCGTTACATACATGACTGGTCAATTTATAAAATAATGTATGGAATTACTTATAGTTTACATGGAACGGGAGTCCGCCTGTAATGCAACACGGTCACGATAAAGTTGTCACTGTCAGTGTGAAACTTCATAAATATAAGAATTTTACAAAGAACATTACGTTAAGTGAATGTTTTGTATTTTAGTACTTGTAGGAATATTGTGCGTGAAATGTTTTTTTTATATTATACACTCTGTAAATTAAATAAATTAAACTTATGGTAAAAAGTAGTTTAATTATTGTAGGATGTCTTGATCTCGTCTTCACATTATGCAAAATTTACATTATTATCAAATCAGCTACAAGATACTCAACGTAATCCTACCCCAATAACTTCCAGATTGAAATGAAACTTAATGACCTTGAAAATTCATTTAAAAATGTTTATCCATCTACACAAGCGCCATCTTATAAGCCGACCAACGAGATTAAAAGAAAAAAAAAAACGTCTCAAATCAACAATCAAACAGATCATCATTACAATGTACATAGATTCTTCTATACGCACTCTCATGAATGATTAAATTCCACACACACACACACAAACTCATCAATTCACACATTAACGGTATCCCGACAGGTCTGTGTGTGATGTATGAATTTTTGAAAAACGAACCAGTTGATGGATACCGTTAGTGACGTCACTACGAGCGATAGTAAAGCACATTGTTAAGGCGGTAATTGGAGCATTTTGGGTAATAATTAATTCATTAGTGTTTTTATTAGGTTTCACACAGATTTTGCAGTTTGGTACTTTTTGTGTGGTGGTTGATTTTTTATATTTTTTGCGGTATCATGAGATTTTGTAACGCTAATCCAAGAAATATTGTAAGTTTATATTATTTCTTTATATTTATTATAGAGATAATATTACTATTAAAATTCATCGTTGGAGATTTTAACCAATTAACTTTTAATGTTCTTAAAAGATTATTATCAAAACAAACATCTCATTCAACATCTAATATCTGGTTCCAAATCTAAAGCCAACGCGGTTAAATAACTTTTCATTAAGTTGTTGTCTTCGGTTCTTCTTGTTCGGCTTATCGTTAACACAATCTAATGAGACAGTGGTTGAAATGTTTACAAGATAAGATACAGCAGGAGGCAAATAATACATTTTAGGTATTTTTTGGATCGATACGAGTATAGCAAGATTATGACATTTTTGTTTGTTTTACTTAGTGTCAATGAAATTGTGTTGTATAAGTTTTGAAATAAATTAAATGTTGTGTAATATAAGTTATTAATAATTAATCAGTAATCTAGATTATTAAAGGTATAAACGATTAATATATTTGCTTTATTCTCAACTTTCAAAGCATTATTTTATTGATACCAATATACATAATTTCAGAACTCACTTTAAATTGTCCAATGAAGCTATTTTACATACCGATCAATCATTCAGTACAGCTCATATCATTATTACCTAGCGTCTTTTTATATATGTTAAATATGTAAAGAGTATGATACACAGAATAATTTACCATGGCGTAACGGAGCTCGGGTAAATCTCGTGTAATTGTGTGTTTGTGTGTTCGTACACTGAATGGACACAACGAATACTGTTAGTGACTGAGACACAAGATGAAGGCGGGGTTTTAATAGTTTGAAAAATTTTATACGTATTTTTATTTTATGTAATACGGTGTAGAATGTTTTTATGCATGGATTGATGATGAATCTAAGTTATTATTTTATCAACTGAGTAAATCACTTGAATGGCAAAATTGACGTACCTATTTTCTGTGGGCAGAATGTTTGTTTTAGAAATTGAATTATTGAAAAACATAAATTACAAACTACAACTTTTCAAAGCACAGTGGTATTTACAAATCAACTATTGTCAGTCAAACAGCTCATCAACCTACTCCAATACATCAAATTACTTCAATAGATTATCTACTTTATAAAGCAGGCAGTAAAGTTAAAAGTCTTTTAAAGACATTTGGTATACGTTGACCTGCTATGTGTCTGTACGTAATGGACTATAATCAGTGGGGTTAACCCCGGGTGACCATGTGACCACACCGTTAAGACCTCACGCATTACCGTCGGTACCGCATAATACCGCGGTAATGAACAGGTTAGATTCGCGTGTCATTCTCGGCAAATGTCAAACTGGCTAGTTTTGGGTCATCTGTTAGAAATGGATAGATCGTGTACCAACTGTACTTAGGTTTTAAACCAAATATAGCGAAACATACACTGAATGTTATTAAAACTTTGCATAGGACAATTTTGGATAATTTATTGATTCAATATTACTTTAAATGTCGTCCATCAATTTTTAAACAATCATTTAGATTAATATTCTCTACAACATCTCGTAATGACGCTTTAAATTATACTCGTAGTAGCAAATAATAAAGACCTAAATTACCCAGTGTTTAACGAGTGTAATCCGCAAGAACCGCTTGTTCACAAATCCCACAATGAGTTTTTAAAGCACGTTAAACAGAAGACCAGTTGAGCACCGAATTAAAAAACAAACTGTATTTTGGCCACAAAAATGTGAGTATGTGACCACTATGTGGGTTTACGAGCGAGCCTCGTTCGCATGTGGGACACGTCCGCCTAGTATTTAGAACTGCTTGAGACAGATTTGTGTACACAAGTGGGCTTAAATGGACAATTTTTTCAAGCTTTTGTTTTTGACTTTAGCTGTTGAAGATAGATTAAGGTAATCAGCCTATATTCTTAAGAAAAAAATTAAGACATTTACACACACGAGTCTATGTAAGTCATAAGAATCTACGATAATGTTAAAGGTAATAACTCCATTAAATTGCAAATTATTATTAACCAACTACTGTCATAAGTACTTAAAACCTCGATTAACATTTAATATACAAAACAACCAACCAAAAACCATAACTACATACTTGGAAACAAGCTCCCATGATACTTACACCGTTTATACAGTGCAAAGCAATTTCCTTAAAGTCTTAAACCCTTTAACCGAATCGTTCACAACAATTTTAATATTTTCATACTAAAGTCAGTGGGGTACAATTTCGGCGGCTAATAAGCAGTTGTCAGTCACTATGTACTGAGAGCCGGGAACAGGTTCCTTTGGCTAACGGGACCGGAGTGACCCCAATAAAGTTTTCGGAACCTTTCGGTAAAGGACACCGTGAGATGAAGTGTTCACTGCGCCACAGTTTCTGTTTCGATGTGGGGTTTTATAGGAACATAGCTTATTCTTATAAGCTAAATGTATTGATTTAAAACTTTTCTTGGATTTTAGATAATATTGTGTTTGTCAAAGGATTTTGATACGCTAAAAATATGCTGTAATAAATTAAGAAGAAAAGAAACAACATGTGGTATTTTTGAAGATGCATATCAAAAATGTGCATCTTACGCAATTCACCGACTCTCATAAATAAAGCCTTATAAGGAATTCAGACAAAAATGCAACAATGTTGTTTGTAAAATAAGGAGCCCCGAAAGTATCATATACCCAGTGGGCGTACATGCACACTGCATACTGCACACTGCACTGTATGCAAATTCCTTAAAAGCCTGTTCCGTCTCACTACATCGGTTGACCTAATTTTTTGTGCTAAATTTAAACACCATCTCACGGATGTGATACCAACCAGGTAACATCATGTAACATGTGCTTACCAAAAGAAAGTTTTGAGCATTTTCCTTATTCTTACGTTAAAGTAAAAGAAAGAGTTTAGGTATAAGCAATAAATGATGGTTTGGATTTGGGTATTTCCAATTATGGACATTATTATAAACGGAATAGTGTTTAAAATTCCAGGAAGATGAGTGAGTAATTGACATGTTGAATAGTATATTAATTTTGGTGGAAAGTTTTGCTGTAATTAATGGAATTTTTCGAACATTCGTCTTTCTTTTATTTATGTGCAAAAAATCCAAGATAAACCTGATTAAAACTATTGCACCACTTGAAAAATTCCACAACCTGAGTCATTACTGTCCTAAATATAGAAGCATCTCACAGAATGTAACGGTTTCGGATACATTATCAAGATTATTTCTTTTTGCTAATAAACTAGAAAGCTTTAAGTGAGTCAAGTCATGAGTGTTTTGTTAAATAAATCATTGTTTGTCCTTGACCCCGTTCTATTCACATTGTGTGAATATTCTCACGAACCATAATAATAAGTGTTTCTGTGGAAAGAAAGCACAACTTTTTCCTCAAACATCTTACTTATCTTTGGAAATGATTCGTTTATTTTTTTATTTTATAAATAACTATAACACGTTTCCTTAATTAGTTAATAAACATTTCCTGTGTATTTTTTTTAATGTATGTGACATTTTTAAATGAAATATTTTAATGCATTCATTCTGGTTTAGTGGGTTAAATGTAACGTAAAAACATGTTTATCAAGGAAAAAAATATTAAACAAATTTGTACAATAAATCGCAATAGAATAGATTTTGATAATGTTAAAAATCATCTACCTACGGCATATATTAAATTGCGAAAATGATAAATAAGTAATAATCAAAATAATTCAATCATAAAATAATAATGACCTTTCTATAACAATAGACACAAGCCTCCCGGCACTGTTTATAAATGATACGACTTATTAATCAACTGAGATGTTCAAGTAGTAACCGATCACCGATCACTATTCAATGCGTTTTTTGTTCGCCACGAGACAATACATCCAATTTATATATAAGAATACGTTTAAAGTTCTACAATAGCACACAATTTATCTTCTACAACTGTAATTTGACAGACTATTTGAAGGATTGTAATTATTTCGCGAAACATTTCGCCTTTGACACCGCTTGACTTGTTATGTCTAATGAAAATGATTTTGCAAAGTTTAACCAAGTTGTTTTAATTATATGTATATGTGTGTGTGTATAACTGTAATTTATCTGTCTTCTTTCTTGGAATGTTAGAATTAATCATATATTTTAATAAGAATAAGACACGTATATAAATTAAGTCATTGTTTAAAAATGCGTGTCATTCTTCTGGATTAAGTTAACGAAGGCTATCTGGTTAAGTATCACGCAATACATTTCACGTAATTACCAAAAAATCTCATGCTAATCAAGTCTGAAATCTAAGCAACAAAAAATTCAGTAAAACGTGTGACTCAGTTTCTATGCTCCAAACTCACGAGTTCGTGTATACTCGTCGGAGATAATAACACAACTTTAATAACACTCGCAAAACAAATCCGACAATTAACCTGACTTTACAGTTAGACTCGTTTCACTTTTTGAGACGAAAGCCTTCCCCCCTCCTTCACTCCCACTCCCCCGCAATGGCCTCGAAACCTCAAAGCCTCGATCTAAAGTCAAGTACAGATCACGTGAATGCGCTGAATTTTGTACCAAAAATCAGGTAGTTAAATATTATTACAGTGTAAAATTGATCAATTTTCAGAATTTCATATTAAAAACTTTCTTTTCAGTGGCATTTTCGCAACTATGTAGGTTAATTTTGGTCAGGAGTTACATATATCAGAATTAACTGATTCTACAAAGTACGGAATGATAATTGACTTCTGATTAAAGCTGTTGTTAGATTTAAGTAACTCACAATGATTATCATTCTAGGACACCGTACTCAATAATCTTTTGCAATTTCTTCTCGGGAAAAGTTAAGCTAAAACTAAAAGGTAAATTATAGTATGAAAAATGGACTTACTGGGCAAAATAAAAGGCGTTTTGATCATGTAAAGCAATAAGGCGGTGCTTGTTGCTCATTCCTTTCTTCCCAGTATCGCTGCTGATCTAGAAATAAAAGAGAAATTCGTGATCAGCTACATGTTCACATTTAACGTAAGTTACGTTAAGCCAAGCAGCAAATAAAAATATTATGATTTTAGACATGAAGAGGGCTATCGGATACTTTTACTATAACTTAACCTAAAACCAGGATCTGACTTCTTCCGCCTTGGGTGAGGTGACAGGGAGTGTCAGACTTTTACTTACTAACTAAAAACCACCCCGTCTCTACTCATGATTTTCGAGCCGGAGCCCCGGTAACGCGCTAGGTAGTCCGCAGTTACGAAAATAAATGCATTGGGTTAGTAGTTTTATTCGCTTTGCAAAGCCGTAGTAAAACCTATGAAGATATTATTGCGGTACCTCTCAATGATGTGTTAATGAGATAATTAACACTTAAACAACTCAGCTAGTTAGGGGACTCTAGATTAGTGAAGATATCTCCTAACTAGGATATTAACTAATTTATTCATGAATGCAATCGAAGTAGATTTTATAATATTCTTCTTATAACGGGGATCAGAGGCTGCGAACATTTCTATGATAATTATGTAAATGAAGTATTTTTTTGTTCATTCATTTACTTGTTCTTATGGCCTATTTGGCATGTTCGTAAATTTTTATCTTTACGTTTTAATTTGGACAGTTTTAATAAATTTTTACCATCATGCTTTTAATTAAATAGATAATGATAGAACAGAGAGTCGTATCGCATAGTTATAATGTAAACGAACAGATCAATAAATCAATATTTTTATTTTAGTTTTTAACTTTTACCGTTGATGTCAGAGGTCGCAACGCGCATTATTCAAATGTCGTATATGATTGTTAGTTTTACGTCTAATCTAGGTAATATTAGAAATTATATCTAAAAGATTAATCACTTCAAATATGGATGGTGAATAATACAGACGGTGGAAACACAATGGAAATTTTATTTGTATCTAATATAAAACTGTTATTTGAAATATTCGTTAATTTTCGGAACCGTTTGTTGTAATAGGTAAGCAAACAAAGCTTATCAGTGTATTGGCGGGCAGTGAGCACGTGTGGTACAGTTAGTGTACGGGCCGCGGGCCGCGCGGTGACGTAGCGGGTAACTGCGCGCGCACGCTCGGGCGCCCGCGAACAAGGCCGTTCGACGCCCGCGCAGCGCCACGTGGCGGCATTACCATAATGTAGGGACCGTACATTTACTGCTACGAATTAGATGGACGATACTTCCAGCTATTGTTTGGCAAATTAACTGATTTATTAGGTACTGTGTTTGTTTTTGTTGCATAGGACTTTTTAACTTTAACTACGTTAGGTATAGGTTTAGTACCTAATTATAAAAAAAATGTTTTTATCTAATTTACGACTAGTTTTAACCCGTTATAGGTATGGGAATTTGACTGTAAAATGATACGATATATTATATATTTTAGTTTTAATGATAAGACATATATTTTAGTTTTATTACTTAAATTTTGATAATAATTATAGAGTTCATAGAACTGGTCTAGGTCTTTCGGTGATACAAAGTTTATTGAACCCTAACAGCTGATACACGGATGTGATCCTAGACAGGCTGTTGACATAAAAGATTTAATTTTAATTTAGATGATGAAATATTTAATTTTATTCCAAAGATGAGATCCGACTAATAGGTACAAACATTTCATAATTTTGTCTCCGTCTATTATTTATTTATGAGACAAGCCCGTCATACTCTATTCCAACTCATGTAAGCTGGGATGAACAGTATACAACCTATAATCTGTAATTTTTCTTCGTATTTATATAAAAAGGTGAATAATTTCCAATTTCGGTGGCAGTGACCAAGAGCATCGGATGGGAGGCTCACGACCGGTGGCCGGGCGAGCTCCGTCGCCCGAAACCGACGCACCGTTACAAGGGACAAGGACCTCGAGTAAAACCGCGGACACAAACGTTACTCGTACATATATTATCTCTATATGATATGTATCTTTATAATTACTATGTAATATGATTCTCTAGGTTACTGCTTTAGATTGTTTCAGTTGAATTATGAGTTTTATGAATATAAAGTTATGAGCAGTAAGTTGGTAGTTTGATTTCAGAAAATAGCTCAATGTTTTCTTTTGAGAATGTTACTCTAGAAGTATTAGTTTGTTTGCTAAAACCTTACTCCTGAAGATTATTTTCAGAGTTATTATTGACTTTATTAATTAGATTCAGTAGTACCTTTAAAAAAATATTATTATGTTTCCAAATAAAGCTTTCAATATCTTCTAAGGATTCTCTAACCCGCTTGTAACCACGACTTTACCTCCAAAGCCTTCCAGACTCGCTCTCAATGAAATGTGGGTCAAGTTTATTGACAAATCAGGACGTTGCCCGTGCGCTGTCCTTCTCATCCCCATACATCTGTCCCTTTCGCACGCAGGCTGTTACTCTTTTAGGATGATGAAGCCTCCAATAGGGATCGTGTTCGGAGATGTATAAATAACAGTATTATAGTTCTTTTGTGAGATTTTTGAGAAACAAGAATTTGATGGGACGTTGTCAGCTGGTGGGAACTTTGTTTAAACGGTCTTTGACATTTTTTATTTGATATTACTATGTAATTGATTCTAGAATCTTTATAGTGTATTAGGAAGGATATATAATTTTTTTCAAAACTTCTTTTGTGCTCTGTACTGTTCACTAGACCTTGAAGATATACATATAATTTTGATACATGTATGTGTGGTAAAAATATTGGGGAAATGGGATTAGTACATTTAGACCCATTCTCTCAACCTACCCCAATAACACCTACAGTCACTAAAATCTTCACATTACATTATTTATATAGCTTTCAGCTATTCATATCTTATCACTTTCCCATATAAAGTGCAGTAAAACTTGGAATCTAATTACTGGCACCAAATGTATTGGAGAAATTTAGTCATTAACGTAAATATAAGCATTCGAACATTGGACAGTTTATGAGAGAAATCGTATGAGATACAATGTAAAGCGATAGCAAGCAAAGCATTACGGTATTACCCCCTGAAGGCGTTTGCAGAAACATTGTCTTTCATTTTGCTGGTAATGGTCAAAAGTCTTTGTGAAATTCAGTGTCTATTATAATCAACTTGCTTCCATGGAATATTAAGTTGTCTATGTGTTATTGCATATCATAATCTAACCATGTACAAATTTTATTAATATTAATAGTCCCTTCAGCAGTTTTGGCGTAATTAAGAAACAAACACACACACACAAACTTTCACATTTATAATATTACTTAGATGTTAAAAAAACCAACGTCATTTCTAGTAAAATCCCCATATCATCGCCAAAACTAGTCGGCATCAAATTAAATTCAATCAATAGTTTCCTCAACAATATCATAATTGCGCGTCCCACAAAAGATGAATCGGCTGATCAGCAAAAAACCCTCAAAAGCCTCCAAACGCCCATTAACCCAGTGAAGGATGTGCGGCGTCATGTTACGTGACGTCACTTCCGTCGCTTATTAAAACGATATCCGGTTCGTTCCGGATTTAGGAGCGATGTAAATAAAGGGTTGTTTGCCTACACATTGTTGGGGGTTGTTTAATGGACCCTTCTATTAAGGGGCCTTGAGACCTCTTTTTTTGCTAAACTCAAAGGCGTTTGTAATGGGATAAAGATGAGGTGCCGGCAGTTTCTTTAGTTAATGGGCGTTTATAAGAAGTTTCCGTAAAGGGGTAAACAAGGAGCAATAAGGTTTATTGATACGAGTTAAAAAATGTATAATGATAGCTCCTAATAGTGGTAGCATTTGGTGAACGATATGACCGTTACACTGACTAACTTTGAATTTTATAAAATAATGCAAATGATATCAATGGCCCGTATCAAAATCAGCATTAGCTGTAAAATATACTTAAAGAAAGATGGAAGTTCGCAAATGCCTGATTTGTAGATCGCATCTGAGACACATTACTTGGCTTTTCTATATTATTCTCACTACACATAAACAAAGCACTACCCACCATGACACCCTCGAACAAAGGACGTGCTACAAGTACCGACATACACCGATCAAAGTTATCGGTACATCTTCCAAATATTCCCACAGTGCGCATGCGCACATGTTCGGTTTTTTCAGCTACCTGCTACACCGCGGCCCAATTCAAATATTGACTGATTGAAGGGTTCGAAGGACATCTGTCGCAGACTCTAGAGGTGAAAGCAACACGCGAGAAAGCCTTAACATATGCACATAAAGAACCTTATTGTTCCATAACATGTGGCCCTTTGAAATGGCCAAAATTTAAAAATTTCGGTCCTTTGTATCGTACGCAGTAATATTTATTAAATAAGGGTTACATTTAAAACTATTATTACTTGACAATTGTACTTTGTTGTGGGACACTTTCATTTCGATACGAATCAAAATATTCATTCTTTTCTTTAAGAAAAATGTCCGACTGTCTTGAGAGACATTTGCGCCTATAAAAGACATCAACGAGTTTGTGTCTCATAAACAAGTTGAGAACATTAGTCATTGCTAAGTTATTCTAGCGAATCAATTATTTCTGTCATCTTTCGAGTTATTTATCATATTATAGTACATTAACATAAAATTTTGGAATACCGTGACAATGGTCAAAACACTGTAATATTCCGTAAAATCACCCTCTTAAGGAAAATGATCAGTGAAACCAAAATATGTTCGTATCGAATAGATGTAATGATCTAAGAGGCTGTATAATTGGCCAGTGAGGCATGGGATAGGCTGGAAGTAGGTCACAATAGCACGTACCAGTCTAGAACATAGATATGGCAGACCGGTCTGCTTGATGCGCGGCTTTCTCTTCACTACTACGCACTTGACTGTGAGCGGCTAATATGAAGCCAGTTCGCGAATGGGGTAGGCAGAATTGAAGGTATATATTAAGATGGTGATTGTTATACTAGGCAGGAGATTTTGAAATACAATTGTAAGAGTTTTGTTTTTGGATGTGAATGGGAAAATATGTTTTATTGTTTTTGTACTAAGATCAATATAAATGATGATAATTTGTTTTATGATGACGATTTCATTTAGTTATGCAAAATGATCAACAGAAAGGCCATTGACTCTATCATTAAATATGCTTTGAATGGTTCCATAGCGAAACTACAACGAATTTAAATAAACACCAATACAGTTGTTTGAAGGACACCGTAGTTTTCTCTCTAGCATGCGGGTACAGTGTAGTTAGTAAATTACATTTTAATATTTATAAGGGGCAAGTTTATAGTTTGCGGTGAAGTCATCAATAGACATCACTTTCTCTCGACACAAACAACAAACAAAACTGACACACACACACATAACTTGTCTGTGATTCAGAGAATTGTTTGCTGAACTTAGAAGTCTAGGTCAGTTTGGTGATGGGGTCTCTATTATGGACATTTATAATGGACTTTTTCCTTCAGAATATATTATGTCCGCTAATATTAAATGCGTATGAGAACTATGTATTATGTAAATTGTAAACCGAAGACACCGTTATTAAAACATATTTTCAATACACACGAAAGTAATAATTTTGCAAACTACTTTTCTCAAGTCTCTTTTGCGATTTATAATATAATGAATATAAACTTTCAAATTCGATCCTAGACCTAGAGTTCTGCCTGCCCCTTAGGCCGAAGTACCAGGATCAGCTGTTTCGCTTTCACCTCGCTGGCCAATGTCCGCGCATCGTTATCGATGCGGCGCGCGTCGCGTGCGCAGGCCTGCGTTCAAATTGTGCATGTATGGGATTATTTTGATGCACTTTGTGTGCAATGCTTAGGTAAATCTTAGATCAAAACAAATACTAAGAAACAAACTATTTTAATTGATTGAAAAACAATTGAAAATTATTCAGTTTAAGTGACTGAAGACTGTAATAGAATACTGAAAAGAAGACTCATAAAGAAGATTCAACATTTTTCTTTTGATTTCAGTTATGTCTAAATTTTACATGGATGAATTTACTTGGGTATCAAATTATACTAGCTAAAACGTTCTTAAATACGTGATAACAAGACTGTATCAGCAAAAAAATGTCTACAAGTAACCTGCCACGCACCCAACGACACATGTCACATAGGAGATTAGTAGACAAAGTCTCACGCAACATTAAGATTCACAAAAACTAATCAGAATCGCGTGAACATGCAGAACTATTTCATTAGACGTATCATTATTCATACATAAGTCACTGATCACTTTAAACGTCGAATTATACTTTAATGTAGTCAAATAATCGGGAGATTTGCCTAATTGCGTGGTAGTAGTTTGTTAATGGAAATATCTTTGGGATATCTAGATAGAAGAGTTGATAAAGGCCTACAAGAAATAACTATGGAACACTAAACACGATTGTGACCATACCTTAATGGGTGATAAAAATCACAGGTGTGACATATGTCTGTATGTATGTTTATGAAACATCAATCAGAGGAATGGTCTGAAGGCCTATTCTGAGTCAAAAACTAAACTATGTATGTTCGGCCTCGTCCATACATCACGGAATCGATTCAGCTAATTGTTTCAACACTTTGCTACTGAGTCACAGTTCTAACTACTGCTGTTGTAACGATGCAACTGCAATGATACTTCGCATATGGGGAAGTCCAAGTGGTCATTGGATCTTCTAAGTATGTGTGGTAATCGGCTGAAGGCTTCGGGAGTTTTCAGTAATACCTATGTGTGTTTTGTTCGTTAAGATTTGGTCGATTGTGTCATTGTTTGGTGATTAAGGTATTAGTGTTTGAGGTGAGTTAATAAGCTTTGTCATTCAAACAACTAGGATTCAAAATTACTTTGAATCAAGATCCTATCTTGGCGTTTCAGTAACCTAAAATCACAGCACCTGCCATTTTCCTGGCAGCCACTTTCCAAACGTCTGCAGCCATTCAACTGGCATCATTATCTTGCACTTGACATTAAGTCTGGCATGGTCATTGCCGCTTGCCGCTGATCCGCGCATCTCCGGCGCGCGAGTGAAAGTTGCGCGCGCACCTCCCCCCCCTCACGCCGGCGTATATGTGTCACTGTTAGACCTCGTTGTGCCGATATAGTTTGTGCAGCCTTTTGTATGTTAGATTTAGATTTAACATCATATTGTATTGAATGTTGGTGACAATATATTGTTGGCTCAGTTCACGGTATTACGTCTCGTGTACCGTTAGTTAGTTCGCATATTATAACTCAATTTTGAGGATTTGGAAATGAGACATGTATGTACATGTATGAGCGTGAATCATACAGATACAATTGATTGTAGCCATAAATATATATGCCTGTATGTGTTGCTTGCCAAGTACAGTTTATTGTTTTGTAGTTAACATGATTTATTGAACTTTACTACCTCATAACAATTTTTACTTTATTATAGTAGTCTTCAAGCAGACAATCTTAATTCGTTTTTGATAATTAACGGTTTCCTTCAACTACTCGTAACTAGTCAGCGCTAGCGTACATTCTTAAACAGCACTAGATACAGAATGTTTTTAATCTTAGACAATTAATCTTTTGCTCAGAGCCGACCAAATAACTTTTCATCGTCCACTAAAACATTTAAAAGACGAGTACCGGTAAACTATGGCAACTTTACCAGACCCTTGTCAACTTTACCATACTATAGGTATTCGGTATAAACTCATTTATCTAAAAATCTACCCACTAGAATTCTGTTTTGTAATAGTAGTATTTTTTAGACTTTAAAAGGAAATATTTACTATATTTTGCGTAGACGTAAGACTGCTATTATGCCAGTAATGGCCGTTACAGTGTAGTGCATGAAAATGTGCTAAAAGTTAGTAGTTCCTAAATTGTGCTCACAGAGCCTAAATTATTTGTCACAGGTGAGTGAAATTTTGATCTTGTATGTATAATATAGTTGGGATTACTGTTGTAATGTCAGCAATTGCTTTTTCTTTAATTTATTGATAAATAATCGCTTCGGTAATGTTGACACAGGTTAGGTAAAGTTGCCACGGCCTGCTTTGTGGCAACTTTACCTACAGTTAGGGTTGGCAATAAATGTTTTTTTCCTTGTTTGTGTGTATGTAACCATTTTCGAATACCTAAATTTCCCAGCATAATAGTGAATATCCTGGATGATAAGTTATAATGTATTTAATAATACCTTTTGTTTTAGAGCCAAAATGGCTCACATGAAACAAAACCGCAGA
Source organism: Spodoptera frugiperda (assembly GCF_023101765.2). Taxonomy (NCBI): domain Eukaryota; kingdom Metazoa; phylum Arthropoda; class Insecta; order Lepidoptera; family Noctuidae; genus Spodoptera; species Spodoptera frugiperda. The sequence goes on along the minus strand of NC_064223.1, from coordinate 12,725,336 downwards.
TAACTCGGAGTTAGACAATATAAAAAGTATACGAAAGTAATGTTAAAATTAGCTATGGAGATAGTGAAGTCAAAAAATTAAAAAGTCAAAAGATTAAACATTATTTTGTAGCCTTTTTTTACAATTTTAAACATAAATACTTAAAATTTTAGAACTTAATTTAGTTTAAAAGGGAACAATATTTATGTCAGATATTTATGCTTTTTTTTACTTTAGGTTTAAGGTTTATATATATTTTTTTTAAATATACATGTCATAAAAATAATTCTCATTTTTTGACAACCCCGAGCGTAACAAATTATTTGTATGTAAATTACGATGAAACCCGTGGCAACTTTCCCGAACGTCTGTGTAGCCGTTATCTTTATAGATTTCCTCATATTGTTTGCATTATAATACGAAGAGGTCCTAGATGAAGCCCTCTGTACCTCAACAACTCTTTAATATGCAATACACGATGAATACGGCGCGTAGGTAAAGTTGCCAAAAATTTGGTATCTTTACCCATGTTGTTTTTTCTTTACTACGGCTAAAGTAAGCGTTTGTATATAATGACGATTACGGTAAAGTGAGCCAGATAGACTACAATTCTAAATATATAGTTTTGGTTTCTATGCGTCTTATGGTTAAAAATATATTTCGATTTTTGTTCCAAAATATGGTAAAGTTGCCATGTTTTACGGTATATAATTATTACAATCAATTTTGCTAAAATAAATTTTATCATGATTCATCGTATGCGAAGAATCTGCAAAGCTCCACTAAAATGCCAATTTTCCTCGGAAACGTAATCAAAAGCTTCGAAATATTCGCACTTGAAGTACTAGGCTCACATAAACACAAACACGTCGTATCTTCGCATCCTTGGCGATGAGTCAATGTGCCGCTGAGCCAACCTCTGTGGGCGGCATACGGAACAAACGTTGTATGTAGGTCAGGTTTTACGAAGGTAGCCGAATTGTTACGAACAACACATTAACATAATGATGTTTTATCTTAGAATCAGTGAGTGGTTTACATGATTTAATTATACTAGTCATACAAAAGTTATATATGTATAGGTATATAGATCTAGAAATGTCTTCTATGTTTGACTAGGTACTCAAGATGTATATGAAGTATGTATGTTATACACACAAGGATATAAAAAGTGCAAGTGACATAGAAAGAGCAAACAAAATTGGAATTTGTAAACATTTTCCGCAATACTTTGAATGTATGAATGGACAAGAGCCTCGTGATACTGCGTCATGTTTACGTAAGGGGTTCACAAGAAACTAGGATGGATATTATACAGTTCCAGATTGCAAATTAGGGATTCTTAGAAAAATATCTCTGAAAATACATATTTGGGATATGTTTGTTTTAATTTTGAGTTTATTCAACTCGATCAAAACAGTTGAACATTTCTGTATCTACTAAAAATGTGGAAGAAATATCCCAAAATAAAGGACCGAAGTCTCAGCAAGATTGATAAATACAGAATAGGCTATGTAAGGTCAAAAAGAAAAGAATCCTTAAAACATATTTATCTATTAGTTTGACGTCGTATGTTTTATCAACGTCGTCGCTAATTTATTTAAATACAGTTCATTTACCTAGAAAATAACAAGGTCATTGATACTGGCTCTATTGCTTGAATCGCGTTCAACTTACAGTATTCCTGCTACGTATTAACAGCATAACAACTTACTCTATTCTAGCAAATTCCTTCAATAGATTTCCGACTTTAATACAAAATGGATTAAGTTGAAAATCTATTACAGAAATACAGATTGTCTATATATTAATTATTTAACATGAAGTAGTTATTTTTACTATAATCTCAATCTACTTACATGTGTGTACTGAAGCAAGAATGTGGCGTCGTTTGTTGTCAAATCCTTAACATAATCATGTCCACTTTTGGTTTATCAATCAATCAATCCTTCAATCGAAGTGAGTCTCTTGAGCCTTCGACAATGTTCAGAGGACAACCCGGGGGTCAGACAGTGGGGGACAAAGGAGGACTAGAACAAGACGAAGATCAGAAATTACTACAGACGTCTAGGGGGAGGGGGAAGCTGGGGGACTAGTAAGCTTACTAAAAAGAGGGGTACTAATAGCCTAGTTTTTAGACCAGATAATAATTATATAGATTGACAAATAATTTCTCAAAAATTCTAAACAATTATTAAAATTGCAAATTTAATGTCTCAATCGCCAATAATTTAATAGCTTTTAACTGAACAGTTTTCAGTCATTTCTCAATTGACTGTGATTAGTTACAGTTTTTACGCAAATAGGGCATTGACCTCATTCTGTGTGTCAAAGCAATTTGTTTTTAGAATTAATTTGTTGATTAATTTTATGTTTGTTAGCAATACGCTATAGTAATTATATTATTTTTTATTTAATTAAAATGCAAAATTAATGGTAACTTAAGCGATAATTTTTATATATTCTAATTTTAATTAATATTTAACTTTATAGCTATAAATTATCCAAAAAATGTGACAACGTATTTAAAACTGCTAAAAATATAATGAAAACAAAGGAATGGAAGAAAATAATTTGTGTCGCTACGGCCAGCCGCGCCGTTAAAACTGTAAAAAGAACCAGTCGAGCGACCTTCGAGCTATCAGCCGAAAACCGAACCCGTTCCGATAGCCCCGCATCGGAAAATATACATTTTCCGATTACTATACTATAAACTAAAATGGGATATCCCGTACGAAAACAACTAAATGAGACTCTAAAACAATTTCTATAAAATCTATTTTACTCTACTGTAAAAGACTTTTCATGCAGTTAATAATAGCACGGTCGTTAGTAAAAATAGAATAGGAAAAAAAAGAAAAAAAGGAAAAGATGTGATTGGCATAGTTATATAAAATATAAAAACAAAAATAATCTCTCGAATATTTACAAGGAGGGCAGAAATTAGAAAGATTATGATTGTTGATTATATCGAGAAATAAAAAAAAATATAAAAATTTATGATAAAAAAAAATAATAAAAAAACTGGCGTCCGAAGTATAAGGCATCCACTGTGTGATCCACAAATCGGCGGCACTGTCACGTCACTAACAAAATGCCAATTACAAACATTTCCCAAAAACGCTTCGCTTTCGGTCAGCGTGTTTGAATTTTTTTCTTTTTTTTTTTGTAAACGTACACTGAATTTTTATGTTTTTTCTCCCCGTAGTTTAGCGTCACTGTGGTTATTGTCGGTAGGTCCGCACTGCACTTCACTCACTAGCCGGGACGGGCGCTGCGCGCGCGTGGTGTCGTCAGACTGGCGGCGCGGGCGCACCCCACTCACTTCCCACCAAAAATTTTCTACCACCGTGCGGCGCAGGGCGGGCGAACCGCGGCCCGCTACGCCGCGTAGCTCGTAGTCGCGGGTTATTACATTCGCTAATTAGTTATGATTTTGTGATTAATTATGTTAATTGATGTTGTTATTATTACCGTAAGATTCGTGATGTGTGGCCAAAATAATGATGTGTTGTGTTTTCGGCACTCTTAACTGTATTGCAATTTAGATTTTTGTATATTTATTTTTGTTAGTAAATCATATTTCTACGGAATACTCAATTTAAACTCAGCACGCTTCAATTTCAATGTAATAAAATGTACGTTACGAGACGGTACTTTTCTATCACGAACAGCACATAATGTACAAGTAAGTAGCTGCTACGATATGGAACTAGGTCCTCGTGCTAATAACTAACTCAGAGGATATTGCATCGGAAGCACGCAATAACAACGCGATTGTAATTTATTTAGTTTTTCAGCGAGTTAGAGGAAATATTCGTACAGTAATTATGTTATGAACACTAATCAGAAGGTTAGGAGCCGTCAAACAAACAACACAGGACGTCTGATGCTAACTACGATAAACGGTAGGATGACCCAATTTTTTATTTAATTACTCAATTGTTTGAACAAAAAAATCAATTACTTTTATAAGCAAATTGTTAGGAACATGCAAAATAATAATAAATCAACATAAAATATTATTAAAACAAAAACTCAGTTTAAAACGAAAGCGGCGCATTTCACTTAAAGTTGACCACACCTGGCGGCTGCTATCTCCATTGCGTACACGCACACTGCTACACTAATACAGCATTTACGCACACATGCGCACGCTGCCAGGCCTACAGACCTACAAACCTTACTTTCACCTTTCTCCGATCTTAGGTGTATTAAAATAAGGGTGATTTTGCATTGTGGGATGAGTAGTGGTATGTTTGTCTGTCAGCTGGTAAGTGGGACACCGATGGTTTTCTTTATGGTGGCTGCTATGGCCCTCACAAGGTCCTCCTCGTGTTAGAGGCGATAATGTTAAGGTCATGTTCACGTGAGGCTGGGGATGAATCATCTAATACATGGGTGTAGCATTTAATGGCTTGGGTTTGGTGGAAAATATCATAATTATTAGTAATGTGATGGTTACCTGGTACACCTTGAACGGGTTACTCAGGACAGAGTCATAAATATTTGAGGAGGGTATTAGACAATAGTATAATGAAACTTTGTTTATTTGTTTGTAAGCTGTGTGTTATATTGCGTTGTAGTAAAAAAGAAGAAATATTGTTGTAGATAAATTCAGTTTTTGTAACCTCGTTTCATATAAGATTGCCATCGCAATATACTTTTCGTGGACTAATATTTAAAACTGATGGTCGTTATTGTAGTTAAAAAATAACTAATTCATACTTACATACATAATTGAAGTGATAAAACGTTGTTTACGTTTTCATGTTCTTAAAATAGTGATTAAATATTAATAATTTAGTTTGAAAAATAGTTTAAACAAAATATTGAAATAATAATAAAATATATTAAATTAAGTACTACGACAATACTTTTTTTATAGAATCCGATCACTAGTATTATTTTAGTATATGTCTACGAAGTTGTAGTACAGCCTTTAAAACGTATGGTCTTTGTAGCCGCCTACGAAACCGCAATAATGCGTAGCTGCGTAGAGCCAGGCCTACGAGATGTCTCGCGAGTCTCGCGACCCAATTTTATAAGATTGTAGATAAATAACAAACATCTATAGTGTTGACACTATTAAAGTAGTTTTTTTAATTGACTGTTTCGTTAGTGATGGGTTTACATTAATTCTCAGATTAAGGTGTTTTGTTGAATTTTATAAAAGTCATCTCCTTAACAACTCCTCGTCCTAAAGATTAAACTAGTGTTACAACACAGTAGGCCTATTTGGAAGACATGGGGGGAAGCTTATATACAGGAGTGGACATCTTGTGGCTGCTACTACTGATGACAATAATACAGTAAACCTCTTTGATACATGCAAATATTTCACTTTCAAAAGCACTTTACATCATGAAACAATTGAACGACATTTATCTCCACATTATTAAAAGCACATTACGTTCAGTTTAATATAATATTTCCGTTCATCCCACAATAATTTTCGGTCGTCAATCATATAAAATGTTAGTGGCACACAGTTATAAATGGCGGCTATTGGAAATATATGAGGTGGTGTCACTTTTACTCGGATACTCACTTAGTGGAGGCGATAGTGGCTTGTGACCCGAGTGTGAGCATCGATGACTAGCCACTGATTATTCATGGTGATGATATGATTCGAATGCGATGATTTACCGTTGTATCAGACTTTTTTGATGATTCCGTTGTTTGTTTAAATTTTTGATTTTGATCTTCGATTTTGTAAAAATTTTCATACTCTTTTTTTATAAGTTAGAACAGAAAACTATTTATTAAGCCCTTCATTGCTAACAAAAATCTTTTAAAGGCTATTCCTCCACTAGCGTCGGTCAGCGTTGTCCGAAATGGTTCCATTTCTTTGCTCTCAGGCTCTTTTAATAAAGGACACTACAACTAGATATAATAGACAGAAATAGAATAGAATACTTGTTAATATTATGTAACAACTGTACCTTTTGGGTAAATAAAACAGCCGTTATAATGCTAAGAGAAGGTATAATAAGGATCCAAGATCAAGGGAGACAGTGGGTTCTTCAATATTCACTAAGACCAACACGTGAAAAGTCCAGCAATCAATACCACTGCCCTGATAGATCGGCGAATGCGTGGTCGGTCACTAGGGTAGTCCGGTGGTCGTCGTAGCGCAGGTAGAAAGTAGGTTGCAGGGTAGTCCAATTAGTACCAGCGAAGTCCGGTACCGGAGCGGTGAACCCTGGAATAGTGTAAACCTTCCACTTTAACACTACCCTCAATATTTACGTGACTGCCACACCCCTATGTGAATTCTACAAAAGCGACGTGATACTATGAGGCACAGATGGTAAGGATGACATGAAATAGTGATCACTGATGAGGCAGTCAATGTACATAAAAGCAGCAGAAAGGTAGCTAGTATAAAAATATCTGTCACTACAAGCTACTACATATTTGAACAAACAAGCAATTTATAGCAAGGTAGCAATTTAATGAAAAGATGAGCCCAACGCGTATTTATCAGATTTACAATTCTACTGAGCTATACTTAATAGATATAATTTTGCAACACTTACCCGATTCGGGGTGAAAACGATACACTCAATAGTTATAAACTTTAACAGCCGCGCAAGTAGAATAATCTATAAAATTATTATATATTGAATAATCTCGACTCAATATAATAATCGCAGGTAGAAGAAAATAATATTTAGGTAACGCGGCACGTCCGACCTCAACGTCGTCCAGTTAGCTCTGGCACAGGTAAAATTCCACAGCGCGCGCCGCCTATCGATCCCTCCACGCGATCACGGCGTGAACTGCTAAACATACTGTGCCTCCCGAGTTTGCTTATGAATTAATATTTAATTAGTTTTAGTTCATATTAATATTTTTTTATTTGTATAATAATGTAAATAGTAATTAGCGTTAGCTTTAGGAATTAAGTAATTATTTATTTTGTGTAATTTTGAAGTTTGTTTCGAACCTGAAGCGAAGAACCGTTACATACCCCCTCTTTTAGGTAAGGATTTTTCCTACTAAAATCCTCTAAAAATAAACTATGTTAGGTTAAAATCTTTTACATGCCAGGTACCTAAATTATTGCCTTCCATATCCTCAAGATCATAGACAAGTTTAGATTTTTTTTTGGACGATACGACATTGAATGAACTTCGAGGCTATTTTCTTTGAAAATCTATTATCTTTGTCGCTTTGGTAAAAAGTTCGCTTCCAAACTGTACCTCCCACATTGAATTCAACGTTTTTCTGACGATGATTGTAACTTGTGCCATACCTAGAATGCGCTTTAATGAGTGCGGCTTGGACTTTATCAAATATTTTACGTAGATAGCCACTGTTTTCAGCATATGCATCACGAGGTGCAAAAATGATGTGATCTTCTATGTCAGAGTCTATGTAGTGGGATCCGCAGCTAACTAATTCGCGACCGAAAACCAAAAATGAAGGCGTGTAGCCTGTCACTTCATTAACTGCACTGTTTAAGGCAAACTGAATTTTTGGCATATAAGTGTCCCAAGATCTATGATCGTTTTCTATAAAGGAGGACACAGCAGTAATAATTGTTTTGTTATACCGTTCTACTGTGTTAACCTGGGGCGTATAAAGTGGAGTATAATAGACGTTAGGAATATGGTAATTAGCGAATAAGCTTTTCATGGTGTTACTTATAAATTGTCTGCCATTATCCATTAGTATTGTACTAGGTATTCCATGCACAAGAAATATTTTCTCTTCTAAGATTTTAGAGATGATATCAGCTGTAGCACGTCGTATAGGAAACAATAGACAATACTTGGAGAAGCAACAGACTACGACTAGCAAAAACATATTTTGATTTCTAGATACAGGTAAGGGTCCGACAAGGTCCACACTTACCATTTGGAATGGTCGACAACAGTCTTTAGGCCGACCCATTGTACCAAGAGTGGTGTGGTTTGGGTATTTATATGACCTACAGATATCGCAATTTGAGATAAAGTTGGATACATCACGATGCATGCGAGGCCAAAAGTATTTCAAGGATAACCGCTTATACGTTTTAAAAATACCTAGGTGTCCGCAAGTGGGTTCAGAATGATTTAGGGAAATGGTTTGTTGACGCCTGTCCAGTGGTATCACTTCTTTCCATTCAAATTCTCGTAAAAGTGGATTAATTGATTTTATATACCGGTACATGTTACCGTTTTTGACTCGATAGTTAGGAAAAGATGCTGGAGAATTAAGACAACCATTGAAAATTTTTGAGTACCAAGTATCATTTATAATAGAGGGAGCAAAAGTTGGTTCATTAGACGTATCATTAACTGCAGATATAGGAACGGAACGAGACAAACTATCAGGCACTACATTATCAGCACCTCTTCGGTGTCTGATTTCAAAATTATAGGCTGAAAGACGAACCCCCCAGCGAGCTAACCTTCCGGTAGGATTATTAAGGTTGAGAAACCATTTTAATGAAGAATGGTCTGTGAAAACTGTAAATTTCATGCCGTTTTCTAGGTAGCAACGCCAGTGTTCAATAGCAGCAAGAACAGCCAAGGCTTCGCGCTCAGTAGCACTATAGTTACGTTCTTGTTTGGTCAGAGACTTGCTCATATATGCAATTACTTTCTCTTCGTTATCGAGACTCTGTGTTAGAACTGCACCTATGCCATAGTCACTGGCATCAGTGTGTACACAAAACGGTTTAGAGTAATCTGGACAAGCAAGGATAGGTGCTGATACTAAACACTCTTTTAGTTTTTTAAAGGCTTCGTCGGCCTCTTGGGACCAGAAAAATGGAGGAGCATTCTTACCCTGTGAAGTTAATTTATTTAGGGGAGTGGCTAATTTACTAAAATTGGGTATAAACCTACGGTACCAAGAAGCTGTACCAATAAAACGACGCACCTCTTTACGATTACTCGGAGTGGGATAATTATATATAGACTCCACCTTCTCAGGATCTGCATGCAACCCGTTAGCGTCAACAATGTAGCCTAGGTATTTGAGCTGACTTCGAAAGAACTGACTTTTACTTAGATTTATAGTTAGGTTAGCTAATTTAAGTTTTTCGAGGACACGTGATAGTAGTGACATATGATGTTCGAAGGATTCTGATATTATTATGACGTCATCAACATAAACAAATACTTTATTCTCGAATTCTGGCCCATAGAACAAAATATCGACTAATCTTTGTTGCGTTGCAGGTGCGTTAGTAAGTCCAAAGGGCATAGATTTAAATTGAAATGTGCCGCGTGACGGAATATAAAAAGCAGTTTTACACCTATCCGTTTCTTGAATTAAAATCTGCCAAAAACTTTTGGAAAGGTCAATGCTACTAAGATATTTAGCATCCCGTAAATTATCGAGAATTTCGGTGATGTACGGTAAACTATACGCGTCTTTTCTCGTAACAGCATTGAGCTTTCGACTATCGAGGCAGAATCTGAGTTCTCCGTTCTTTTTGGGTGTCAGTAAAACTGGAGAGGACCACGGACTCTCGCATGGCTCCACAACATCATCTTTTAGCATCTCATCGAGTTGATCAACTAAGATCCTTTGTTTTTCTGGAGACATACGGTAGTAACGTTGACGTATGGGGGCAGCATCCCCAGTATCAATTGAATGTGTGATTAGTGACGTGCGACCTAGTCCACGTTTCTCATAGGAAATATCGTGAAATTGAGTAATCAAATTATCGGCGGCACATTTTTGAACGTCTGTCAAATGTTCGTACGGACATACAGCGTTTAATTTCTTAACACCATCAGTTGGAAAACCTGATTCAGAGTCCTTATAAAATGATATGACATCTAAATGTTTAGGAAATAGTCCAAACGTGCGCCAAAAATCTATGCCTAAAATCAAAGAGTTTTTAATTTCAGGTACCACATGGGCATTAATGTAGTGTGTTTGGTTTAGAAAATGGACAGGAAGACGAATAACTCCGATAGAATTTAGTTTCTCCCCACCTGCAGCAGTGAACTGTATAGGAATATCATCCTTCAGCATATTAATATGGGAATTTCCCATACTCAAAATGAGTTTATGTGATCCATTGCCTAAAATAGTAGCACATGAACCAGTATCCAAGAGACCAGTAAGAGGCTGATTTAAAACTCTAATGGTAACATAAGGTCGAGTTCTGTCGATATTAGATTTATCTGATTTATCCTTGATTGAAGCGACCGAGTAAAAGGTGGAAAATTTCTTAATAAATGTTAACCAATCCCTCCATTCCTTATCGCGGCCACTCCAATCAGGCTTACTTAGTTTTTTGAGGGCTCGTCCTTCGAATGAACTCCATTGCAGTCAGGACAATCTGGATAACGCACGTCCTTCTTACCGCAGCGGAAGCAAATAGGGAAGCGTTTCTGTCTACAGGCTCCTAGAGAGTGACTGTTAGATCTACATCTGGGACAAAATACGGTCCTAGGTACTTCAGTAGATATAGCAGCAATACCATTATCCTTACTCAGATTAGTATTATCAGAATTGAATGTTTCTTTGTAGTTGGAATTATGTTTAGGTGTGTAAATGTAGTTATTTTTCTGATTGTATGGTTTATTGTAATTGTTATATTTTGGTTGTTGATTAAATTTAGTATAATTAAGATCTGATTTATAGGCAAACTCGGGTGCAAGAGTACTACTAGTTAGTTTAGGTGGTTCGTGAAATTGAGAAAATCTTGATTTTATAGTTTCATAATTACGACAAACCGATTTGAGGTCATCAATAGATTTGATGCAAGGAGATGCAGCCAGAGTGTTTGCATAACAGGGCCGAATGTTGTGCATCAATATATCTAATTTTTCATTTTCAGATAAAGGTTTCGAAAGACGTGAGAACATTCCGTGCATAATTGCGAAATAAATAGTGATATTTTCTTGATCGCCTTGCGTACGCGACCGAATTTCTGACATTAGTCTGTAGTCATAGTCGTTACTGCTGAAATCCTCCTTTAACAGCACACATAACTCATGCCAAGAATTAATTCTATTTTTATTATAGCGGAACCAATGTAGTGCATCATCGGTGAATATTTCATACGCAAGTGAGAGTATTTTTTCAAAAGAGATGCCTCTAGCTTGTACAAATTCCTCAACTTTTTGGATGAAGGAGTGAACACAAGTTTTTCCAGAATATTTTAGTTTGGTTATCTCGGCAAATACGCTACGTTCACATGTAACTGATAGGGTGGAAGGATCGATTGTGGTATCTGTGACAGACGTTAAAGGTTTGGGATTAGAACTAGACGGTTTCAATGTAGACAATTCCTTTAATTGTGAATTTAAACTGGAAGTGCAGACCTTGTGTAGATCGCGTACCTCTTCGATAACTTCTATTCTATTAATACGGTGGTAAATATGATGTAGCAATGTTTCAGTCCTACTTAATAGATTTTTATCAATTCTACTTTTAAGATTTGTTAAATTGCTTTGTGACTTTAACAGAGACTCCTTGGCTTCCTTTAAATCATCTACAGGATCCAAATGTGACTCGAGAATGTCCTCGGATGGAAGAAGTTGCGACAATTTAACGATCTGTTTTCGTAACTCTTGGACTGACTCACCTACTCCACCACGAAGTTCTACCTCGTACTGTAATTCGGCTTTTTGTAAGGAGAGAAATTTAATAGGATACGACATATTTTTGTCGGATATGTGTTGCAAAATTAGCTCTAAGCACTACAATATTATGCGTGTTACAATGATAATGAGAAAATGAGGGTGATCGGAAAAACAAAATACAAAGTACCCACTAGTTACAACAGTGATAATACAATATGATAAAATTTAATACTACACAAGGCTTTCCAACGTTAGGTTAGATTATGAGTGGTAGTTCAGTTATTTATTTGTTTTAATAAAAAAAAAAAACATGTATATAATTTTATTAAATGTAAGAGATATGTTTAGATAGTAATCATAAGTAACTGTACGACCACACACTTCACAGTTACAATGTAAAATCAACCTTAAAACTATGAGGTTAAAGCCAACACCAATGAAAACTATTAAATGTTTAAGTACTTATCACGCAGTTTGGTCTTAGGAGTATCCTATTATTGGGCGCCAATGTAACAACTGTACCTTTTGGGTAAATAAAACAGCCGTTATAATGCTAAGAGAAGGTATAATAAGAATCTAAGATCAAGTGGGTTCTTCAATATTCACTAAGACCAACACGTGAAAAGTCCAGCAATCAATACCACTGCCCTGATAGATCGGCGAATGCGTGGTCGGTCACTAGGGTAGTCCGGTGGTCGTCGTAGCGCAGGTAGAAAGTAGGTTGCAGGGTAGTCCAATTAGTACCAGCGAAGTCCGGTACCGGAGCGGTGAACCCTGGAATAGTGTAAACCTTCCACTTTAACACTACCCTCAATATTTACGTGACTGCCACACCCCTATGTGAATTCTACAAAAGCGACGTGATACTATGAGGCACAGATGGTAAGGATGACATGAAATAGTGATCACTGATGAGGCAGTCAATGTACATAAAAGCAGCAGAAAGGTAGCTAGTATAAAAATATCTGTCACTACAAGCTACTACATATTTGAACAAACAAGCAATTTATAGCAAGGTAGCAATTTAATGAGAAAATGAGCCCAACGCATATTTATCAGATTTACAATTCTACTGAGCTATACTTAATAGATATAATTTTGCAACACTTACCCGATTCGGGGTGAAAACGATACACTAAATTGTTATAAACTTTAACAGCCGCGCAAGTACTAGATAATTTCGATGGATAATCTATAAAATAATTATATATTGAATAATCTCGACTCAATATAATAAACGTAGGTAGAAGAAAATAATATTTAGGTAACGCGGCACGTCCGACCTCAGCGTCGTCCAGTTAGCTCTCTCACAGGTAAAATTCCACCGCGCGCGCCGCCTATCGATCCCTCCACGCGATCACGTCGTGAACTGCTAAACATACTGTGCCTCCCGAGTTTGCTTATGAATTAATATTTAATTAGTTTTAGTTCATATTAATATTTTTTTATTTGTATAATAATGTAAATAGTAATTAGCGTTAGCTTTAGGAATTAAGTAATTATTTATTTTGTGTAATTTTGAAGTTTGTTTCGAACCTGAAGCGAAGAACCGTTACAATTATTTATTTGCAAATAATGTAGGCACAGATTATTAGGTGATACAAATATTTTAAGTCTCTTGTACATTTTATCTGAATTGGCATGCAAATTTACATTTTAGAAAGAATTTAGTAACACTTATCATCTAAGAATCAGTCTGCAGCAGTCTTAAAATTTTTACATCCAATATATTTTCCTATTTGTAGCGAGAGAGTGCGAGTAATATTGAGTTATCTATCTCTACCACGGCATTAGTAAGATCACGAATCTATGTTTATTTATATTTTAACGGTCATCAAACATAATGAAAACTCGGAACACGTTCTAGAAGTTTTCCAATCAAAATATATCATCGCGCCGCATCAAAAGAGGGTCAATGACTAACAGTAAATGTTAAGACAATCTTTTTTTGACGCCTCGCAATGTTCCGATGTTATATCTTCGCAGGTGTTCGAAGGCAAAAACTTGTAGGTACCGAATAGTACCGATAGCCCTGTGGTCAAATTACTTTGCCATTGTTGTAGCTCCGTAGCCCAGATGGGTTACTTTTGGCTCCATGAGAACGGTTGGACTAAAAAAGTCATTAAAATATAAATAATTGTTTAGACAGTGTTTCTGAGTTAATTGGTAGTTCAATAGTACTTAGGTAATGAATGAATGATGCTGTTATGAAGACTAGACTAAAGAATCACAATAATGTTTTATTTTATACTAAAATGTTCACGTGGTTTGCTTATCGTACGAGTATATCACTCACGTGGGCTTATACTAAAATGTTCACGGCGTTTGTTTATCGTATATCACTCACGTGGGCTTATGAGAACTCAATTTGTAACTAAAGTTAAAAGTCTGTACCGCCGCGCAATTAGAACTCATTACCTTCTTTTATTACGAATGATTCGCTAATTGATAGTTTTTGCGAACTCTTTTACTATGATCGATGGATTCTATTGGAACTAGATAAAACACTACATTTTTGATATTTTTGCAAACATAAATGTAATTTATGACTCTATTTTAAACTATTACTAAATACATATCATAATGCCTACTCCATTGCATATGGCATCATCATCACCGTACTTATTAAAACATATATAATTTCCTTCCGTCCGTCCGTCTATCGCTAAAGACCGTCTGTCATCGGCTAACAGCCTGAATGATTCCAGTTATGATAATTCCGTTCTTAATTACTACTAATGTTAAGTGGCCGAAATACTTTGAGAGATTGATGACGCATCTACAATGGTAGCTACATGATACCCTTGCAAATCTTTGTCATAATATTGTAGTAGTGTATTGAATATTTTGTTGTGTGGGGAATGTAGAGTAATATATTCTGCGGCGTTCGTAATAACTACACTTTTAACAAAGTGCGGACAGCAGTGCTCTTTGATAAACAATTCCGACGTGAATATCATGGAAAATTCCCTTATGAAGAAGTTGCCGGTGATAGTCAATTACAGTAGACTGTCACGCTGTAGGTGATCATGATAGATTTTATTGAATCTTCTTCATATTCTTCTTAGTCGGTCTTTTTGATGCATATCTTCTGTGGTACATTCCTCGCCGCGTTCCTGTTTTCGGTGGTCGCTAGTTTGAAGAAATGATATAACAATGAGGCTATGGCTATTGAGTACGTTTACTTAACAAGCAAATGAATAAAATTATCTAGATTATGAATATAAATAATATGAAGAAATTATCAGTGTAACGTAACGACCAATTTTAAAAGTGCAGTAGCGGAGTCCTGGCTGTAGGGATGGGGCACTTGCAAATAGATTCGCAATTTAATTATTTTCCATAACAATATCACAGTATTACTGTAAAATTATCTCCACTTTAATTAATTATTATTTTTCATCTGCTTCAATAAACCACATAGAGAGATATTATACGCAGTGTGGAGTCCATTGTATCGTATGACAAATTCTCTAACTAATGAATTACATCGTTCAATCATTTCAGCCTATACCCGAATGTAGGCTCATTGTTATTATCTGAACCGATTCAAAGTAACCGCACAATTAGAACTCATTACCTCCTTTCATTATGAATGATTCGCTAATTGATAGTTTTTGCGAACTCTTTTACTATGATCGATGGATTCATATTGGAACTAAGTAACTGACATAAGTGTGCGAGAGCCATGCTTCGGCACGAATGGGCCGGCAGAAAACCGACGTGAAACAACGCTTGCGTTATGGGTTACTGAAGGTCCAATTACACAACTTCTCAATCTTCCCAATTCCCCAACAACCCTTAAATTCCTAACCCCTAAAAGGCAACGCACTTGTAACGCCTCTGGTGTTTTGGGGCCCATGGGCCGCTGTCCATGGGCACCAAAACACCAAACAAAACAGTCTTCGCTAAGACTGTTTACCAACAGGTGATCCGTCTGCTCGCATTATACTATAAAAACTATATAACAAAACTAAATTTTTGCAAACATAAATCTTGTGTTGTTGAGCCTTTCGATATTTTACAAGTGCGGTAAATGTAATTTATGACTTTATTTTAAAGTGGATACAGTCTAATATTTATATTTTTTTATCTAAATTAATATCATGCTCGTTTAAATCAGCATATTATGACAAGTACCGTCTTGATAATAATTAATTTTGACTAACAGATAGTGATTATCCTTAGGCTTTAGAATCGACATCTCATAATCAATTAACCTAATAATACCTTAGCTTAATTAACATAATAAACATTCTTATGAGGCACTCTATAGAGGTGTAACAACAGTGAAAATTATGCAAAATCGACAGACAACAGCAGATCACACTACCTCAACCCACCAAAAATCTTTAATCAACTATCAACCTTAACCTTCACCAATTAGGATAGAAATTCCTTTAAACAATTTAGTATACATTGACGTGCTGGTGTCCATACCCGACACACTTACATGGGCTAGTAGTTAGTAATAGTGATTCGCAAGCAATTACAGCGGGCCGTTGTATGTATGTATGGTCATAGACTCAAAGACTCATAGTGGTCATATATCAAGCGCGGTGTGTCTGCTGTGACCAGTCATTACTCAGCTAAGATGGATGAATTGCTTTCTTATATAGGTTGCATGAGGCGAGGAGGTAGTATGTGCGGATATTCAGATTTGTACGCTGTAAATATGAAATGTAAATTTTGCAGGTAGTTTTTCTTAAAGGATAGTGTTTTCTAAGTAATTGAGCATTTTATGCTTCGAATTTGTCTAAAAGTAAAAGTCTGTACAAAAGAGAAAAAGTGTGAAAATATTCAATGGTATATCAGTAATGTATGTCAAATAATTAATTTACGAATTAAAAGACGAGTTTTGAAGCCATTGCCTTTTTAGTAGTGACATTCATCATCATAAAAATGGTGTTTTAATTTAGAGCTAAAATCGCTCCCCTAATTACTATGAGTTTAGCTAAGCTAGCTTTTATCCCAGACTAGAATTTTTAGATTTTTTCCGGAGCTGCGGACATCCTAGCGGGTTTACCGGGGCTCCGGGAGGTAGGAACGGGGCGGGTTTTAGTCAGTAAGAGTCTGACACTCCCTCTCACCTTGCCCAAGGCGGGAGAAGTCATTGGAAGATTTTCTGGAAAAAAAAAATAGAATTTGTTTGAAGATTGGCATGTCTAGAACTCGCTTTATCACCCGCTGTCGCTCGCCACGATGTTCACACGTCTATAAGTGAGTTTCATTCAATTCGGCTCCATGCTAATGGCGCGGCTGGCTTACTGACACGATTCTCTCGCGCGCTTCATTTATTTATTATTTATATTGTTGCCAGCTCACTGAACACGCCGCCACGCCGCACACGTACTTAGCATTCAGATAATGTTTATAATTTCAGACTTATCTTATTTTCATTAACCGACTTTACAAATTGAAGAGGTTTTGTTATTTGTGTAATGTGTGCATATGGTTATACTAATATCTAATACATTTTCGACGGGTAAAGTAAATACAGATTTTGTGCTTTTTTAAGTGCACGTAAAATGCAACGCACTTATAACTTCTCTGGTGTTGCGGGTGTCCATGATCAAAGGGCCTAGTACAAATTTGTGTACGGCGTTCGACGCTGTGCGCAGTGTCAGACTCTTACTGACTAAAAACCACCCCGTTCCTACTCCTGCTTGTCGAGCCGGAGCTCCAGTAAACCCGCAGTCCTCAGCTCCGGAAAAAACGTTACCATACTCATTTAATTTTGAGATCTTGTAACAAAAACCTCAACAATGTTTATTAAAGTCTTATGTATTAGTAAAAGGCTCTACAATAACTACGTATTGATCAAATAACAGTTATAATAACTCGAAATAAAACGTATAGGCATACAAGTCGGACATATACATACATACATAACGATGTACTCGGAACAAATATATAATTACAGCCGTGAAATATAAATACTTGCGTGGGAATTGAACCAGCACTGAGCATCGAGTGGAGGCGCCGCGACCGATTCAATTCTACTTTTTTATTGTACCGAGTACTATCGACAAATATTTGGTTATTGAGAATTAATTTAACGCTTGTTTCCGTGATATTTATGTATTATTGTGTTTGGTTTTATTTATGTGAACATTTTTAGGTATCATTTTAGAAAGAAACGACTCATTCTCATTGATGTTAACATGGTATTTAAAAAAAAATTGCCCCGCTTTCAGATTTTTTCTTATGTCATAGGTGCGTTTACAGACATATAAGTTCACATACACATCACACCCAGCCCCGAAACAACAATTTTTGGATTCTCCGTGCGGTAGTCGAACCCACTACAAGTTACCCGGCAGCCGGTAGCAACATAATATAATAAGCTTTATATTAGTTTGCTTCATTTCAATTCCCTATTTATCATCATATTAGCAACACGTATCACTAACGTTCCAAGATACATTTCACACAATCCGCCTCCTCAAGATCACCATACATACCGCACATACCACAGAATCCAGTACAAAATAACTCCACAGCGTCCGTACCTCCAAATCTTAGTCATGATCTAAATGCACCGTTATATTAGAACCTGACATGTCATCACGATTGCACAACTTGCCATCATCAGGTCATCTCGCGAGGGGGATAGGAAGTGCGGACTGAAGGGGGACGAGCGCGGGGGCGCGGGGGGGCGGAGGAGGGGGGGGACTGTCCTAGTTTCCATAACGGTGTGCCATAATGTAGGACGCAACAGTTTTTGCGAACGAAATTTTTTGACAAGTACTAACCAGTGACGTAGTGTGTAGTAGGTGGTTGGGTACTTAGTGTTGTGGATTATTCAGTTCGGTTTTTTGTTTAGGATTTGTATTGCTTTTGTGTTTTTTTAACCGACTTCAAAAAAAGGAGGTTCTCAGTTTGACATGTATACTCGTATATGTATTATGTATGTAATGTGGTTTTCAGTATAGTTATTTTTTCCAGTATTGTATGATGTGGTTTTCATGCATAGTATTTTCAGATTTAGGAGAAGTTTTACAGGGATTATACCATGACTTAAAAAATATACCGGTGGTAAAGAAAATTGAATTAATTTATTATGCTATATAGTGTAGTACCATAGAGCTAAAGTTTTAAAATGATTGTCTCGCTGGGGTAAATTAGTATTATCTGTCTGACTACACGTCAATACTTAACTCAATACTCAATTATACATTTACAAAAATATTTCCAGTAACTTTTAATATTTATTAAAACACTTATGGACCTACATACCTAAAAATGTGGGAGAAATGCCATGCTTCGGCACGTAAATGGGCCGGCTCGACCGGAGTTCGATACCACGGAATTCCTCACAGTTTGCCGACCCATGAAACAACGCTATGCGGGTGACACTTTCGTTGTGTGAGTGACGTTACCGGAGGCCCCATTCCCACCTTCCCAATCTTCCCCATCCTCCGATTCAGTCCTGAGGATGTCAACAACCCTTAAATTCCTAGACACCCAAAAGGAGCCGGCAACGACACTTGTAACGCCTCTTTATGTTTCAAGTGTCCATGGGCGGCGGCCTTTGATTGCTTACCAAATCAGGTAATACAAGTCTGCTCGATTGCCGGCTAGTTCCATAAAAAAAAAAAAGACATTATTCTTCCTAATTAAAAATAATTTATTTATATTTGAGATACATAACATAAATAAATTAAAAATACCACGCTATCGCTACTTCCCGCTACACCTCTCAATGAAAGATATCAACGCGCGCACTTCAGTGTGCTCGTTGTAAATCTGAACATATTTACCGTGAACATGTTTGATGACAAGTACTCATAACTTTAGTAAAAACATACACATATAGGATTGTGTGGTCGTTGTATATTATATGTTTGCTTTGCAGATTGACGAACAAATTACTACTTTTTAACTGTATAAATAGCAGATATTGTGATTGTTTTATGTGTTAAAAAAACGTTATTTATTTTGTCTCTAGTAAGTAGGTAATAATACTTCAGTCAGAGATGTCTCGACGCTTTTAACTTTTTTAACTTAGAGACATTGTAACATTCCAAAAAAACGTATTTCTTTCAATGGATTTAAATTCAAATTCACTGTTATGTACTGAGTTTCCAACAACCTATACCCTGACACGCCCAAACTATCGGAAGGCTTAACATTAATCAAAAAACGTTCCCGAACCAATTATGTTAATTAACAAGAAGAACCAAGTCTTCGCACACACCGCATACAGGTTCCATTCAATTAACGAAAGAGGATCAATAAAAAAATCAATCAAATATTACAAATCATGTTTGCTATGATCATTAATGCTTATAAAGAGATTGATTATACACTCGGGACTTAGTCATCGAATCATTGAGTTCAATATTACGGTAGATTAGTTTTTTTTTTTAATTCGGACAAGTACCGACAGGCTACAAGTCAATCAGTACGGCGCGACGCCCGTACTGAGCTTACTTGGCCCACTTTACAAATTGCACAATAAAATCTATCGCCATGTAAATCATTTGTTTATTGTGTTTGAGATTAGTTCGCTTTTTTCTTGTTGTAACTGTAAAGAAACTGTTATATATTTAGGTAAAATGTTGATAGACTCAAATGTTTCCTGAAAAAATAAATAAATCGTTTTAAATTACCAATCTCGTATTGTCAATGAGATTTTTTTCTTTATGCCATTTCGATGGTAAATGGTGATTTTCCTCATAGAATAAAGCCAAACATTAAACATGCGCTTACTCTAATGTTTAGGTATCTTAACCTTTCGTATTTTGTATACAAGGCAATAGAAAATACATTGTATCTTGCGTGGATTTGCGTTCCGACAAACAATAGGTTAAATGATTATAATAATGTACAACAATATTAGGTTCTACTCGGATTCCGGGTGAAGTTTTGCTGGTCTTTTTTCGGATTTTAGAAAATGTCTCACTAGTAGCACGGAGACTGGAAATGTGTCCAATGTTTGGCTATAGGCTCACCCCCTACTTACAACATGTGAAAAGTGGATGTACATTGTACAGTGGCATTACGTGCCATAATGTGCTGCTGCCTCCCCTCGGGGATAAAAGGCGTGAAGATATAAAAAAATAAAAATATTAACTACTACAAACCTTTTACATTTTATGTGCGTGGCTAATTGTGTACGCATTCGCATGGTATAATATGTCGTCGATCACGTTGACACTGCGCACTGGATAGATCAATCAGTGGCGAGGAGCACACCGTTATGCCTACGCCGAGGTTAATTGAAGACACGCTGCTGCAGTGCTGCTGAACGTATTGGTTGGATTATACTGGGGCTGGATTAGACATACAGACATTTTTTTGTATAAATGTACAGATACAATACGGTACTATAGTTTCATAGATACAGTAGTATGGTTCTTACAGTGGAACTATTTATGACGCAATTAGTTTCAAGATATCTATTAAAATTCGGTTTAGTATTTTTCTTGTTTGCCTAATGTTTTTTGCAAATCCCATGAATAACTAGTTATGAAAGTCATTTAAGGAATAAATAAATATTTAAATATACAATTTTCAGTATTACTAATTTGTAGAAAATTTGCATTGCAGTTGTAGGCTATCTACAAAATAAAACAAAATGCATTACGTTTTCCAAACAAAATCACAGAGAAAAGTCAGTTCTTAATTAAATCACTAAACACCATTAAATTGCCATATTTTTCATGTTTTCATAAACTATAAGATACCTATAGGTACCTATGTCACATCCAGTCCCAACGAATCTAAGTAAACCGCTGTCGGATATAAGTTAGCTCTAAATGAACTTGGAGATTTACAATCCGCCCTTTGAAGGCGGGAATTGTGTCACCGTTGTGCTGCGCCTGCGCATAATAACGCAGCCTTTGTGGCCGCGCGACTTCTGTGGCTATTCAGACCCAGTTACTTATGAAAAGGTAGCTGATAGTGTATGGAGTTGATGACACTTTATTTATGGTACAATATATGTATGTATATTATATATCCAAGCTATACAAAACCAGTATAAACTGACCGTCGAATGTGTGGAAAGATAGTACAAAGCGAGGCCATGATAAACTGGATTTGTATAGTTCGATGTGTACATGAAAAGTATGTAATAAATTGTATAGGCTGTGTAATCAGCTAACTGGACTTTGGTATGTTCTAAAACAGTTATTACTTTACTGAAAGTTATCAACCATAGCCCAGTTTAAGTAGATTTTAGGCGCTGGCTCCAAGAGCAGTAAGAGGTGGTTTTTATTCAATAAGAGTCTCTCTGATACTCCCAGAAGCCAATGGATGATTTCCCCCACTAATTAAAGAATGGTAGTAACATTCGTAAACTTTTATTTGATTAGTTCCTAAGCCACCTGTCCTTTTGGCGACGCTGTTAGTCTCTAAGTTACTCTAAAATAGGTGCCCGAAAACCAAATAATGACTTTTATGTTCCATCAGTAGGTCTTCAACAAATGTTACGCACACCACTAAAGTATTATGAATGTGTATCACTAATCTATATACTAACTAGCGGACCCGACAGACGTTGTCCTGTCTACACGTTAATTTGAAAATTTTATTCAATAAGCTAAAACATTCTGGACCTTTTTGATGAAAATTATTATTCAAATGTTATGACAATATCTAACGTCATTAATATTTGACACTGCGATGGTAGCGCCGTCCGTCGGATCCGATGTAAAACATTCCAAAATCAACAACTACCGTACTAATAAATTAAAAATTTATTAAAAAACATTGTCCAGCGGACAAAATTGTGAATCTAAACCATTCTCAGATCAGAACCATTCCAAAATCGGTCTTGTCGTTTAAGAGGAGTTCAGTGACATACACACGTACAGAAGAATTATATATATAAAGATATATAAAGCTGAAGAGTTTGTTTGTTTGTTTGAATACGCTAATCTCCGAAAACTAATAGTCCGATTTGAATCATTATTTTTGCGTTGCATAGTGCATTTATCGAGAAAGGCTTATAGGCTATAAAACATCACACTAAGACCCATAGGACCCGAGCAGGGCAGGCGAAATCGAAACGAAGTAGCTAGTATATTACAATGTAACTGTAAAAATGCACAGTCTTAGCTTAGTACAAGCATAGTTATAACAGATATACAAAAAGAAAGTAATAGCTGTTATTGTTTAACAAACTATTTATTACTTACTTCATCTAAATAGCTAGTTGCTGTTGCTAGTTCCTTGAGGTCCTTCGCCGTCTACGCAATAAAGGGTGCGCAATAAAATAGAGACACAAAGGAATAAAAGTGCAATTACTTCTATGGCCAAATACAGTAGGTAGTATTGCGGGCAACGCTAAAAGGTATAAGCAGAAAGGTAGCCTTGTTTGTTTGTTTATTGCACCTGCAATTATACCGTGACGCTATTTATGACTAACCGTAACTACCTTTACGTACTTACTTAGAACTAGAAACAATGAAATTTGAACTTTATGATCTTAGATTTAAGGTTCAATTTATGTTTTGGTTAGTGTGTACAGGTATACATTTAAAAGTAAAGATGTTACCTTTTTTCCGAAACAATAGCTTTTGACCATAACAGGACAGAATGTATTGGAGCGGTAAAAGTTGTTTGTTCTATTGTTCGCACTATCTCCGGAACTACTGGACCGATTTTGATCGGCTTGTTACGTTCGCGCGGAATGGGTTCAGTTAACGAGGTTGTGGGATCTTTGGTGAAATGGTGTTATTTGGGAATTGAGCAATAATACTTAAAATTACTGTTTTTATGTAAACTAAATATTTATTGAGGTTTGGCTTTTAGCTGGAAGACTCGTCTCATATTGAAAATAACAATATAAAGCATAACTGGTTAAAACTGGTGCTTATTCTAGAAAAGTCTAGAGTATTGGGCGAGATTTTTATAAGGTACTATTAGGGATTTTTTTTTTTTTTTAAGGGGGAAAATAGTCTCATGCCTTCTCTCGCTAGGGCGAGGTGAGAGGGAGTGTCAGACTGTACTGACTAAAAACCACCCCGTTCCTACTCCTGCTTTTCCGAGCTATGGCCCCGGTAAGCCCACTAGGTAGTCCGCAGCTCCGCATTAGGGCACAGTTAGGTATCTATTAATTACTAAATGAATACATAATTCACATGTATCAGACAAAACATGTTATACAGGTATGTCATTGGTCTGCCTTCTTACATCCTGAAACAAGAAGAAGCGCGTCGAATAAGCCAACATGCGCCGGCGCACGTCGCGGTTGGCGGCGCGCGCGGCATCCCGTGCGCTACGTGTGAGTGTGACAGGCGTGAGGCGACACTCACGCGCAACTGATCAAGCGCTACGCTAATTTGAAGGAGTAACTTCTGGATGGATTACTTGAAAATATTTCTTCTGTTTGAAAAGAGTTTTAAATGTGTCCATGAGTGGCGCTGATTGCTTACCACCAGGTGATACGGTAGGTTGTTTGCTTTCCTATGTCATAATTGGGCTGACTCCATTATCACGTGGGACTGTGAGATTTATGTTTATCATATTTGGGGAAAAGTGGGTATTTTATTGACGCTTAAGTTAAATAGTTAAAAGATATCATTTGTTTATAGTTCAGAAATTGAATAATATTATTTTTGTTTAGTCGCTTCTCTAAATATGTTGCAGTTTTCTCTCGAAATGGACCTCTATGATTGACAGCCAATATTTTTTAAACTCCATTATAAATATTTAAACACTTGTGTGTTTCTGACACAAAATACTGAGCGGAACAAAACTTTAACACGAGGGACATTATCACTTCTTTATTTTATTTGTTACAAGTGAAACAATGTTTGTCACAATAATCATTGTAGTTCACCAACACGAGCCAAACATGTGGCCAACATTGGCGACAAACAACACAAGAAAGTCTTTCTATTAAAAAACAAAAGAGGAACATTATCGACACATCTCCCTAGAACGACACGAGAGAATTCTATTTACTTTTTAATTATCTAACAAAACATTCACAAACACATGTTTTAAGGAATCTCTTTTTATAGTTTTATGCCTTTTTGTTTGTGTATTGAGTGTACAGTTAAGGAAACAGGCTTGAACGAGATAATTGCCGTTACCGGCCATAAAGGCGGCAGACTTTTATTGGGCGTGTGTTTATTGCGGATTGCCGTTAAATATTCTAATATTTTGGCAACGTGGCGGTTCCTAAGGTATTAGAAGAATGCCGGCTCAAATATTTGAGGTAATTCTTTCGTTTACCTGTTCGGTTGCGTCTAATGTCCCACTGACCGTAATTGGGTGGAACTTACATCGTGTCTCGTTGCGGAGATAATTGTAAATAAAAACGTGATGCATACAAAGTAGACTGTACCGTTTTACTGTAGGTACAGCAGTACATCTCTTGTGATTACTCAGTAGTAATGAGTGTACCTACTACCTTTTTGATTATCTACATACTGCAGGCAAACATACACATCACACAGCAACTATTTTATGTTAACTGTTCCCCATACACACGTTTTGACGCTAGGTAGATAGCTACTGAAAATGATTTTCTAGCTTAATCATGTAGCCTTAGACCGCATTGTGAGCTATAACTCAAGCGTGGGCATGACAGCGATTACAAAACCAAATTTTTCCTCTTATAGTATAAACTTAAAAATTCCGCATTCTCGTAAAAAGTAAAAAGAAGTAAACAACAGTGTTGTCCCAGATGTAGCTGAGTTACTGTAACTAGGCATGCGGTGCTCGCTCCACTTACATTTTGGGTTAACTCGCTACGAGCTCGAGCCTCTGACCCCGGCCACCAAGTAATTGCAAATGCTCACTCGTTCAAGATGTACGACTACCAGGTACTTCATTACCATCAAGTGTCAGTTGTACTTTGATGAAAATTGGCTAAATATATACTAATATTATAAAGCTGACGAGTTTGTTTGTTTGTTTGAACGCGCTAATCTCCAGAACTACTGGTCCGATTTGAATAAATCTTTATGTGTTGGGTAGTGAATTTATCGAGCAAGGCTATAGGTTATAAAACATCACGCTATGACTAATAGGAGCCAATCAGAGCAAGTGAAAGCGGAAGTAGCTAGTAAGTGAATATATATAGCCCCCAGTCATATATATCCTCCAGTATATAAGTATATGTCCCCCAGTCGGATCAGGGGTTCATAAAGATTCTTCTCAAATACTTTTTTTAACGGTGGCATATCACCCAATGACTTCTCCCACCTCGTGTGTGGTTAGAGGGAGTGTAACTAAATACCACTCCGTTCCTATTCCTGCTCTTTAAGCTGAAGCCTTTGTAAATCACTAGGTAGTTCGCAGCTCCGGGTCGGGCATCAATCTTACTCTGTATTCTCAAATATGTAATAAATTATTTCAAAATAATAATTATAGGTACTTGAACACTGACGTGGGCATAACAGCATCACTTGTTAAAATGTAGGAGGTAGGTACTGTTGGTCGAGTGGTCTCAATCGCGAGTGTAACTACTGAACAATGAAATTCAGGGCGCTTACTCTTGAAACCAATATCAATGTCAATGCAACTTTATCAAATAAAATCTTATTAATAATTATTCAATGTTGAAACTTTACAACCCTAATTGGAGCCGTTAAAATAACATCTAATGAATATAAAGAGCCAAACTTAATACCATTTAATTCATTCAATAGCTATGCAATATGGATGCAAGAGCCGCTAGTGTTACAACTCTAGAGTATTTTTGAACTTGGTAATAGGACTGTGTCCAATATTGTACCCGCTTTAAGGCAATACGCTCACCCCCAGTAAAGCAACAATTTTAATTTGACACAAAAATGTGTGATAGTAATTAGAAAATTTATACCTATAACTTTATAGAAGAAAACAGTAGGTATCTAAGTTAATATATAACCCAATAGATAAATGAAAATAATACGTTTTTACCAGTGTATTTTCTAGTTTTAAGTCGACCTCTATTTTTATTCGTTCCAAATAAATTCGGACTGCCAAAACGTGTGCGATTGGTCACAGCAGTGGGTCAAGTAGGGCGACGTGCGCACACGCAGATCTGTCACACATCGGCCCAACTATCATAACAATAATAATGGTGGGTTAATGGGACAAGCCATACATTCCCAATAATATGTCCCGTAAGGTATATAGGTACAGCCAGGTTCAGAACCCATTTAGTTTCCCTTTTGATACTAAATCACATCTTTGGACCATTAACATAAATAAGATATTTTTTACCGGCTTAAAAAACCTGTGCATTTATGTTTGAGCGCGATTTTCTAACGTTTGACTAAACCGAATTAGATGCAGGTTTCAGCATAGTATTTTTCAGACTTAGGAGGAAGGTTTAGGGATAAACTTGTAAAATTTATATATACTAAACTAACTTAAAAAAATGGAGGCGGTAAAGAAAATTAAAGGCGATTCCCTTTATTTTTTAAATATTTATATTTAAAATATTGGAGTTCCTTTCAAATTGTCCCATAGACAATAACTAAAGCAAGATTAAACAAAATGTATAGCTACATTTAATTATTATTTTCAAGGGATTCTTTCATCTGTACGGTTCCTTGTTAGAGGAGTCATTCGCACTCCATCACTTTAAACTGTATTATAACATGACATGCGACATGGATACTTTTATAAAACATTTTTTTCTTTACTTTGTAACTCCTGCTCCTGTAGTGCTATTGTTTCGTGCAGCAGTTTTGCATAATAGCTTGCACAATGTGCACACCTCCAATAGGTTCGTGGGCGGTCATTTGGATACACCTTCCTTGACACGCTTCATTTTTTTTGTCACATCACCGGCAGTGTGACAGTCTCTTATGGAGTCGTTGGTACTTAAGAAGGGTGTTTAGTTAATAGGTAGCATGTCTGTTGCAAAAAACCTGGTACTGAAGACAGTACGGCAAATGAATACCTATTGGGTTCAGATCAGTTTCTGAAGTTCAGTTTCCTATCTAGATTACCAGTCTCTTATTCTTGCTACCCTTATCCCAGGTTATTAGGATCACTAAGACTCTTCTTTCATTCTTCACGCAATCTATTATCATCCATATTCTTTTGGTCGTCCTTTCGCCGCCTTCTAACCATCACACTCGCTTTGTCACTAAATTTTTACTCCTTCTCATAGCATCTCCATTCTAGGCTAAAAATCCCACACTAAAAACTTCGGACATTAAAAATAAATTCCAAATTATTCATAAAGTCACAGTCAATTATAAAAGAATCACTCCCCGGCAGCTTACAATACAATTAGACACCCTGTGACAGCACAGGACAACCTGTCAATTTACCTGTATTGAACAAAATTGAACAAGTGAATGCCTGGACACCCCGTGGAGCACCACTGTCCAACAACAATGGCTGACCAAAATATTTACCATTCAAATAGCTACCGGACTTTTTACACATCAGAACACCTTTGGAGAATAAAGAAGGAACCAATTGCACAGGTTATTTTATGGGCCCTTTGTCACAAAAGTCCTTGTTTTAAAACATGTTAAAGTCAGTAGCTTTACGTTCCTAGAAACTATTTGTGATGCGTGCAAATTGACGATACTTTTGTTTTCGAAACGTTTTGAAATTCAGTAGTTGGGTGATGTTGTAAATTACCTGATTGTACAATTATGTACAATGGCTTTTAGTGCTTTGACGGGGAGGTAGAAATACCGACGATCGTGCAGGAGTCGCCGTTTTGATAGGGGATAGGGAATCATACTGTGAGTATGGAATTGTTTTAATATACCTACACAATATAATTCCCTATGATTTTTAACTATTCTTAGTTCAAAATCTTGGTGGGTTAGACTAATCCCTAGTTTAACTTAGAGCTTGAATTAGGACTTAAGAAAAAAATCCCTTAGATTAATTATTATAAGTAATCGTTAGGATTTGTTAATGATAGTTCATTACTTATGTAGGTAATTTTGTAGATATTTTGAAATGTCAAAACTGTTGTTCTTTCAATTTTATGTGTAATGTTTCTATTTTATTTTCATTTGTCATTATTTTAGCAAGCTTCGCAGTCACACATATTAACTATTATAAAAAAAATAAAAATATTTCTCTACTAGCGACATCTATACTCGCAATCACTAACCAATCAATTGCTTCGTGCAGTAAACAGCGCCATCTAGTAGTAGTTGAGTGACTAGTTCGAGCTATATTAGCATAGATGGCACTAAAAGCATTTAAAAATTGTAAAGTTTATATTTTAATAAAAAGAGTAAATAACAAAAATTGTATTCAACTATTTATTTTTGTATTAGTTTATGTATGTTAAGTATAGACTACTTTTCCGCTTATAACTTATTAGACTAGTAACGCCATCTAGTTGAACTCAACTTATTAGTTTTAATAAACCTTAACAGATGTCGTGGCATGTCATTTTTTAAGTCAAAGCTTCTATGTTAGGTAGTTATAATACAGAAATAACAATTTTACAGGTGTAACTTTCTTCTATAAAATAAAAGGAAAGTCTATGAGGTTTTAGCCTAATACTCATTCTTCCCATTGGAACTTGAGGGACGTTAGAAACCTAGATAAAAAAAAAAAACTAATATAATACAATGTATCATTCATTATTGTATTCTCCACAAAGAATTAACTGCAAACACTTTTTTGAACGTTTGGTGGTCGACCTCTGAATTCCGAATCCAAATCATCCTACCAGTTGTGGGGTGGGGATTAGGAAAAACCTTTGACGTTTCCTACCCTGTGGTACGGGGTTTCTACCGCTTATTACATAGTTAGTCTTATACTATAGTATTATACTATAATTTTCCAGAGTGTAGTCCTATGTAGTCTACTATTCTAAATTTATCATCGTACTGCAAAATTTTATCCATATTCTTTCAACCATTTTATATTGACTGCACGGTTGGTGCAGTGGCTAGGCAACTGGTTACCGCGCAACGTGTAGCGTTTTTAATTTCTGCACGGGGCAACTCTTTATGTACTTAATCCAACAATTGTTGTTTCGAGTCTGGGTGTAGTGTGTATGTGAACTTGTACATGTATGTAAACGCACCCAAGGTAGGTACAGAAGAAAATCCTAGCGAGGGGCAGCGTTTTTAAATCCATTATCATCTGTCTTTTGTTGGTCGTCCCATCTTTGCATCACTCTCGCTTTGTCACACAATTTTTAATTCTTCTCGTAGCATCTCCAACTAAAAATCCCGTACCGAAAACTTCGATCATTAAAAATAAATTCCGTTTGGGGCAACGTTTTATTATTTTAAAAATATGTTTATTTTTGGATACTTTTTATAGCTAATGAATATCGGTTATTTACCCGTAAAAGTACCTATTATAAACTTCTAGTCGTTTAGTATAACAATGACCAAACACATGAATCAAAGGTGACTTTTATTTCAACCCATTTCCTACATAAGTTACAACTGTCTAATAGCTTCCGTGAGTCCAGTTTATAATGACCGGTCAATACCGTGAATTTCCTTGGCCGGGAATCAAACCAGGGCGTCTCCGTGGCAACAGATGACACAACATATCGCTCCTTAATCATTCAGAAGCCAATTGATTGGGGTGTAGGTAATTTGTAACCGCGATTGGTCACATCGTGTTTATTTCATAAAAATATACATTGATTTTTTTATAAAACTGAAACTTTCTTCTTCGTTATTTTCTTTAAAAGACGTTGTCCCAACACTAGGATTTTCTCCTGTGTCGTGGGTGCGTAACAAACATGTAAGTTCATATGCACATCACACCTGGTTGTGACAAATTGTTGTTTCGTGGATCACACAAAGAGTTTACCGTGCAGTCTTACTTAACTATTGATGGGAATTTAAATTATACTACAAACATAGGTATTATTAGTTTTAGACCATTTTATTTACTTATTTCCTATACTCTCTCTATCTCCTTTCGTTACATGAGGTTAATTACACAGGTACCTAACTGGCAAAAATCAAATATCACACTAAACTATCCTCGTTAGTCTCATTACCTTAACTTGTTTTCCAAAATTGATAACAGTTTACCTACCAACATTATAGTGCGAGTGCAGTCCATCGTACACTGTATAACTGAAACACCACATGCTGCCATCCCGCTGCCGACGAAGCGTGACAACACCTGCGTGACGATGTCGCCCTGTTTGTTACTCCCTGCACAAGTGCTCGGAACACTTAACAACTTTGTTCTTGATTACTTGATTCTTTTGTTTACATATTTATTTAAAATCACCTTAAACTATAATTACAGGGTGCAACCTAATACGACAGCTAAGGCCGAAAGATTATATTATAGTATAGGCAGGGTGATTTTCCACCAGAATGTGCTACAATGATGCAATAGCTAATCTGTGAAACTGTGTGACCGTTTCCAACGATAATAAACTATGTAGCTATGTGGGAGGAAGATACGTAGCTCGTAGATGCGATGTATCGATATCGATAGTATTCCTACTATTATCCATCAATAGCACACATCCATAGCATATCTTAGTTGACTCCTTTTCCACCAGTGCTATGCAATGTGTACCAATGAATACGATTGGGGGAAACCAAACGCATCCACAGTAACGTAGCATAGCACATGTCTGGTGGCAAAGCCCCCCTTATACCTGGTTTCGTCGGTCGATGCGTTTTTGTGACTGTCACGAATTGCATGTCAAGAAAGATTGACTTGCATAATGGAGGGGCTCCTTGTTGGCGTGACGTGGAAGCAGGTCACTGCAGGAACTGGGACGATCGATAGCCTAAATATGGTAAATGATTCGGGAATTAAAATAAACCCGCTATTCATGCCGGATAATGAAATGGTTTGTGCATGGGATCATGGTTTATTTGGACTGCCTTAACATGGGTCCAATTATACCGGGCATTCTATTTATTAGATTCTTATTGTCGTTATTTTTTTTGGTTTTAAATTTTTCGATAATTCTCAATATAATGGCACGTGATCTAGAAATGTGCCCGGTGTATAACAATAGGTTCACTTCTTGTAACATTACATAAATAACATAACTGGCAGACTGTAGGTGTTGCATTACTTACATTCAATACTTGCTCTTCTGCTGCTCTGCATAATCCCTTCGGTTAGAACTAAAAGGTATGATGTGGTGTCATAATGTGTTTGTTTATTTAATAAACAGTATTCATCAAATATCACACAATGTTCATTAAAATTTCCTCTATAAATTTTAGTTTGTAAGCAGGGAGTCGAACCCGCCACATCCGCTTCCACGCAGCGCATTACCTTGCTAATAGCAATGGAGATTATACCCGGTTGTCACGGAGTAG
The DNA here is from genome assembly GCF_023101765.2 of Spodoptera frugiperda. Classification (NCBI taxonomy): domain Eukaryota; kingdom Metazoa; phylum Arthropoda; class Insecta; order Lepidoptera; family Noctuidae; genus Spodoptera; species Spodoptera frugiperda. The sequence continues at coordinate 12,693,610 of NC_064223.1, read as the reverse complement.
GTAGGATATGGAGAAACAAAAAATAAAAGTCAAAGAAGGTTTCTATAAAAAGTATACAATATTTATTTCCAACCATTTTTTTAATTAGCGTCTGCTAGCAGGTTCGCCTGCGTTTTCGTGGGATAAAAATGATCCACGATCACGAAGTCAGTTCATACACTGTCTGTTTACCTTTCATTAAAAGTTAAGTAGTTTCAGCGTGATTGACAAACATCTTAATAAAAAAAACCGTTTATAATATTCGTGTGATATTGGAAATAGGTGATACAGCCAACGATACCAACGATAACACCTACCTATAAGGAACCTATTCACTTGCACCTTGAAGGCACCCAGTTTTAATAAATACCCTTCACGACTCTGACAAAGGATTCCACTCCTAAGTTACATGTAAAATGCAAGACTGATGTGATGCTTTCTTTAAAGAAATTAAGTAAATGTAACATTTAGTTAATCTAACTTAGTCAGCGCCTGATAGTTTTCACATAGCACTAACGTAAATTGACAACTGTAGGCGCAATTGACGCTCCATTCGCACTATACTCCGTGGTTCCGAAATAATTACTTAGCTCGTGGTTTCATAAAGGAGGAATATTATGAAACTAAAGGAATATACGTAAGCACTAATAGCGTAGCAACTTTCTACTAACTAAACATCGCCTCATTTTGAATGTACTAATACTTTTTGTTCTTAATAAGCCTCGGGGTCAATGATGGCGTTAGGTTTATCAATTACTGCACACGGAATACATACGGAACATTATCCCAATCTCTTTGATATTATAGTTATTCCTAATCGAATTTAGTAGACTACTGAACTACAGTAGAATTCGGAATCATTCAATAACTAAATTATGAAGGTGGGTTATCGACTAGCTAAATTCTCAGTAATAGCCCAGAATTTGCAAATTTGCAATTATTTGGAACGTTGCCCCACACTATGATTTTATGCTGTGTCGGGGTGCGTTTACAAACATACTAGTTCACATATTATATAATCAGACCCAGACCCGAAACAACTAATTGTGGATCACACAAAGAGTTACGTTGCTACGTGCGGGAATCGAACCTGCTGCACATACAGTTATTGTGCCTATTGTTTGCAAATACAATAACGTTACTTATTCTTAATCGTTCAGTTTGTTCAGAGTGGTATGATCATGGAACGTCCTTAGCCTGTTCCTCTACAATAGCATGGGAATAATAACATAACTATTTTATCATTCTATGCTCAAGAAGTCTACGAGTAAATAGATTTTGTCATCAAAACACATGAAACTTCAAAACTAATGAGTCCTCTTCTTGGCTTGAAATCATCATTTATTAAATCAACCTTTCCATTTATTACTTATGAAATCTTTTCAATCAGTAGCTCTATTCATCCTTCCTCCCTTATAATTGGCCTATTACAGCCATTAGTTCGACCAGTTTGTTTAGGGAAAAATAAAATAACAAGAAATAAACTTTTAAATGATTTATTTTTCATCGAAAAATTATTATCTTCCGCTACAATTACGATTAGGATGACGATGACGGTGTCGTGGCGACCTAGTACACGTGCCGATGGAATGCGTAAGTACACACGAGATGGAAGTGAACAGGGACCTCACTGCCCTCCCTGCCCTCCTGCCTCACCACTACAACGTGAAGCAGACAGATGTTACACATCACAAGATGAAATATTCACATTCTACATTCGAAGAGAAATGTTTATGAGAATTCTACACAATAACACAATTGCTTTCATTTTTCTGCACTTTGACATTTTCAATACAAGTAATGAAGTACTGCTACGTCATACAAACATTGTGCTTAAAGTTGGGAAGGTCTAAGTTATCAGTCACAAACTAATAAGCCACAATATCTACGAGGGACAACACTCGATACAAAGAAAACATTATAGTACTATGTACTTAATTGTCGTAGAACCCCACGCACTGCACAAATACATTATTTCACATATTTATGTACTCGCACCCACAATCCGCCGCCTACAGCCCACCTCAACAACTACACTTACTATAAACAATAAATATAGACAAAAACAAAACAGATGTTCGCATCCATAAAGTGTCTAACTATTATAACTCTTTTACAAATAAAATCTCCGAAAAATTTCATCTAATACATGAACTTAAATTACAATATATACAAACATTTAAACATAATAATACGACAACTGTATGAAGTACTCTTGTACCCTGTTATTTACAAAGAAATGGTGCTATGCTAACACACGACAGACTATACGCCAGCGGCTGCTCTATCAGGACGCTGGCTGGACTAAATAATTACTTAAAATTCGTCGAAATAACCCAACATAACCTCTGTAACATTACATTATTATAATTTATATCTTAGTAAAGGATTCACAATAATATTTAACTACGTGCATTGTATTTGCCAGACCGTATAAATTTAATTTTCTAAATCTACACTCAAATAATTCGACAGTTCTCAACATGGCTGCTGCCCCGCTAGAGATCAGGGGAGCGCTGCGTCCTTGGGACTTTTCTATGAAAAACAAACACTCAGAAAGGGGCAGCTAACATATGGGAAACTTAGACCATTATAGTGTTGCCTATTATACTTTCTTTGCCATCCAACAGCTCTGAGTACCCCGACTCATCGCTGCACGCGCTGTCATTGTCGCCAGTATTCTTAAACACCTCGGTTTCTGTGCTGGAGTTCAAGCTGTCTACATCAGTCAAGTTATCTATGAGAGACTCAAACTTCCCTTCGAAGTCTGCCATGATATTGGTATCGGCTCGTAGAGGAGGATACGTAGATCTTCGCCTGAAGGTGTTCTTCTCACCGATGGGGACATGATTCACCTCTTCAACGACATTAGAGTCGGGGTTGTTCATTATGTGAACCGAGTTATAGCTTCTATTGCTACTCCTGATGTCGTCATGTGTGAAACTCTGGTCCAAGTAGGACATGTTGTTGTCAGCGTGTTCTTTCTGGTCTTCCTGGGGGAACGAAGGCAGGGATGACGGCTCGGTGTCAGTGACCGTGCTGGCGGTCTCGCAGCCCGAAGAAACAGATCCGTCGTCGCTATCCGTGACGAGGTAGTTACTTTGCATGAGCGCCTTACAATCGCCCTCGGTCACCACGTTATCACTCAGTTCGTTCGATTCGGCAATCGCTTCTAGCAATCTTGTTTCCTTTTCTCCTTCATTATGACTAGTATCATCGATACGTCCATTCTTTTGGCTCTCCTTTGCCAGTAATTCGAGGAATTCGTCGGAGACTGTGACGGTGTCGCTTCCAGAGTCAGAGAGCGTTCGGTTTATGACCCCCTCGGGACATGAGGTCTTCCTTGGGGACTTTATATCAGGTCGTCGTCTATCGAGCGTCTGCGAGGAGTAAAAGTTGTCCATCGCCAAAGCCGTTCGTGACCAGGGCTCGTTATTCTGCTTAGCATTCATCTCTGCTTCCTCTTCGTCTTCTTCTGAACAAAGTTCCTCAATAGCTCCCAGTTTTGGAGCAGATTTTGACCTCTCTAGCGGTGGTCTGTAGTTCATTGCTCCGACGCTGAGTAAGATCTTCCTGCGAGGCATACTCGGGTTCTCGTACACACTGTTAGCGAGACTCAATCTCGCATTTTGTTTTGAGATTCTGTCCTTTTTGAACTCACTCAAGGCTTGCTTCAGTTTGATTTGAAGTTCCTCTGTGATCTTCTTTGATATTGATTCTTTGGTACAAAGGACGGCGTGGCAACGAAGCTCGTGCTTGAGCTTCTTGCCTTCGTGGCGATACACCCAGCAGAAGAGTTTGGGGTAGTGCGGTGGGCTGGCGCAGTATGTGATGCGGTGGGACCAGTACTCAGTCAGTCCGTGCTCTTTGGTGAACCCCTTCAGGCCGGAGTTGGTGACGGACAGCTTCATCACCACGTCGGGTTTGGTCGACTGCTGGTAGTTGCGCCACAGTGTCGCCAGCGGCTTCTCCACACAGCTCTCACCTGGAACAAACAAAATATCATTGTAATTTCATTCTAATATTATATGATTACACATTCGTATCCTTTTATCATTCAAATTGACATATTTGTGTGTCCAAAGATATCTAATTAAAATTAGTTATGTAGATACCGGTTTTGCAGATACCGATTTATCAATATGTGTTTGAAACAAGTAAAACAAGTTTCGATCACCTAGTAGGATGCATTGACTTAGGAAAGCATTTGGACCGACAAATACGAGTATACCAAAAGAATATAAGGAACTACATGACTTCCTTAAATAATTTACATGTAATTGATAAAATCTAATCAGGTGGTAGGACACGCTAGTACGGTCGCCCACATGCGCATTGTGATCTCGGTACATAATCTGTTATTATAATGATCTGTCGATCGCAACGTTTCGAGGTGAACGAGTGAGATTGTGGCGGAGTGGCTGAGATACATTCATTAACGTGGTCTCCGTGACATGTAGGCTGCTGACGTCACTCCGAACATGTGGAAGGATTTTAGATGTTTTTCAATATACTACAGAAGGGTAAATGACGTCATACAAGTGGCTGTCAAAATAAATATGTAGTTATTTTTTCCGTTCATTTGGAAGATTTTTAATTAAGCAAGAATTGTTGTGAAACAAAATATTATTTGTTTTTGTCGCTGTTTTTTTGATAAATAATGTGTTCTGAATAATCACAAGTATTTATCTAATAGGTAACTCTCAAAACCGAATTAAAAATTGATCATTTTTTATCATAAATGTTTTTAAATCATTAAACTCATTACACACAAGTCAAATAGCTACAAACAACATAAGGGAACTTCAACCTACGAAGCGTGTACATAAGTACTACTTTACTTTACAGGATAAAATTAGGACCCTTAAAAGTTACACGTTACAGTCGCTCATTATGGGACTCGCAGCTAAAAGGAGTTTACCTTTTAGCGTTCGTTTTATTGCTTTAATTCAATGTTTTATTTTAACTCTCGCTTTAAAATAGGTCAGGAGTCCGTAAAAATTGTTTGCCATTAAAGTGAATTGTGGGACTGTTTAGTTAGGAAGATTATTTAACCCCTTGCTAAGAAGTGTAAGTGCTGGTGGTTTTAATGAATTTTATACCCAAAGAACCTAAAATATTTGAAAAATACTATGCTGAAAACCGCATTAAAATTGGTTTAGACTCACGCATAAGCGTATGCTTATGCGTGAGTCAAACACAGGACAAACTGAGATTATTTTAATTCATTCATTCATATCGTCACGCCTTTAATCCCCGAAGGGTAGGCAGAGGTGCACATTATGGCACGTAATGCCACTGCGTACACCCACTTTTCACAATTTATGTTGTAAGTCCCATGTAATAGGTGGTGAACCTATTGCCATATACCGGGCACATTTCCAGACTCCGTGCTACTACTGAGAAATTTTTCGAAAAACCGAAAAAAGCCCAGTAATACTTCGCCCGACCCGGGAATCGAACCCGAGACCCCTTGCCGAGTCGAACTTGCAATCACTCGGCCAACGAGGCAGTCCAGATTATTTTAATTCGGTTAAAAAAGTGCATTGTGTTATTAAGCGCTATATACTAAGTTAGTATGGAATTTTCTTAAAATAATAATATGTGAGTAATGGTTAAATCCAAGCCTATACTGGCGGCCATTGTCTCTGCCTACCCCCTATACTACCTACTCGTACAATTGAGAAACCAGCTTACTCAACAACAGGGAAGTCGGTAAAAAGTCACAAAACGTTGAGATTTACGAGCTTTCCTCCATTGTTAGTGGCTGCTTGGGAAATACCAGTGGGCTGGTTATCTACACTCGCATCTTGGGAAGTTGAGAAACAGGGAAAAGTGTATGACACGCACACGGAACTTGGGACTTTACATCTTGTGGAAATGATGCTGAGAATATCTTTAAGTGCAAACTTAAAGATATTGATGATTACTAGTATTTATTTATTTATTTATTTATTTATTTACAGGAAACTCAACAGCTTACTTTCTAAGTACATGATATGGTATATGTGACATGAGGTTCTTAAGCCAATAATAGAGTTTTACAGCATGCATTATATTAAACTAGAAAGTGGCGGAAAAAAGTAACCTAACAATATAACTTAGTTATGTTACATTAAATAACTATTTTTACCTGTCTCGTCATTTGAGTGGTTGTAATCTCTTATATTTATCGAGCAAGCGGTTTCGTGCATAGTGAAGTTCCAGAGTCCACTAAAGAATGACAAGTGCTAAGCTATGTGTACCAATGAATATGTTTGGTGGAAGCCAAACGCATTCACAACAACGTACCATAGCACATCTTTGGTGGAAAAGCACCCTAATACCTATGCCGAGAGATGCATTTCATATAATGAAACTTACAAAAGAACTAAGGAATCTATTCATCTCTATTGAGATAAAAGCGATGATTGTATCAATTCGATTTTATTTTTATCTTTCCCAGTGCACAAACACGATCAGTATTGTAGAGATGTACAACATGTAACTAGCAACGCTTACTGAATGTTTATTTCTAGATATGTCTGCTAGTAACAAAATGCAAGCTTTAAAAATAGCAGCCATGTGCGTATTTTGTTAATAAAATACCGATCATAAAACCCACGCGATTCTTCGAGAAATGTTCGCGAGAAAAATGTGAAAATATTCTAGTGCTTGTGTACTTAGTGGGAAACGTATATTTTTATTGGTACTTTGGCACCTATGATTGATTGATATTACGTTTTATTTTGGAAACACTCTAATAGTTATTTTTTGTTGCATTTTTGCTGTCTGTCGATTGAGAACAAACATTTGGCGTTGGTGATAAAAATGTTTCAAGTGTGGGAGAGCCATACTTCGGCACGAATGGGCCGGCTCGACCGGAGTGATGCTACTGCCTCACAAACCCACCGCTTGCGTTGTGTTAGTGAAGCTACCGGAGGCCTAATTAACCTCTGTTTTCCAATCGCTGATTCCCCAACAACCCTTAAATTCCTAACCCCCAAAAGACCGGCAACGTACTTGTAACGCCTCTGGTGTTTTGGGTGTCCATGGACGGCGATTGCATACCATCGGGTGATCCGTCTGCTTGTTTACCGACTTATACCATAAAATATATCTTTGTATCTACCTTTGATAGGTTCTTCTCTTATTAGATTCATAAGACTCCTACATAACTGGCGAAAATAGAGTTTTACATGAATTACGTATATGTACCTCCGTTTTCCTCTTCAGAATATAATACCTACTACTATATATTTTGCAACTTCATACAAATTTACCAACTAAATAGCGATGATAAATGTATAACAAAACGTACCATCAACAGAGATCGTGTGAACATATAGGTAGATACCTATTGCTAATTGATGGAGAGCTGCGATGATTAGCAATAAGTACTCAGTCGTGATCGAACCCGTGCTAATGTAATTAGCTGCTCGATAATGTACCGATACATGATTCGTGTGTAAATTGTAACGTATCAATATTTGTATCACGCTCGCTTTGTAGCCGTCGTCGCGTCACTATACCTGTAGCTTTTGAGTTCAATACTTTTTATATACAGTTTCCAAATAAGTGGTAGGTACTTAACTTGGTGAAGAATATTATTTGCCAGTTAAAATTTCTTGTGATTTGTTTTTTTTTATGTTACAGGCCGCTAAACGAGTAGACGGACACCTGTAACACCAGAGGCGTTACAAGTCCGTTGCCGGCATTTTGGGATTTTGGAATTTAAGGGCTGTTGTGAAACCGGTAATCTCACTCACACAACGAATTACAACGCAAGCGTTGTTTAACGTCAGTCTTTTGTGAAGACGTGGTATTACTTAGGTCAAACCGGCCCATTCGTGCTGAAGCATGACTCACCTACACTTTTCACACAATTTCATCATTATTGTGAGCATTATTACCGTACACTTTCATGTATTACTCGGTCAAATTCCTATGCACTACAATCTAGACTCTAGACCTCATTAATAATCCATCTAGGATGTTCTAATAGAATTCTCAAACATCCTGTTGCGTCCGCCACCGCCGCACACGCAGTATCGTGCAGTAAACATCAACTTCCAATTATTTGCATTTTAATCACGATCATAGCGTTTGTAAATAAAGATAATTAAGGTGCGTTGGGGTAAGATCGGCGGAGGGGTAAGAACGTACAAATCAAATATCTCACCTATTTGGCTATATTTTTTAATGCTGATCACATTGCGTGGCACGTCATTAAGTCCCGCCCCACCCCGCGGTGACCACCACTCGCTCCGGTCAACACAGACGTGTACCCGCGCCGTTTTAGAAAAAAGGCAAATTTTATAAAATATTTGTTTATCCGGTCTTTCACCTACATTTTTATTTGCATATTTTAGCAAAAGTATAGCTTATTTTGACATGGTTTTGCCTAAATACTAAGTTTTGAGCAATGATAATATGATAAAACTAATCCAGATTTGTCTACTACCTCTGTAGGCTGAAATCCGGTGTTACCCATGTCGAGTAAAGATCGGACAAAAATATCCCTATTCGAAAATGGGCAGTGATTGTCAAACTTTTGTTACACATGATTTTAATTTAATTTTAAATAATTACTTAGGGCTGATTTTCCAATCTTCAGTTGCCACGTAAATACTCCCGAACCTCTTCGCGGGCCACTTCTTATACAAAAGAAGCGCTGGAGCTTAGCCATGCAGCAAATAAATAATAAAGACCTCACGTATGCAGCCACTTCAAAAATGCTTGTGGATAAATCTAAACTTTGAGAAACTCAATTTCTTTGAAATTTGGTATGCGGGGTAAGATCGGACAAATTAAACGAAAAAAAAAGAATCATTTGGAACATCTATATTTGTTGTATTAGGTAAATTTTTGTGATGTCATGTTAAAGTACAGGAAAGATCGGCTACGTTCCTTTTATACACCTTGTGCTCCTAGCACTAGAAATTATTTTAAATTGTTGTCCGAACTTACCCCATGATGGCCAAATCGTCATCGCATCAAAAAAAATTGTCCTGATTTTATAGGCTTGCAAAGCAAAAAGTATTGAGTATTTATAAATAAATTAAATTTTAAATTACACTATGTTTAATCATTATTCGTTTCCACTATTTTTCATTAATCTACTGTGTACCAAAATTGAGATAATAAAGTTTTTGCAACATCCTTGCAACTATTCGAAAATCCGTCCGATGTTACCCCAACGCACCCTAATTCTTATATACCTTTTGATGGAAGATCATTCAAAAAATATATTAATTGTAATACGACCACTTTTTTTGGGAGGGAGATCATCCAATGACTCTTCCGCCTGGGTGAAATAAGATAGAGTGCCAGACTCTTACTGACTAAAAATCACCTGTACCTACTTCTGCTCTTCAAACCGAAGCTTCTGGGTCGGGATAACATGATACCCACGAATAACGTAAGTGGTTGATAGTAGATTATGTAATATTAAAATGTCGTTTTTTCCTTCCTCTTCGGGGAATACTTAAAGAGCGTGACGTTATGTTAATGTTTGTAAACATTTATCAAAGATTTCGTGTAAAACGATAATGTGCAAGTTTACTCAAGGATCTAATGAGATTTTCACGATTTCACACAATCATAATTGTATGTTTCCTTATAAAATTAAATTGACAACTTCGCGTTTCACAATCACGTCTAACAACCAATGTTTGTTTTTTCATGAAAATCTCGATTAACCTCGCCCGACCCCGCACTTGCTTAACAGTCGCGTTTGCAACCACTTGGCAAACAAAGTAAATCAGTTTTCAGGATATTTCATTTCAACACTAAATAACTAAAGTACTGAGATATTTACAGATACTTACGCCCAAATATTCAAACGCTACTTAATTTTAAGTTTTACTTAAATATCGTGCTATCTCTGTCATTTTATAAAGAATTGATAGCGATAGAACTACATTTGAGAGCGTCTTAAAATTAGCGTTTGAGTATTCGGGCATTAATATCATAAACTCTATAGCAATTAATTCATGTGTCATAAAAGGAGGTAATAACAACTCCTTGTACATATACTGTTACAAAATCATTGCAGAATAACCCACACGTTTGAAAATTCAAAAAAGGAACGTTGGAACATAACTGCCAGGAATGGCTGTGGCGACAATTCCTCGAGATTCGTTTCAAATCAAACTGGCTGGTGTTACTTGTAGTATTTCCCGGTGTGACACAAGATTGATTAAGTATAGGCTCAGTTACACATAATGTGCCAAGTGAGTAACTCTATACCTCATTAATAATGTTACAAATGCGATTAGTAATACTATGATATCGGATATTTAATGTAGTGTTGACATGTTACCTTCAAATCTATTACAAGTTACAGTATAAATGTCACCAGTTGGTAAAATTACTTTTTAGCACACAGCACAAATTACCTAATTTTATTAAAAGCCAGCGGATTCTATCATTTCAAAGTTCGGTAAATTAATGTCTACAAAGTAATACAGAAGTAGGCATTCACCTGATACCCTGAAACAGCGATGAAAATCAACATTTTGCAAATAACGGTGAAAATGTGTAATTCTGCAATATATTTGCACGTGTCACATGCGTATGGGCACGGGTTGAGCAAGTGTGACGTCATTGGTGTAACGGCCTGGCTGTGTTGCGTAATGTGGTATTAGGTGTGACCACTACCGGAGATGTTGCGGTAGGGGGATATAATGTTGGTAGTGGTTTCAGGTAACTGCTCGGGAACTTACTGTTTATCTTAATATAGGGACTGACCTGATGTGATTGCTAGAGGAAGAGGTAAGGATTCTGCTGAATAAAGGAATACAAATTTCACCCATGTTCCTGGGCTAAAAGAGTGCAGAAGATCTATCCATCCCTTTCTGCAATATTCCCAGTCATTGAAACAATTACAAACAGCAATTACATCGACGATCAAAGAACAAAGTATCAACTATCAGTGTAATTGAATTGAACGATTATTTTAATGGATCTACTCAGTAAGGCTATAATCAGTGTCAAATAGCTACTGCTCAGTATTTTTCTCTCAGTTCTAGTACAGGATTGAGTGTTAAAACTTTCTCTAAAATAAGCTTTCGAGCCTCGATTACATGGAGTGTGCAATTTATTTAAATGCTCTTGTTATGTAGACCTGGTGATGTCTTTAGAGCACCATATTTGTACTTGTTTATCGACTGGTTGGGCAACTGGGTGGTCGACTGGTCGACAAACTTTACCTTTAGGGAAGGTTCATATCTGACGGTACACGCGTCACGCCAGAACAGACAAATGTATAGAAAAACATTTGACCGTTCACACTCAACCGATGATAGGTTAGTACGACCGATGATATGCTCGACTTATTTTACGTCAGATATGAAAGTTCCCTTAAGGTTCGACGTATAGGGTCTGATAAAATATTATTTGAATTTTCTGCTGCAACTGACAAAACAGTAAAATGCATTGAGTATGCCTCTTTCCTTCCTTCCTTTCATACATAACAAACATGATATTATGAAAGTATGGATATGGCATTACCTACTTACTATATGTATGTATAAATGGACTTTATTATTACAATTTCGCAGTAACGTGTGACTCACACAGTTCCCGGCTTTAGTTTTAATACATTGACTTCCCCGTGGGTGGAACTCAAACTGTATTTTTATGTTGATTCACGATCGACGATTGTCTGTAGTGCGCTCGCGTTTTGTATACAGCTGAGTATGAATCAGATGTAGAAGACATTTTGAAAAAGTATGTAGGCAATCATTTGTCTTTAAATTAGGGTATGGAGTTTCTATAGAAACTTAGATTGATCTCGAGATTTCAGGTGGTCGGATAGGCTCGAGGTTGTCACGGTGGTCGTGGCCTAAATGATATTAATGTGATGTGATGTGATTCCAAGATTTTGGATTAAAATCGCATATTGATTTTGGCCGTTACTGATCATAAACTTTTAAATCCACAAATTTGTACCTAACTTCCTCCTAATAGAGTGGAAATTTGGGTGTTTATGTAATAAAAATGCTGGGTGGTTTATTTTGGTTACATGACCTCCAAGATTGCAACATCAATGATCAAACGCACGGACCTCAGATCGATGGCAGGCGGGTAAGTGAACTTGTCAAACGTCGGCGCATGCGCAACTTTCACTATCATCTCGCCACAGCGTTCATTGAACCTAGGTTTGCATTACCTCTTTTATATAAATACTGTTATTTTGACTCGAGTCTATCAAATTACAATTTTTGCCAATTTTAATGACAATTTAATTCCCTGCATGGTAGGGAATGCACTCGTGATGCCTCTGGTGTTACACGTGTGTGACCGCTTACCATCAGGTCAAATGTAGTCTTTGTTGCTGCTAATATTGAGTCTGTATGCACAAAATCATCACACGTGCTTTAAAAGGAATATCACGTACTTTACCCATGTATGTTGTTAGGAAGAATTCTATGGCTTAACACAAGTAAATCCATCTTAATATGCATATCCACTAGCAATGAGGCTATCATTCACTTGCTTGCTGAGATTGATATACGAATACGTTTTTGCACGATATTAAAATCAGTACAAATTATCTTTTTTATTTTTAGTTTCATAATAATCTTGAGCCGACAGTTTTGACACGAACATATTGAGATGGATCAAAAAACACAGTCAAAACAAGTTTATACAAAAATCTAATATTGGAACGCTTTGCAGAAATTATATCTATTAATATTTAGGAAGTTCTAGAATACTGATACCGAACTACGATTCTCAAGGTTGCTTATTGAATTTTGATCTTTTATTAAAACTCATAAAGTGGAAATTAGTGTAACAACTGGTTTTTATTAATCCTTTGAATTGCTTTTTTTAATAGGATGATTTATGTATTTCTTGTAATGTATAATGAACTCTATCATTATCAGCAATTAGTATCATAATACAAAGTAATAATATAAATGTAATTTATTTACATAATACATCAATCAATTTAGGCGTGTTTTTATTTGTGCATATTTGACTGCCGCACTTGTCGAGGACTTGGGTACGATGCCCAGGGTATTTTTTGCTGTTATTGATTAACAAATTGTCCATACAGACTCTGTATGAAAAATTATGCATAGTGTTAGGTTAAAAACCAAATATTATTTTTGTAAAGTGTGAAATTGGTTTTGTTTGTCTGTCAGAGTGATAACTTGTCACATCGAATATTCTGCACTGCGTGAATTGTCATAATATATGTTATTTAAGTACTTTTATGACATTTTTCTTCAAACTTAATAGATAAATGTTCACCAGTAAAGCTATTAGGCCCGGACACACCAAGTGCCAATACTTAGTAGTCGCGTGTGTGACCACCCTCAATGTGCAGTGGGCGACAGATGGCATGACCGCTCCACATAAAGTGACCAACCCCTAACCTAGTTGGGGAATAGCCAGCAGATTTCAACTATTGTTTACATTAAGCTACCCTAATCTGTCCTATTTCTGTAAAAGATTTTGAACTTTGTTCCTTTTGAGATAAAATAGAAAATCTTTAACACACATTAAGGGAGCTTGAGGTGATGCTCATTGGCTTGTCATTTGTTTTTGAACCCTGTCGTTGGTCCTTTTTGAAGTCCAAAGATTACCTTACTTGTTTATGTTTACGTGTTGGTTATTGGGTAGGTATTTATAAAAAACTGTTGTGTGTGACTTGCCTTGCTTACCTGTGAACAAAAGAAAAAAACATTATTAGCTAATGCAGTTTGTGTGTCAGTTTGTAATTTATTAGAAAAAATAAAAATATCATAGTGACCTTCGTCATCATAACATAAATAATAAATATAAATAAGTATGTCAATGAATTAAATTAATACTTTGAGTAGTAAATATATCTTGTTTTATGGACGAAACAACCTTTCTCGTCACTCTGTTGCCAATGTAAACAACAAGTTATCTTAATTGTTTATAGATTGTCTGATTCATACTCAGACTGATGTTTCTTCCTTCATTTGTTTTCACACACAAAATTTCAATTAATTTCGCTTGAGATAAAGGAACGTAAATTATGTGGAGAAATGTATCGGTATTTTGTATAATGTGTTTTCAGTCGCTTATATACATGTTAATTGAGAGGTTGATGTTAATGTTCCTTAATGTAGACATAATTAGGTTATGAGCGGATTTGATGGGAAAATTTAAGTCGATTTTGACGTTGTAAATATTCTTTATTTCACTTACATCGAATAGAATCTACACAATGCCATATTATTGAGCTATTATTTGGTGTTTAGAAAAATTTTCAGTAGTAGTACGGAGACCTAAATTGTGCCCAGTATATGGGAATAAGCTCACCCCCTATTACATAGAACTTATAACATAAATGGTGAAAAGTGGGAGTACGTGCCGTACTGAGCGCCTACCCTGACCCTTGAGGATAAAAGGTGTGACGTTACTGACGATACAATGCCATGTTTACATTTTTAAATTAAAATCGGACTAATATTATCATATTACATGTATTTTTCAAATCCACAGTGATTTTTTTTATAAACGCCTTAATTAGTACACTGATAAATATCTGTCTGTGTGAAATGTTTACTACATATTTTTTGTCTCATTTTCCGCAAAATTAAACGTTTATAAATAATAAATGTATCCTATGCATTTAGGTACATTAATATGTATTTATGCACAAAACACTTACCTACTATTTCGCGCTCAAAATAACATTTTACAAAATTTTGCAACAAACATTGGTTGAATAATTTTATAATTGAAAACAGGTTGTTGTGTCAGTAAATATTTTTACCTATGTATTATTTATGTACTGGTGAATGTATGTACATTGAGTACATTGTACATTCCATATTATTTTGTTTGAGTTACATCTGTTTAAATATGCACACTGACAGTATAACATATTCTGTTGCTATATTATAAAAGCTATTGGAAATTGTTGCTATTTTATAGAAGTAACTACATAATTTTATTTTATTTATAATTATAAGACAATTATGTAAGTTTATAAGTATTGTGCGTTTATGTTTGTCATTCAATCACGTCAAAATGGATAAAGAGATCGGGGTGAAATTTAGAACAAGACTAGTGTATATTATAAACTTTATATCCTACGGGAATGTGCGCGAAGCCACTGGCAGAAGGTAGCCATATAATAAGATTAGATTAAAAATTCACTAAGATTGCTGAATTTAAATAAATACAATAGAAGGATGTTGATCAAGAGGCACAATTGTGGGGGATAACTACTAGTAACTTGAAATAAAGGCACTATGAAGAAGTATTATATTAATTATATATTTTTTTAATTAAGTTCCTCTTTATGTAATACACACGTACCTAAGAAGTTACATAACCCACCATAATTAAATTATACAAACAAGTATATTAACATATTATTATTTTTAAGGTATTATTGTATTTAAATTGACCATACAAAAGATTAAATCTAACATGTAGTTGCTAAGTATATCATTAGGTGGTTAAGTGATGGTGTGGCAACGCCTAATATCGGCAGGTTTTATTAAGTAAATAGAATGGAATAGAATTATTATTAATCTATTTAATTCCCTAGAGATGCTTATACCGGAGCTGAGGACTATGTAAAAGAAAGAAGTCATTGGATGGTTTTTCTCCCTCAAAAAAAGGGATGCAAATAATGTAGGTATTTGCATACATATACATATTGGTTTTGTATAACTATTTTTCAGTTTCTGTATATCTTCTTAAAAACTTCTGAGAATTTTACAAGCTGTACCGATTTATATATAAAATACAGGATCTCCCCACTTAATTTGCATTTTTAACGTTAAGGTTTCTTCAGAAGACCCCTTGGGTTTAATAAAGATTTACTTCCAAGAACATTTCGAAATGCAATATATTAAATTAACGGTTGATTTTACAAGATTTAATATTTATAGAAGTGAACAGGTAGGTGTAACGCACAAACAAGTCTGACAGCCTTGAACAAGTTCCGAAACATACAAATACCTGATACCTGGTTACTACCTGATTAGGTACAGCTCAGGTTAAAACATTAATTAGTATTTAAAACATGTTTTTATTCATGATCCCTTCATTTATACCTGTTTTTTGTTACACTAAGGTATTCGGTATTAGCGTATCTTGTTTTCTAAAGTGATCAATTTAAATTACAAGGTTTAGCGAAAATAAGAAACAGGATTTGACTTGAATAACTGATTTGATATAATTTTAATAATTAAGTAACTTCATGTTTTCTGACAAGGAATTAAGAGTCATGAGTAGAAAGACGGGATTGTAGATGAGGTTGAAATAACGATAATTTTCTCAAAATACGCAAAAGAAAATATAACAGTAGTATCTACTAAGATTACATAATAAAATTGACACCTTCATCCACGGAGATCACAACATTACGAATATCTAACAACAACAGTTTCTAATACCTAGGTACCTAGTCTAGGCAGCATCTCGAACAGAATTACCAAGTAATAAGGAAACCCCCACTCTTCCTCCTGTTCAGTATTCATTGCGTGCCGTGGTACTCTCGCACGCGCCGCTTGGGAAGCGTGACGAGCAATGGAATACTACAACAATCTCCTACTACTAAACACGGAAGTATTCCTTTACTTGTGAAGTGAAGGCTGGGTCTTCGAATTATCTTCTCATATCACGTGCGTTTACCTACGTGAAGGTTGTCATTTAGAAATTTTTGAGGAAGTAAGGAAATGTCCTTTTAAAGGAGGTTACTAAATGTATGTCATTGTTAACTAAACAATGGATTTTTGGATTTAAATTGTTGGTTTGTCGTGTTGTTTGTTAACCTTTCTTATTTTGATAAGACAAATACACATATACAGTAGCTACAATGAGTCAGTAATGATGTTAGTAGTCGACCTCTACACTGTGTGATGAGCTAATCTAAAAGTAAAGATTGTTAATAAATCATGTGACTGACTGTGCATAGCTTAAAGTATTGCTCATAAAAATGTTTAGAGAGGATTTTCCTTCATTCCTATGGGAACTGGAAAACACAGAATTCTTATGCACTTAGGTAAGTACCTACATCGTCGTGATTAAAAGTTTAGTCACAAAATATTGGTCAAAAGCAACCAGTTATGTAGCCTGACTAGGTATTACCTACCTATAAAACCTACATTTATAACCTAGACTGAGTCAAGGGCTAGACACAGCTAGACATGACCGCTTTCTCCAACAGACTAGATCGAGGAATTTCAGACTTTCTCATCGAATGCACTAATTGTGTCCTTGTCTGCACAATGCAGACAATGCTTTTTGTCTCTTTCTAGTTCCGGGTCTGGTTCGGAAACTAGGAAGGTGTATAGGAAGTTGATCGATTGCCGCGGGCACAGGTCAAGCCAATCAATCACGAGTATTAACAAGTTACCTCAGCTACCGGCTCGGGAGTTATTGTGGAACGACTGTTGGCATGTGCTCGAATGCTTGATCGATAGATTACATGGTTCAAGGAGGACAGGGTCCCGATTAAGTATGTGATCAACTAATCATTGTAGTTTTGTTCTTATAAATGTTGGTTAAGACTAGCTTAGAAAATAAGCGAAGAATACTTAATAGCTTCATTAGAGGACTGACCAAGAGACTGATTTTTCTTTAATATTGTACTATTTGCTCTGACGTTCAAAAGTGCGTTCCCAGTCTATCTGAATAATTTTGACGTTTTAGAGTATTAACTATGCATATCTTTGAAAAAATCTTAGCTGGCTCTTCTACAATGACCAAACTTTCGTCCATACTATATTTTTCTCTAAATATTATATCAAAGAGCAAGTATGAGATATAAAAAAAAACAAATACATGTTAAAAACAGACATAAAATAAAAAATAAATAAATGAAACATGCGGAAAACCACACAATTATCTCGCATATTTTCCGCTAAATTGTTTAAATAAGTAAATAGATGAGACGCTGTGTATTTATGTGGGTCGATACATAACTGTCGCTGTGTTTATCGGAGACGTGTGTCTTATTAGCACATAATGACAATACCGACAATACTAAGAGAACGGCCGCCTCGTCAGACGTAAATCGCAGAGGAAGTGACGTCACTACGCCGCTGTGACGTATGGTTAGGGTTGGCGCTCGGTTGCAATTGAATAAATTGTTAAATGGTCTGTGTAAGTGAATGTAATAGGGGATTGAATGCAATAAATTATTAATGTTTGATTTCTGTAATTCAGTGGCAAGTTGCCATTACTGTCTATCATGAAGTTACCTATTAAAGTAGTATCGGTAAGTTTAAAAATACAATATACATACCTATATTGTTACTCAAGTTTAAACAAAATCTTAAGTAATTTGCAGTCGATTTTGCTACTTCCAAGATTAAGTCAATACTGCATTGCTTGCATTGCAATTAGCTTGTATTTATTAGTAGATAGTATTTACTCTTATATAATATAATTTTATATAATGCCAACATTACTTTAATAAACCGTTATTTTATGATTACACACCACACTGTACCACTCTATGAGAAAGCGAAGCAATTGTTTCATTTACTTCCACATTAGTAAAATTATAACTTTACAAGAAGTTATAATTCATGAACGTACAATTTTAATGGATAAGGCTATAATAGTTAATGTTCTAATGTTCTAATGACTGAATGGAAGTAACATTAGTTTTATAGCTTTATGTAACTTCTATTATTGTCTGTAGGAACTGTAAGCTATTTAATTTTGATAGTAACTAGTGATTTTTTCGTACAAAAGAAATAGTAGTACAATGTCCCATGTAATAGGGGGCATGTAAGCCTATTGCCATATACTGAACACAATTCCAGAACCCGTGCTACTACTGAGACATTTTCGAAAATACGAAAAAAGCCGTCCCGGGAACATCCCTTGCCTGGCAGTCGCACTTGCAAGTTGCAACCACCAACGAGGCAAACAAAGAAAGATTTGACACATTAAAGAGTTTGTTATAAATTATGTCGAAGATCGTTCAATGAGATGATGTTTAAAAACATCGCAATTGAAGTGATGAGCTACTTATTCGTTAAAACATTGTAAAGTTTACTCATATAAATAACAACACAATTAAATAAATAAATATCAAACTAAATATTACCCAGAGAAAATTCGTGTGACAACCCTCAAACCTCCTAAGTCGGATACAATAGTGATGGGACACAAGTACGCACACTATATCATATTTCGACACGACAATGCGACCGTCTTCATCAAACTTACCTACATCATTCCATTACGCACAATACATTGCTACTTCACTTAGCACCGCTTGACGCACATGTCATACAAAAAGAGAAATGAATAGCATTCTGTTTATATTGTCGGTGTAAGTGTGTCGTAGTATGAGGACGTTCCCACTGTACAATGGGACATTAATATTGACTTTGTGCTGGTATTGACCTGACGAGACCTCGTTTTGACGTGAACTGTACCCGTTTGAAAAGAAATGTGAGTTTGGTTCGACTTGACGTGTTGTAAAATCAACTTTAAGATAATGAGTTTAAGGATCATCGATATTAATCGTTAAGAAGTGGGTATTAGATGATTTGACATCAAACTTTCTTTGATGATCTGAAGCGCTCGAGCATATGGGTGCTTTTCCACCAGCGATGTGCTATGTAGCTGCGAAGATGTAATAGCTAAGCTGTAAAACTAGGTGACCGTTTCCACTGATACTAAGCTATGTAGCTGTGCGAGTTAGATGTGCTATGAAGATGCGCCGCCACAAAGTGGAAGATGCATAGCTCAAGTATGCAATGTGTCGATAGTAGGGAAGCCATCCGTAGCACAAATTCATAACATCTTTTTATATACAGAACATATCTTAGTTGAATCCATTTCCATCAGTGCTAAGCTATGTGTACCAATGAATATGATTGGTGGAAGCCAAACGCATCTACTGCAACGTAGCATAGCACATCTTTGGTGGAAAAGCACATATTCCATTGTCACTCACGTATCAGTCATACAATAATTACTCTTAAACCAATAATTGCTTTAATTACTAGACTATCCATAAAAAACCTACGGTATATAAAATTACAGATATGATAAAAGTAACAGTACATAATGTTCTATTATTTATTTCTTTACTCATAAGTGTTACTATGACCTCACTGTCTCGTAACTTTAATTGTTGAAAGACAAATACATAAATAAATGCATTTTACATTTATTTCTACCGTCCCCGGAACAATTTAACAAATTTTAGCCATAAAATAGTCACAAAAACAAACATTCGTCATGGTCTCATTGTTTACAATTAGCTGACAATCAGCATAATTCTCTCATAAAGCCGAACATATAAATAAGACGTTCTTATGTAAAGCACAATAGGAGGAAACAACGCGAAGTTATGCAAGTGTTACGTCACGACACGACACTTACTATGCAGCGCTTTATAGAGCCACTCGTAGAAAGTGGAGTGCTCACAAATTGATGGATCACGGGCCGATGGCGGTTTTTTACACGCAGACTATAAACACGTCATGTTACGGGATTAGTAACGTCTGTTAATACTTTTGTAGGTAGGTACTGTGCTCACTATTCGTCGCTTTTACATTAAAGTCATATGATTATTATGTTGTGATTTTTTATTGCAGTTCCTTATGTGATACAGTGCATGCTGAAGTTATAACAATGTGAATAGAATAGGTGAAAAGAAACACCAAATAAGATGCGTAAAAGTAATTACATGAAACAAAAGGAGTTAGGTTGGGTTAGGACAAAAAACATTATATAGTATAACATTGTATAGTCAAAATAATGAAATATCCTCCATACACATGTAATATGTGTATATCTATACACAATTAAAACATATTCTTGAGCAGAACGTAACTCAATAAGTTTTCTAATCCTATACGAAGAAATCTAAGAAATACCGATATTAATACAAAGAAGAAATAAAACAACTATAGTACTACAAATCCTCAGAACATTTACCTCGTGGTTCAGGGTGTATGCCGAGGAAAATTGTATGTTTTCCTTTGAAACTATCAATGACTTTAGATCTCGATATCAAAATACTTGTAGTTTACGTCCTGTAGTATGTTCTCGATGAAAACTTTCTTTAACTATTTTATTACTTTTGCAGCAGTTCAAATTATTTTATTATGTGCATTATATCGAGACACTGTATGTGTATGTATTACTGTATTAACATCATTCTACTTAATTATAATACATCGACACTGCATAGACTATGTAAGTTACTACAGACAGTACCGATATTTTGAGGTAAATTCAAATTTCGGACAATTTGATATTTCAGACATTCGGTAATTTGAAATATTTCAAATGTCCAGTTTCGGATTAACGAGAGTCGACTGTATCTAAATAAACAGAATATATAATAACATAATACTATAGGAATGTGTGTAGAAGACAGATAACTCAGGAGTCTATTCAACACAAAGCCGTAGACAAGTCACAATCTAATATCAACCTAATGTTTTAATATATAGAGACTCAACTCAATGTTGCTAGGTTAGTCATAGATTTGTACACGTCACATTCTAATCAAGAAATAATATTGCTAATTCCTATAGGTACTCATTAATTATGACCGATGGCAAGATCTGGGAAATCCGACAGAAATCATTAGATTATCGGACTCTATCGGTAATAGTGTAATCTAAGGATATTATACAATCTAATATTAATATAAAGTATTTGTTGGTCAAAACGTGTTTGTAGACAACTAGACGAATATAATAGGTATATTTTGTGTGCCATGTTCACTGAATTATGTTCGTTATTTTGTTAATTATTAATTACATTTTTGAGTGTATTTCCTTTTATTACAAATACATTATTAACATTTTGAAAAGCTAACTGGAAAGCTGAAGTTTGTTACTCAGTGATACCAAAAACTACTGAACGTATTTAGATAGAATACAATATACGTATAGGCTGCTTCTACAATTATTAGAGGAATTTCTTTACCCATGAATACAAAGTAGAGTAGCTTGTAATGCGTTGTTTGGTTTTGTTCTCAACTACTATAAAAAAAAAACAAAAGTCGCTCACACATCACGTACACCTAAATACAAATAAGTACTTGTAATATGATTCTAACGCCTGTTATCGTACATACTACCTTATTTGTATACGATTAGATCACAAAATGCCAATCATTGTCCGTATCTTGAACAACTCGCTACGTATCGTACTAAAACGAGATAAAGCCAAATTATGGTAATTTTAATACTAAATCGTTTTGTTTATCAGTTTGTTCTGATTGGCACTCGATTACGGAGATATCTTATATACCTACTTTTGTATCTACCTGAATAAAACCGCGTAACGTGTTGCAAAAAGATTTATTATTGTCTCTCGCTGTTTTGATTTAAACCCTTATAAATCATGTTTAAACAAACATATGCTAATTTGTTCTAGAACTTCCAACTAAATATGTTTTCAACCCGAATTTTTCACACCAGTTTTTAAAAGAACACTACTATATTTTTAACCAAAAGACAACCAATATTTTGTCTTCTTCCACATAAAAAAATCATATTTACTCTATTCAAAGAGTCCAAGGACTGGAGCAGACACTGAAACGACACTGCCAGTAAACGTACAATAATATTTATATGAAAAAATCAATGGAACTTTTTCAAAGACGTTCCTGGCACAAAGAGAATGGTGATCGGAGAGTACTCGCGTCGGTAAATAAACAAGCGGCGGTGGTTCGTGCCGCTCTAGTACAATATTGTTGACAAACAATCTCATCGTGTGCTGAGGGGCTAGTATGACTTTGTTTTATGTAGTGGTGGGCAATATAAATCGTATACAGATACGATATCTATATATCGGCACGATATCCAATATCTATATATCGGACGGCACTGAATCTATACATATATCAGGTATCCGCGTATCTAGCGAATATAGCGCGATGTGCCACAGAACAACACACTATACCATAGAGTAACGCGGACCTCTATCGTATCGCATGCGAATCGCATGGTCTATGATATCCAGTACAAACTGATTCGGGAACAGGAACACTACCAAACCAAACAGTACATTCATTGATTTCGAGTAAACAGTTACAATTAAAATACAATGATGTACATAAATCGAACAAAACCGAAACCTAAAATTACAGTACGGTACTACTTTCGTTTCAGAGTTCCACACTGATTCGGCCAATATATAGATATCGAAATATATAGATGCGATATCCGATATTCTAAACCGATATATAGATACGATTTGATATAGAGCAAAAGCGATATTACCCATCCCTAGTTTTATGTTTAACGAGATTGAAATGTTGCTGCGTTCGGCGCTCTGATTGGCCTGCTTTATTGAACCAACCAATCAGAGGGCTAAACATGATAACGTTTCGATTTCTTTCAACGTTTAAGAAACTCGTACTAGGCTCTCGAAAATCGAAAAGAAATCAATATGAGAGTTCATATAAATATTGTGTTAACTATGAACGTATGATTTGGTTAGAGTTTTCTAGATTTTTTAAAGTGACTAATCGTTTCTCAATTTGACGTCAATGCAGTTATTTTATTAATCAATTAATAAAAAGAAATAAATATAATCATCCGGTTACGATTGGCAGTTGATCAAAAAAACATTCCTTTATGTATCTTCATAAAGATTGAAATGCCATTACGTACAGTATTATGAATCAGAGACATGTATGAGGAAAACGAATTTTCCCTGAAATCTCAAATGGACTGGGGAAAATAGACAGTAAATATTGTCTAAATAAATGCCGAATTAATGACTAATGATGTGTGTATACAACTCTTTATGATTCCCCGTTTATTTTAGTAACACGAGTACTCGAGTATTACTCATTGTTTTCGACAGTTACTGTAAACAAACAGCTGATTTTATTCTCATTATGCAACACAAAGTTTTATAATACCGTCCCAAATATTTATAAAGTATTGCACATACAGGAAATTTCCACAACGATACCTGGTTTAAGTACTTCACTTTTCGCCATATGTTAGTCACGATCTCCTAAATTGCTACGCTATTTTTGAGTAAAAGTAATATTTCTTTCAGCGCTAACCGCTTCGATTTCTTTACGACTGTTTAGTTTGTTTAGTTTAGTGTAAAATGTTCTGCCCATTCTCGGCTCGCGGAATTAATGGCGTCTGAGTAATACGTAGTCAGGTATGCCCTTTTTATATCTACAGTCAATGTAGTCCAGATGTCTTTTCAGTGTATTTTCAACTTCAGCATTAATGTAATATAATTGAAAATCCATTAAATAAAAGTAACAGATTAGAGTGGATTGACTTCCTGGAGTCTTCATGATGAAAAATCATAGTGAAGAACATTTCAGTGTGTGCTGTGTATGATTTCACAAATTTAATTTGTACTTAAGACTTAAAACAATGTTTTTGCAGACATTAAAACTATCAGATAATGAATCAATCCATTTTCAATCAAAATAAAGTACGTATTTATGTAATAACCATTGAAGGCTAAACATTTTCTAATGCGCGTTTAAAAACTAGTTAGACTCACGAACATACATAAAAAGGTATATGTTATGTAAGACAAAGACCAGCTGTCTATGTAATTTTGCCCCCATGTATTATTTTCTCCTGTGTGTTGGGTGCGTTTACAAACATAAAAGTTCATATACACATGACACTCAGACTTCAAACAACAATTTGTGGATCATACCAAGTGGCAGTGGCTGGATAACCGGCTGCTGTAGTTATCACAGGATTGATTGCTGCTTTAGACAAAAAGCGATAATGGCATTTTCAATCAGGAAGTTATGCGATGTGTCACCCCCGTGCCTTAGAAAGCACACCATTGGACGCTCTATATTAGACATACATTGCCGTATTTGCTACATTTGAGCCATCTATATTTGCCCCCATTCCATAATTCAAATGACTAAAAGTAAGAACAAAGCTTTAATTACCAATGACATAACGTCCTAAGTACTGAACAAGTATACATATACATAGATATATACTTAGGTACATTATATATTACAGTACAGTATTCAACTATTACATCACAGAGAGATTAAATATAGCTGTAAACAATAGAGCCGACGTAATCTGAGATTAAGTTAATTAATGTTGTGTACCAGTCAAATATTATTTAGTGGCGACACGTGAGGTTAATCAGGTAGGACAGTTTGTACAGTAAACATGTTTGGTGAAAATATTTGCATAATGTGACACTATGTTGATATAGTGTAACGTGATAGAAACAGCGTTGTGTATTTTAATGTTCTTTTTAGTGTTTTGATTTTTAAGTGAGACACTACTTTTGAAAAAACGCTTTATTCATTTGCACATTCCATCTACAACCTATGTAAGTTATATGAAGGAGCGGAGCCTTCTAATATAGGTAGCCTTCTTATATTGTTTGCCTAAATGGAGGTTCCTAACATGAAACCATGTAATGTTTTTTTTTCTTTTTTTCCTTGGAATAATAAACTATTTGAATCTCTGCAACTATGTACTCAGGTATTTGGGTGTATTAATTGACTGCACCAATTTTAATCATAGTTATGTATATGAGCAGCATCTAAATACTTATAAGGCCAATAAATTTCACTTAGGTCTATTAGATTTTTTTAAAGGAAGTATAATATTAATGTATTGAATACACGTTGTACAAGCTGGACACTTAAATATAAGTAAGAATAATCCAGAAAACATATAAGACTCACTACGCCCATACGGAAAGACTGTAATCATTTTAATCTTTATTATATTATAATACACCTTCCAATTTCGGCTACCAATCTGACTAAACCAGTTGTCGACCGATAATCTACTTTAAAGCTATTACAGTAACGATTAATATTGGTGTTACATCATGTCACCTGCGGCGGTATCTCGTATTAGTCGGTTGCCAAACGTTTCTCCCACGCCCACACGGGACCGGTGGCGCTGGCGCCCGCGCCGCTCATGTCAATGACATTATTTTAATAGTATTTTAAAGCAAATATTTGGCGATATTTATTAGGCCAGTATTAAAATTAGTTAGAATTAAAAGAGTAACGAATGGTGTTTCTTGCTCGTTCTTCTCTATTCGAAGCTACACTTTTTGGAACGAGCACCTAACTTTACTGACAGATAGACTGACTGACATTATTTATGTCATTATTTGTTGATATTTTCAGTACCGTATCTATTTATGGTTTAATTGGAATAAATGATTTGACTTTGATTATAAAGTACATAAGTAATATGACTTCCATAATGGCACAAATATAAAATTTGAATTGTTAACGATAAAACGTACTTTTGTATTGTCTAGTATGTTCTTGACTATAACTCCATAACATTATTATTTAATCAAATTAGTACTTACCTACTCTTAAAGGCTATATTTCCACAACAAGATAGGCCATTTTTAGGGTTCCGTAGCCAAATGGCAAAAAACGGAACCCTTATAGATTCGTCATGTCTGTCTGTCCGTCTGTCCGTCCGTCCGTCCGTCCGTATGTCACAGCCATTTATTTCCGAAACTGTTGGGCCTACATAGTTGAAACTTTGTAGGTTGATGTATTTGGATAACCGCTATTCGAATTTTGAATAAAAATTATTAAATTTAAAAATTAAAGGGGGGCACTCCATACATGGAAATAAATATTTTTTTTCAGCTAACATATCCGTGATGGGTGTCTATGGGTAGGTCTTTAAAAAAGACATTAAGGTTCCTAAAACCGTTTTTCGTCAAAATCAACCGTTTGAAAGTTAGACGCTTCCAAAGTGGAAAAATGAGTGTCACCCCCCTCTAACTTTTAAAATAAGAGAGTGAGGAATCTAAAAAAATATATGCTGTAGATTTCAATGGAAACTACCAACGAAAATTGGTTTGAACGAGATTTCATTATTAGTTTTTAAGAAATAAAACATTTTCAAAAACCGCAAATATAACTTTGTCGTTCATACAAACACTATGTAAAACCAAGTTATTTTATAACTTTGATATTATGTCATCTACTTGCTGTTACGGAACCCTTCATGGGCGAGTCCGACTCGCACTTGGCCGGTTTTTTTTTTCAGGGGGGAAAATCATCCAATGACTTCTCCCGCCTTGGGCGAGGCGAGAGGGAGTGTCTCTTACTGACTAAAAACCACCCCGTTCCTTCTCCTGCTTTTCGAGCCGGAGCCCCGGTAAACCCGCTAGGTAGTCCGCAGCTCCGGGACAAGATGGGCCTACGCTTTATTATAAGATTTATGTAACTCTTAAGATCTTTTTACTAACAATACAAACCATTAGCACTAACAAGTAATTAGCATTAAGTACTTCATTTCAAATTCCATTAAAATATGTTAATGAATATATTTAACTAGTCACAGAACATTTTAGCTTTTCATTGCAAACTCAAAACTATTGACACAGGCAGAGTTCAACCAAAATTTTACAAAAAAAAAAGAATTGAATACACAATACATAGTAATGATATATATCAGTGTTTTTAATTAGTAACAGCTAAAAAACCAGGAAACAATAGTGAGGCTGAATAGTGTTAGAAACATAATAACTATTAGCTAGGTGTAATTAACCGGGCATTGAACCCGCACCAAGGTTCCCGTGCCCACATGACTAATGGGGCGATAAATTTGTTAATCTAATGATCGCTAATTATCCAAACCTTTAGTTTTAACCTAACCTCTTGTATAAGGAAAGCGTATCGTTATGTTTTTTTCCAAATTTTTCGTAAAAGCGTAATTTGGGGTCCGGTTATATGGCAATAAGCTTAAGCCCTTCTACATAAGATTCATAATAAAATTGGAAAGCTCTAAGCAATAAAATTTAATTGTACTTGTTTCACTATTTTCTGTATAATAACTACGATTTTCTGCAATGGTAGCATAATCAAAATCAAAGTCACCCAAAATGATTTATTTCAAATAGACCGAAGGCACTTTTGAACGTCAAAGCATATTTTTGGGAGTGTTTTTGCACAAAGTAGTTTCACACGAAGAACTTAAATGTTTATTCAGCACCTCAAGATCTTTCTCCATAAACCAAATATATTTTCAGTATCTACACACAAACAGTACATTATTTATATTCCTTTATCTGAAAACCCACATGTACAGTCCAAATTAGTTCGTCGACATTTCAAGATGTGCCGCCCACGAAGTTCTACATTCAGTGTAATATTCTTACCAAATAAACTAAAAAGCCTTGCTCTTAGCACTATGTGTGCCAATGACATGATTTCATAAATAATCCTCTAGCGCCCCCTATCGCCAACATATTGCGTGCGTGGACACTGTAAGGCCGTAAAGCAACCGAGCCTTATAAAGGTACAATGACCACTAAACAGAAGCTAAACCTTAATCAAACAAAATGCAACCTTAACACTAACCTTACTAAACACATTTTTGTTAAGCAACTTAAAGCTAATGACTAATTAGTGGATATTAAATCTTAGTTTCACAGATTTAAGGTTGGTTATTGTTTGTGTTGGGTTAGTATAGGCTAGGTCCATTCATGCATACCAATCCGGTCTGTTAGTTCGCCTTGATATTATTTAGTTATTCGTATGCACTTGTCAAGTGTTTTGTTTTATTGTTTGGTAATCTGCTCACACGCCATGTTTTGGGAACATTGTTCTATGAGCACAGAGGATGTTGGATGTACTGTGTTCTTTCTTTGTTGAGTACGTGACTAATTGATTAGGAATCCTCATTAACATAGGATACTTGGTCCTCAAGGTCTAGGATTACCAAGGTTATAAGTTTTTCCTTCCAAACCCACCGTAAGTATAGTGTAAAAAGGCAAAACTTTATTGTTATTTCACGTTTAAAACAAACAACAACACAAAACAGGGATATTTTTACGACGGAATATTGACAAAGAATTTTCTCTTTTTAAGTACAGTCCCACAAGGCATTGACCCGAGTATTTTCCAAGTACTAAATATTTAAAATACACTTGGTACTTGTATAAAAAACTGTAGAATCCTGAGTTAGGTCATCTATATTTGGTGCAGACTAAAATAACCTTACCGGCGTCAACGTGAGAAGTTTCCTCGGTTAAAAACTCTTTGCTTACCTGTAAACAAAAGAAAATTAGGTTTTAATGATTGGGCTGATTAGCAAAATGTTATATATCTTTTCTTTCATAAATAAATATAAATATGTAATGTTTCAGTCTGGACAACCGACTGACTGTCATCGGGGCTTTGACTGGAAGCAAGAGTAGAAACAGGTCAGTAAGAGGTCTAACACTGCCTCTCGCCTCATCCAAGGCGGAAGCAGTCATTGGATGTCTTTACCCCAAAAAAAACACTATCTGCTACTTCTAAGATGTTGGTTCAGATTAAAATGCACTTAACTGCTTGAAATATTATATTTTACAAGTTTGCGTTTTATTATTTTTGATTTAAAGGAAAATTTTATTACATTTGCATTTCAGTACTTAATTAACTTCACCGCAGGACGTTTCAAGTAACAATTTGTTGTGATTCCTTGAAGTTTTCATTTATTTTATGAAAATTATTTCACAGTATAAATGATTTTAAGAAATATCTTCAAAGAGACTAATTAGCTATTCAATATAAAGAAATTGTATCGGTACATAACGAACAAAAACTTTATATTTAATATCCTTTTGTATTAAACGCTAATTGGATATCAATTTGAATTTGAATACGAACTCATTAAAATCCTTCAATCAATTAATTAACAAACAAAAAAGGTTTATATATCCAAGGCGTACCAAAAGAAATATACAACAAAAAAAAAGAAATGAATAAATTGTATCGACATTGACATTTCAAATCCGACCAGTCTTCTCTCTAGTAGGGGCCGAGATTGTTATAAATATGCAAAGACTATATTTTAGGCGCTCCAAGAGCAATATGAATATACAAGTATGGAATTAACCTATATTAGAATGATTGTGAGACATTTCAGTAACAAAAAAATATAATAAGGCGATATTTCTTCATTCATAAACTTCTAATGGTAACAATTAAAATGATTTATAAATTAAGATAGTTTTCCGCCCACGACACTCAAACCTTCAAGTCAAGAATTTCCTTAAGAATCACGCTATTCACTGATGCAGACCGCATGAAAATCAGTCTAGTAGTTTTTGAGTTTGTCACGAACAAACATGGCGACGAACCTTGCTTTATTATACTTAAGGATAAAACAGATTGTTGCTTAACTGATTTCAGTTTCTAGAATCACGAGGTTTTGAATTCAAAGTCACAATTAGTATTATCATGTCACTTTTTTTCATTTACATTATTTGAAAACATATATGCAGCCCAAAGGGGCGGTAATCATTATCATTTGCATTTGCATACCAAAAAGGTTTACTACCTAACTGAGTAATGAAATTCAATTGATTCCTTTGTGCCAGTGTTGACCTTAAGCCGAAGACATCGTTCAATAGCAATCAATAAACGTTTATTAAACAGTATTCCAAATTAATTTCCTCCAATTACACTTGTTGATAAATTCGGCAAAAAACCTGCCTTAAGTACCTCGTCAATTGAGCAAGCAGTACGAATGCGGACACGGCGGCGTTTTGTAAAACAATTAAGGTTCGTTATACATATCCTGTTTCAAAACGAACGTCCCGCTTTGCCGGCCAATGTTATTTGCAATGCACGCGGTACACGCGATAATGTCCGCGGCTCGTACTACTGACGTGTCGGTGTAAAGCAGGAATTTGGTATTGTGAAGTGATTTCTAAAATATTACAAATATGAGATAAATACTTGACTAAATAGCATCGTTCACGAAATGAGCGATTTTTTGTTTGTTTCGTCGCGAGAGATATTCGAGTGCGCGCGTACCGAATGTACTGCGTCACTGATCTTCGGCTTGAACACATTAAACATTATTTATCACGTACCGAACTAGTGTGGTTTAATTTTATATTAAAACGCAGAATTTTGCAGCGGTTTGCTTAGCGTGTTGTAGCTATTTAATGGATTTTGATACGAATTTCAACAATATTAGAATTTAAAATATGTTTTATAGCCTTTTGTGTGCCGTTTTTCATCGTCTAATGGATATCGCGTGATCTTACTTAGACTGGAATTATTTTATAACCTATTTCTAAAAAGAATAGCCTGGTGTATGGCAAACGATACCATAAGACAATTATATACTTTTTTTAAACGTTGCCTCACATTAGGTTTTTCTCCTGTGTCGTGGGTGCGTTTACAAACATATAAGTTCACAAAAACATGACACCCAGACCCGTAACAACAATTTATAGATCACACAAAGAGTTGCTCCGTGCGGGAATCGAACCCGCTACACGTTGCGCAACAGCCGGTTGCCCAGTCACCGCGCCAACCGTGCAGTCTATAATTATACTTAAATAGTACAGTTTCATTTAATATTGTATTACAGCGCAACAATAAATAGGTGCCTAAATAATGTCAAGTGTATTCAATAGCTCAGTTCGAGTACACAAAGAGTTTTTGTGACACAACTCCAAATAACATTGTATTAACTACATGTTAAGTTATTGTTTGCAGACAGTCGGCGGCCTTCTCAATGCCGACTGTTATACATTGGCACGTTGTTTTGTATTCTAGTTCTGTTACACTATACAAGTACACA
Organism: Spodoptera frugiperda; assembly: GCF_023101765.2. NCBI lineage: Eukaryota > Metazoa > Arthropoda > Insecta > Lepidoptera > Noctuidae > Spodoptera > Spodoptera frugiperda. The sequence goes on along the minus strand of NC_064223.1, from coordinate 12,662,126 downwards.
TCGACCTGAATAACCAGTACAAACTGACCCGTAGAATATGTAAAAAGATCATACAAAGCGAGATCATGATAAACTGGTAATGTATTAATAACTCTAAGATCTTTCAGTAGTGATGGCCAGTTGTCACAAGGAACTATTGTGACTTGTGGCGTAATATTATGTTGTGTCAGGTCTGCGGCGTAATGTGTTTGTTTTGGGTCATTTGTCAATCTATTTGACTAGTCAGTAATCTTATTACAAATATTGTCTTATTGGCGTAATTTAGTAATGTGCGACATCGCTTTTCTGGTTGGATTATTACTAAGGAGATATGTTCGTGGTTCGATTTCTGTCGGCTTGGCTAGCCATAGCTATAAGTATATGTTAGGTATGTTAATTGAATCGATCACAATCAATTACTCTATTTAATATGCTTGCCAAACTAGTCCTGTGATTTAATTTCAGCCGTTAAACCACCATGTTAATATTCGAGCCCAGTATTCTAATTTTAGATAACGTGAACAGAATAAGTAATAAACAACTATTTATAGGTTTATTTCTGACGAAACCATTATAAAAGTACTAGGAATAATATTATAACAAACATGTTTTAGTTTGAGTTGGTCGTAAGTGCGACTACCAGTCAAGGGTTTGATTCCCGGGTCGGGCAAAATATTGCTGGGCTTATTTCAGTTTTTAGAAACTTTCTCAGTAGTAGCACGGATATATGGAAATGTACCCCTACATACAGCATATACCCTACAAGTACTTGGGACTTACAGCATAAATTGTGAAAAGTTGGTGTACGTTGTACAGTGCCATAATGTGCACCTCTGCCTGCCCTGTCAAGGATAGAAGGCGTGACAATATTTTTGTTACTTTTAATTGCATGGAAACCTGCAGATTTTTGCCTTCTGTTTCTAAAGGAAGTGGTAACTTTAGGAATAGTCGAAAATAGTGCAAGTGTACGCAGCAATCAGTGATGTTGACTCACGTACCTGGGTTCGGTGAGTCAACCGCGCTGATAACCTCTATTCCGACTGGGAAGTGCAGTAATTCTTATACCAACTGTGTGAGCAAATGTGTGATCAATGCACCACACTGTATACAAACACAGTTTACTCATGGGATCTCGCTAAGTGAGACTGGGCATTACTCATTTCGAGTCATTCGGTAACTTCGTGTTGTTAAATTAGAATGCGGTTTGGTGACTTTGTACCTATTTCGTTTTTAATACCTAGTGTTTACAACTTTAGATGTATGGTTAAAGTTCACAATTCAGTTAAGGAAAAATCATTTAAATTATTTTGTGGTACCGAGTTCACGAGATCTGTTAATGTTAGATAATAGTTTAATTAATTAAATGTAACTATTTGTTATTGACTATGTTAATTAATACATTAGAAAGGAAAGTTTATACATGAGCTGTTTAGATAAAACTAAGTATTACATAATTTCCTATACACCTAGTTTCCGTATTGCCTATAGCTACATGCAATCTAAATACATTTTTGGATTTCTTTTTTGAATTTGAATTCACAAAGTCTAGATATGTTGTCCCTTTTGTCACAAAAACAATAGGCTTAGCTCATTGTTTGCTTAAATACTTTTCTAATGCTTCATTTCACATTTCCGCCGATACTATTGGAGTACTTAATATTCAGTAGGTCACATATTGTTCATGATATAATAAGTATGCCATTGTCACATATTGAGACCGCGGCGTCGGGCGGCGTCTCGGCACGACCGAGTGTGATTCATACAACACTTAATTACTTTTAATTAATGTTTCTAACTGAGTTAAAAGGTTAATGCGCAGGATGAGACTCTGTACTTGTGAAATCTGAGAACTAAAGCGATTATAAGTAGTCGGGGAAAAATATTATTGGTTATTTAAGTTTCGTTAGGCTAGAATTAATTATTATGTTATCGGCTTACTCAAGTAATTATTTGACGACGAAATCAACTAGTTTCAAGCCATGCTGGAGAGGCTCATATTCATAAGCATTCCGCGACACCCGACGCAGCGATTGTCGCACTGCTACGCGCTGCATAAATATGAGGCCTCTTGCGTGAGTAAGCCGATAACATAACAATTAATTTGGATATTTAAGGTTGAGTTTGTCTTATTGAATGGAGTGAACTTAAACTGTATTTATTTACTTTGTGTGTGGCTATTACCGATAGTAATCGAAATGAGATGTTGCATAGGTAGCTGCTTAAAATACCTATCTTACATTTAGATACATTTTATGTAATAAAAAGTGGTATAATTATGTATAAGTTAACAAGGATATCCTACTAAAACAAAAAACGTGGACTTTTGTTAGGCTGTTAGCTAATCACGCAAAAACTGCTGAACGGATTTTGATGTTGCCACACAAATGACCAGGATGACGCAGCTGAATGCGGGAAGGAAGTCTCACAATATGTAGCTGATCTGATTGCACTATCATTAATAGTAAGTCTAGAAGGATCTTGTTTTATAAACATGCAGTATTCAATCAATGTTGGGTTTCCAGCAGCTAATGTTTATAGATCCAAGTTCTCCGCTCCACATAACTGACCAACTCGTGACACCACGACTCACGATCTTCGTCAGAAGTCAGGTGGCTTTACATGCCCTGATTACATTCAATCTTTATTAAACACAATATAACCCACACAAGGATTTTAAATAAAAAATCTGATGCTCTTTTAGTTCTACACGTGTTTGTAGTAAAAGGTCTATTTACCTTGCAAAGCCTACTGGATCTATTGGAGCTTAAATTCTCTATATGCGCCCCTATTCCAATAAAACACCCACTGATAACTAAACAAACATTTACTTAGACTCCAGAATCAAGCTCACTTGGAATCATTATAGATTTACTTAACCTTTTGAATATGGAATCCGATTTTGTTTGCTTACGTAACTATGTGTCCCTCAGTAACTAGTGAACCCTTTTCAAAAAGTTTTTATGTATTTTCTTTATTTACTCGCGTTGGTCGTGTTCGTGATGCCACGACACTGTCTCATTAACATTCGTTAACGGCGTCGTGACGGTACCTCTATGTGCCTTAGAATAATTAGCTTGTAGTGTGCGCCGCATTATTCATCACTACACCGTACTTGTGTGTTTGAATGAAGCACCCCTTATACGGGCACCTCATAATTCTGATGTTATTACATGTTATGACAGACATAACGATGATCACGTCTGCGCACTCCATCATGTGTTGTAGCGATGTCTATCTGTCTGTGATGTCGTTTGTATTCCTGTCACATGACTAGTGAGATTATTTTTATAAATATAATGCTCGTTACTTCCTTATATGCTGTTAATTTGCATGCTTCAGCGGTCTGATTGCGAACAGAACACTCCACAACTCAATTTTATTCGTTCTAAAAAATCTGTGCAGTGAAATTAAAAAGAAATTCCCGCTACAAAATTACCTTTTGGAGTGGCACCGCCGACCGGAGTGGCGACTTTTGTATTTTTTGTGCACAGAGTAAAAATGTAAACAAGCTGAAGCCGCGTACTACCTCATTCATATTAGAAACTAGTGGATGGAGGATGCAGAAATAGCAGCAAGCACTTTTAAATGTATTCCTTTTTATGCTTCTGTATACCGTACTCAATTATTCTATTTTGTTGGGAAATTACGAGCAATGCGATGTAATTAAATAAATTACCTACAACAAAGCCTAGTATTTGCACCTGTTCTAAAATTAACGAACATCATTATAATCAGAATCAAGAGTAGGTCACAGCAAAGCCTCATTCTACGCACTTTTAGAATCCACATTATATGCGTGGTAGATTACGTTATATCGATAGTCAGGTCGCCGATAATTTGATGAATCATTATCATAACGTAACATTAAACATTTACTTTTATAACATAACAGTTACATCCTATTAAAGGCAGGTAAAATCGAATTTAATTCGAATCGAAGTCGGTCACCACACACTCATGCTGACTGTGCAAATAGATGCGGTTTGGGGTGACATAACTTTTTTTGTGTGAAATTGTGCAAGTGTGGATACCTAGAAGATTTACCTTTAATACATTTTGATAACGTTATTAGCTTTTTCCCTAAGTTAGTTAAAGACGATCTGATAAGGATTGCCGAGAGCAGTTGGATGCAAATTGCTTCTAACAGACCGATTTGTAAGTCACTAGGGGAAGGTTTCGTACAGCTGTAGACGTCTTTTGACTGATGATGATGATGATGAAGTTAGTTTATACTATTTTACCACTTACATATAAGTGCTCGATAAACTTATATGACAAATAGTGCTTACAAATTATGTTCTTAATTCATAGTTATCCGATATGGCGGCTATCCAGACATTAAGAAACAGGTCCTTAGAGCCGTATGTCACTACATGGGGTGACTATCATTTTCCTTTCCTCTAAAAGTGGTAGGTACCATATTTTAGATTAGATCGCTTGTCAGATTTTTCGAACAATTGATAGATCGTAACTACTTTCATACAATGTTCGTATGGAGTTGTATTATGATATAATTGTATGTAAGTCAGGTTGCTGTAATATTACTGCGCAAATATTCGCATTCCTTGCGTGACATAACGTTTGCGCAAACGTCTTACTGCGCAGTTTGAGATGCTCAAACAAAATATGTGCGGTATAGGGTTATTGACATCTTGCGATACTCATGTAGTTTGCAATTAATAGGAAATTCATACACATTTGCAATGTAAGTTATTTATTTATTCGATATTATTATGTTAGACTTTATACATAATGTAACGCTCAATTATGTATAACGAGATATTTATTGTAATTTCCTAGTTTTACAAGTGTTAAATAAACATTATTTAAATGTGATACTTGAAAACGTATTTAGTTTAAAATATACTTGTAATGTACGTTTTAATACTCTCATCTATTTAGTAAAACCTTTATTATTTCCAGACTTGTCCAAAACAATAAGTAATGATATTGAATACATAACAATTGTCACATTAGCAAATAAAAAAATGTCAACAAAATCATTCACTGCTTGCTCTTAATCGACTGCAAGAAAGAGTTCCTATTTACTTTGTAACGTAAGACGAAGAAAAAAATTAATAAATGCATTACATTACACTCTATATACCTACAGATTATATAACATGTATGTTAGTATGTACCTGTCTATTGTTCCACAAATAATTGTTTGTCACCTGGCGATAACCCGACAATTAGCGGCCATTAAAACAGAATCTCTGTCAATTACTTATTTTATACCGTTGGCCTTTATAAAGAGTAATTATAGCTTTGATATTTAAGTTATCCTCGTAATACAAAGTATTTACTCTACTTAAAGTACCTAGTGAGATTTTTTCTCGATTTTTCTTTGTTATGTAATAACGTTATTACTTAGGAATTATTATGATCTAATACTGAAAAAATCACCTAATTCGGTTAACTTAAGATATACCTGTAGACTAATCTTTATCAATCGATTTTGAACCATATAATTATGAAAATAAAGATGGATATTCCTCAAACAACATGATACTTTGATGTACAGGTTATCACATATCTTAATTTTATAGTAAGTATATCGTTGATTATACATATAGTATAGAATATTATACAAAACAATTTTTCTTCCTGTTTATTACTTATCAAAATTAAATATTATTGAAGCAACCAGTTTTTGTCCAATCAAGAGGAAATAATATTGACTTTAGAGTTTATTACAACCAATTAAAGTTGAACACATCAGGAAATTATTCTATGTATGTATGTGCCATGAGTCTGTGTTCAAACGATATACAGATTAAAATTATGTATTTATTTGAATTATTTTAATATATACGGTGTTAACTATATTAAAGTATTCTACTTTCTAATTAAAATTGCGATAGAATCGTGTATCTCATATATTATATACATACATATATGTATATAGACGTCTATTATATATACGTATTTATTGAACCTCTATATTTTAATTGAACTATCAATATAGTGTGAATAATAAAATTCTTCCGGAATATAATTATTATACATACTTCCTAAAAATAATCAATAGTTTTACTACCATAGTAACTATGTATAAAACATAGTATATTGTATAAAATTAATTAAATATTGCCATATTTTTTCTGTCAAACTGGAACTAAGCACTAATGGAAGTTGTTTAAAAATATTTTATCTATATAGAAATTAATTTAAATAACAAAATAATGTTAATTATGTGAATAGCTATTTCGTCACGTGTTTGGAAATGTGACTCGGTGGACTATTTTATATATTATGCGTTCGTTTTTGTGCCCATTTTTTAACATATAGCATTTTGATAGAAAACATTCATGTTTACTTCGCATAAAATATTTTAAAAGTAAATTGTACGATACATAACTGGATTAGGGTCAAAACGTTACTAACCAATCATGGATTAATATATAATCTTTTAAATAATAAACCTAAAAACGGGCTAAGCTATAGATTACACAAATCCTTTATAAATCCACATATTAAAAAAAAACAGAGAAAATCAAAATGATTTTCGAAATCAAAACAAGTAGAGACTACGTTATATTATAATCACAAAAACAATGAACTGTTTAATATTAGCTACAAATTATATTGCTGTACTAGAACCTTCATTAACTGTTATATTAGTAACGTAACATAACATAACAGTAACGTAACAATCGATATACTTGATAATCAATTCGTAATGATCCGTAACAGTATCATGCTAATTTATGACGAGTAACACTATTATGTACTAATTACATATTATTATTTCGATACAAACGTACGTACAATGTTATCTAATTGTATTATTTTAAGATAAGGACGAATGTGATTGTATTCAAATTCGTTCAAGTCGATTACTAATTGTATAATTTGTTTATTACTTAGTGCTACTAATTTTATTTACTACTTAAAATATTTTGAAGGAAAATAAGTAAAGGAGTTTGTAATAGATAACATAATTTCTGATAGGAGACTATATGTATATAGACACAATTAGCAAGATAGAAAGAATTGTAATGGAATGGATTGATGGTTGGGACAGTTTGATTATATGCCATCATTCATCATGTTTCAATTTGAGTCAAAATGATGAGCAGCAGATCCTCAAGTGCATCTTATGGCTCTGAGCCCAGTAATCCAGTACAGCTGCGCCCGCGCCGGTACACAAGCAACGGTGCGCGCACGCGGCCTCGATCCACCAATCGAGCGCCACTTTCTACAGCCGACGAGTTTTTACGTGATCCAGCGCATGTGTTGCGACATCACCTGATTATCTGTGTTATTGCTTATCTGTGACCCTTTTTGATAACAGGTTTGACCTATCGATGGCGTCCAATTGATGTTATTTAGATAGTAAAATAGTGTAGTGGGAAAATTAGAGTGATGTGATAATAAAAGTAAGCCTTAATGATACACAAAACGTATGTGTTGTTAATTTCTATATACATGCTATGTATAAAACTATATACTACTGTATATTATAAACTATGAATACAAGAGGAATTTCAAAGTTAATGTCCATCCTAGACGATTAACGTTACAGCGACTGTTTTGTGGCCATTTCAAATATTGTAACTTTGTTATTGAATTTAATGTAGGTCACATAATGTGCGAATTCTTCACACTGGTTTAAATTTCAGTAGAAATATATAGATTTTCCTCAAATTAACCTTTAATCATTTTAGAAGGATCAATATTTAACTTAGGAGTAAGAATATCATGCTATATTCGTTTTACTATATATGACTAATATGTAAATAAAACAATATCAAATTGCAACGTGCACTTTTCTTGTTTACATTACAGACGATGTTTGTGCATACCACGAGTTGCATAAATATAAAATTTTATTACAATTCGAATGTATAATAACAATATCAAAACAAAAACACATCACACCTTCGCATCTCACTTTATTCTATTTGATCGTCTACTTATATTGATTTATTTCAAAGATAATCGTAAATTCTCCATTAGTTGAGCAAAAACCGACTGAGACCGGTTTAGCAAACAGTTTACGTCAATCATTGCAAATTATTCAAATATTTCGACGAAACACGATATTTCTGAAGACAGCCGCACATCAACCTACACCAAGCTGTTATTATCTCCAATCGATTTTCAACTTTGTTTCGTAAAAGATAAAGTTTGAAATCTATTGTTATTAGAACACAGTGCAGAGGAATTTGTTCTAAAAAAACTAAGTTTAACAGCCAGTATCAATAACCCATCTATCTATTACTACTAGAGACAGAATCTTAACATATTTTACGTGTAGCTCAAGTTAAAATTTAAGCTCTAATTAGTATGCGAAAATACTTACTAACATAGGTAGCTAATTAAGACTGGCCATTAGACTATATAGGTAACTCTTTTTCCCCATAGTTTTAATATAAACCAAAGTGACTTAAACATAATTTACTATTTTCCCTAATACTGTTCTCAATACGAAAAGGTTATTGACTCTACAAATGGGCTAGTAATGCGCACCCTATGAATATTAAGTGCTTATCACATAACTTGGAGCTCGCACCGCAGTGGTATGTTGGTATGTTACTCACCGTTACTATGAATAAACAGATGTTAAGTCATTTAACAGATGTGTCTTAGTTAACTACTTTCTTGTTACTAGACAATGGACATCTAGGTGGCGACGTAACACAGATATACAATATATAATATTATGTTTAATATGGACATCTAGGTGGCGACGTAACACAGGGAGAGATACGATATTATATATAATGTAATATTTAATATTTAAAACATACGTAATACATATTCTAGAATAGATAATCATTATACAGCCACTCAGTAGATCATGTTATAAATCACGTTGGAACGTCTCGCTTTTTATCCCCGAAGGGGTGAGGCATAGGTGCACCTTACGGCACTTAATGCTATTTGTGTAATTAGTCCCATGTAATAGGGGGTGAGTCTATAGCCATATACTGCGCACAATTCCAAATTCCATGCTTCTACTGACATATTTTTAAGAAACGAAAAATAAAACAGTAATGCTTTGCCCGACCCGGGAATCGAACCCGAGACCCCTTGTCAGGCAGTCGCAATAGCGACCACTTGATCTACGAAGCATTTCGTAATACAAAATAAATAAAAATCAATTAATTTTACAATGAAATTCTGCACCTCAAATATTTACCTCAAAATGAAGCCACACAGCGAAGTTTTAATTCGTTCATAATAATAAATATCAATATTGTACATTTTAAAAACTGTTTGCGAAACCTACTTAGCGGTTCTTAACAGTAAGACATCGCTTGCGACACTCAAAAAGGGTAAGGAAAGGATCAACTTAATTAATCACTCCCATTTTCGACCATAATGTCATTCACCTCGACCATACAGCGGCTGTATATGGCCACCATACAGAAAGAGGTGAGTCATGTTACATAATTTTTGAAAAAACCAGGTCCTCTCAAGTTAAGCTCAGTGTCCCACATACCTTTCCTCGGCCGGCGTCTGCGCAAATGATGTAATACAACAAATTATATAAATTGTTTTCTATGAAGCCATTGATTGGTTCGAACTACGTGGAATGTAAGCTGAGGTTAAACTAGGCTTATTGCCTTTAATGATCACTGTTTTACATATTTCTATTGAATTACTTAAATGTACTCTAAGTTGGTACTAAGAACAAACTCTACAGCCGACAGGAGATGAAGCTATCCCAAAGTGTTTTAATCAATTTTCAACTTTAAAGTTTTGTAACAAAGTCGATTATGTATTGAAGAGATTTGACTTAAACAATAAAAATATTCTCCAATGTATTTATTTCACAACAACGTCTCAGTATTTTTACTCTAATTGTTTAGGAAAGTAATAGACTATGAAGAAATACTCGTAAACTAAGAAAGCACGCAAACTCGGAAGAGAGCTACGAACGCCGCGCTAAATATATGTCTACTTTATTATAGATACGGGTTTTATTGCCTCGTTAATTGAATAAAGGAGACTAACTAGATGCCAATATTTAACAGTTTCGTGAGACAGACACGTACAAGCAGTACTTATTTTAATCCCCGGTCAAAGACTTGGAACACAAAGCTTTTTTCGACTGTTGTCTCTGTACTGACTGATTTTTTATGGTATAAGCCGGTAAACGAGCAGACGGATCATCTGATGGTAAGCAATACCGTCCATGGACACTTTAAATTCCAGAGGCGTTACAAGTGCGTTGCTGGTCGTTTGAGGGTTAGAAATTTAAGGTTGTTGGGGAATGGGGTTTGGGAAGGGGGTAATTGGACCTTCGGAAACCTCAGTCATACAACGAAACACAACGCTGGCTATTTCACGTCGGTTTTCTGTGGAGCCATGGATCACTCCCGTCAAGCCGGCCCATTCGTGCTGAAGCATGGCTCTCCCACAATTTTTTTCTTACCCACTTGCCAAACAAGTACCTCTAAATTTTCATTTTCGTAGGAAGAAATCAAAAAGTGTAAGTTTCAAGAAAGGATTAACTACCAGTTACCAGAAACAACTGCAGTTCACAATAACTAAGACACAACAGTTATTATAAGATCAAGTTCTCCGATTAGCCGGCGACTGGCAACCCACGTGGTGGAACGCAGTTACTTTACTGTTATCACGGTTACAATGACGGATACTACGACATTGTAATACAATGACTTACTTATTGTAATTTATTTTATTCAAATTTAAACTTTATCAAATTAAAATTTTACTGGTTATTCCAATAGTGGTAAGTAATGAATTAAGGTGCTTTTTCAGCAGAGATATGCTATTTAGTTATGCTGCGATCATGTAAAACTATGTGACCGTTTCCACTGTTACTAAGCTATATAGCGGTAGTCAGATGTGCTATGAAGATGCTTCGCTGCATAATAGCTGCAGTATGCACATAGCTACACCATTCGCGACCATTTTTAGCAGGCATCCATAGCACCTGAACATTTTCCTCTTCAAAAATCACTTTTCATATTTTGCTTTTAAAATATCTTTTGCATACACTACAGTACTTTCGCTCTTAAAATCCTCTTACCAAAAGAGGCATATTGGCATAATAATGTTGTTATTAAAAAACTTTTTACCAAAGATGACATTTAAGCCTTTTATGAAGAGCTTAATGATATTACGTATTCAGGAAACTATGTTACGTGACGTAACGACAAACACTATCATATTCTTCAATGTATCTTTAAAGTATGAGAACAAACATTTAGGTAAGTACTGCAAATCAATGTGACCTTAATCTTTATAGAGTTAAAGTTTAAAATCGCGTGTCAAATGGTAATATTGATACATTTCCGGATTTACTTTGTGTTGTGCGGAAATTCTTTAAAAAAATTAAAATATTTTTAGTTCCTTGCGTGTGTTTAGTCGTATTTAGCGAGAATTTTGAACTGGATATACGATTTTTGTTCGAAGTATAGCAAAACTTATTTATAACATAACTGGTTTTATTTTGACTAAGTTCTAGAAACAAGATTTACCTACATATATGATGTAACGTACATCTAATCAAACGGTACCGCCTTACACACACGTGGGAAAAATAGTTGCAGTAACGATCTCATCTGCGCACGAGTGGTCAGACTTCCTTATTTCCATCAATTGCCATTTACAGCTGTGGCTAAGACAACCGCAGATAAACCTACACCTTTCTGTCAAATTTTGATTATCAACTTTATTCTTTTTTCTTTAAAGTCGAAAATTGAATGAAAAATATGGATATTGGGGTAGGTTTACCTGCTATGGTTCGTACCTTGATAGCTACTTAGTGACTAACTCCTATGTATGTATATTTATTAATAATTTTCCTGTTGTTCCTAGATACTGTCCACTGCCACACTAGGTACACTTGGCTATCTCTGTTTTATTTTTAGAATTAATTGTAAACATAATACATAATATTGTATTTCAATAACTTGTGTTATTGTTATTATTAGACACAAATGTGTGTATAGGATATATTTTCTTTAATTTCAATATGATTACAATGTAATCGTTAGAACGACGAGTAGTGGGATTAGAAAAATCTTTAAGAATTTGTAGGAATATATATTTTTAGACCGTAGAAATTTTTTCGTGTATATAATATTTATAGGTGTACTGTAATATTATTACTAATTATAGATAAGTATGTAGATATATATAATATTTAACCGTCTTAGGTCGACTTTTATACTTATTTATACTAGTTTTGATAGCATTTCTACAGGATTCCAGTTTCTGCTAAGATCCTATTTATATACTACCTTATGTATTTATGCATAGCTACTAATATTGCGGATCACGTCGCTGCGTCCTGATTGAGAGTATAACTAGTCATATAAGGATATATACACATATAAGGATATAGGCAATTATGTCGTTACCGCCTGACAGATTATATGACTATAAATTAAAATTCCTTTCTTAGACTATGTCATTATAGAAATGTCTTGGTTAAGTATTATGTAAAGACTGTTCATGATAAATCTTACTATCTTACTTCATATTACAAATGCGAAATTTGTGTGGGTATGTTTGTTACTCAATCACATCAAAAGGGCTGAAGGAATCGGGATGAAGTTTGAAATAGGAGTAGATTATGGTTTGAAATAACACATGGGCAATTTTTTATCATATATCATCATTTACCATGAGAAGCTTGTGTGGTTAGAAAATGAAATTAAGTAATAAGGGAAAGTAATAATGATCCGCACGATGAAGCGAGATGGTGGCCAAACGTAATCCTTATAAATTAAATATTAAAAAAGTGTTGTTTTGATTGCAGAGTTCACTTAGTACCTATTGAAAAAATAGCAGATTTATTTGAAAGATACTTGTAAATAACTACTTATGGGATAACGTCTCGATGACAATAAATGACGAGGAAAATTGTAGTTCCGTAGTTCTGTATTGTTGTAATAATAATAAAAATACGGCTAATCAATTATAGACTCTTTACTTATTTATATAGCACGCTTTTCTGTTTAACTCAAGATAGAATATTTTCCACGAATTAACAGATAAATTGAAACGAAGGGTTTGTCTGTATTTAAACACATTACAACATAATTATAATTAACAGAACAGAATTCACATTAAATACGAATAGTATTCTGATGATGGAGTCAGCTCTAATGAAGTACCAAAGTCCATTAATCAAACAATTTAATTATGAATTCAGAGAACACTGCCAGAGTGCCAGCTTGGTACGTAGCGAGTACAACTGCAATCGTCGCTCCACGGTGATTAATTAAACAACATTATAATTGTTATTTATTCTACGAACTGCTATATACATACATATGTAAAATAAATTCGTTATAAAGTGCAGAATGAAGATACAGTTTTTTATTACTATAGGTACGTATTTTACTCATACATCTGTCTTTTGATTTTCATCTACGACAATCAAATCGACGCTTTACTGTCATCAAAATGTATTCAGTAGGTTTTGAGCTCTTCGCCATTAGACAGACAGACAAACGCGGCAGAGTACTTATTAGTTTGGATATTTACTATATTGACATGTCTAGTAGTATCCGTTCTAATAGGCCTATGGAAAAGGGACCGGAAGGCACGTGTAAAGGACTTGGCGCCGCCTCTTCCGGGCACACGCCATCACCACAGAAGGCATACACAATTAGGCAGTGATTAATGATAAATGAACCGGGGATTAATAAATCGTGTAAATTGTGATAATTTAATTTTATACAACGTTTATTAAGGATATATTATATTAAGCTTGGCGTCTGTTTAATTATACGCCGTCGGTTGATTCATTTTTCTTGGAATACTGTGCGTTGATATTTTAACGCCGTATGTACCTCATTCCTAGACGTATTACAAATGTGTGTGTTGTGTGTAGCAATTGACATCACAATACTTGACGAAAATAAAATCATCTAGTGATAAAAAACCGTGAAGATGGTGACTTAAGTATAATATGTGAAGCATTAAAAGCTCTTCACTTATCGAGGCGCAACCCTAATTAAAAAGCCTTCCTTTTAGTTTCACTATAACACGTGAGTTTCGTAAACAACTCCATTATCAATTAAGTATCACGTTTCATAAAGCACCATTAAAAAAAACAATCAATCATACCTACACTAAAAAATCCAACTTCATATGACCCCGGATCGTCTTTGCTAGTTTTTGTCGAAACAAATCAATGTATGTGCAGTACTTAATATGGGATTAACGAGTGCTTTTCGAGATTTAGTAGAATCAACATTGTTATATGTATTATGTTTTTTGTTATTTATTTGTAAGGTTGTTATGAAGAATGAATACCAATATGACAGTTTCGACATCCGACATGAAAATTTAATTATAACCTTAACCGAATCCGTTATAATTTCGGATATAAACCGATACCGATAACGACTATTACGGTGACATTTAAAATTTACAGATATTTCATTCATGAAATGTTTTAAAATCTCTTGGAACTCTAATACTTAAGTCAAATTTACTAAACAATCATTTCTTTCGCAAAATTTCGGACATAGATCCGAAACGCCACACCCGTAACATCCCTAATATTTAGGCAGTTTATTCCGAGTGTGGAGTTACATAAGCGTTGTGTAAGTATTGTGCAAAGGTGATGTAGTGTCAACATAACAAATGATAGCTCGGAGGACCGCGTCTAGTGATGTGACCACTTCGAATACCTATTACACGTTCTATTTACCCGGTAGAAAGTGACATCAATTTGATGGCGGTATCGGCCTTGCGTAAGAACTTTTTAAGTAGGTACATTTATCTTGAACCCGGAAAGTAAAAAGTTCACAAGTTTAGTATAGGGTTAAAGTTGTAGGTTAACTTTTAACGTTAAGGCAGAATGTTGAAGGAAGTAATCAAGTCAGACGGAAATCCAACACCATCAATTACTTGGCATCCTTTTTTGGATATACGACCTTTTAGACGTTAAGCTGATATTGTGTTTAAAATAAAATATTTAACCTTTTTATTTATTATTTTGAGACGTGATTTATAAAATCACTTACCGATGTACTCAGAGTCATTTAAAGATTACTTAACCCAGTCCTTAGCAATTGTTTTCGATACAAAATCGTTACTAAGGAATAGTTTAAGTACTCGTTCATTAAATAAGTTATTTGAATCTTCTTCTTTTAATAAATCATAAATATTTGTAAGCACTTATTAGATCATCTTTATAATAAGTCGTTTGTGTTTTGTTATTTCTACTGGCCTATTACCGTCTGGTTCTTAGTAAAGTAAATATGATATCCTCGTTTTAAAACTTATTCAATATTTGTTAACATGACTAACAGTCTGGTCTATATATAACTGCTTAATAGACAACTCATAAACTATACGTCTTGGTTCACTATTTGTCAATCAACACAAAATTGACACGAGTCGATTGTCGAATAGGCGCAAACGGTACTACTAAGCAAAAGATTTTGAGTGCGATTCAATCAACATACGGATCCAGATAAGGATCCGACATAAAACCGTAATTTCCGAAAAATCTAAAAATTATCGGTAATTACTTATATTAACACAAGATAACAAGCCAAATATGTGTGTATAAGCTTTAAACCTCTTTACTGTTAAATTCCACAAATTCGGAATGTTTCGCTTCTACAATATTATTAGCATAGACAGTACCAAACCAGATGTGACCGGGTGACGTCACCATCACACTCTGATGACCGTTTATAGCTAACATTTTAATGATAAAATCCATGGAGCCGTCAGCATTTATGTCACATTTGAGATCATGATTTATAATTACGTACAAAGTTATTTATTTTAGTGTTCGTTGGAATATTATTTGTTATACAGTGTTATAAAAACATATCAACGGAGCTACTTGCTCATTTGTCTGTTTAGGAATTTAATCTTTGAGGTTAAGAACTAAAATGCCTTCACTTAGAGATTCATGGACTCCTATTGTTTATTGAACTATAAAATTTATTCATTGGTAACAACGTCGAAAATCTATTGAAGACTATTTAGGGTAACTTGATGTGCTTTTGTTTAACCCTCTCTTTCTCTAATTTAGTGTAGGTATAAATAGTAATAAGTATTTATATATGCCACTTATACTGTATGCACTAGCTTTCACCTATAAGTATAGAGATTGCAAATTAACAGTAAGGTGTGAATTTTCTCTTCCGTTACCTACATGAATTGAAATTGTAAAGTCTCCAATAGCAATAGAAATTCTGCAATTAGTATACATACATGTAAGAAATCTACAATGATATAGAAATCAAATCATTTATTTTAGACTAGAATTAAAACATATATATTGTTTTTAAAATTTTAACTTGAACAACAACACATTTGTATTTATGTACAGTATTTATTTAGCTGCAATCCTACTACTATACTATATAATAATAATATACTACTTAGATTTTCACAAAAACATTTAAAAGTTTTAATTTGTACATTAAAATAATTCTATATAAGTATATAAATTACCCATTGTGATTCGTAAAGCGACTGAGAGTAATTACTTCTATTGTATAATGAATATCTCATGCTCTATAAAACCAGTTGCTGAGATATTTTACGGGCGTGTCAGGCCATTATTCAAAATACTAGAGACTTAGATAATATACGTATAACTAAGAAACTTTGAGCATAATATACGTATACGCCTTTTTCCTTGAAGAAGTACGCAAAGCACATTATATAAGTATAAATAAAAAATATTTGGAAATTGTAAAGAATTGGATATACATGACACAGCTGTATAAAGCTAAGAATTCTTTCAAAATAAAAATATCAATAATGCTTAGCCTAATCTGGAGATCGAATAAGAGACTCTGCTCGGCAGCCCCAATTGGAACTCACTAAGCTTATGAAGAAAGAAACTGATTACAAAGACTACTTTCTTTGCTTGATAGTAATTATGATTTCTAACTACAAGTTATTGTATATTTTAACTACTTTATTTAAGTTAGATTAGTTTCTTTGAATAGATTACAAAGATTGCTTCAAGAGCGTTACCCTGTCCCGAAGGCATAACTAATCTTTTAATCTGACACATAATAAAACGACCTAATGTATTAGAATTTTCCCTAAAAAAAGATAAGAAGACAAGAAAAAATTCAAATGCTCAGTCAATCTTTGAATGTAAAAAGAATAATGTAACATTAACGTTTACTTGAGGAATTTATCCTTGTGGCTAATATAATTTATGTTAGTAATACTTCTGAGAATCCTTAAAATAATTATGTACTTACATTGCTTGTATTAAAGTGACTTCGTAAACAATACTATGTGTTAACAACCACGCTGAGCTCAATATCAGTGTACCACGAAGAGATCTGCTTATCCTATACATACCTGAAACAAATAAAAAAGCAATCATTAGTCAAAAATCCATTACATACATAAAACAAAGAATTTATTATACCAGCTCCATTTCATACAATAAATCAGAAAGTTCCTAAGATTTACGACATAGATAGGTAGCACCCAGTGATTGCAGTCTGCAACAGATGCGTTATTTGGCTACTGTTCAACTGAGTCTGACCGACCAGTGTAGTGTATGACCCGACCTGAGTCAAGGTCTTTAACACAATCTTGTGTATATAACGGAATGTACTCGTGTGTATATGTGTGTTTTATGGGAACATATGTTTATCTCTCATGATATAATAGTGCGCTATTTGTGTTGTAGTTCACGAGTCAGAACTCAGACAAAAGCTTTGTGGTGCCTCAACGAGGGATTACTGAGTTACTGAGAGCTCAAAGCGTTTCAGTAATCCGTGCAACTCTACGAACTGAGTAAACATTCTGTCTAGCTTGTAGGTAGAAAGGTAGGAATTAATATACGTCATTAATGTTCTGTCTGTGTGTCTGTTATAAACAGTTGGATAAAACTACATATATGTTAGATATGTTTTTATTCGGCATATATCTGAACAGCAGTGCTCTTTGCAGCATCAGTTTGGTACAAAACTTAGTATATAGTACCTATGTACTTATTTCATGAATATTTTATAATAATCTGATACTTCCTTACACAGGAATCAAATAAAGCCCATATAGGACAGTGTGGAAGTGCACATAAAATTCAATGTAAAGGTTGTCTCGACATAGTGACACACTGACATTGTCGTGTCACCGCCTTTTATTGAGTTACAGTCAGCCTCCGACCTATGTGCCGTGGAAGTACTAGCACTAAAGGCTAGTCTAAGGTCTATGTGTGTTACTTTATATGATATGGTGTTATATTTTGTTATTCTCAAAGGCATAACATTATAATGCTGCGTTATACAGCGTAGCCTTAGATTTTTTTAAGCAGGGAAAATTGCCTAAAAAGCACCCTGTTTCTACTCCTGAATCGGGCATCAGCCCTACTGGGCCCCATCTGTGGTGGTCTGATGGCTCTCTGAGAGTTACAAAGATACGGTAAAGTGGTCTAAGAGATCTGAAAATATGTTTAAAATTGTATTTCTTTACCAACATATTATATGATGTAACTTTGGCATAGTTTTCTTACACAATGTATCAAAAATGTCAGATCAACTAATTAAAAATTTTTTGCAAACATAATTGTATTTTTTATTTCTACATTATCTACATTATAGTGACCTACGTAATTATACAGAAGTATATACAAACATACTTGTTAACACATACAATACATACATACATACATATTATGTAACTATACAACAGTGTGGAGACTGTGTTACACACATACCTGCTACTAATTAAATTCGCATTACACCTGACATAACGCTGATGGATTATATTAATTAATGTATTAATTAACGGCCGATTGATTACCTTCCAGAACATTTTATACGGCCGTATAACCATACTCTTGTTCAGTGTTTATCCTTTTCAGATTGTGAACAGTTACAGTGATGATTGGCACGTTAAAGATGATGTTTACCGGAATATCACTAAATAGTATAAAACAAAGTCAGTTTATGTGTTCCTATGTCCCTTTGTATGCTTAAGTAAGAGTGATTCAAGAGGTAGGTTTATATGTATAATTTATGGATTATATATCACCATTGCACCATGAACCCAGCACGAAGCTGGGACGGTCGTTAGTTTTTAACATAAACCAAATCTCAATTCTAGCAGTTCTTTAACGAGTTGCACTATCAATAACTACTCAACAAACAAAGCGTTCAAGAGCCAGTAAACGAGTCTTGCATTAAACGTGTTGATTAGCTCATTACAGACGTTCGAAGCTCGATATCTAATGAGTGGTATAATAGTAATGAGTACAAGAGCCGGTAACCACATTGTATCGTGGACCGTATAGAAGGGGAACACGGCAATAAATCTGAGGCTCACCGGCTCCGGCCCACCGTGCAGAGTTACTGCAGACTCGTTACCCGTAGACCGAGGCTTAGCTGCAGTACAGATTACATGAAAAGGTGTATTACAAAATCATTATATATCATAGATATAATTAATATAGGTACTTATTATACTTTACGGGCTCATATAACAGACAATAATACGTAATTTTTTGGAGCTCTTTAAATTGTTGAGTACTTTACTTAAAACTAAACAAAATACTTTACATTGTAATAGTACCCATTGGTTATTATGGCAAGCCAATAGCAACATAACAGTCAGCATTTATCATTGCAAGCTAGTTCACAAGCTTATAGCTTTAAGTTATCAACAGACGTCTCTGGTATCTAGGCTAATAAAACCATTATTCAGTAATGTCACCTTTATACACAACACACGTAGTTCACACTTATGTTATGGCATCACAATCACATGAAGGAATGCATTGGCGCCCACTCGTGTGAATACAAGTTTATATTGAGTACTTCGTCTAAACCTGCCCTTAGTTCAGCGCGTTGGAGCCAGTGGGTAAAAGTAGGCCGATGCCCAGTTAGCTCCCTATAGCAGGATATTGCTAGTTGATGTGATCGGTGTTATGTCAGACCGTACACTGATCATACTCTATCATTTATAACAAGAATCTAAGTGAGTGGTTTAAAATAATCATTAAGTAATTTATTTAATAGTGACCAGTCTGTTTTGTTTTTCAATGATCTAAGATAAATATTACGTAAGTATATAAAGTATTTGTTTTGCACCACGTTAACCTAATACCTAAGTTAATTAAGTGTAGCTATTTACATCACCGTATCGTTATTATTAGTTAAGTTGTATTTTATGAGATTAGGCAACATCCAATACCTACAACTTCCAGACGTTTCAAATATAAGACCAAGAAGATATTAATTAACGTTTACTTTGAAATAGTATCAACTCATTAATGATCCAATATAAACATTCTAGATGTTACATCATCAGTCATTATTGTGTTATGTAATATATCGATTAACATAAATTTAAAATATTATACGTCAATTCGTTATCAGCAAAGTGACTGAGATTCAAACTCTCTGAAGATTTTTAAGTCTGCGTTTAATATGAACTAATTAAAACACCATGTACTTATCAGATAGATAAATGAACATCTCTAAGAACTAACCACATAATATTAAATCTGTAATCATCACCCATTGTACCATGGGAGCGAACGAACGGTCTAGATTTAAAAACAAAACCATCTCACAGATACAAAGTTAGTGAAATCAGATTTTCTTACATCCACACAGGTAAGAGTCGAGTTTTCTCGCAAACAATCAACGCCTCGTGTTTCGTTTTCCCAAGACTCGCAGCGAACAGCGATTTGGTCGCCATTTAATTTATTTAAACGTAGAACAGGTTTGACAATTATGTCCGACCGACCAGTTTGCTCGCGTACTCTGAGGTCTATTTTTGACGCCCTCACTCACATACTATTCGGATTTAATTGGAACTCTTTAACTAATTTGTATCAAGCGTTTTATATTCTCAGTAGATATGTACAGAAAAATTATAAAAGCACTTATATTATCTATATATTATAATATCGCTGTTTATGTAGTAATATCTATACTATCTATACTAATACTAATATTATAAAGCTGAAGAGTTTGTTTGTTTGTTTGAACGCGCTAATTTCCGGAACTACTGGTCCGATTTGAATAATTATTTTTGTGTATAGTGCATTTATTGAGGAATACTATAGGCTATAAAACATCACGCTATGACCAATAGGAGCCAAGCAGGGCGGGTGAAACCGCGTGGAAGTAGCTAGTGTGATATAAGGAAGGCTCATTGTTTTTAAACACTTCCTTAGTCCTTGCAATATAATATAACCGAGAATTTTGCCATAACAAACCGCCAAACCAACTAAGTACTTAGTGAAAGTTACCCGAACTTGTGCCACAATTCCTTATTCTAAGGATGGAACTTAATAAACATGCGTAATTTAATTACACGTAACTTTGTGCCCACAACATGAAATAACATCGTTATATTGTTACAAGTAAACTTGTTTTACGCGCCATTTTGTTGCCCATAGATAGGGCACACAAATCGTGTGCCCTATCAGTCACTGTTGTGTCCGGAATTCCGATGTTCTTATGGTAAATAGGACTGCATTATTGGCTGAATAGGAGAACATCGCCTTTGTCATACTTATATATATATCTATTTTAAGTATACATATAAGGTGTTCTTAATATACCTCCCATTAAAGCCGTGGCAGATCATTTTAGAACATACCCAGTGATATAATTATACCACTCAAAAATCTATCATTGTCATAATACATAAGACGCAAAACGTCCACTGCTGAAGATAATATGTTAAAATTATAATTATACAGTTTTGTTAAATAAGCTACTCTTTCTTACGTATACCTCCGTTACCTCACCCCATCACGTAAAAATACAAAATGTCCGCTAGAGTCATTGACTTAGCAACTATGTCAAAACATTAACATACATAACAAACAAAACAACAGTTTTCCCAAAATCAATTATAATCGCATATTTTGATAAAAAAAAGAATATACTTTCATACGGGATTTAGAATTTTGAAACGTAACTAAGAAACCTGTTTTTTAGATACTCAACATTTATTTTATTACAGGGAAATTACTTATAGTCTTTAACCAGCTTATAGCAGTAGTAATATGGACAATTTCTATGATCATGGAACATAAAAGCAATTGATTTTTATGGTTATATGTAGCTAGATAATAACAGAAACTACGCACCTTAGCATAAATACAAAATTACCTATTTAATTTTATACCCTTCTACGCCTCTTTGATTATATCCATATCTCTAGTAAATCTGGTATATAAGAGGTATATAGCGTAAATATTTGAATGTGTGACGTCAATATATCTATAGAATTACCATAAATGTGTCCACAAAACTGCCTAACGATGCTTTAGTTGCAAAAAAATTGCCAGTTGAAGTTACTGTGTAGTGTTGTTCAAAGTCATTCATTGATTAGCTAAGTACTTATTTTTGACAGAGAACTGAAGAAGGAATTTAGTTTAATATACCTGAAAAGAAAACCCCATGTGGTACAAATGTGTTTTCTGTTCTAATTTAATCACCAACAAGAACAAATTTTTGAGACAAGCATCGTCAATAACAGATCATCGGAATGTATCAGTCCACTGCTAGCCTTTTCTGCATACTCCATAATTTCCACGTTGCGATTGAAGTTTATTAGAAGTTACTTCCTAGTCTCTATCAAATATATTATAGTTCCTTAGTCAGCGACAAACATAAAATTTTCTTTACGAATACCACACGCAAATAAAATATACAATATTGAAGACTAATGACTGTTGATGAAGCGAAAGAGGTATAAAAGATTCGTAGCAATTGTATCCATATTCTTTGCCTAACCCCATGAGAGACAGGCGTGAGGTATGTATATGTCTGGTAGGTATGTAATATTAAAATACAAACCTTATGCTACAAAGACGCATAATGTAGAAATTCGTGCATCTATTATTAGCAACTGGTAGAACTAGATTATCAGAACTGGTACGAAATGAGACAAAACCAGTTATTTAAAAATTCATTAAATACTAATAACTATGATCCATCAGAGAGAACAGAAATATAGGATTAGGTAGCTATTGCAATTAACTGATGATGTTCCTTCTAGAATATTTATAGATAGAGATGCTACCGTAATAGTATTTAATTATGCAATCAAGAAGAGTCAATGACCTTCGTTAGCAATATGGCCTCCAAAGGGTGAATAAAGTCATCATAGCCTCATACCAACACCATTCTATCGGTATTTTTAATACGTTTCATACTCAACAGATGGTCCACATTTTCCATTAGACATCGTAGTACATAGTTTAACATATAACAAAGCAGTCATTGTCCACAATATCCATGTTCTAGTAATCTAGATATTACAACCCCTAATGACCTAAATATGGAGCTGTGACGTCACGGACACCTGCGGCTGTATTGTGGTACACTTGGCACTGCCAACAATCGGTGTAACAAATACTATTGGATGGATGAGGTTCCTTTTGTAAGTACCGATCATGCTTACTTCGACTTAATAGCAAAACTATTAGGTTGAAAATCTATTAAAGATAAATAGATTTAGCTTGATGTAATCACGTCTGTATAACCAGACTAGAATGTTAGGACTTAGAATTTGACTAGAATGAAGATGACACTAACAAATTGGAACCGTTTGACAGTAGAATATAGAATCATTCATCCCTTCCACATTAGTATTCTAATTAATTCAAAAATAATTATAGCAAACGACAACCAAGAACGAACAAAAACAAAGCAACATCCTTGTAAACAATTCGAAAACAAAAACAAGTAAATAAAGACATCAGAAAGCATTTGCAAGCATTCTTAGCGAATTTTAAAATAACATGTAAACATGTAGACTTATACAAACCAGTTTATCATGACCTCGCTTTGTATGATCTTGCCGCACATTCGACGGCCAGTTTAAACTGGTTGTGTGTAACTTGATATGTAGCCGTGTGTACGTGTGTAGCGTAGGAGATAGGAAATGGAAACGCCTCGGTATGTTCTTGTGATTTAAAGAGCAAATGATGGAAAGCTGTCGGTTGCCGGAGGTTCCACGGAAAGGGTGGCGAAGGAAAGTTGCTGTTGTGCTACTAATGGAACACTTTAAGGTTTATCTTTGTGCTTAATATTTAGTATTTCCTTATTGGTAGCTAAGTCGCTATTGCAACTTCAATCGATGTGATCTATTAATTCGATTGTAATCTTTAATATAGCACGCATCCCTTTTTATGGTATAAGTCGATAAACGAGCAGACGGATCACCTGATGGTAAGCAATCGCCGCTGCCCATGGACACCCGATATTTGGAGGTTAGGAATTTAAAGGATGTTGGGGAATCAGGGCCTGCGGTCCTCACTCACACAACTAAACACAACGCAAGCGTTTTTTCACGTCGGTTTTCTTTGAAGCTAAGTATTTTCTGTATAATTATGTAATTACTATGAACAGAATAATAATATATGTTAAAGTTAAAAGCGCATGCTTTGTTTGGGTGTGGCCTTATCTTGACGATAACTTTATGCTTAACCTTCTTCGAGAGTAGTATAACATTCAACTTATTTTGGGACATTAACACAAGTATTGTAAACATTCTTGTTACTATATTGATATAAGTTAAGTAACATATAATAAGTAGTTCTTTAGATAAATAAGTTAAATTCAATGACAAACGTTTTGGAAGTTTCCATTATCGGATATTTTGGAAACTTTATTGTTGGTGACCGGATATCATTGACAGCTGTTTTTATATAGAATGATTATGTTATACCAAATGGTCACATCTAATTTTAATTATCGTAATATTTAGGTATTACTTGTACATAGATACACAAACTTATATTTCTGTCAGGCTCATGGTAGATCATCCCACTAATATTATAAATGCCCTTCACGTCAAAACGGCTGAAGGAACCGAGATGAATATTGAATCAGCAGTAGATTATGGTCTGGAATAACATAAAGGTCACTTTTTATCCTACGGGAACGTGGATAATTAATAGTAATAAAATAATAAAGAACACAATATAAAAATATAATTAAATAACCCAATTAACTGCCATATAGCAATAATAGAACCATTCTATAACGTAACTCGATTAAATAACACTGAAGTTAAATCAGCTCGCAATTGCAACGATTAAGCGCTGCGCAGTGGGCGGCGCCTGCCCGTTAAAGGTAACGGGTTCGAATGCCGGCTCGTGTACCATCCACCTATTTATTACTGCTATCATAGCTAACTACTATGTTCCTACACATATTTGTACCTGTACTGCAGTTGTGTAACACAAATTCCAATTAATATTAAAGCCACAACACATAAAGTTACTCATCTAAGTATTAAAAGATTTTCAACTATATTAGTTTTAAGATAAAGTTGAAAATCTCTTGAAAGAAATTGACAGTTTTGAGCAGGTTGATGCGCTGCTAGTCTGTACTAATAAATCCACAGTTAACTACATAAAGTCTTATCAAGCACTCGTAAGTAAAGATTTAAAACACGTTAGGTAAAGACTCGTCTGACCATAAACCAAAAATGTTAACAACGCTTGTCGTTGAAGATGTACAATCATATTTATTTGTTTTCTATATTCAATTTCTTTCTTAATTTATTAACTAAAATTCAAGATAAATAAACTAGACACTACTACAATGACCTTCCTATATTAGCACTGGACTGTGAAGGACTAATAAAGAAAAAGCAGACGATCAGTATCTGGACTAATAAAAGAGACATGGATGGGCCATTGGACGTCCATCGAAGTCGAACACAAAAATATATGAAGACAGTTCAATACCAATACCTGATATGAAGTCCATACTACGAAGGCTATCATGGCGTCCATTCAAATGTATTGTCTTTTCCATCAACGATATTGAGTCGGCGTCCATTACACAGATTGAGGCTGATAACATGATCATATGATGCATTGTGGCTCTCACCCTGACATATAATGTAAAAGGTTTTGTTTATAGTTTTGTACTTAAGTTTCATAGTCTTAAGATTTGATTTGTGAATGACCAGACAACGTATAGACTTAATTATGATTGTACTTTTGATTAAACTTGATTTTCTCTATATAACTTTCGTTGGTATTCATCCTAAGTTCATCTGAATTTAGAATACTTTTCAATTTTAAGTCTTTCTTTAATCAGAAGCAATTATGATAAGGTCAACAGTCAATTACTGAGACGACAGATCAAAATTCAGCCGTTATTCAATCGATACGCACTTCCTACAAGTTGTTTAACGAGTAATCATCTTTATGTCCTTGACTTTAAATACCAAAGTGGCCCATCGCGGTTCCTGACACTTGACTCCAGACACAAGGCCAAACTCTTTAAAAAAGAAGCCTTTCACCGAGTGAGTATCGAATCTCCCGACGTTACTACGGAATGTCAGTCCTGTCAAGATCATCCACTTTCACTCGACGACGTACAATGTCGTTAACCGTGAGCTCATGACAGACAATGTCGTTATATAAAGGAAGAAATTATCGACATTTTTGATAGCGAAAAGGACATCACATGCGTATGAGATTAATGGTCGAGACTTCCTTGTTTCGTTACCTTTAGGGTATTTTCCTGGTGCAGGTAGTACCTAGGTGGGTTTTTAAACAATACCTGTGGTACTCAGTATGTATCAAGTTGATTTTCCTTGAATATCGCAGGTCAGTAACCACGGCCGTGGCTTATAAAATTCTCACTAACTTGTGATCAAAGAAAAACAACATAAATACTTAGGTACTATTGTTTTTTTTTTTAATGTATAAAATAAAGTGTATTCTGGCCTGTGGTATATCTTCAGAAACAGGTAACTTTTAGACTCAGACCTTCTAATACATTTGGAAATATAATATTTCTCTCTATTGTACGAGATACCTACATCAGATTGAAGCGCCATATTGTCTCGTTCAGATTGACACGTCTGATCGATATCACGACCCGAGCAGACGATACGAATTTATTTTCTCGTGTCACTCGTTCAGCTGCGATTGTGATACATACTTGGAAATTACATTTCAATTCAATGAAGTAATTGAAACAAATCTTTGTAATAGTTTCGTTTATTTGTTTGTTACTACATAAAGATTTTGGAAATTACATGACACTGTGTAATCAATAAAGTTCAAAATAGCGAATACGAAACAACATAATTATCTTGTTATGGTAGTAATAATGTGTTAATTGTACATACAATTTTAGCTTTAATTTGTACAATTATAGGCCAGCGTTACAAGGAAACTACACACTTCTATTGAAACTCTACTAAACACGGGTAAACACCGAATTTTGACTCCGTTTCCAAGAACCAGGTTATTTCAATGACACAATAGCATCATTTTCGGAATTCTAATTGTATGTAAACAAACCATTATGGAAATACCAATATGCTTCGGTACAAAAACTGCAACTTGACATGGGTCCTATTTTTAAAGTTCAGTGAGGCGAGAAACAATACAGTTTTTGTAGCTAAAAGTTTGTTGTTTGTGGTTTTAATTGCATTGGGTCGCTGTTTGTGTGCATTTGACATAATATGATGGATCAATGACATTCAAAATACATAAAAAATATTAATCACTGTTAATCATCGTAAAAAATAACCGAATACTAAAACGAATCAAACAATAATCATTATATACATTTAAGAACTACGATGATGAAAACAACCACATATTATACAAAGTCAAAGTCATAATTATCGTCAACGTCAACGTCAAAGTCACAGTCAAAGTCAACGTCAAAAAATATTTATTTCCAATAGCCCGAAGGCCCGAACATAAAAGAAAATATAATAATTTAAAAAAAATGTCTGCCTATCGGTCAGTCCTCGAGTATGACTTACCAAACTACAATACAATCCTATCAGGGGTTAAAAAGAAAGCATAAGTTAACAACGCGATGAAATCACTGAGTGACGTCAGCACTGCTCAGTAATACACTACACATTCTCCACTGATAGCCCCCTGATGACCACGCGATGACGTCAAAGAGCAGTAATCTTCAGAGAGATAATAAGTAAAGGGATATAGTAACAAACCTAAGCATAAGATTACCAACATATATGTATAGGTATATCTACCTCAGTACATTCAGTGCAATCACAAGCGGTTGACGTAAAACTCTCATGTAAAGCTCTTTATATAGAAACTGTGATACCAAAGTAATCACTGCTTAATTCTGTTTGCCTCCCAAAATATTTGACTCATAATATTGAACTTTACTCATAGAATTTCCCGCAGTTTTTGTTTGAGAAAAATATTCAACATTTTCGCGCAAAAACTGTTTCGCTTCATGTTCGTTCTACCATCAATGGCCTTCAATTACACATCGTATAGCTGCTATGTTATTAAAATCTTCAATTTTTGTCTCAATTTAAAACAACAGGAAATCAAAACAAAAAGTAGTAAAAAACATAAATATTCATTCATAATGAATGGTTAGACAATAGGTATAATTACTGAAATTACTCAGTAGAATTAATTGAGATACACATTTTGGTTTCACACACGTATTACGTAATTTGGTTGGTAAAAATGTAAATTACTTGAAGTAAACAAATACTTACTAAAAAATTAAGGTTTTTAAAATCATTTTCCAGTTGACATGAACCCTTGTCAATTTATAAACAGTTTAATGAAAAACGACTCTGACTGCAAGACAATAAGATGCATTATTATTAGAGCCTCCATACAAATGTACCTATGGTTGAACCTCTACACAATGGACTTACGTTGCTTCTGACATTTGTTAAGTTGTCATTGTGACCGTCGTTACAAACACTTACTCACATTTAAGTAGACATTATGATAATAAAATTATTGTGATATTTCATTTTTTTAGTACTAGTAACTTATTTAATCGATAGAAAAGTCATCAACTTCTAAAAGAACTTTACTGTTATTTTCAATATTACTAAGTATACTTTAAAATATGCAACATTTAGTAGTTTTTTTCTATCCCCATGAGACCAAAAGTCATCAATATAAGCAAATATTTTAAGTTATTGAGAAGCTAATATCAATAACCACTTTATAGTATTAAATGGTACAAGTAATCATACTATGAACCCCGTCATAAATTGACGCGGAGTCACACGACACACGTACAAAGAGCGTGCTCCCACAGTGACAGCGCCGTGGCTATTCATCTATATAATTGAGACGGGGCCAACACACCAAATGTAATTTTCACCAATAACAATATAACGGTCACATGAGACGCCACAGTGATAAAGAAATCAAAACAAAGTGGGTGAAGGCTACACAGATTATGATAAAGAAATTCGCAAATAATTGGATTATGATTATGGAGATAGTAATTAATTAAAATTTTGATTGCAAGTCGAATGCCAAAGAACCAAATAATACAGTAATCGGTAAACCAATGATAGTTAACGATAATGCTACATGGATATCTCAGCTGATTAAGGATTTGCTTCAGATTATCCTAATGTATACGACGGCACGTGTTGTATCTCTGAACAAATACGACGCTAGGATTTACGAGACTATTACTGAGAATATGAGATCTCGGATACGGTCGAATTTAGTACTTCAGTACTTGTAGGACGAAAATGTTTTATTTGGAGATCTCATTGCATTGATTTTCTTTCTAGATACATTGGACGAATAGTTATTAAATAAGGAACCGCGAGAGACCTGATGGATTGCAAGAGCAGGGTGGTTTCTACTCAGCAAGAGTCTGACATTCCCTTTCGCTTCACCTAAAGCGGGAGAAATCATTGGATGTTTTTTACCAATAAAATAAGGTTTTGGAGTTTATACTACAAAGGTAATGTTATAAAAGTATATTTAAGTTACGAAGTTCTTAGTATTTTCAATGTAAATTCTATGAAGTTAAAAGTTCAACACTTATTCGGACTATGAATAAAATCTCCCGTCAATTGTACAGTTCCTATAAGG
This sequence comes from Spodoptera frugiperda, assembly GCF_023101765.2. Classification (NCBI taxonomy): domain Eukaryota; kingdom Metazoa; phylum Arthropoda; class Insecta; order Lepidoptera; family Noctuidae; genus Spodoptera; species Spodoptera frugiperda. The sequence goes on along the minus strand of NC_064223.1, from coordinate 12,632,362 downwards.
CAGGTACTACTACCTACTTCTTTTTGTATTAAACTTATCAAATTAAAACAATAGCTAGGTATCGAAACAATGGCGCCTTCTAACCAGAAACTTTTTTATTTGAGTATATCTTTTGATTAAGTTCAACGTTTCTTGGCATAAAATGGGAAGTGAATGATTGTGAATATAAGTATATTTTAATTTTAGTACTTCACTAGTTACAGTGAAACTGGATCCATTAGTTTGAATAATGTCCGCGTGGAACTTCAATAACATTATGGTAACGTCTTATTAAAGCCTCAAGTCCGCATACTAAATAGTTTTTTGCTTATATATCATGTGTTATAGACTACAACCAGTTTTCCTACTGAACAAAGTAATATAATATGTATAATCGGAACCATATTATAATCTTTGTACTGGTCAGTGATTGCCGTTGTTCAATTATTAAATCTATTACCGAGTACTAGAGTAATTATTTGTTTGTCGTCTCCTATCAGTGTATGGTCTATGACCCGGTCCGTCGACCTGTCACGTTTGTTATCTAAGTGCCCTCCGAGAGGTGAGCCAGTTCAACATACCTCCACTTAATTACACTTCTAGAATCGCTACGTGACACGATTATTCGAAAAACGTGTTTCTTCACGTTTTAAAAAAAACTCAGCTTTTTGTGTTCGAGTCGACGAGTTCGAGTGATGATCGTGGACGGGAGCGTGTTTTATTTTCTTTGCTAAAATGCGATAAAATTACTGAGTTTTTGAATAAGATTTTTGGTAACAAACTTTTTTTTTGAGGATGGAAAATCATCCAATTACTTCTCCCGCCCTGGGCGAGGCGAGAGGGAGTGACAGACTAAAAACCACCCCGTTCCTACTTCTGCTTGTCGAGCCGGAGCCCCGGTAAACCCGCTAGGTAGTCCGCAGCTCCGGATCAGGCACCAGCTCTACTGGGTTGATAAGAAACTAACAAAGAATGAAACTAAAGAAGAATGTCATGATATATCAAGGTTTATATTTACGAACGCTTGCCTAAAATATACTCCAAGTTACGTTATTGCTTTTCTCGGCAGCTCATTGGAACTTTGTCTCATTGACAGTATCTAGTCACGCGTGGAATGGAAATCAATTTCGTTGGTAACACAATCAGCTTTGGTTCGATCGAAGCTGCGATTCATTGGCGTGACTCTCACGTGTTAGTCAATGATGTTATAATATACTATAGTTAGGTATTCCCCCAAAACTTTGCTCATAGTATTCCCGAATTATATTACACTACAAACTTCATGAAAACTCTATTGGATAGTGATAATTGTAACTACTTATTTATTGCAGAGAAATTACAAAATATTATGCAAATTACGTGTGCTTTGTAGTAATATACGAATAAATTATTCTTTCTATCAGTGATTAATAAAATATACCTACTGATTGTCTTGATAAACGTGGACATTGATACATTATGTGAAATTCTAAAATCATTAAGTATAATTGAAACAATAAATTAGTCAATATATTATACTTTGAACGTCTAAAATCACTATCTTATAAATCTAACAAAACGTCACAAGTGTACACTCAGTGCAAAATGTTTGCAAATAAACAAAAGCGGTCGCGTCCTTGGTGCGTAACAAGTTGTTGCCGCGGGTGTACTTGTGTTTACGATAGTATATTGTTTTGAAACAGTTTGTAAACGTCCCTGAAATGAGACTCCGTGCTACTACTAAGGAATTTTCGAAAATCCGGAAAAAAAACCAGTACTGCTTTGCCCGGGTATCTAACCCTTGGCCCAGCAGTCGCATTTGCACTAGACCAACGAAGGATTCAAATTATTGGTTTGTTATCAAATGCTTCGAGACGTGTGAGGCTTTGGAACTCTCTTCCACATACTATACGCGGGAGCTCATCGTTAGATGTCGCTCCACTGCAATGTTGCTAGTAAGTAAATGAGTATAAATTGTTATAATACAGTACAATACTATTACTATTGTATTATACCTACTTACTAGTAGAATCATGATGTTTCACATTTACAGGATACTTTTGTACATAAAAGATAACACACATCAAAAGTGGTATTGCTTTGCCTGAACCAGGAATCGAACCCGAGACCCCTGGCCCAGGAGTCGCACTTGCAACTACTATATCAATAAAGGAGTTGAATTATTGGTCTCGTATCTTTAAAATAGTATTTTTTGGATTTTTTTATTTAATCTTTTTATGTTTCACTAGTTATCATACTTTATCTTTTCTCGTCACGATATATTTTGTCCAGTTATCATTGTCTCTTTGATTACCGTGAGAAATTCTGATAAGATTACAATAAAACCACTTGAGACTATAAACTGTCTGCATTTAACTATACACTTTAATTGTTCTTATCAAACATCTTAATGGGGATAAATGTATTAAATCTTAGACGCTGTAAAGGTTCTAAATCATTTTAAATAAACATTAATAATCTACTTTTAAAAATAGTAATTCTCTTTGGGCTGTTGTCAGCCCGTGGCATTACACAGGCCACTACAGGACTTTGGGATTGCTCTATATATCTAAGAGAAGTTTTACCATAATGTCCATACTTGGTGAATTAACTGGAACGAATCGCATCTTGCCAAAGAGCTGCTCGGTCTTTACAGAATGTGTTGTTCCTTAATCAGGTCTAATAAAAACTCGCGGGAAAAAAGGGGTTGATGGCAAGCAACCTACCTATTTTCTTCTATCGTCATTACACTATTTTGTATGCAGGTTTCCGATGATAGCATATTTTAATGTTGTTTTTGTGAACTCTCCACTGCTCAAAATAATACGAACACACTAAATCCTGCCACAAAAACTTGTTTAATCTAAATATTAGACTTGATTAGATACTTCTTTGAATAACTAGTTTAGCCTGTTTTACCTAGACTGACTAGCAGTTGTTTAATAAAGGACCTTATGGTCAGTGGTTAGAGTAAATTTTATAGTGATACACTGGAAATAAATCTGCGACAAGGTGAAGGATACCGCAAGTCGAAATAGGTTTTGTGTGCATAAATATTTATTAAATAGTTTCAATACTCGTAGTTCGTACTTGTGTATCAATCCTTATAATCTTTTTCTTATTAACTTGACAAAGTTAATAGATTATACTATAAAAGTTTTTGTAATTATGTATAAAATATTAAAATGGGAATAATTCTTGTATTTTTTATTATATTATTGTAAGAAACTGAAACACACTACAGTCAACGTGCCATTTTTTTATTAAAAACGTACTGCTAATTTAATTAGCTATTATTGAAATTCATAAAATCATAGTTTTTTTACTAAAATAGAACAAGAAATTGTTCTCAGGCAAAAGTTTAATAAAAATTAAATAATTATAAAACAAGAAAAAATTGAATTATAATTACAATGACAACCAACTAAACTATTATATAGAGTTTTAATATTCCGATGACGTAGGTTAACAGTTTATCCTATAAAAAATTATGGCAATTTTCATCAATTATACATATTTGTTATTTATCATACGTTTCATTAGTTATACAACACATTGAGTTAAATGGTATTAATTGTAACCTTTTTATGTAATAATTGAACACTTTTTCATAAAATAAACACAGATAATTATAAAAAATTTTGAACAAAAACACCATCAATTTGAAGGTTCCACAAAATATTACATTTCAATGCATTAATTAGACCCAATACTACCTAAGCAATAAAATACCGGTCAGGTCAGATTCGAATCAAGGACGACACATGTATAATTTATATTCTATATACTTTATTATTTACTCAAACAGGTTTATAACAACATATAATAATTAGGATCAATAACATTTTATGACCAAGGAAGATGTTTGTTTGTCTCACATGTCCTTGAAACTTAGGGAGTTTTAATGCACCTAATGCGACAGCTTCTTAAGCTATCAAAATTCTTCAAAGGAGTTTTAACTTAATGCACGTGATAATAGAGTTAAAAATCTAATAAATATATGTGACAGTCTGGGATAGCTAGATCTGCTGTGTCTTTACAATTACTTCAAACATCTTTACTAGAAAATATTCACCTTGAAAATGCTTTCTACGCATTATACTGTATACCAAACATTCCTCAGCTTATCAGTTAATAAAAAGTGAGTGCCTAGTACTAGGTACTAGATGTAGGTACATCAAACTCAACAGTGTATCGGAAAATCGATTAAGTGTGAACGTCTAACTACTCGATGCAATGGCTTACTATCGATAGGTAACCAGCGCATATTCTACAATGAGCTACTTATTTAACAGGATCTTTTCATACTAAGAGATGACATACGTAACCTCACGCTCGTCTCCCATGGGGGTAGGCAGAGACTATGGAACGATAATTGCTACGAATCTAACACACCTCTCTCGCTTCATCAACAGTCCTCAGTCTTTTCATGCATGTTCGTCGGTTAAGGATACTTTGATTTGGCCCTTCTTTAATATATTACCAACCTGGTAGATATATGGCTATCTAGATGACTAATTAAATATTTTAAAACAAATAAAAGTATATAAACATTCTTGTATCAACTGTGTGAAGATTATTTTTCTCATGTAACAAGCTACACATATCATAATATTATTCGTGTATTATATTCGCGTCAGGCATATGCAATTAATTATAATTATCGTACGGCTTACATGCGGTACGTAAGTGTTCTACGATACTCGACTAGTTTCAAGCTGATCAAGGGATGCATAGTTTAATTATCTCATTAACAGTTAGGTACGTGAGTTAGCCGAACGTCATAATTAATTTCACACAATAATTCTTACGGTATTTACATCAAAATCTTGTTCTCTCAATTATTTTAGTTCATAAAATAGTTTTTAATGAATAGTAATAAATTGTAACAGTATTTACGTGTTTGTGCGATATATTTTATTGCTGTGTTAAGGCCCAATTAATGTGAACTCTACGACTGCACGTAACTCGAGTACTTTGGACACATCTTGATTTACTGACAGAACGTTTTAGTAATGGTTCTAGTGTAATTAATATTTATAGTATTTAAAGTGTTTTTTAAAAACTGAATAAAAAATAGTTACCAAATCAATGAAGCTTTAAATTATAAGAGAAACAGTATTTTTGACATTCAAATCTTATGTTAAATTGAAAGTTAAAATAATTATTTCAAATAGACCGAAATGGAACTTTTGAACGTCAAATTACACATTTTACAACAAAAAAATACAAAATGTCTGTCTGTCAGTCAGTCTTCTAGTGAAGCTATTTGCTCGTTCTGAAGTGTAGCTATTTGCGGGTTCCTATGGAGAAAGACGAGCAAGATCCTCCATAGGTTACTCTTTTTCAATCAGGTTCACAACAAGTATCTAATTGAAGTGAATATTGTGAACGTTGCCTTTGACTTAATATAAACTCGATCCATTATCTTTTTATTTTGTCTATCAACTATCAACAATGTAAGAAGGCAATTTAATTTGTTTTATTAATACTGATAATACAATCGTCTCTAGCTGTTATCTTAAGGTGAACTTTCTTACAATGAAGTAGAGTAGCCAGTGGAAATTCTTTCAAAATCTTCTGTTCTGGGTTCAAAGTGGTGTCAATGTCATAGTATCTGTTATATATATAAGTTATAAATTATGAGTACGTTGTTATCTTATCCTGGACCACCTCTCACCTCACGCGGTTGCTATTCAAGTGAATGCCTATATTTAATGTCATTATCATAGTTTCAGGTTATTTTTGTGTTTATTGTTCTTATGGCTAGTGTGATCATAGATCCTGGAGCCTGAAGCCAACCTATGTCTTATAGTCAAGTACCCGATTCTAGTACATTGCCAGCCCATTTGTAAGGATTTGGACCTTCGATAACACTATAAAGTCACTTGCCCTCTTTTAAACACTTCAATAACCAATTTTGACTTGCACAAATTGTACCAAAGCCATAAATTCTACGAACAAATTCACGACTTTCTTAATTAAAGCTTAAAGTTAAAAATCAATTAACAGATTTAAATTAATTTATGTACTGAAGACCTATCACAAGACCAATAAGTAATCCTATACATAGTACTCGTATTATGGACTAAGGAACGATTTTATTAGTCCACACAAAGTACACATATTTGTACCTAAGATAGTATTCTCGTAGCAAAGTCTCACAATTATCGCGAGCCATGTTACTCGTATTTAACGCCAGGTGGCGCGAGTGCTGCGTTGTGTCCACCTCGCATAGATTGTATCTGTACGCTTATAAATCGTTAACAAGTTATGTCTTCTTGACTCTGTTTGTTTGTATTTTGTTTCAAGTAACTTAAGCTTGTCTTTTTCACACCTGATATTCTCTGGGGTGTAATCGACAGTCTCCTTCGTCTTTACCTGGTGAAAGCTTCTTAGAAATATTTCACCTTAGATAAAAAAAATGCCTAAATTGCCTTGCTATATCGCTCTGGGATTAAATCAATTATGTTTTAAAGATAACTCGTAATTAATATTTGACAAAGTAACTCGGCTTGTTTCAAGCCACGCTAGGGACTCATAGTCACAATGGCTAAGTTTTATGAGCTTATTTCAGCTTAACACGATATAGTTTTTTACAATACATTATGCTCCCTGTAGTTAAGCCAACTAACAACTAGATGCAACTAATTACTAACTATATAATTAAATAACATAAGGCACACGTTGCATTGTATCGCGTGCCAAACTTATTTAACAGTAAACTAGTTGGTAATCATACATTAAGTGATAATTACGTAAATATTATTTGTACCGACAATGAACGGTGCTAATTTAATTATACAAGTTATGAAACTATCAGAACTGACAGCACGTTAACCTATCCCTAGTTATCAAAATTCTTCAACAGATTTTGGACCTTAATTCAGAACGGTAAGTTTGAATATTGGTTGACGGACTTTTGTTCAACAGTTTAGGGTATCTTGATGGGCTGTTGTCTGTATGAGTATAAGTACTCATACTCAATTATTACGAAACTTAAATGCATGTGTTCACGGAAAATGATTAATATCGCCGATTATCGGGCTAATTGCAACATTTAAATAAATTCGTTAATTACACTGAAGTATGTTGTCGATGTCAGAATGTTTTTCTTACAAAATATTAAACCCTTTTTTATTTATTTACGTAGGTACTTGTTCAGTGCCAGTAATTAACACGGAGCGTCTGACATTTAATTACAAATCCGATAAAGAAACATAAAACACGTCACGTCCCGATTATAAAGGTAAAACTTTTTAAATCTCTCTCGAAATAACGACCATTCATTAAATGTTACAATTAATGACATAACTTTTAACTAAACAGAACAATTTATTTAAGTTGTTTCAATAAATATTTTTTAAAGAGATTGAAACAATATTTCAGATATGTATAAACGAAATAAAGGCAAAATGTATTTAAAACCACAATACCCAGGAACAATAATTTAATACATATTATTACATCGATAAGGAAAACAATATGTCCGCATATAATTCGAACAATTACAAAACCATTTAAAAATCGGCCATGTTTTTTTTCCCGTACAGACGTGCGAAAAAGTTGTGTCAATCGTTGCGTTATGTTCAGTTGCAATTGCTGTTGCAGTTGAGTGGTGTGCTGTACGAAATATCCTCGGTGTTGCTAAAGTAGGTTATTGGAAACTGTACACGAGTAATATAGGAAGTCTGGCCTATAGATACTGAACTAACTATGTTGAGATATATTTCAAATAACTAGGCGAACTATGTGTACTCAGTTTTCAAGGCTCTTGCCCAATTTGAGGCATATTCAGTCTTTGTCTTATTGAAACTAATACATATTGTTACTATGTATTTCCCTGTTGAAAAAACTAAGAGATCTGTGATCAACTGATTAAGCAGAACAGCTTAGTGTGTGGGTTTTTAAACACTTGAAAAAACGGAAGTTCTCTGTTTGACCTGTATGTATTTTAAAAAAAGGTTTTTACCTTGTAAAGTTCCTAAATTCTAAGTATTGTATTAACTAGACTTATGCCAGGTAGACACCTATTGCAACTAAGTTAGACAACTCTTACATAGAACACACTACTTTATGTATGACTTGTGAAAAGCAAACGTTAAATAGTTCTTCAAATGAACGAGAAAATTACTTTCTTCGAACGAAGAAATCGAAAATATCAAAGATTCCGAAGTGTTCTCTCGTAGCTCGGTTGTAATTGTTAACATTTATATTTGTCAACCATTTAATGAATTGTGCACTATCGGAATGTTGGAATATTTCACGCTTGCCGACCGAATCTAACTCGATGTTAGGAAACTATTGAAACTGGACTTTAAAGAAACTGTGACAAGATTGAAAATTGCATGGTCTCTTGTAAGGAATATCTTAGTATATTTAAATTAAATTAACTTAACTATTTAAAACATGTTGGTCTGTGAGCCAAAAGACCATGATTTCACGACATGTTCTCTAATAAGCTTAAAATAGTATGACACGAATCGATATGTAGATTATCATATAAATCACGCACATTAACACAGAATTTGCATTACAAGGCATTAATAACTGTGTCAGTGTTTTGTTGCACAAAATGCTATGTTGCGTGTGCGCTTATCTATACTTATAATAAATCTGTAGAGAGGTCAATTCTGTACATGAAATATATTTCCAAAATAACTATCAGCGGTTAATTAGTAATCGATACTGACGCTAAAAATGCAATCAGAAAAATTTTTGTCTGTCTGTCTGTCTGTCTGTCTGTCTGTCTGTATGTTCTTTATAGAAACAAAAACTACTCGACAGATTTCAACGAAACTTGGTACAATTGTTCTTCATACTCCTGGGCAGGTTATAGTATACTTTTCATCACGCTACGATCAATAGGAGCAGAGCAGTGAAGGGAAATGTTGGGAAAACCGGAGAACTTACTCCATTTTTTAAGCTTCCGTCGCGTGTGCAGCCTTAATGGTTAAAGCTACACAGAAATCATGTATGACGGAAATGTTCTCCTTAAAATTATTTAAAAAATATTCCACGACAGCAAATGTCTATCTTTTATGGTTGACTCACAATAACACGTATAACTCCCGATAGCTTAGCAGTTCGAAGCTTTCTGATTATATTTGCCTACCTATTCTGACGTCTATGACACTCATTCATCCCTAATTAAAAAATGTTAACATTATTACCTATTAAATAAAAAAAAAAAATCATAGAAATCGGTACAGAAACACCAAATATATACATGAATTACGCTTAGTTTCTATTAAGTAGGTAAAGGCGTAGGTACTTTTATTAATTATAGATCGATACTAAACCGGAATATGTGATTAATTTTTTTTGTCTTTCTGTCTATCTCTATGTTCAGGCATCACGTGAAAACTTCGATCAACAATACCAACTGATCGAAGCGTGGAAACTAACGGTTCGATTTCGATGAAACTTGATATAATTATACCTTATTATCCTGGGCATAAAATAAGATACTTTATATCCTGGAAAAATATGTAGAAAAAAAACCTTAATTAGGGTTCCGTAGCCAAATGGCAAAAAACGGAACCCTTATAGATTCGTCATGTCTGTCTGTCCGTTCGTCCGTATGTCACAGCCATTTATATCCGAAACTGTTAGGCCTACATAGTTGAAACTTTGTAGGTTGATGTATTTCTGTAACCGCTATTCGAATTTTGAATAAAAATTAATAAATTTAAAAATTAAAGGGGGACCACATATTAAGACCCCATACATGGAACTGATTCAAAAAAAAATTTTTTTCACCTAACATCAAAGTCTTAAAAAAAGTCATTAAGTTTCCTAAAACCATTTTTCTTCAAAATTAACCGTTTGAAAGTTAGACGCTTCCAAAGTGGAAAAATGAGTGTCCCCCCCTCTAACTTTTAAAATAAGAGAGTGAGAAAACTAAAAAAAAATATATGCTGTAGATTTCAATAGAAACTAACAACGAAAATTGGTTTGAACCAGATATCATTATTAGTTTTTAAGAAAACATTTTCAAAAACCGCAAATATAACTTTGTCGTTCATACAAACACTATGTAAAACCAAGTTATTTTATAACTTTATAATTTGCTACCTACTTGCTGTTACGGAACCCTTCATGGGCGAGTCCGACTCGCACTTGGCCGGTTTTTTCACTTTTAAGGTCTCAGCACACATATGGGATCGGAAAGGGATCGTCACCGTATCGCCTCGAGCCGTTCAGAATGGTTTGTATTAAACTCCCTACTGCAACGCACACTAATCGGAATAATAACGTAATCGCCTCGCCTCGGAACAAGCTGCGAACTTGAATTCCCGCGCTTACGGCTCATCGTCCCCGCGCTTACGTTTCTCCGTCCCCGCGCTTACGTCTCTCCGTACCCGCGCTTACGTCTCTCCGTACCCGAGCTCACATCTCTTCGTCCACCCTTTCCCCTTTCCCCTCCCGCGACAGGACGGCGAGGCGTAAGCGCGGTGTCGCCTAGCCGTAGCCGAGTTGACGTACAGGCGCTGCTGATACGCTTTCGTTACGTGCATACGGTAGGTTGACGCCTGGTTGACAGCGAGGCAAAAGGCGTTACGGTTACGATCCCTTTCCGATCCCATATGTGTGCTGAGACCTTTATACTACAGAATGCAAGCTTAACAGCAGTAGAGGGATATCCTTAATTATTATGGGCCTAGCCGTATTTGGCTCCAATAGATATTTATAAGATGTCATTGTTAGAGTTCCTCAAAATGGAGAAATAAAACATCCACGCGAAGACCGACATCCACGCGGACGGAGTCGCGGGCGGAAGCTAGTATTTAATACACAACGATTTTTTATCTGTTAATGCATAAAATATTTGTGTTTTAAGACAATCGGGGTTCCGAGATAAAATTACAACAAAATTAATAAAAAAAATCACTAAGTGCTTAACCTGACTGACAGATGACTTTGAAAATCGTATACCTATACCTACAACAATAATCTTATTAAATAAAAAAAAAACAGTAGAATCCCATCATTATTCTAAATTATTATTCACAGAAACGGTTTTTGGGTAAAAATAAAAAATATATGAATGGATTTTTAATTGCAGCACATTGTTCAAAATATGTCCTTGGCGCAACCGCCATGACTGGCCGTATAGAGAATCTGTTCATGTAACAAAAACACATTGATTTAGTACGAGTAGGTACACGTGAAGGATTATTGTACTTGATTGTTTTGTTTATCGAATACCTATCCATTCATGTATATTAGGATATCACGAGGATATAATTCCGTTCAAGGACAAATAACAAACGCCTGCTGATGAAAACTTTGTACCAAATTAACTTTAAGCTAGTGTGATAGAGTGATAGTTTTAGGACGAGTGTAAACAGCTAAAATCTGTTGTTTATATAGCAAACAATTCACTCACAACATGTTCTATATAATAAAAGGTCTAACCTAGGTTTAACCTGCAGCTCTCTTTGCTCAGTCTCTATTTTATTCCAGAAAGTTTTTTTAAAGGCGGTAAACCAGGAGCCTATTCGCCTGCACACCAGAGACAAGTGCATTGTGCACAGCCTTTTGGGGGTAAGGTATTTGAGTAATAGATAATATTGTATTGAGGGTAATTTTTTTTCGAAAACATACAAGAATTAAAATGTTTTAGGTCCTTATACTTATCCTTTAATTCAATTTAGACTTGATTCCTAACTAACCTGAATGCGTCACAAGTCGTGCCCAGTTTTACGGCCTTCCAGACGAAGGCTCATGTTTTTACAGCGCCATTGTTACAAGTGTTAATGTGTCCAACTTTGCTGAAAGGTTCTATACGAATCAGAAAACAATGGAACTGCTTTCAAAGCCAGAGGACATTAACTTTTTCTTCACGATTCGAACCTTTGATGACTAAGCAGTCGAGCCAACCGGTTTTAATATTTATGTGAACCTTTTAAAGTTCATTTTTGTTTTTTGAGATCCCCAATTAGGTTAAGGTAATAATAATAATATGTAGCTGCTAAGGAATTCAGAAACTCTGTTAGAAGAGAGGTCGTCTGGAGTTATGTGATGGCCAGACAGTTCTTGAAGTGGGTAAGCAGAAGTGTAGCTACGTGTTAAAAGTAACACTCACCATTTTAGTCATGTAATGTAATGAGTATATAATTCGTTTGTTTACTTACCGTACATAGTTTGGTAAGAATGTCAGTAGCTGTATAAACAACACGGATTGTTTTCGTTAACAATTTTGTTGTCAATTGTTTTGAAGGAACTAAACATTTTGATCTGTATTTATGTTCATAACTACAAACATGTATTGTATCAATGTTACGTTTACAACCAGCTGTGATAGTTTTACAAACGGCGAAGGTAAAATATGAAAACAATGTTCGTTAAAATGTAAGACTGTAAACAACACTTGCTAGTAATTTGTATGAGTTGTTTGAAGAAACGTAGCTAAGGTGAGGTCTTGTCTATGTACTACCACACAATGACTTTTAACCTTCAGACAACCGCGACATGGAGCGCATCAATTGTACCTATTATGACCATATAGTAGCTCAACCAGTAACATTAGTCTCATACTGCCTAAAATTCTCATCACACTCATACAGAAATCAGCGCATCTAGCTCTTTTTTTCTTCAATTGATTTTTAACTTTAAACTTTTATAATAAAGTTTAAAATAGATTGTATTCCAGAAACATGCTGTGGGCCCTTATTATGACCACCAGTCTAATAACACTAGTCTCATACTGCCCAAAATTCAATCCTACAGACACCAGCAGATCAAACTACCCCAAACCTTTTCAACCGATTCTAAACTCCATAGTTTCGTAATAAAGTCCAAAATAGATAGTATTCCAGACACGTGCAGTAGGAGCTGCATTATATAGTAGAGTTACCTCAGGCAGCGACCTTCACGCTACACTTTCTAGGGGCAGCCAGCCGTAACAGTACGTGCGAGAGGTCATTTAACATGTGTAAGAAAATAATGCGAAAACGTTCCACACACGAGACCAATCGATTTAGGTCACTCGCACAAATATTTATCAATACAATAAGTATAATAGTTGTTTAAAAAAAGCGAGGTATTGTTACAAGTTTATGGTCGAATAAAAATTGTAAAGGGTTTTGTTGCTGTTATATAATTGCTTTACATTATTATAGGTTCTCGTCAAATCTACATTACGTGTGCCAGCAATATAATGACAGAATTTGCGCAGTCAGTTTGTAGTTCATATTTTCTAATCAATTAATTTTGAATGCCTACCTATACTTTATCTTATACAGTAGCACAAGATTATAGAAAAGATAGGACCATATTTTTTTTAATAAAATAAAATACAATAATTGTGACACATCAACCGCAACCGATACACAATGAAGAGATGACTATCACAACAACAGTTGCTAGTCACTCACGCGCAGGGGGACACACAGGAAGAGGGACACCAAAGGAGTTCTTATTCAAAATCACTCAACTGTGAAAGGAAACAATTTTTGAGGGACAAAGCGGAACGACCTGCGCTTGCACCGTGGAATGACACCACGGAGTATTTATACGTTTAAGTATATATAAATAGCACCAATAGGTGATGAATGGAGATAAATAGAATGAAATTTTTATGGGCAGACGTGCTCCACCGTAGGCCGGATCATCACTTACCATCAGGCGAGATAGCGGCCAAACGTCGACCCATTTAACAATAAAAAAAAATACTTTAATTTTTTTATACAGGATATAATTTTATGACATAAATAGTTTAGTATATCACAACTTTACTACTCAACATAAAACTAAACACTAGATTTGCGCATAAACCTTACAGTTTCAGAGTTCAAAGTACTCATATTGTATTTTGTACCTAATTAAATCAAACTACAGTTATAATGTCTAGTGTCCAAACGAGTGGTCATCAGATAAACCCTAAATGCCTAAAAATAAAGCTGACACACACACCGGTTCACAAAAACAATACATTTTGTATCGAGAACATAAACTGCAAATGAAATCTGGTTGCAAATAATACAGAAACAAAAAAAACAAAACAAAGTGAAATTCATCCGGCCGGTTATGGCGGAAATAAATATAAATATAAAAATGTGTAGCGGACTAGCGAACTAGCGATACTTCGCTACACCTGTTATGAAGTGGGTTACTGAGGGGCACCGGGCAGCGATAGCTAGAACGGTTATCTACCGTAATGGGCTCACATGCTAGCATAGGGAGCTATCTATTAGATCGGTGCATTCATTTCGAAATAGGGAAGAAGGTGATTAAATGGCAATTTTTTTTCAACGTCACGCCTCTTACCCCCGAATGGGATAGGCAGGGGTGCATATTACGGCACATAATGCCACTTTTCAATATACATCCACTTTTCACGATTTGTGTTATATGTGCTTTGTAATATGGGGTGAGCCTATTGCCATATAACGGCAATTCCAGACTCCGATCTGATCTGATTTCTCCGAATGAGAAATTTCGATAAACGCTCTGTATTACTTTGTCCGACACGGGAATCGAACCCGAAAGCCCTTGGACGGCAGTCGCAAGTGCGACCACTCAACCAATGAGCCAGACAAATATTAATTTTATGCCAGTATTGGTATCAAACCAGGCAAGCTTGATGGTTTATGGGTTTGGAAAGTTTCAATACCAATTTAAATTTAATTTGCAATAGAAACAAATTATTATATGGCAATTTTATGACAAAGAGTGTTTAGGGAAAACCCAATTATATAATTAAATATGGTCATGGTCACATGTTATTGTAACGTTAAATTTTCCAAAATAAACAAATCTCCGTTTGAAAGGTGACCGTGAATTTTGTATAATTTTAATGATGTAAAGTATAAACATATTATTATTGTTTATTTTGTTTACCTAATTGTAATAAACGTTACATGTTTTGGTATTTCAAAGGAAAATAAACATACGTAACTGTGTAAATAAGAGCTAATTTAGAGAACAATATACAGCAACATTCCATTTTTAAATAAAAAAAAAACTTTTTACAAAAAAAAAAATAACCGACTTCACTGAAGAAAATCGGTTAAAAAGAACACTAAAATGGTCAAAATAACTTTTTATTTCGGAGGTCGGTGTTAAATAAGAAACACCGACTTTCGAAATCTAAAAATGGAATGTTTGAATGATACCTAACTCAGAAAAAAAAAGGTAGGTAAATCGACTTAATCCAACTCAAGTACTGGAAAAAATAAATCGTCATACCTATATACATATGTATGACTTAGTCCATATAAAGACATAGGTACTACTAACACACATTCATGTAACGATTATGAACTAATTGAAACACGTTATGCATAGTAATCACAATAGGTAGGTACACCAAGCGAAAAGGTGTTCTATGTTGTATATAGAAAATTTCATATTTGCTTGCTAGTTTATATACCGTACTTGCTCCGTTGCGTTGCTGCGAACTCCGTAAGTAATTATGTATTTAATAAAATACAATTTACATGTTTTTCTTTAAAATTATTAAAGAAAAACATTTAAATAAGTACATAACTCGTTTGTAACTTGACCCTTTACTTAAATCCGATAAAAAACTGGCAACCTTAGTCAGTACAAAGGTAGAGTGGGCAAAAAATTACCATTTATAATTAATAACGGGTTTTAGAAGTACCTACCAACTTTTAGTAAAAAACGGTTACAGAATAACAACCAGTAATGTTTGCTTGAATCGATTAAATCGTTCCAAGTTATGATATAAGAAACAAGTATCTAACTGTTACTTGTCGGAAGTAGTAACACCAGTACAAACAAATCAACATTTTGCTTTCAAACAAAAACAGTCTGATTCAGCCTCAACATTGCAACAACTACACCATAATGTTTTCTAACTAATCGTATCTCTGATTCGCTTTGTTCATTAATAATAAAATCTGCCAGATCAGCGTCAAATTGAAGGTTATAAAAAATAAAAAGCCACAGTGTAGAACGCGAGCATTTTGGCCAAGGATACAGCGCTATCGCCATAGAACCGAAAGTACTATTAACTCGTACAACAGAAAAACTTAATAGTTCATAAAGAATGGTTGCGTAATCTCGGTCACGGTTTGATCACTAAAATGATAGCTCACGTCATTTTTTTCTTTCACTCACTCGCTGGTCGAATGTACCCGACTTCACTCTTGCTTTAACGACTTTTTAAATTAGTTTTCATACGTGGACCGTGGAACCGTTCCGGTGAGGGGTTGGCTTGGCTTTTGTTTTAACTAAACCATAAAAGATTTTGGACTCTTGTTTTCTGGTTCTGGTGTGGTTTACATGCTTTACAAAACATTTGATATGCTTTTAAACAGAGGTAGAGGAATATTTCTAGCTATTTAGGTATCTAGGCTCTAACCAATCAGTCGCCACGCGCATTATTACATTATGTAATGTAATGAAATATTAATCACGACGAAGAACTATAAAATTGTAATCAAATCCATCGTAACAATAATAAAAACTAAATAACTGTTCGTCGTAATGTGGAGTCTTATTAAAGCTGCGAATACTAATTCGTACATTTTATTACTCTTATATAAACGTTAAGTAAAACTATTTCTAGGGATAGAAATTATACGTAATAGACGTATAAAAACTTTAATCCTAATATTCATTAAAATGAGAAAACTAAACAGCACTTGGCTGGAATTAGAATTCCTTTAGCAACATCAAAGCAAAGGAACGGTGAACGTTTCATTACACTTTACTAGTACATTCATAACGAAGAATAGCGTTAACAAATGCTACAAAACCAGTAGACTAGGGACAACCGCGAGGATAACGATACATACGAAATTAGCCTTTAATCCTTAATTGATAGAGCTTACATGGATGGTAGATAGTATGTCGGTTGGCTTAGTAGACGCCGCCGAGCGTGTCTATGGGAGCGACCGACCAAACAATGATGCTTGGAATGCGATACGAAAAAAGAGTAGGAGCGAGAGGTTGGGAGCGAGCAGGACAGCAAGTGTTCGACGGCTTCCGCTGTAGCATGGGGTCCAGTGACAGTCTCAGGTGGAAGTAGGGCCATGGTGTTATATCAGGTGTACCGAATTACTGATAGCGACACATTCACATGAACATGTTCGTGCGCAGCATTCGTGATAAGGACTCCATTCTTGGAATTCTAAATTCAATGTGTTTTATAAATAAGGATACCTACAACTACAGTTTTAATCATAATTTCTAAGTGACTTCAACCAATAAATTATCAATTTAATGGCCTCTAACACTAATAAAATGAATGTTTTATTCTTTCTGTTCACAATTATAAAGACATGGGACATCAGTTGGCCGATTACACTGTAATAAAGAAGACAAAGCTGCTATCTCAGAACAATAGAGTCATTAGTATCTATGTGACTGCAATAATTATAAATAAATATCACATTAACAACAATAATAAAGATAAAATTAGACAGATTGCGACCAGCGAACATACGCCGGGTGATACAGTATCATTACAAACATTTAGCCTTGAAGATTACGACACTAATACAGGTAAAATAGACGCCGAACTATAAATTATTAAAGTTTCTTAAATAGATGTCGAAATGATTGCAATCATAGACATTCCTAACATACCTGGAGATGAATCTAGAAATATTGATGCAAACATTAAGAATTATTCAAAAATTGTTTTACATTTACAAGATTTTTACATTTACATACATATGAACGCTAAAAGCGATTAAGAAACGAGTGTGCATCTACAGAATGAACTCATTGATGATAATAAAATAAAAATGTCAACTACAGATAGTAACGGTTCTCATGGACTGACAAAAATACATACGTGTACGACGAGAGATAACTTCGATAGCAAATAAAATCTCGGGTCATACTACGACACTATCAATTTACACGTAAATACGTTTCACTTCAACGATAAGGACAAAGAATTAGGATACATTAATGACAATATTTTGTTTAGTCTGTATCTTCAAGTACCTATACTTTAACCTTTTTATCATTGAAGATGAAGTGTGTAAAAAAAACAAATGATCGGATCATCCGGCTTATTTGGACGATACAAATGTAAACAAAAAATAAGATTATACGTTGTGTACCGATAAATCTCGCAGCTTGTCCGACAATAACCCTACTCAGAGTACAGAATGTAATAGCAGTGAAAGGCTAGCCCATAGCTTTCGACCATTTCCCTCGGACCACGCTCATAACCTGCACACGAATTAGAAAACAGAAATTACGTCCAATACATTTTGTACAGCAATTTTCTAGAAAATTAACAACCGAAGTGCTACCTATGATTTCATAGGAAATTGCACAAAAATATTATTTATAGCTACAATACAATGAAAAGTGACACCCTCCATAACCGGTCCAGTTAGCAACTCGATACGTCACACGATATAATTGCGTATTTGGGCATTAATCAGCCAATTCGCGTGTTATCAATAATTGGGGAACTTGAAATGGCGTCGATGTCAAAGGTAGAAATAACAAAAACATAAGACACACGCCGGGCTCGCGTGGTGGAACACCAATTAACACCATAACTCATAAGAAACTCATCAAGTGCGAGACTGATGACCATAATAAGTTTAGCCATGATCTTAACATTCTACGCAGCAGAGCTTATCTCATGGCGCGTCACATGCGATAGGAATGTTAATTATCCAGCACGCAGATTAAGTAAAACTACATTACGATGCATTGTACAGATGCTGTGACTTTCACTGGTGAATAAAATCCGCGTCCAGGTTGACACCAATTCTGATCACAATCTTTTATGTTCACTTCATCGACTACTTTCTTTGGTACATACGAATTTGAAATTTTACTTTCTTTGCCGGTTCTAACGACCTATTTAATTTGTATCGATAATGTTAAAAAAAGACATAAACGTTTTCAATTACAATAATATAACGAATGAGGATAATCATAAATACAAAAATTATTGATTGTCCAAAAAATAACAAGGAAAAAAGCAATAAAGTAGTAAAATACACCAATTTGGGGTGATTGTTAAGGTGTTGTTAAGACGAGATTTCCATTCACATGGCACGTGGATCACGTGGGAAGTAACTTGAGCTCTGATTCTCCGATCCATTTTACCACGAACTCGCTTCGATTCCCAAAACTCTTAGCTTGCACCGTAATATAAATACGACCACCTGTTCAAATAGTGCACGATCTTCACCCACTTTTTTCAAGTACGCATTATCATTCACTAAACATATTTTGAAACTGCGGCAATCTGCAGCATCATCCGATGATAACGCTCGTTCAGTTTCTCCCCGAACGTTTCGGATATCTCGCCAATTACTGGGCACAGCGACGCATGACAGATGCGTCTAAAACGAAAGTCTCTTACTGATTAACATCGACATTCCTTTCGCTTTGTTCGATGTATTTATTTAAATTGAAACATTTACTTCTCGTGTTTGCATACTGCTCCTGCGATTTATTTACTTTGTCATTCAGTAGAGGAGATAGAGAGTTTGGTCTGGTTACTGTGTATATAAGTTTGATAATGTAAAAGTTAATACGAGCAAATATTATGGTATTATTTCTGTTTTGTTTTCAATATTATATGAAAATTCAGTAGTAGGTTGTTTTGTTGGAAAAACAGTAAGTCGTTCGTTGGCAAGCAATTTTAAAGCTCAAACTGAAGCTAAATTGCAAATACAAGAGGGCACTTTGGAGCACAGTAAACAATAAAACCATTTATTTTACAATAACAGTACTCAGAGACGCAGAGCTGTACTTAATTCATTCAATAGTTAAGTCGTAAAGTAATAAGAAATATGTAAGTACAAATCCATTCTACGCTGTAATAACTATTGATTTTACATTTTTTTGTTCAAACATTTTTTGCTGCCAACAAAATTATACGTAGCAACACATAAAATATGATACGTATAAAGTAATCGAATAGCTGCGTGCTTTTAATAGATATTCACAAGTCCCGCAATCTATGCATAATAATGTTTCATATTCGGTATTTGGAGTTAATTTACTAATTTGGAGATCCGATCGTTTTGCTCGGCCGATTCGCCTTGGACCACTTACGCAACCTCAGTTACTGACGATTCTATTGACATGACTATAAATCCGATACTTGCCTATACACCATTACATGTTATAAACTATAGTTACTGCGTTCTCACATACTACTGGCGTGAATTTGCACTTTAAGTTGATTTGATCGTTTATGTCAAAGAACAACAATTGCTCTATAGATTACGTTGATCTTTGCTTAATAACTTCCTACTCAGCTATATTTTTTACAACAACCGTAGTTATGTTGCCCAACACAGGTGCGTTATTGTAAGTTGTACGTGTATTTATGTCGAAACCCACTCAATACATAATGAATTTGCTCATTGGAATGTAGTAACGGCCCGGTGTTTCGCAGGGCACTAGCTTGGGACCACCACTTTTTATAGGTTTTGTGAAATTGGTTATCTACTCTCTAACCTAAATTCCTGTTGTGATAACTATTGATACTGATGTACTATTGATAGAGATTGTGAAAGAAATACTTTTGTAGCCAGATATCGTAAGTGATAAGTAAATATTACCTAACAGGCAGTTTTGCCGGCTTATGAGAGTCAGAGCGTGACGAAATTCGTCTGTTGATCGAAACTTGGGGTAACTGTCTCGGTTGTAAAACTTCAAATATATTTCAGAATTCTACTTAATATACTATCATATTATGAGTGATGACTTACCTCTAGCCCAGCCAGTGAGAACATTTCCAAGGTACGCCACTTTGTACACAGGATCAGGATCACTGATGCGCACACTGTTTGTGCGGCGGAGCAGCTTCCCGATTCCTCGAGATAACCGACCAATAGCCCGCGCTGTGAAGTCTTTGCCAGATGCACCATCAGCCAAACAACCTTCAGCTGGTAGGATCGACCGGGTCTGGCCATTTTCCTGGATTTTGTGGCCTATGAGTCTCGGCATAGTCAGTGGTAACGACTTCTTCTTCTCTGGAGTGAGGGTCTTGGCCTGGTTCACACTGTACACATTACAGTTTTTCTTAAAATTCTGACCATTTACATCTTTGGTTTGATCATTTTCATCAGTCTTATCTGTTTTGTCAAACTCGGTCGTTTTGATTCTGCCGTTCAGGTTCTCATTCAGGTTGTTGTTGTTGATATTGTCAGTAAACCCATCGCTGAACCGACGTTCGGAACTGGAGCGCCTCTTCATGAGAGACGGGTTCCTCAGCAGAATGCTAGTTTCGCTAGAACTTCTGTTCTTAAGAATGTGTATCTTCTTGACCCGGGTCACTGCACAGTCGACCTCGTCGGCACTGACCATCCTTTCCGTTTTTCCTTCCTCATCCAGGAAGCGAACTCTAAGTCCGTTCGATTTACAGTCGCTAAGTGTTTTTTCCGACTCTTGGAGACGTTCTGATTGATTTTTTGCGCCTGCGTCTAAGCAGTGGCGCTCGTTTTCACTCAGCGTTCCGCGAGCCATTTTTCTTTAGAATACTTCTCAGTGTTTGTTGACACTATCACATTATGGCCGGGAACTCACACTGAGGTGTTGGCACAAGTTTCTAGTTCACGGTTCTCTCTCTGTATCACTGTTTACTTGGAAAAGCTATACACAACGAACACCGAACCAGTCACCACCTCGATAACTACTAAAACACACACAGAGTAGTATACACCTCGTCCATTAAAGAACGACACCGGTTTGGAATGTAGCCTTCTCCACTTACTCAATGCACTTGTCCGTTTACAGGAGAAAATGTTAACAAAAAGACGTATCAATTAAAATAGCAGTTGTTTAACTGAATGAAGACACTGCTTCAATCGGTACGTGATTATGTTTATTACACTAATCAGTCACTTTGTAATATTGTATCGGAGCGAATATCGCGGGTGCGCGGCGCGTGCGCGTGCCTGGGCTCGCAGCGATGGAGTGGCGGTCTGCGGGCGGAGCGACCGGCGGTGCGCGGGCGCATCGGTCACTTGATCCCAGCTTTGATTTTAATGATCCGACTACTTGTATCGCTGCGTTAACGCATCACTGTCCGCACCATCGACCTGGAACAAACAATAATCGTCACGTTAATATCGTGCTGGGGCTTATTTAGAGGTACCCTAATTTTGGTATAAAATATTAAATTCAAGTTAATTTAAAGTTAAAACTTGTTAGTTGTCTGGGAGAGAAATTATGTTTAAAATATAAAATAAAATAAAATGTATAAGTAATAATGTTACGCGTATAATCGACCCAGTCTCTATAAAACACGAAGATATTAAACATTAAAAAACAAACTAATTACACGACATTACGTGACTTATTGAGAAAACAATGGCGGTGACATCAGAGACCAGCACCAGTGACTTGGTGAATGGAGTCGCGAGCTGTACATGATATCAATTTGTGGACAGGTGCACTTGCTCTAATATTTACCCCTTTATCAATACAATTCTTTTTGCAGTCCAACTGCCGCAAGTTTAACCTATTAGATTTATACCCTATTCAACGGTATAATTCGATTTTGTATACGGCGGCAAGACTGTTTGCCAATGTGGCTGAAAACCAACTTGTTTATTATAGTTCTATGTCTGCATATTAATAAATCGCTTCTGTAATGTCTGCTTCAAGAGTTTCAATACCTATATCTGTATGAAAAAGGTTGAGGGATATTGCCTCCATGTTTATTTTTCCCTGGTATTTTTTGTAGTTAGTTGTTGTTTTATACAATAACCACTATAGGGTTCGCAACCTATGACTTTGTAAGGTTTCTATACGAAGAGGGTAACCGATGGCAACCCTTACTAACCATGTTGTATCCCGTACCCGTTTAAAATTTGATTTGTAAAACGTTTTCATTTTTATAATCAGTTTAATTTAAAAATTTAGTTATACAAACTCGACAAATTATTATCATTATTGAATAATTTGCAATAAACCTTTTTTTTCAAAGGGAACCGCCTTGAAGTTTCTTTCACCTTCATTTTTTAAGTCTAGTAATAAAACCCTCACCTAAGTCTGAAAAATACAATGCTGCAAACCGCAAAAAATCGGTTCAGCGATACGCGAAAATCGCACAAACATCCATATTATTGACGCAAATTTGACCCTTACTTATTGTAGAACAATACGTAGGAGAGTATTGTTATTCAAGATGTTATAATAAAAAGAAAATCCGACTTCATTTCTATATGATATTGTCGTCTGCAGATGCGAACCCTCAGAGTTATCATTACATCACCCACTTGTTTAATGCGAAGCCTTACATAACGGTTCACCTTCGGTCGACCAGTTAGCCTCTCTGCTTGTGACAACTTTTTGTACGTCACCTCGCTGTAAAAAGGTGACAAGACTTAATCGAATTTCACTAAAGAATTATTCATCATTCTTTGTCGAACAAATTTCCTTTTACTGATGAATGGGACTTCTAGGCGTTTCCTAGGTAATAGGCTAAAATGTTCCTTTCAACAAAAAATGCGTTCCGTCTCCTTGTTGTCGACACAATCACAATAAATGTTCTAGACCAACATCTCTTGCTGTTGTCTTGCTCAATCAAACGGAAAATAACATTCCTGAGCATTCGATTATCCTCTATTCTTTGATCAAATCATTCATTTTCACAAAAATGTGATTGTCTTAATTGTTAGGAAAATTACTGAGATCTGTTGTTTTTGTAGGAAAGACAAAAACTAAAATTCATCTGTGAAATTAATTTAGTGATGATTGAGAGCTGACAAGTTGAAGTCATTCAACACTAAAGTAAATAGTTGTCTAGCTAGACTGGAACATAAAATGACGTCACCTTGTAAATATCCAGACTAATAAATGAAATTTGAGTGTCTGTTGGCAATATTGAAATATGAAATACCGCTTTTT
This sequence comes from Spodoptera frugiperda, assembly GCF_023101765.2. Taxonomy (NCBI): domain Eukaryota; kingdom Metazoa; phylum Arthropoda; class Insecta; order Lepidoptera; family Noctuidae; genus Spodoptera; species Spodoptera frugiperda. The sequence continues at coordinate 12,608,581 of NC_064223.1, read as the reverse complement.
ACACATGCATATGAATATACATACGATACATACATCAAAATGGCATTTTTCACAATTTTTGACTGTCTGTCTGTTTGTTCCAACTAATCTCTGAAATGGTTATTGACGGGACTTTTATTGGCACCTACCAATCTATCAAAATCGGGTTAATTTTAGTTTAGAAAAAATATTTTATTTTAGAAAAATATCAAAAGCCCAAATTCTGTGAGAACACTATGCTACGCGGACAAAGTCGCGGGCAACAACTAGTACCTAATATTAATAAACCCTGTTACTGACAGTAGAGCTCGTTGAAAACTCTCTTTAGAATTTTTTCATAAAATTTTGCTCATTTTTCGACGAACCTTCCAATTAATTTGGGGTTGGCAATTACTTTTAACAAGATCTGGCGAAAAATTTGCATTTTTCGTTATAGTTACAGTTACCTACTTTAAACTAGACAGTCTCCAGGCTATTGCTGATTTAAGGAAGCAAAGAATATCCTCAAGATTTTGAGAAAGGTCACCCACAGACTCCAAACCTAGTTTAACCTTTAGCGGTCGTTCCGGGAGGCCATAAACTCAGCCACGACTGCCACGAGCTCTCCGAGTACCGATATAAAACAAAGACTGGACATCCTCCCCGATTGTACCAACCATTGTTATTGATACTCTCCTACCAATGCCACCACAATACTGTCTCAAAAATGTACCTAGGTATTTGTTCAAGTGGACTCAAATCCATTGTAAACTTCTTGAAGATTGTTATTTTTGGATTCTAGGTGATACAATACTGCTTTGTCGATTATATGATGAGTTATTATAATATGCCTTGAAACGAACAATCTGCATAGAATATAATAAATGTTTTGATGTGGTTGTTTAATGACCCGAATGAAAGAATTAATTATTAATTCAGGCACAAAAACCATGGAGTGTAACACCAACACAACATATTCTCTCATTTGCATAGTAACAACTTGAAGTTAATGAGTTCACAATTCACATAAAACAAAATAATAAAAAATATCTAATCATAAGCTATTCAGTGAAGATCTAAAGTTTTTGTCGAGTAAATTTTTCTCGTCGAACAAAAACTGGTAAAATGGCGTCGACTATATACTTACTGACTATTAGTGTTGTGACAAAAAGTGCGTACTCGTATGTAGCAATTTTAAAACAATTTACTTCATTTGTAATGTTCTTAGCTTTGGATTGTTTTGAAGTTATTTTCAACGATGCGCACTGAGGTTCGTTTCCACCGCCAATTCACCTCTAACTGCTCACAAATTCCTTCAGGTACTTAGTGAGTGTTTAGTTGAATGTTTTGTTTATTCAAACATTGAATGACAAAACAAATCGTTACTCATTATCCGTATCTTGATACTGAGGAAAAAATATGTTGGTTTCATAATTGAATCGCACAATGTTCGAAATACAAGGTGTAGTGGTTGAAAAGAATATTTACTGGACTGATCGACAAATTGTTGTTTTTTATCTGGGTGTTATGTGTATGTTAGTATTATGTTTGTAGACTTACACAACTTCATGCCTGATTCCCATGGGGGTAGGCAGAGTCTATGGAACGCCAATTACTATGAATCTTACATACATAATTTCGCTCCATCAAGAGTGATCAGTCTTTTATGCATGCTCGTCGGTTAAAGGTACTTTTAATTTGACCCTTCTTTAATATATCGCCAATCTGATCGACATATATCCGTCTAGGGTGCCTTCTTCCGACGGTGCCATTTGTATCCGCTCTGTATAATTCTTTGGAAAATCTGCTTTTATCTATCCCTTCCACATGTCCAAACCATCGTAACATTCCTTTTTCAAACCTTGTAACTGCATCGTCTTTCAATTCACTCAATTCATTACGTTTGTTGACTTATTTTCCTAAAATACAGGAGATAATTTTAATAATGCCAGAATTCTCGTTCGAACGTTCGTTTACCGGCTTATTCAATAAAAAATCGCTTTCGATCGACAGGAATAAACAATCTCGTATGTGATTATACCCGAGAAAAAATCGATCTATGCTTACCATCAACTCCATACCAATTTAATTTTGAAAAAACAAAAGATATTTTAAACGATATCACATTATAACTACACATCACTCCCAATTTATCTATTTTCCTTAACAACGACAATATATAAAGAATATCGTCTTGTACAATAATGGACGGTGAGGATCTGATTTCCCTCGGGTCGCGGAGGTCGGGCAGATGTAAATGAAACCATAAATTAACATTCATACATATATTAGCTATGTTTTATATGGCCGGTTCCATATATTTCTTCCAGAGTCCGGTTTGAGTAGAGGATAATTCTTTCATCGCATATCAATTAATATTTGATTACAAACTAAAATTATTTAATAAACTTTAAATTGCCCCAAGTTGTACCACTAAGTAAAAAAATCAAACAAGTTTTTTGGTATATAAAATAGAAGGCAAACAAGCACGTGGATCCACATGCTGGCGAGCCATCAGCGCCGCCCATGAACATCAGCAAAACCAGAGGACTCGCAGAGCCTTTCAAAAAATATACACTTTTTTCTTGAATAAGCCAACAACAATCAGATTTAATTACTACTACTTGAGTACTACCTACTACTTGAAGCTGTTTTAATTGGATCGGCCCACGGTTTCAAAAAGTACTTAAATAGTCGTACTGAATTATAAATGGGAAATAATGTCTACACATGAGCATAAAGTAATAAATTCTGTTCAAAAAATTTCAGAATGCGTGGGAGTGTCATTGGTACCGTACGTATCATACCGATATGAGGTTTCATTTGCCTACTGGTCTCTGAACACCAATAAATATCTTTTATATGGATCTGAAAACTTTATTTTTAGAATGTGCCTGAAGTGTGGCAATGGACTAGACTCTTATTACATATGCGAATTGGAATATATATTGGAAGTGAAAAAATCTTTTATACCTATTCAATATCAATAAAAAATTCAAAAGTCAACATTTATCATACTGAGGCTTATAAAGATGGGAACTCTTTATGCAATTGGCAAAAAGTGGGAGATATCACGATCCAAAATCGATCGTAATCCAAAGAGTTTAGATTGAGTTTAGCCTGTTTATTTATACACTGTGCACCTTTACCTTCGGGGAAACAAACATCTTCCTGGAGTGGTCATTTGGAAAAGAAAGAGCAACATCACGCCTTTTATCCCCGAAGGGGTAGGCAGAGGTACATATTACGACAAGAAGAAGAAAGAAGAATCTTGCAGATGCTTAGTGTACTTATTCGTCATCATCTACACAACATGTGTGCTACTACTAGGTACCAGGCATACATAAGTACAAGTAGAATGTTTGTGGAGCGTGTTTGTGCAAGTTGCGAAGCCTTGACCCTAACTCATTACTTCTCTGAGATCATTTGACAAACATCAGTCGCTTGGATAATCACTGTTTTTACTACAATACTACAAAGTATGTTTACTTCTTTCCTTCCACTAATGTGCAAAAACTTTGCACTAAAGTACTTTAAAATACATCTGTGAGTGATTTTGGGCAATTAAAAATGGTTTTGGTTTTTTAATTTTTGCGAGACGAGCAATGGTTTAGCAAATGAGTTTCTGAATTCGAGTTTGTATTCGACGTATCAAAGCTACATCTATAGGTCATATTGCAATATAGATTTTCATAATTTGCAATTAAGCAGAAAACCATCTGAGAAATTATACAGTTTGGTTCATTGTGCTATAAAGCTACCTTTACATTATTAAAGAAAATCACAGTTTCTGTGGATAAAACTGTTATTTTCCCAACATAATAACCACATTATGTCCTAAACGTGGAAACTCAATAACCACCAAAAAGGACGGTTATCAAATTATAACTGCTATTATGGAGATGTCAGTTCATTGTTTCTGGCTAATGGGGAGGACACTGCCCTCACTACACTCTAGAGGTGACGATACGATTGTCTATTCTTTCTTTATTTACCTACAAACAATAACAATATTGGTCAATTGTTTGCGACCGAAGCTGACCTCACCGTGTGAGAGTGTAGGGGACATGTACTACTTACATAACTGTTTTAGGTAATAGAAACACAAAAAACATATTGCTATGAAATAATGAGGATGGTACGGCGGTTTTGTGGTAAAAAACTAAAATAAAAACTCTTTTTTTGTATTATTATGTAATTGGTCGGTATTTGACCTCTATCTCGCCTGGTGGTAACGTCTGCCGATAAGCAACTTATTCACTCAGGACTTGAAGACCCCAGGTTACACTATGTATTCCTTTATAAGATTTCTTTTATTTTCGTTTATATCTACAGAATTATATTTACTGCTCTTGTAAAAATTGTCTCTAAAAAGTAATTCAAGTCTATCTCCCTCGCATAATAGGTATTGTACACAATTTTCAGACACTTTCTGAAAATAACTCAATAGCTCCTGTTTAGAGGAGACGTCGTTACCACGAGTGTGTATTGTGTGGCTCGGCTCGACGCGCCCGACACCCGCCTCGCAAGCTCCAGCCTCACAATAACTCAATTTTAACACATTTTCATTGAATTTTTTTGCAATAATCACACAATTTTTTCCCTTATACGATTTGACTTGACCCTGCTCACTTAAAAACGTATTTTCCTCTTTATATAATTTGTATTATAATCGACGGATAACATCTATACATACTTACATTATTACATAGCGGTAGGTATAATATACAGATTTTTTTTCTACTCAATCTCTGTATAAAGAAGTATAATTACCAAAACACGTTTATTTTTTAATTCTGTAAGCATTGATTTTATTGAAAAGTTGCTAATTATTTTGCATGTAAATAACATATTAATGCAGGTAGTGTCGGAATCTCTGGCCCCTCGGGGAAGAACAGATATCACGTGAAGTTATGTAAATATACCTATATAATACAAATTGATTAATGTTGTTTTTCTCCTTTTCCTGTATTTTTTGTGGAATAAGGTTGAGTTCACATTGAAATTAAAGGTAGATAAAAAGTAATATTATTGTACACAATTATAAATTTTTGGATTAGATCTTGCATACATCGCTATGAAAGTGTACAGTAGCTTCAAAATTATTATGTTATCAGCTAACTCACGTAACTGTTTGACGAGGAACTCGACTAGTTTCAAGCCATGCTAGAGGCTCATATTCATGAGCAGCCTTCCGCGACACACGACGCGGCGATTGTCGCGCTGCTATTGCTACAGTAGCATCTTTTTAATAGTATAATCTTTATTCATAAAACGTTAAAACATTCCATCCATTAAAATACTTAGTTAGTCTAAACTTTAATGACTTTTCTAATTACTAATGTTTAAACAGTTAAAGCTTAACTTCGCGTTAATCCTGGTATGTTTTCACACATCTTGTAAATATTGTCACACTAAACAACACAAGGACGCGTTGTTTTTGTCATGTTTTTAATTAAGTGCGAGTATGTTCTCGAACTTAACTTCGGTTGACTTACTTAACACCATGAGTACCAGTGGCTCATTAAAATAGCGGAAAACATCGTAATTAACTAGTAGGTACTACTTATTGTATACAAACTCAAAAGTTCATAAATATGCCGCGTTATTTTTATTAATAAGTTGGATAAATCAACAACGACAATAAAAAATATAATTAGATTATGCTAGTTATATTAATGAAGAAAGAAAAATAAGTAAATAAAAATTCTACTCAGTAAGAGTAAACTTTTTTGTGCGAATACCGGCTCGGTAGACGGTGACGTAAGTTGTCAACACAGACTCAGAACTTTAATGCGTAGTCCAGACGAGCGGAGGAATACCTAAATGCTTGCGTCACTATAACGTCATTTTCATGGAAAACTATGAACACAAGAGACTAATACGTATACGTATAAGGGTGAAATTCCATTAACAAGCTGCATAAGTAAGATTCTGTAGTCTTTCTTGTCGCCAAACAATTTCATAACTGCAAGACCAAAACTTTACCAATTACTTTAGAATTTTGCACGTGCTTTGAAAGTTGATCCAAAGTACGAAACTAAGAACACGAGGCAAGAACTACCACCAGACAAAAATAGAATCTCAAAGAAAATTCAAAACCTTTAAGTAAAGCTACTAGCTGACCCTAGTTAAAGTAACTTATAGTACGGACAGATTAATAGATTTTCAACTCTATCTACATAAGTTAAGGTTGCAAATCTATAAAACTGATTGGTGTAGCTTGATGTGCTGGTGCCAACAAAGTCTCGGTATATTTCATTCCTTCCAGAGCTAAAATTCATGCACGTATGAATTCTTCGAAGCGAACCTTCCTCCTCGCTTGCTCTCAAGGCCTGGACACGTCCTAACAGTACTTAGCTCGTGGCAAGTATTATATCCTACACGTGTTTTCAACAAATATAAGAAGTACATATAAAGTAAATGGAAGTACGTAAGGAACCCAATTTCTGAGAGTCATTAGTTTCATTTAAAGCAAACTTATTTTTACTTTTCATTTCATAGAAATTCGTTTTTATGTATTTATTTTAGTCAGTTATCGTAGCAATTGGCGTTCCATTGTCTCTGCACCTGTCTCTGTTGGGGGTAGCCCCATGGGAGACAGCCGTAAGGTTACGTGTGTATTATCGAAACCTCTATTTCTAGGAACATTAAGCTTTTAATTCACAACACAACTAAGAAATATTAGGAAAATATGTGCACGTATGTGTGTAGCATTTACACTCTGTCATACAATTAGTATCGTCGATTTTATTTGTAAAATGTTCATATTTGCTTAGTAACATTAATTAACACAGTGAATATAAACTTGTATACATCGACTACCGACACGTGCAAAAGACAAAAATGACGTAAATTTTATTTAATTTGTCGTCAAAGTAATAAAAGCTAATCGCATGGAAGGAGTATCTCGAAGGGTTCAGTGGAATTTTATATTTCCTTGCTAAATCTAACACGTTTTTACGTTTGTCTCAAGTTTATAGTCTTTTTATATGCGTTTATTTGATTTTATTGCGCACTTTAAATTTTGTACCAAATTGTTGTTATGTCAACAATAGCAAGCTGTAGTGAAATATCCTGCAGTTAGGAAATTACAATTCTAGGAAAGTGATTAGCATTGGTAACTCCTTTTTTCTTTTGTAGAGGAGACTCATAGCCCAGCAGTGGACTCTCACGGACTGTTACTCCATAATGCAATGTGCTTTAATGACTGCACGGTTAGTGCGGTGGCTAGGCAACTGGCTGCCGTGCAACGTGTTGCAGGTTCGATTCCTGCACGGAGCAACTCTTTGTGTGATCCACAAATTGTTGCTTCGGGTCTGGGTGTATGTGTATGTGAACTTGTATGTTTGTAAACGCACCCCGAAAATCCTAATGTGGGGCAATTTTTTTTTAATATTAATCAACTCAAACACACCCAAACTCATTCACACTTCGACACCAAACCTACCAACTATGATATTGCCAGTATTGCAACATCTGCACGAGTGCTATCTCCAAACCTGTCTCACTCACTTGTGCAATCTCCAAGGGCTGATAAACATCACGTTACGATTTCTTTCATCTCTTGTGGAACAAGTTGTTGCGACATACTCTGCACAATTACGTATAGACAACAGCATGTCGTCCTACCCCAATCTATCAATTTTATTCATTGGATTTTCGACTTTGTGTGAATAGAATAAAGTTGAAAATCTAATTAAGGTGTAGGTTGACATGCTGTGCGGGATTTCGAGACTAATGTAAGCCTCACGCTTCTTAGTAAGCAGCGTTCGTCAATGAATGGACTGAAATAAAGATTAAAGCGAGACCCTGACTTGGATACTAAGTATCACATTAGTTACTTTGTGTTGTAATGTTAACCTCTAAAAATTGTCTTTACATAGGTCTTACCTAAAGTAGTTTTTTGGTCGTTCATGGTTTGGAATAATGCCATTAGGTTTTGAATTTGAGTTAGTTATAGAAGCTCCTTGTAGAGCTGGAAAAAAGAAAATATTCAAATTAAGATATCATCTGTTTCTTTCACAAAATAAAAGTGCTACTACTCCTGATCAATTTCAACAAACAAACGAACAAACAAAAGTATTATATTTATATTTTCGTACAAACTTCTTGTAAGTCCACGTGACACCTGTCTCGGTCAGTCTAGCAGTGTGTTATTGTGACAACCTTGACCACGGCCGTGGAACAAATAGGCACAGGTATAGATAGACTACATTCTTTGTTGTTCATGTATCGCTTTCTACTGAACATAGCGTAACATTATAAGGTAAATAGATCAAAGACAGCTACATATCAAGATATCCTAATGTATCAAAATTATTTAATAGATTTTCGACTTTAGTATATAAACATAAAGTGTAATATTGATGTTTCGTAGGTTGGAGCAACTTGAAGTGCTGTTGTGTGCACATACCAAACATTTGGCAATATTGACCGATATCGGATCTCAAGTGCATTGCGAAATGAAGAACGTAAACATAAGAACTGCGTAATCGATAAAATATTGCCTGCGTCATCGATTACAATATACGAACATAAAAATTATACGAGTAATATGTATTATGTACGATATTTTTACGATTTATTTACTAACCAACTGTACTTATATGAGCATTATGCCACTAAATAGCATCGCATCATTTATTCCTTATATACTGCATTTGTTTATTTATTTATTTAATGTAACGGTTAAAACCCATTAACCACAGTAACTGACATATTAAATACAAACATCGTAACTGATATCATAACGTAACACTCACAGCCTATTTGACATCGTCTACGTCCAATGACTTTCAAGGCAGGCCGTGCCTCTCCAGCTGTGGACTACCTAGCGGGCTTACCGGGGCTCCGGCTCGAAAAGCAAGAGTAGAAACGGGGTGGTTTTTAGTCAGTAAGAGTCCAACACCTGACGCCTCGCCCTGGCGAGAGAAGTCATTGGATGAATTTCCCTGCTTAAAAAAAGGCCGTGCCTCTCGCCATACACCATCCAAAATTCCAAACTTTAACAAAACTTCCATTCCTATACCCATGTAATAAAACAATCTGATCAACTCATCAATATTGTATTCCGGTGTTCACATCAATGACTGTCCTCATCGCCACATCAAGTACACTTGATGCTGCTCCTCTGCGACTGCATCCGAGCCGCGTGCAGTCTCGAGGAGTCAGCAAATAGTGTCGTCACTCCAACCCTGACCTTCGCCGGAGTAGTGGCCATCTCTCTACTACTGACTTACACAGACTTAATCTGTTCTTTGTGTTCTGTTCTTTGTGAAATGTCGTGATAGCCAGAAGGCTGTAAAAAAAACTTAGTAAAAAAACTGTTTCTAAGAAGACGTGACACGGACATGCCTTATACTTTTATTTTCAGCTTTATATGTATAAGCTGAAGAGTTTCTTTGTTTGTTTGAACGCGTTAATCTCCGGAACTACAGGAATTGAAACATTATTTTACAGGAGGACGTTCTTAATTCGGCCGTTATTTTTTTTTGTGTTGGATAGTCAATTTTTTGAGTAAGGTTATAGGTTAAAACATTTCGCTACGATCAATAGAAGTCGAGCAGAGCAGGTAAAACCACGCCGAAGTAGCTAGTTATAGATAAGTCAGAAATTGACGATCCGATTCTTCGAATTCTGAAAGTGTAAGTATTTTCTTCTCATAGTTTATTCTCCGAATAAATAGAGACATGTATCGTGTAGTGTGACAGTTTACAAGTTGATATCATCTGTATGTCATGTCCCATGTTCCAAGTGTCGTGAAATTGTCGAGATTGAGGAGATCGTGCCGGAACATTCGAGAACTTTGTCGTGCAATCTCGCCGTAATGTGGAGGGAAGCACATCTTGTTTGAGTTTCCTCTACACGGAGTGGGTTTACATAAGTATCAATGGTGTTAGGACATTTGTATAACATCTTATGACATTGAAAACAATACATTAATGAATGAACAATATTATTGTAGTAGAATAGTCTGTAAAAGCAACATGGAGATGTGATTTCATATTTTAGTGTCGTCATAAGTCGTAATTAACTTAAATTCAATGACGACGAGTGAATGACTGATCGCTTAAGTTTCTTATTAGACGTTTTTTAATCATCATAGTCATTGATATGACTATGGTGATGACATTGATATGACTGAGCGTTGGTCTCATAAACATACGCTACGAGGGAAAATATTGGATGAATGACAATGAAAGATCGACAATGATGAGAGAATGGCGGCTCACATCTACTTATATAATAACGTGTACCATAACATTGTCCACGAAATAGTCGGCAGGTGTTATGTGAACATTGTGGACGACACAATTTATGATGTACACATTTATTTCTTTACAAACTTTTGTTACTTAGTTTTTGTTTGAGTAAAAATCTAGATATATACCTACTTACCTACCTCATGGGACATGCATGTCTCCCTAGACTAGAGACGTGCCCTACAAGGCGTTGCACCAAGGGAGCTCCGAGACTAGTCTATTAAAGTTTAAGTTGCTGAGGGCCCATTTTCACTGGAGTGGTTTTATAGAGATAAAAATCCCACAGTCTCTAAGCTTCCTCCGTTATCAAAATAAAAAGAACCTACCTCATACAGAGCTACGTATAAAATAGCACGAGAATACGTAGTAATAAATCGTCCGTGACTCTTATGGTCGTATATGACTAAAACCTTAAGTACTTACTTGCATTGTTAGGTACCTAGTATTTATGACAAATATGTTTTATAAAGTGCAACGTAAAATTGTGGCTAAACTGTGGACCAATAAACTTAAGTCCATGTTAAAATAAAACGCTGTTTAGGTACCTACTGTTGAGTCAACAATTCTAAGACTGTGCCTACCTACCTATTCTTCATTGTCTGTCAGTATACCTATACATTTGTAAGAATTAAGCCAGAAAGTCATTAAAGAAGAATTTTATATTATGTCTCAGTTGATGAACAATTTTATTTCTTATTTCAGTCATATTAAGTAAGAAATTCGAATGAAAAAGTCCTTAATATCTTAATACCGACATCAAAAATGTAATGAAATCCATTAAATATCAAATTAAATGAGTAATAAAAACTTGAATTAGCATTCTGACAGGTTTTGATGAAAAACGCTCGCCGGATTAACTTCCATTATTGTATTATGTCACAAAAAATCTATTCTCTTGTTGAATGAGAAGAAACTTAATCTTAAGTACTTATTTTTTTACGAAAATTCATTGTCAGACCGTATTTAGTAGTAGCTAATCAGTCTCATAAAGAAATGAATATATGTATATATTAACTTCTGTTACTCTCATAGATTCTATGACTCCCCTAAACTAATTTATTGATTTTTAAGATTTTCTTTACACCAACCACCAACCAGGTGGGTGCTGAGACAATAGGTCGGTTATCGTGCCCTATATTCATGCCCTAGATTCAACTATCTGTTTTGTCGATTCTTAAGCACATTTTTTTTATGTGCATATGTATATATATACGCCAGTAATTTACTGAGACGCACGTAGTGGCATCTAACAAACTAGATATACTGAAAAGGTATTTTTTTAATTCTATTTATGTTAGTTCTCCACGGACTCTTGGTCCGTGCCCTTGTCATAAATACATTCTTCTATTTACTGCAAAGGTTATAAAACATTCATTCTCTCTTGGTCCGTGCGTTTGTCATACATTCTTCTATACACATACTAGAAAGGTTACAGCAACACGCAAAATATACTTCCTACATGACACAAACATGATCAATAGTATTACTTCAAATACAACAATATAGTACCTGGTACTAGACCCGGAGAGTAGCCACATTATAACCAACAAAAGAATTAATTGACAATGGTCGCGCACCTGCACTGCAAGCCATTGTCGCTGTGACGGGAAACACCGCGGCGAATCACAATGCTACCAATGTGCCAATATGAGAGGCACTGCCGAATATGTACAGAGAATAAACCTGGGACACTCGTATTGTTACTAACTGTTTTATTCTAGCTAGTGGATGCTCATCTTCCACTTCCACTTCATCATCACCATCGACAGCCTGTCACCATAAGTGGCCACTGCTGACCAAAGGCCTCTTCTCGCACGGGAAGATTTGAGTATCAATCACCACGCTTGCTCATTGCGGGTTGGCGACTTCAAACATATAATCAGACATTAATATAATCAGAATGGCTCAGTTTTCCTCTCGATGCTTTCCTTCACCGTTACTCAATGTTGTTAAAATAATCTTACAGAGTACATATACCTCGGAAAAAGTCACTTTGATACTTTGCCGTTAGTAGGTTTCAAACCCGCACCCTCATGCACGAGAAGCGGGCGTCTTAAACCTACGGGCCATCACAACAATGAATGAACATACTTTTTACTAAATTATACATCTTCCATTTAGCCTAAACTAAAAATAAAGGGATTAAATTAAAAGGTCAACATTCTATAATAAGAATAGTTACAAACAGCATTTCGTAGCAGTCTTAGCTCTCAAAGCGAGTAGAATATTGGGTTAGATTTTCAGTACAAAATTCTCACTGTAAAACACGAACGGATTTAAAGCACCAAGTGTGGATAGGATGCGAACATAACATTATGCCCGAGGTGTTTGTATGTGAGGCTGATAATTGTGTACTGGCTAAAAGTATAAGGTGAGTACATGTAACACGTGTTAGCGTTAGGGTTGCCAGCCATACTGTTAAAAACATTCAACTTTTTACTGTTCAATAAAAATAAAGTATACAAAATACTGTTTTCAGTATCAACATGTCGAACGAACACTAAGTTTGAATTGTTTTTCATTAATGAATGCAAAGTGAAGGAAAGACAGAAATAGACTCAAAATTTATAAGTAGAGCGAGAAGCGCTAAATATTTTACGTTCATTAGATGCTCATATTTGTATAATACTGTTTATTTTCCTTCTCTGACCTAAATATACTTTAATCCTTGTAACCAAAGTTGGCAGCCCTAGCCGTAACCGTACACATTATTATAGCTATATTTATACATATAAGACATTATGTAATAGTAACATTTATATTTACAAGTTTATCTTTAGTACACACATATCTACTATCCCGAACAACACACGCCCTTTGCGAAAATAACAAAAACAATTAAGTACCCTTTTGCAAAATGAATATCTTTGCTCACACCTATTGGAAACTGTTTGGTACACACGATCTGTTCTCGAAAGTTCCAACAACCGCCCAGGTACTCGCGTTATATTTACCAAATACTCTTTGATCTGTATCAAAGAAGTGTTCTATCGTGTTTTATGACCGTTTAGATAATAATTAACTTCAACCAGAAACCAATCCGTTGGATATCAAAGGTATTCGTTGCTTGTTACTTGACTGCTCGCGGCTTACACAAAGTTAAGGTAAATCTATACGAATTATTTAGTGAATTTATTACTTACTGTGTAAATTCGTCGGATTTGGAAAACATTTGACTGCTTATGTCTGTAGTTTCGACTTTGACTTTATAATTGTTTAACACCTTAAGTAAATTGTGTTGACTACAGCGCATTGTTATAAAACACACACCAGAGATTTTTCTATACAGAACTCTATTGCAAATAAACACTCTTTAACTTTATCTTGTAATCATTTAAATATGATCACAGTGATCCGTTTGTAATCATTAAAAAAGATATGCCAGATCCTCAAACAATCCGCAAAAGTGTAATAATTTATCTTAGTCTAATTTAATTAAGTACCATTAAACTCTTAAGTCAAAGCCACACCAAACTATATCACTTAACAAATAAATAACAAAACAATGAAAAGTTACTCGTATTTACTTGATCATTGAATGAGACAACACAGACATCTGGTACCCAGGTACCCAGTGATCACTGAGTTAAGCAACTTGTTTGAACATGTGTACGTGTCCCGAATGTTGAGGCGCCGACTGTGGCGAGGCGATTGATACATATTTACATTTTATTGCCGACAACCTGACGTAGTGACGTCATGCAGACGAAGCTGGAGTTACAATTAGGTGGGGACGCGGTGGTAAAGGCGAAGAGCTGATAGATAGTACAATGATTTTTATGTGATATGTTATAAGATTTATATTTTGATATCCCAGATGGATCATCACCACATAGTAAGTGATTAGCCAACCATTGATTTAGATCGAGGAGATCCTGCAGTACTAAAGGAGTTACGTTGAAGTTTCTTTTAATGCGTAGTCTCCCGATTTAACTCCTAAGATTTGATGATTTTCCCATCAACAACAAACATGGCTGCTATGACTTGACTCTGCTTGACGTTCAAAAGTGCCTTCCTGGTTTATTTGAAATAAATAATTTTGACTTTGACTTATAATGTTACGTTTTTATCTATTTACATATAAAAGTCAGCAAATTAGTGTTTTGTAGTTTTTATGCGTTTTACGTCACAATTATGGGACTAAATTACCAGTAGTTTGAGATATTTCTTCGGCAACGCACCTGTGATTCCTCTGGTGTTGCGAGTGTCCATGGGCGGCGCTGATCGTTTACCATCAGGTGGTCTGATCGTTTGCCTCCTATTCCATTAACAAAATTAAAATCTAGGTAATTACCATGAGCAAATTGCTATGAAGCAAAGTTTTGACAAAGTCACCGTCCTCTATAATTTACTGTCACAAATTAACATTTCTGTCGTAGTCGTGTCACGGTAACGTTTCTTTGTACTGAACAAACTGCTGCGCAGTACATTTGAAGACTGCCGCGTAGTTCGTGACATTCGAGAAATTTTGGTGATTTTCTCAAGAAAGTTCGTAGTCAAGTAATATTATTTGGAGTATTTAGGACGGATACTTTAATAATTCCTTGGAATTTATCAAAGCTTTGTTAAGATATTCATCTTGTATCATTTCAAGGGACGTGTGGCGCAGCCGTGGAATTAATGTCCTGCATGTAGATGCTCATGTACACAAGTTATGCAACACTTGCACTACGGGGAACAGCACGTACATGGAATATCCTACTCGCTTAGAGAGTACTCACATTACATCAGAGTGGATGTCACGTGACACATGACAACAGATAGTTTAGTACTCCACATTAATCTTAGAATTATTATACATAGGTATACATTGTGGTTGCTCATTTTTTCACTAACATCATCGTCCCCCCGAAGGGGTAGGCAGAGGTGAACATTACGGCACGTAATGCCACTATACATTGTACACCCACTTTTCACTATTTTGTTTTAAGACACAATTCTAGACTCCGTGATACTACTGAGAAATTTTCGAAAAGCCGAAAATTGCCCGATCTGAGTTTCGACCCTGAGACCCCTTGTCTCAAGTTGCACTTGCGACTCGACCAACAAGGCAGTCTCCACTAAAACTATGTATACTACATTCACAATTTGCACTCCAAAATAGATAAATTGAGAAAGCAGCTTGTTAAAAGTGAGGGAAAAGTTTTCAACTTTGCTACTGTGACACTAAACTTACTACGACACTAGGAGACACCTCAATTCACACTAACAAATACTCCGAAGTGTATGCAAACTCCTTAACTCCATGTATCAGTAGTACCGACAATGTAGTTACGTCAACCGCGCGATTAGTATTCTCCGTAGGGACACAACTTTAGGAACATTTGCAAAACAACGTATTCGCGGCCCAGTTACTGTTACTTCACTATAAAGTACTTGGGCCTCTTGATTATCCTTATCTTGGCTTCACTTGTGCAATGCAACTTGTTACTAACATATACGCTAATTTTTCCCTGTACAGAAATTACTACTTAACTTATTATACATATACTATAAAGGTTGTTCTGCTGAACGAGAGCAAATTCAAATCATTTAATTCAGACATATTGTATCTATAAATGTCAGTAGTAACAAGAAAATTAAAAAAATTCTACAAGAAAACTCAAAACTATTTTTTTTTAATCCGTCGATCATTATCATCACCCCTAAGCATAAGTCGGTTCAGTCAATGATATTAGCGTGAACATAATCCTTCTTAAACCATTTTTAACTGGCTCCCAAAGTGAAGGCCGCATTAATTTATGCCGCCTTAGTCTTGGGCAGTTTCCATCCACTTTGTTTTGATATTATTCCACAATTTACAGCCTAAATTAATCATTCTATCACCAACATTCACACTGAACTCCACCACATTTACGACAAAACCTCCAAAAGTTTCCACCGTGTCTGACACATGATATGGGGGTGACGTCACAGCCAGTTAACCCCGATTGTTCGCCGACCCATCCCATAACACACTCGTTCAGGTTCGACGATAGAGAGCACCGCCCTTTGGAAGCCGAGACCTCGGTCTGACCTGAACTTCAGTGATTTATTTATGAAAGACATTGAGGTCTCATTGGTATGAATAGGACTTATTATAAGTACGTATGTACATGATTAGGCACATGGTGTGAGACTATGATAGCGATGTCACATTGCTAGCGGCTTGTCTTTCAATACTGGTGAAGGCTTTGGAACTGTCTTGTGCGTTATACGTTACTCATGATATCCAATTTAGTGTTTATAGAATTATTGTTCACTTACATCATCAAGCCTGTGGTCTTTTTCTTCACCCATTCATGGCTTGTTTGAGTCAGCTTTAAATTAAATTATTTTGTATTAAAAGACTGACATCTGTCCTCCACGATTTGCTAAGGGTATCATACTCTAAATTTTGTCAGATTTTGACATCCCACATTACTACTTATATCTTGTTAACTTACCTTCTGGTAAGTCGGTTTTTCTTCTCTGTTCTGTTCTTCTGTATTTATGCTAATTATTGCAGCACCAGAAGCGAATAAGTAGTAGTAGTATTTAATTAATATGATAGCTAATTAATTATATGATATAATATAATACAGAACACATTTGTATATTATTGTTGTTGTTGTCTGTGGAGGAAAACCGTCGTGCCACGAGTCAATTATTGGCAATATTATGCTATATCAAGTGTAGCAACATATATTATGTTTTATAAGGTTAAATATATCTCACTAGTTACAGTATTCCTTGCCTATTATAGATGGAATAAATTGGTTTAATTAAAAGCATTAAAGTATTTATTTATGACTCACATGCCTACATTACTTCGTCTTTGTACTATGACCATGCAAGAGCATTTAATTTTGTTTTTATTCTCCCTACTAAATAGGAAATTTTGGTGCAACCCAAGTTCTGTATTATCCTGTAGTCTACTGACTTTAATCTAAATCTGTTTAATTGTTGTTTAGATCACCGAATAGGAAATAATAGACATAAAAAATTTACAGTTAGTCACGAAATTCGTTCATGTTTCACCTATAAAATCCCTATTAAATTCAAAGTACCTAGAACAAAACAATAAGGACGGTAATCCCATCCAGTTGTAAAAACAGCTCTTAAATTACGTCTCCTATAGACAAAGTAACTCGACTAAGACTCAATATCATTTAGTTTTATTATAGGACCAGTAATTTTCTAGTTTTGTCACTACTTTAATCAAGCTATGAATGTCACTGACAATCAGTTCTATTAATATTGCTTAAATTATATTTAATATACTTTGAAGTCCAGTTTTCCTCACATATTTTCCATCACAGTTTGTCTGTGGTGTCTAAATAATCTGAGAAAGTGCATAATAATTCGGAAAAGGTGACATTAATACTTGCCGTTGGTAGGATTGGAACCCTACATGCATGAGAAGCGGGCGTCTTAAACCTTCCACCACGACTAAAAGTTTATAACAATACTTTTGTAACAATAAAACTTAGACGATACTGCCTCCTCCTATTGGACTAGTGACAATCTTCAGTCTCAGCATGAGAGTTTTAAGATTGTCATTTAAAAGATTCAGAGAGCGCTACTCAATTTTTATTAAATGTGTAGCCCCTTAGTTATGGTAGCTCTTAAGTCACCCATCTATTGAGTAAAGATAGTGGCACACACATCAAGACATCATTACTCTAAAGCAGGGTTTCCCAAACTAGGGGTCGTGACCCATTAGTGGGCCTTGTCTGTAGAAAGACATATTAATCAACCATTCTGTATTTTATTTTGCATATTCATATTCTGAAGCTGGGTCCTGAGTTTAGAAATTTAATTTAGACGGATCATATTCCCGACAATTTTGGGAACCACTGCTCTAAAGCATCCTAACCAAAAACGATAGCAACGCCACAAACAAACGTTTTGATAGTTTTTTTTTTACATTACCAACAGTAATTACCAACCCGGACACTAGTGCTCTATTATAAGCCAAGTATAGGTAATACACGAATGATGATCATGTGCAACTTATGACACGACATTATGTTGCACATGCACCGCCTTACATAAGCTAATGTGTTCTTATATAAACTGTTGAGGAAAATGACCATCTTCTGTAATGTTATGTGTGATGACACTACTTGCTATGTATGTAGATGCAATGTAACTAGCTGGATGCTGGAAGCGATTAACGTCGTCTCAGTTTAGAAGTGTCTTAAGAAAGTACGGTAATTTGAAAGAAAATTGAGCTTCTCACAAAGAGTGTTTTCAGGTAGAGTACATGATCGCTGTGCATGTCCCAGTCTCTCGTTACACTTGGAAAGTTCTCATGCTACCAGGAATCAAAAGAAACGTGCAAATAATAATATAACATCGAATATTTATTAGATTGGCCAGTGCGCTTGTTGCTCCTTCACTCACACGATTTAATCTGTCACGACACTACCAAAAAAAAGTTGGAACAGGATCGAAGTCATCACCGAGTCAATCAAAATTGTATTTTTGTTAGTCTGTCTCTATGTCTGTTAGTATAATTATATAATATAAAAATATAAAAATAGAAAAAAGAAATAGTGTTTAATGTTACCCAGTTCTAAGGTAAAAAACCAGACAAATTAAGCTTAAAAAAAACCAAAATCATATTAGACTTGATGATTTATTGTCCGCCAGCCGACACAGGAAATCTACGATTAAGTATAATAAATATAATATGATCAAACGTTACAATTATACCATCGAGTTAATGCAAGTGGTTTTTACAAGCAATGACTACAAACTGGACCGCGTTCGATTCGATTCCAAGTAGATAATACCATTTCAGTAATAGGTACAATAATCATCATCTGAAACTTTATGACAATTGGAATAAGGGTGCTTTTCCATCAGAGATGTGCTATGTTACGTTGCTGTGGATGGACTCAGCTAAGCTATGTGTACAAACGCATCCACAACAACATAGTATAGCACAGTCTGGTAGAAAAGCACCACAAAACATATATTTTCCTCCACCTTCAGAACCAAATCATTATGTTACGCCTTTCAAAGACAATCAGCAAGAAACTAGACAAAGCAATAACCTCACAGTTTCCCATTTTCCGCTGCAATTCTCATAATTCATAGTGCAGCGTGTCAGTCTATCCGTCTGTGTGCTAAATGTTACGAAACCTGTTCTATTGTTGGGAGGAAAAAGTTAAGGAAACCTGAGGACGATGACTGCACAATGTATTGGCCAATGGTGCAGTATTATTTTCTGTAATTACCTTAATTAAGTATTGTATTATGAAAATACTAAAGTACCTAAGTACTTGACATTGCTGCTTCGAGTTACTATGCAATCTTTCATGTTCAACATCATGGCTAGGTTTCAAAGTTAGTTTGTGGCTAGTGACCTTTGCTTTCTGATGATGAATGATCAAGATGTTAAACATGGTATAACACAGTTACTTAACGCTTGAAGGGGTAGGCAGAAGTGCCTATATTTGATGAAGTTGTTAACCATGATATAACACGGATACTTTTTAACCTGAAGGGGTAAGAAGATGTACCTATTTGATGCAATAATATGGTTGCGATTTTACACCAGTCAGGTAAATGATGAAGTTTCGAATTCCTTTTAACATGGAATGACCCACGAATGACCGATCGTGTGATGTGTAACTCAAAAGTTGATAAAACAAAGAAGCCCTATTTCGACTACCTCAAGAAAAGCTTACGATCACTCCGCCGACAAATACATACACATAGTCAGTTAATTGAAGGAAGTTATACAATAATAGCTGAAGGTATCTACAGTTGATATTTTATGCATCATGTTGGTTCGGTATCAGGGCGTGAGAACCGTGGTAGGTCACACACCTGTGACAGACAGCACGCGGCACGCTGCGGCGGCTGACCCAGTCATTAATTAATTAATTATAGGCTACACGCTGATATGTTTGTACTGCGGCTTCCTATTGGTTGCAAACTAAACTATACCTATGTGTTCAAAACATTTAATACATTATCAACTCTATTGTTTGGTAATTAAGTTAAAAATCTATTTGATTGATTAGGGTAACTCGTATAGACAGCTCATCAAGTTACTCCTATGTATGAAATTTCTTCAATACATTTGCATCTTTATCGTTTTGTAATAAAGTTTAAAATCAATTTGATTCGCTTAGGGTAGCTTTATATGCTGTTGTCTGTACTTATTTCAACACGATCGATACTGATGAACACATTTACAGCGTAATGTTTCTCATCACTCTTTTTTTATAAATCTGCAAGAGATATGGCGGCCATGTTTATATAAGAAAAGGGCTATAAAGGCAATAGAGGGTCTTATTATAATGTTGATATATTACCCGCTCGCGGCTGAGTACTACTATCAAATGCGTATTTACATGAAAAAGAGACCCATGGCGAAGAATAGAAAGATTGGGCAACGATATTTTAATCATAGTTATTTACTCTATTATTACCTATAATAGTGGTCGCCTAGTGGTCGAAATTCGACCATATACGATTTAATTTACAATACCACTTAACATACGTTCAAGGATAATTTTTATTTAATTCAAACTCAAACAAACTCTTTTATAAAACTCTATTCATAATTATGAGACGTGAAAATATCATCGCAATGTCTATCGATTTTGACGTTTTGTCAAATACGATCAGATACTATGCATGTTTGTGTAATGTTTTATTTATTGATTTAATGTACTTTATAAGCATTATTTTTGAAAAATATTAGCGTTCTTCACTTCTCCTACACATAAACTATAAGTGTACCAAATTTTATGCTCCTACGTCCGCGCAATTTTCGTAAAAAGCGGTCCAAAGTTTTTGCATCACGTATTAATATATAGATTATACAGTATGGAGATCACGCATATGATTTAAATGAAACTACAAGTAGTACTCGTCCACAGAAGCATAATACAACTAAATACATATTTCAAAGAAAACCAAAAATTAAAACATTGAAATTTTCAAGCATAATTAATAATGAAATTAATCAAGTATTCAATTCTGTGGGATCAGCTTCGTCTTCCTTGATCAGGACAGATAGAAGAGGAGATGTTGTAAGTGGTCTAGGAATGCTACGGACATGCGGTGTGACTGTTATATTGCCGTATTTGTTCAAATTAGCTCAAAGAGAATAATATTTTTTTTTGCTAATCTACTGGGTCTGTTTCACTCATTTTACGTATATGGTCAACCAAAATGATAACAAATATGTGGTTTAAATTATGTCATCAGAGGTGTCCCCATACGGTATATACTTTCATGAGAAAAAAATTGTGTATACTGTACGACCGTATTGAAGTGAAGTAGACTCTAATGGTATGAAAATAAAGTGTAGTTTTATGATGATTGAATAAAATTTATATTTCGTTGTGTTTAGTCACTTTCAAACTTGTACCTACTGCCCCCTAACCACAAATGGAAATAAATAATGTAGTAAATAATATAACTAAATTAATGTCGCGTAAATTATTATCACCAAATGAGTCAGTTATGACTTTTATTTTATTTGAAACCTAATTAACGACATTAATATCGACCAAAAAGGACTCTATACATATAAAAATAGTTTGTCACAACTCTTTAAAAACGCAACGTACAATAGTTTCTCACAACTTTAAAGCATTTATTTCAACTAAATCACATAATTACAACAATTTTGAAAACTTAGGTATTACATTGTTTCAAAATGTAGATCATAAATCCTAACTAACCAAAACCTAACTCTACATAGTCTAGAATAATTTTACATATAATATATAAACATATATATTGTTGTAATAAATTAAATGAATAGGTATTGCCAGATAGTAAAAGGAAAACGCATAAAAATTGCCATATAGGGAATATGGCAATTTTATGTAAGTATTCCTAATTTATTAATTATCACCGTTAGGCATACTACTCAGCTATAAACTCTTATATAATTGAAATTCCATTACCTAAACAATATATTATTTGGCAAAACAAAGTAAATAAATACCAAGGAGACAACGTGGAAGCGAATTGTAATTAAATTAAATTAAATGTCGCCATCGCATGTATCGGTATTCCGATCCTACCAGTCTTTGCGACATCTCGAGGGAAATGCGGGGGAAATGGAATTATTATCCTGTATTTTAATCATATTGAGAAAAAAACTTTAGATGTGGTAATAATGGTCTAGTGTTCATTTAAACTAAATACACAGGAATTATGTAAAGTTAATATGTATACTTAATAATTCTTTTTCGAATATTTTTTATATACTTCACTTGTGTGGTTTTGGTCGTCATGCACGAAATATGAATATACCTTTACTATTCCGTATTCGCAATATTTTTAAATGTCTACATTAAAAAAAGTACTAAGTTGAAATGTTCATGCCAAACTTCAGTTCACACATTTGTGTTTTCCTTAAATAATTACACAGTCTTTCAGTTCCTTGGAGCACGTAGATACACTCGTTTTACCCCATTCTCCGCTCTCAGCATTCGGAACAAAGCGCATGAAAGGTGAAAGACATGATGTAATTACTTTCGCCGTCACCTCGATACGCAGCACATCAAGCTACACCTTATTGATTCTCAACTTTATGGTAAAGATATAAGATTGGAAATGGATTAAAGTGTTTGGCTGTTTTGGGTAGCTTGACGTGCTGGTCTGTAAATTTGATATGATATGTGAATTTAAGCCATTTGTTTCTTTGTTGTGTTTTCCATGAAATGAATTATTGAAAGTATACGGTACATAGAATGATTCTTTACAAGTATTTCATAGAAAAACTAAGTAGGTAGACACATATATTTCATTTGAAGTCATACAGTCAGCAATTGGCTTTCAATCTATCGTTAGATATTTTCATTAGATTCCTAGTAAACCACCGTTTTATCGTGTTTTTTTACGTAAACATGATCTGACCTATATTTGTGTTAACTGGAAACGTAGAATTGCAGGAATAAATGTGAGACTATTGTGTTTTGTGGTTTTAAGAGCAATCTAAGCAATACTTTAGTGTCTAATGAGGGCTCAACATCGTTATAGGCACAGAAAAAAGAAATACTCCTCCACCCTGTGGTTATAGAGCTTACTATTTACCAAAGAATGAACTTTAACAACATATTATTATTATTATTTCCAACTAGTAAACAATCTGGGGTCATGACAGACACCAAAACGAGCGCGGAGCGAACACTGGCGTATCATTCTTTACTGGACTTAATTCGTCGCATTTTCAGACCCCTATTTGAAAATCTCTGGATAAGACCCCAGAAAGTTTCGTCATCCAGTAAGCTATAATCATATACTTTTTATATGTAATGTTGTGATGTTAATTATAAAAAGATATCATTAAATTCCCAATATTAAAATCATTCAATAAGAACAAGCCTCACAATGATAATACCGTATCAACCCTCCCACGGCCGACTGGTCACTAGTACACAATTACAATTTCTCCTAGGGTCCAGTGGACCGTGCCCACCCATAACTATGGCTTAACCCTCCACGCATCGCTTCCTATTTTCCATTTCTCCTAGTTTCCCATTTTCACTGAAAGTACTAACATTGTGCCTGGTCAAGCATGTATACCAGCATGTCAAGCTACTCCAATATATCAATTGTTTTTATTACATTTTCAACTTTATGTCTTTGTGATAGGGTTGGAAGTATATTAGATCGATTGGAGTAGGTAGACCTGACGTTTGTACTATGTACTTAGGTCAAGGAACTAACTTTGTGGTTACTAAATGAGACAGTTATTGTGTCTTTCTTGTGAGCTAGGAAACTAAGTGACGTAACAATATTCATTATTCTAGCTCTTCGTGCAACATATACCCACCTTCTCCTCCTGTAACATGCATAGCATAGGTGTACATACCACATAATACCAGCCATCATTAGAAACACGCATAATAGGTAGGTATCAAGATTTTTGTAAAACTGAAATATCTTACATACTCTTCTCCAACCCGAGTATCGAACTCAAAATCACTAGCTTGCCACTCACACAGTGCGACCACATAACTAATGTACCCATGTAATGTGTAACATAGAAATTAACTTGAACTAACTATGTTTGAAAACAATACCCGACAATATGAGCACCGAGCAGGCAATCAATTAGCGCGTGCACACACAAACACAACAAATGACACCGACATAATTAAACTGCAATGACTAACTCGTATGCAAATATTGTGCAAACCTAGCCATTTATTTACAGGTTCCATTACTTGAAGGAAAAACCGCAACAAAACATAGATATTTAGTTCACGTCAGATATGTTTGAAATAAAGTGTCAGTGCTAAAGTATGTTAACAGTCGCACTTAGAAAAATATGAATTAATATGTGTTTCGATTTACTGAAGTGACTGTCTGACGAGGAACTCGACTAATTTCAAGCCATGCTTGAAGTTCATAATCAGCAGCGCGACAGTCACCGTGGTGTGTAGCGCGAAATGTTGCTCAAAATATGCTTATTAATTTAGTATGTCTCACGAAAAACATTGTTTCAACTATTAATGTATATCTTTGTAAATGCATTTATGACACAGTAGAAAATCGTAGAGTGGGACTCTAAAAAAAATATTTAAAATTATTTTAAATCTCAAAAAAAAAAATATACAATGTGATAGGGGGAGACTTCTAACCCGTTAAGGCTGAGTTCTACAAAAGTCGGGGGTCGAAGGGGTCGAATCCCCTCCCCCTAAAAATTATGGCTATTTTAAGTTTTTTTTTTACTTTATGTGATATCAAAGGTTGTATGCGTCGTAGAAACAAAAAAAACGACGGTAGCTAATAACCTTGGCTAACTAATTCATTAATTTTTTCATGTTAAAATCATTTCTGAATTATTTTTACCGAAAAAGTCACTATTTTTCAATATTTTCAATTGGGGGTTCAACCCGCCATATTATTTTTTTTTGTCGATAAAATTAGATGTAGTACTCAGCCTTAACGGGTTCGAAGTCCCACCCCTATAACATTGTATAGGGCCATTGATTGATAAATATTTGTAATATCTCAAGACGCCTCCATGTTACTATGACTGTGCATGTTATTTGCTACTAACATGTATAGTAAGAATATAGATATTCCAAATACATTGTGAAATTCGAGAAACAAGCATAATATATTTAACGTCTAACTTCCACGCAGTTGCAACTAAAGAATAACGAGAATATTATGAGATAGAAGAATTTATTATAAAGAAAAACTTTGTCACTTATTCATAGTCTGCAATGATGAGCTTTTTCTGCACTCCTGACCTTTGCTCGGACAACGCCGACGCTCAGTACTGCACGTGGCTGCCGGGGATGGCAAAAGTAATTAGCGTTAATTTATTCTTTAGATTTATCATCGACAGCAACATAAGACCTGCCAAGCGTAGAGAATATGGTAAACTCGATAATAAGTGAAAGAGACAGCCATAGTCCATCCATCCGTCCAAATACACTATCAATGACAGTTGACCTGTCGTGGTTGCTACCGTACTGTTTTAACAATGGTTACGATCTTCAACATCCCTACCAAGCCCATAGTCCAGTAGTGGACTGTCACACGCTGTTATTGATCATAAGGAAGGCTTATTTTGATCTTATTACCAAAACACAGGGGAGGTAGATTTTATACTCTTCTAATCCATATAAAACGTCGGATTATTTATGACCACTTAAGCTTCAATTGACTGTATATACATACATACATACATACAGCTATACGGGAGATATTAAAAGTTATTGCCCACAGTCGACCCTTAATAAAAATTGATGCGTGAACTCCAAAAAGGTTGTAATCTCCCGAGTGACAGAACGTGCCGGGACTCGAACATGTAGTATAGTTATCTCATAGTAATCTCGAATATTGATGTCCATGTATACGCCTATCAAGTGCCAAATATTAAGAATTTCTATATATAAACCATTCGTTATTTACTGGAGTCTAACAATATATATAAATGACTAGCACGATGGCTAGGTAACTACCATGCAGCGTGTAACCGGTTCGATTCCCGCACGAACCAACTCTTTGTGTGATCTGCTAATTGTTGTTCCGGGTCTGGGTGTCATGTGTATGTGTACTTGTATGTTTGTAAACGCACCCGCGACACTGGAGAAAATTCGAATGTGGGACAACATTAAAAAAAAAAAAGTATGTGTATTAGTATTTGTCTATGCACACGTATTTCTATATTTTTTTTTTAACTCGTGGCCATTTTATACGTTCCTTTCGAAAATCGTATGATGTTTTTAGTTTCAAATCTTTTAAAGATTTGTTATATTATCTTCTTCTAGGTACTATAGTAAAATGAAGCTGCTATGAACACGACTGAAACTATCACAAACAGATATTTCCAAGTTCAACAATTTGTTTGAAACAAATCATTTCCAAGACGTTGTTAGCTGTTCTTCTACAAGTATTACAACCTCAAACGGTATACAAAGAAAATACTTTTAGTTGTAAACTTAATGATAATATTTTAATTAGGTAATGAAAATGTGAGATGGTTGATTTTATTTCTTGTTTAATACTTTTCTACGAATGTAACATGTTTTAATAAATATTGTTATAGTAAAATATGAACTTAAATAATAAGCAATGAAAATAAATAAATATGTACAACTTAAAATAAAGAAAACAGCGAAAGAAAAAACTGAATTCAAATATCTAAACTAAAATTTATCTATTAGAATAAACTAAAATCTATCAGGCTATGATTCAGTATTCAGTATCTCGTTGTATGAGTGGTAGGCTTCACGTTCAGTTCAGGATTGAGGAATCTACATATAGTCCGAGATGAGTATCTATTACAAAACGAATCATCAAAAGTTGTCCACAAACAACACCATATTAATCGCGTAACATACCTACGAAAAAGTATACTTAGACATGAAGTGAGAACCCACTCCTTTTTGAGATGTCGGTTAAAAAAATATGTATGAATTTTGTGGCAAATTCTAGGTATCTTAAAATCCTAGATAACAACATTCAGCAACAATTCGCTGAAAAAAGTTACTGAACAAAATCCCACGTAACAGTAACAGAGAAAGTTGGTATTGAGTCGTTGCTGTTTATTTTCACAAGTGACTTTGATTACATTTGTCAGGCGGCGCCGCGGGGCGGGACGAGCTTACCTTAACGTAATTTTCTTTTAAACAAATATTTTCCGCGAGTGACGCGTGAGGGAAATAATATTCCTCTCAACCGAGAGGTGAGTCCCTCCAATATAACTTGGCGACATTAAACCTGTGTTTATTGTAGGCTTTTACTTTTATACGTTATTTTTTACGGTTTATCTCTGTTGACGAATACGCTACTGTTGCTAACTAGAACTTGCAGTAGGTATTGTTGAGTGTTTATTTTATTTGGTAAAGTGACCTCCAAAAGTGCCTTCCCGTCTTTTTTTTTACGTTGGTCGTCGGTTGTTGTTGAGACTAGGATTTTCTCTTGTGTCGTGGTTTATAAACATGCAATTTCATAATATGTGACGAATGCGGGAAATGAATCCGCTACACGTAGCACGATAGCCAGTTGCCCAGCCACAGTGCCAACCGTGCAGTCATTTGTCTATTTGAAATTAATAATTTTGACTTTGACTTTAAATTTGCCGTGGCCCATAATCTTTTTGGGAATGGCTGTAACGGATTTTTTTAAGAAAACAGGCATTCTTAACTCGTTATATTATTGATATACATTATAATTGTATCATAAGTTTCTGACTACAAAGTAGTACCTAGTTATAAAGTGTAGTATGAAATAGTATCTGTAGTTCAGAAAACTTGAGTTTTCTTCAACAGGACCTTGAAGTGGATACTCAAGTTAATAACAAACAAGAATACTTATCTTTGTAAACTTGTGTAATACGAATACTGAACAAATTGATGCTACAGTCTGTACACCAATTACTCTACTAGTGTTGTTATTATCAACTCTACAGTTTGCCTAATTTTATTGAAATCTGATCGTTATTCTCTTACTGTTTGAGTTTATTTCTGTTTATTATTAAAGTTTGATTTCACAAAATTAATAGATTTACATTTGATATCCTAGTTTGTTTATTCTAGAACTATTGCTAAAAATTAACGAAGAATTTCTTTAATAGACTAAATTCATAACACTATTTTAACGTTATACATAGACCCAACGCATAGTGACCCTCAAAAGGCCGGCAAAGTACTTGTAACTCCTCTGGTGTTGCGGGTGTCCATGGACGGTGCTGATCACTTAGTATTCGGTGATTCAGATGCTCGTGTGCGCATATCTCTTTTTTTAATAGTTACAATTAAAATATTTTCGCCAGAAATTCTTAACTTCGATGGGCGTTAACTGTAGTATGAGCCATAACACTAATGTCCTCCCACACTGGACCACTGAACAATGGGTAATTGGCCATTGAACTATTAACACAGCCTGTCATTACTGCTCTAACGGTATACACGACAGCACTTCAACCTACCCCAACCTCACAAAATTCTTAATTTTATTTTCAACCTTAAAATTTGTGCAATAAAGTTGAAAATCGATTAAAGAATCTAACAATTTGGTGTAGCTTGATACGCTGTCTGTGCATATTATATTACTAATGGTAGGCTTTTAGAGCTTAATGTTTCTAACCAAGTTTTGAATGTAATATCACCTACATTCCCCGAAATAGTTTGTTGACGTGGCCCGTATATTCAAATTTTTGTCATATACTAGTACCTACGTACTTAGTAGGTGTTAGTAAATAGGATTTTTAAAGTGTGACAATCAATTGGCCGACTCTACCTACGCCTAAACCTACAGGCTTGAATTGATAATAATCTGGTAATTGTACCTATCTACTGTAGATCCTGGCTTACAGGAGTTGCAACGGTTTAAGGAGGCCGTGGCGAGCTTGTCGCATTACAAAAAATAGGTACTTTTGCTTAGTTAAGTATCACGCGTATAACCATTACTCTCTTTAACTAATAAAAAAGTAAGTCCAATGACATTATTTAGTTAATGGTATCACTTATGACATCATTGTATATTTTCAATATTAGATTAGGCAATACACTGTTATTGGCTTGCTTTTAACGGATATTACATATTGGTTGCGTCCTAACTAAACAAGTAACTGAGCAGGTAATCAATATTTATTTGTTTAGCTATTTTTGTTATTAAAATCAATGAGGTTATATCGAACCTTTATATATAACTTGCTACATAAACGTATCCAATTTACACCTGTCAAAGTCAAAGTCAAAGCATTTATTTCAATTAATCCTAAAATAAGGCATTTTTGAAACGTCAAACAGTGACAGAACCAAAAGAAATTAATAAGATATTATTTAAATTGTATGTTATTTTTTTGTTTTTTACAATTGTTAAGTAAATCTACGTATGATCGAATATCATGAAATTGATTTTGGATTCAATCATGAAATTAACCATTTCTTATTTATATTTTTTTCTTATTATCGCGCCAAGTTGTTGACGTGACATTTTTGTTTTGAAAACGTGCTGAGAATATTAGTTCACGCTGTGTGTTGTTTCCTAGCGGGAATTTCCTTAGATACGAGATTTTGTTGTTGAAAAATTATTTTCCGTGTTCATAAAGAGACATATTTATGTTGAACTTTTACGAATAGATTATTAAATTGAATGAAAAGAATACAAAGCAAAACGTGACACACGGCTTATTCTATCGACAAAAAAACTTTATGTACCTAAACCTTCATACATTTTCTTAACCATTTTCAAATTTCACTTCAGATTTAACATAAATAAATTTGCACAAATACTGCTTACACAAGCACGCGTGCGAGGGTTGTACCGCGCCAATTTGGTACATCATTAAATTCAATTTGTACGGATAATTGTATACATAATACATACATGTATGTATGTGTGTATGTACGTCGTAGTTCCAGTACATAATGGGACGTGAGCTGAATGTGATATGCAATTAAACAAATTTCTCTTGAATTGTTATTTTCCAGTAAAATGTTTACATAACCAAAGTTGACTGACATTTATTATAGTTTTAGCAAAGTTTTATAATAAATAACATCTCACAAGTCACGTATATGTGCCAAATACTTTAGTCTAAATTCTTCTAAGAACTGTTACTACAAGATATGGAAAGGTTACTTCCGAAAACGAGGGCGTACAAACAAACAAAAAGCTCTTCAGTTTTATTATGTTAGGACAGATAAAAGAAAAATAACATTCTCTCTTGATCCTAACTTGTAAACTATAAAATTGGTCCACTGTGTTGCCTACATTAAACGACGATAAAGAAAACAGAAGCCCAAAATGATCCCTTGTTTTGGGGGTTATTGGGGTCAAGGACAGGATATTGGTGGAGATTGTGGTTCCGATACTGATTGGGGTCACACACTGGCCACAAAACAAATGTTGTCCGACCGGCCGGGGGTCCTTTACCGTTTACATCGAGGATCAATCACGCGCTCACCCACATCGCCCGACCTCTTACTTAATGTCTTGGAAAACCTAATCTTAATAACGTCATAAAATTGCAAAATAGACGAGATTTATTTGGTACAATTTCACAGCTTTTGAGCAAATATAATGTGCGAGAGAGATTCAAATTGCGAAGACAAACACTACCAAACAAATAATCTCGCGTGGAATTTTCTTTTACAAAATGTATAAGCTTTCTCACTGTATACAAAATGGAAAATGTGAATACAAATAAAGTGTAAAGCGTAGATAAAATTAGCATAGTGATATTATACAGGACGTTACAAGAGCTGTGTATTAGTGAAACAATCCCATCATTGGAGTGACCCCGCTCCCCCACCCCGCCGGGCACCCCTCAGACCCCGACGGCGGCGCTCCCCCAATGCATACAAATGTGAACTCACTCACAAACTATGACTAACTACTCAGCGCTCTGCTGCGAAGGAAAACCCCGTTTAACTGGATAATGTCGGAGTTTTCGGTATGCATACTCATACTAAGTAGGTACTTACCTGGTATATTTTTGTTTGCAGAATTTTCCGATGATCATCTCGTTTTAGACATGTATTTATACTCTTTAGTCACTGTTTAAGATGGCAGCGCAAGTTTATATTAAGCTTTTCTTGCTTACGTTAATAAAAAATCTATTAATAAAGATCATAGGATTCCATTTATCAATATCTGATTCTAAAATTAGCCCTTGTGACTTCCCACTGTACCTGCACGGAATGCAGCGTTCTATAAATACAGTGAAGTTGAACAGAAGGTCAAGTGTGAAGCGGCCACTAACTCGACGCTGTGACGGTCAGACCAGACGACATCCACTTACGTAACAACAGTAACTAGTCAGATTTATCAATTTCTATAAAAACTATTTTAAATCGAATTGTTTAGAACACAGTTAAAGGATCAAGGGATTTCAGGGCAACCATGGGTCTTGGTAAATAGAATTTATTATGAAAATTCATAACTATAGAGGAATTGAAATGGTATTGAAATAATCCAACAAACCTATAGGAAACATTTTCTTTCAAACTTTGTTCGTTCGGCTCAGTAGCCAACCAATAGTTACTGTCAACTGAATCAGGCTCTATATTTTACCTATATACTTTATACCTTGTCTGCCTAGTACTTATGTAAGCAATATCCCATCAACCTCCTTTCTAATCAAAAGGTGAGTGAGCGTCATCGGCAGAACATTTAATTAAAATCGTAAGAACTTTAATCAAAACCTGGAGAGCAGCCAATCAGCCTGATTGCTCCCGAACTCTTCAACTTGTTATACTTAATAACCTTTTACATCTTATCTTTGTTAGTGGACTTTATAATCTAGGTAAATGATCAGAGAGCTTATAAATATAACGAGCAGGGACTCCTCTTGGAATAATTACAATTTAATTAATAACTGCTCGTTTAAAGTTTGGAAAATGGACGGATAAATTGAAATTCACGTTTAAATGGACAGAGTAATTATTTGTTCAGTCGGCCTGAGAATGGCAAACACACGTGTGATCATGAAAATAGACATAATATATTATGCCTGATGCTCCGCTCACTTTGATTGTACGTACCTATAACATTCACTTTTTGCCAAATACGTTGCGAATCCTATGCATTAGAGAGTGAGCCTATAATAACATCATCAACAACCACCTAGAAATAGTGATGAATGGTCTAAACCCCAAATGCCGAAATCCCAAATGGATCTTTGCTGAGTAAAGGTTTCTTCACATACGGCAAGAGTTTGAGCATTAATCACAAGGCTTGCTCAATGCGGGTTGACGATTTCAAAGTTATATATAAGAAATTATAAGCGTGAGCCCATATGCTGAGTAGGCTGTGTAGCGTAGGTACTACTACTAGGTAAACATTTTTGAAACACAATCAAGCAATAAAAAACTTTGGCCAAAGAGGCTGTAACAGATACCATTATAATTTGTTTAGTAAACAATTTTAGTTTACCATAATAGGGATGGATTTGGGCGCTTTACCCAATGTAAACATTGGTACATGTTTCTTGCGGGTAACCGAGTGGACTCGGCCTAGTTACCTATTCATCTAAAATCGATAGAGAAGAGACGGACCCTCGCAGACACTGGTTTACGTCACACTAGAACACAACTCCGCGGTTACATTGTGTTTATTTATGATCACTAAAGATAGACAAAAAACTCAAATCGATGAAGACTAAAAATTTTAAATGCAATATGACTTAGCTATAATCAATACGAATCTTCGCATGCAAGTTGCAACTGGTATCAACATTAGCCTTTGTAATATCAGATACTTAGTAGAAAGTTATAAATTTCAGTAAATATAGTACTGGAAGCGATGACTGATGATACTTATAAGTAGTTCTCCCTAACTTTATACGGGAAAACTTATATAAAACATATAAAACTAGCAGCAATATAAGCCGGGCTCTAAGCACAGTCTAACAAATACATTACAACCCTTTAATATTTCATTACAGTCGCTGGCACAGCTTGCAGCTCGCTCGAAGTTTTCCTCTAAAATATTCAGACACCCGCTTCCCTGCCATCATAACCTGATTCACAAAGCGCAAGAGGTCTAGATTTTCAAAGAAACATTATCTCTTCGCTTTGAACACTATCTCATTACGGGGTTCAAAAGAAAAGGTGGAGTGCGGACCGGGCTAGCTGCTGGTTACACTGTCTTGTAGTTGTACAGGGTGGGAAACTGTGTTACTGAGAGTAGATGGTGTCTCTGTGAGCGTGGTGTTTTAGTAAAAATAAATAAAAGCACGCTATATTACAGTTACTGTCGCACTCAGAATCTTTTATCCCAGTCCTTAGGAATTGTTTTCGGAACAAATTTGTTTCTAAGGAATACTTTTAATAATCATTAAATGACTCTGAGTACGGCGGTTATACTATACTTCTTTCTGGGAAATAAAAATCTGCTACGACATGTGATAATAACAATAAATTTAATAGCGAAGATGTAATAATTAAAGTCTAGCCTTTCAGAACTATTTAATAGTAGTCCTATTCTCATTCAAATTCTAGATCCAATTCAGTAATTTTGATTGCGATCGCTAGTCCTATGTAATACCACAAACATACCCATCTTCATTTAAATTCAAATTCAAATCCTTTATTGCATTCCACAAGGTTTGATGGTAACTTAAGCTAGCGTATAGAAAATAGGGACTATTGTAATTTTTATACAAATTAATCTATCCTAATATGTAAAAGTATCATATAAAAAGAAGTTAAGTACAATCATCGAAATACTAAAATGAAATGAACATTCTAGAAAGATAGTCGACTTCATGTTCAGAGTGAAGCGAGTAATTAAGACGCCAGACAAAACGTACGGTCGGCGGAAAGTGTCGGCCGCTACGGACTTATTACCGAAGTTGGTCGGTTCATTATTGGGCCGCGAGCACTTACGAACTGCTGAGTACACCGCACGTATGTGTGTCGAGATTGTGGCTACTAATTTACGATCTAGCACCCAATATCTAAGGCGAGTTTGTGGCTATTGTTACAAACGTTTTTAAGATAAAGATAAAATAGAAATAGGCCAAATAAAGTTACACAATAACAAATAAAAATGTATATTCTGAAATCGGTCAATAAAAATATCCAGCCAAAATGTTCCACTTGCCCCACAAGTATAAAGTAAATAGTCTATAGTTCATAGCATATAGTAAGACCTATAAACTTAAACTCACTTAAAAACTAATCGCAGAAGAGTGGTTTAGGAAGTAATTGTCGCGAGTGAGTTCATTCTTACATTAACACCGAGTCGCCGACAGCTACGCGAAGTGAGCAGTGCAGCGCTGTACAGCGCTGTGCAGCCACCACCAATTAAATTATAGTCACTACCTAGATATACAGCGAATGGAAGAGGTCTCACTTTTCACGTTCCGTGCTAGTGTGAATCCGTGTGAGTTGTTATGGGTGGGTACCTACTTGAATCAACTATTAATCCTATATATCTATTGTAATTCCTAAACTATTTGGTTAACTACAATTTGGTTAAAAATGTTGTACCAGCTTGTTATTACAGTCAGATTAATGTACAGTAGGTACTAGATAGGTACCTATCTAAGTTTCCGATTACTTAAATATTAAATCCTATTTGGGTAGTACATGATGCATCTTCCATGAAGTCTATAGCTCTAAGTCGCGGCTGTATCTATAAATCTCCCGCATTTCGCAGCACAGCGTGAAAACTTCGCCATTTATAGTTTGTCCAGTCGCTCGGATATTTTGTGGAAACTCCCCGACAGCTCGGCCGGCGGCTGTATAACTCGATTGCAGACATTTTTTTACAATATGGCCGACCGTAATCTGCTTAAAAGCGAATCCAGGTTTTGATCAAGTTATTGCAACAAAATCGATATCTACGAAATGGAAGGGTTAACACGAGCTTAACAACAATATAAATTATACATAATACATAGACGCAGTAAGTAAATAATGTTTGTTGAATCCACAGTAAACACGAGCCTCTCAATGACAGTAATGAATGATCAAAGGGGAAAATTGTGGCACTATGAAATTATGTTTGAATGATGATTTGATGAGAGCTCGTCATCGTACTGACAACACTAGCACACGTTCATGTGACCATAACACAATTGTCCTCGTTAGTGAACTCGGCCCGACTGGTACTACATACTATGTAGACAACAGCACGTCAAACAACTCTCATTACTCAGACTTTGTTAATAGAGATTCAAGTTTATAATTTTGTTATAAGGTTAAATATCTATTGAAGAATTTTCACAGTTTGGGGTAGCCTGATGTGCAGGAGGCTGCATTGTATGAATAGTTTTTGATATCAAACACATGTTCTACATGTGTAGTGTAGGTCCCTAATCGTAATCCACATCGTGTAAGTTGGTAATATTCGAAGATATTTAATGTAATAACTATAATCAACACTGGCATAAAAATATTCCGGAATGTTCCGCAGAAATATTAATAAAATAATTTTAATACTAATAAAACCTACCAGATTTTACGACCACAATAAAAATCATTAACTATCGGTTTGATAGTCTTCATAAAACTTTCTCATTTAGTTCTTAGATTATATAACACGAGTAGTATCGGTAGTGAACAAAGTTACTGAAACTAAAATCCCCACTCACAACTTTAAAGGACAAACTTAATCCCACAAAAACATTTCATGTTAAATGTTGCCAAGACGAGACCATATAGCTCGCACTGTCAAAAAGTAATCAGATCCCGTGTAGAGCCAAGTTTCTAACCCTACATGCCCACTGGCGAGTTGGCCGCACGGAAAGAGTTTAGAAGATTGAATAGATTTTTAAGCTCAAGCCCATATGACGAATAGCAAAAAGTCCGTGCGGCCGACTCGCCAGTGGGCATGTAGGGTTAGAAACTTGGCTCTACACGGGATCTGATTACTTTTTGACAGTGCGAGCTATATGGTCTCGTCTTGGCAACATTTAACATGAAATGTTTTTGTGGGATTTCATTTCTTTTTGTAGGTTATTAATAGGGAATTAAGTTTCCCTATTTCAGATTTTTACCCCTCCGCGGCCGCATTCAGACCTCTAGCGTCAAAAGTTGCGGAAGTCTCGAACAAACTTTCACCCCCTAGTTTAAGGGGTTGGGGGTAAAAGTTCCAAGTTTTAGGATTTTTTTGTTGTTTGGGTACTAATACTAGCTTACATACCAAATTTCAGTTTTCTAGGACTTCAGGAAATACCTTAAGAATTTTGTTGATCATCAGTGAGTGAGTGAGTGAGTGACGAAATCGGGGTATTTTAGATATCAATAAAATCTAAAGTATAAGAGCTATGCAATTGAAACTTTAGAGGTTTATTAAATCTACCACTGACATTATATCCTGAAAATTTTGTTTATCTGGTATAACCCAAACTCAAGTTATGAAGGTTCAAAAATACGACGAAGCGCTTCGAGAAAAGGTAGGTAGTGCCCTTGCGCTTGCGCTTCGCTTGGCTCGTCTTGGCGGACTACCGTGCCCCCAGATGATTGTTTTATAGATTCGTAATAGAATTTTAGAATATTTCCATATTTTAAACCGTTTAATCTTCTTACAGTTTCGTCCTTGGAATTCTATCAATCTCGCTAGTTTCGGACACGTGTAGCGACTTCGTACACGTGAAATTACTAATTTTATCAGAAATTGGGATTTTTGAAAAATATTCACAGGTCCTCTCTCGTCGGTGACAGCACGAAGTCAGTGTAAGGAAGAACGCTAGCAGGCACGGCTGTCCACGCAATTAGTAACAGAGTTATTAAACGAACATAGTTTGAAATGAAAGCTATACCACAAACTCAAGTTAGCAACAAAAAAACTAATGGATTACACAGTAAAAGAGGTCAAAAATCCTTAAATAGATGTTCAGCAAACATCTGTCACCGAGATAAATGATGAGTCAATACAATAAATGTAAATCCAGCTTTAATCCTTGTCCAAACTAATTTACTTACAATGGGGACAGTTTGCCCGTCAGTCTGTTTGTCCTGGTTCCATTACACCCACCCTTGTAATTAACATTGATTAATTAATCAGAGCATCAGATACACAATGAAACTTCGGAAAATTTTCAAGAAAGAATTTTATATTGTGGCTGTCAAGCACAAGGGTTCATTAACCTGATTCCATTCCAATAATCAGTAATTAGAAATATGTATTCGATTATGGATTATGTAACTAACTACCAATGTTATTAAGTGGTCCTGTGAGTCTCGTCTATAATAATAACAAATTCGTCACCTAGGAATTATAAGATCCCGGAGCTACGGACTACCGGGGCTCTGGCTCGGAAAGCAGAAGTAGGAAAGGGGTGGTTTTTAGTCAGTAAGAGTCTGACACTCTTTCTCGCCTCGCCCAAGGCTGAAGAAGTCATTGGATGACTGGCTTACAAAAAAAAAGATTATAAGATATCTAACAAAATATACATACTTGAATGACATGAATGATGAATCAAATCCCTGAATTTTACGGTGTGATACACTTAATAAAGAAGTACCTACGATTCTATCTCAATAATATCACTTCCAACGTGTGCTCAGACGTCACCAAATCATTCGCTTGACTTACAACTGATATTATAATTACACAATTAACACATCAACATACCCAGCCAACCACGAGATGGCAGCAAAACTTCTTTCTACTTATTTTTAGAAAATAATTACAACAAGATTGATCATGACTTCAACCTTGAATGTTTTTGTACCGCACAAGATGGGACTTAGCTTGCTATTTAAAGTAATTACCCGATTACGACGGAAAGGAGGAGTAATGAGTACTAATGCCGACATCTTTCAATTGCCGGGTATTTTGCAGATGCGAAGGTTTGAATTTGATACCATCACGTGTTCTTTATTTGGGATAGACATTACTATGTACGTTTGTTGTTCTGATAACCGGTAGAATGTGTATCATTACTTTACCAGTTAAAGGTCACAGGAACGCGCTAAATGCAACTCTCTTCCAACAGGCTTATCTGGAAGCCATTGGAGTTCAACAGTCAAAGACTTATAGCTAACATATGTTAGTGATGATGAATAGGAAATAAACCAGGGCACCATACTAGAATCCCTGATACCATGTTTTGAATGAATTTTCGCAAAGTTATTAATCTCGGTAAGAGAAATTTGAACACCATGCAAGAGAAAATTCATATCTGAAATACCAATTACTATGATGGAAAGATGAAAATATAGTAAGGTCAGTGTCGCACAACCTTAATATCACATATGAGGCTCCGACCTTCCCTATTGAACTTGAACTGATGACGTCACTAACCTCACAGAGGTCCACTCTGACCGAATGGACGTGAATTGATAAATTGACGAGTGCCGAGTACTATAATAACTGCAATCAACGTACTGACTGACAGACGGTTAAACCACTGCATTGTTTGTTTTTACTGACAACTTGTTATTGTAGTAGTTGATAAGTATCTGATATTAAACATTATTATGATTTGATTGACGAGCGCATTCGGAGAAGTCTGCTACATTAGCCACTGTTATCCGGATCTAGTAGCAAAAACAAGATATTACATTAATTAGGTACATAAGAAATCATAAGGGTAGAAACAATATTTATTTACTTTTGGTACATCTGTTATTTAAACTTCTTAATGGACAGTGGCATTAAAATAAAAAAAAAACACATTAACTTTCGTGAGACATACTATATTAATTATTATGTTATACTACTCTCTAGTAGCAGCGCAACTGTCGCCTTGTCCCGTGTCGCGGAATGCTGCTAATGAATATGCTATAGCCTCTAACATGGCTTGAAACTAGTCCGAGTTCCTCGTCAAACAGTTACGTGAGTAAACCGTAAACTTTTTTAAAAAAACGTTGCCCCACACTTGGATTTTCTCCTGTGTCGTAGGTGCATTTACAAACATACAAGTTCACATACACTTGACACCCAGACCCGAAACAACAATTTGTGGATCATAGTGAAATAATTGACGGAAAGCCTATTATAACCTATCATTTCACTTATAAATAATAGGTTATAAAAGCAGCCAGTCATCGTGACTACGAGACATAGTACTCTATATCCCGCGACAGTCGTGTTTGTATGGCGCGCGTATTTTATTGGCCGTGTCCTGCCGCTCGCCGCTCGCTGGGGTACTACGAGATTTGTTTACCCACTCCATCGCCTGCTTCCTGCCATTTATTGTATTTATCGTCCCAATTTGTACCTCCATTACTGTCTGCGCTAAAATAAGAGGGTTATAAATAAAACTGTTGATCGCAGTTGATAGTAAAGAATTTCAGAGACAAACGTTTATGTTTTAAAAAATAATTGTTATTGGTTTTCTAAATTGACTGCACGGTTGGTGCGGTGGCTGGGCAACTGGCTGCCGCGCAACGGGTAGCGGGTTCGATTTCCGCACGGAGCAACTCTTTGTGTGATCCACAAATTGTTGTTTCGGGTCTGGGCGTCATGTGTATGTGAAGTTGTATGTTTATAAACGCACCCACGACACAGGAGAAAATCCAAGTGTGGGGCAACGTTTTAAAAAAACGTTTTTTTTTTGAATGGTTTCTGAGGTATGGCCAGCCAGTGTATGGTGATAGACTTGGCCCTTATTAAGTATGTATGCTACAGTTACATGCCACATTTAAAATAACATGTTATTCTCTGCCTACCTATCCCTCACTATAAGTACATTTAATTCAGAATGGTTTACGTGTGGTTGATGAAAGCGGTCGTAAATCCACTACATTTAAGTTAAACCTATAATCCGCGGTCTCCTGTTTACTATGAGTGCATTACAATGGTATCTCATGTGACAATGGCAGTGACCTTCGCGGTGGCACGCCACGCAGTGCATGATATCATGGTGGACGGCGCGGGGGCGGGGGGGGGGGTGCAGGGGGCGGGGAGGGGTGGCAGACACGACACATCATTCACGAGGTGACAGCACCATTATGTGAACACAATGTGGTGAGTATGTGCTGAAACTGTGTTGTGTAACTCAATCATGCTAATCTCAATGTTGTTTGTCTCATTTGTCTAGTTTTAGTGTGGAGAGATTTTCCAAAATTCTCAGTTTGGATTGCCTATCGTAAAAGCACTTTCTTTTTCCTTCATTTTCATTATCTAATACGACGAAAACGTTCGTTCAAAACGTACGGATTAAGGGATTTTCGAGGTACAAGCTAAACTGCAACTACAGAAAGGACTTTTTTCAAAATATTAAGTTATTCTATTATAAGTAAATCATATCTGAGATCATACTTACTATCTCCACCATTAGAGCTAACGTTATCAAAAGTAAATGCTGAACATTACTCCAAGTTAATAGCAGAAAAGCCAGAAAGAAAGTATCCACTATAAAACGAAACAGAGATAGGTCTGCAATAAACCTTGCCTCCCACACTATCTGTTCCTATCGACAGTCGCCATGAATCTGTTCGTCCAATGTCACCAACCTGCGACCTTGGGTGGAGAGGACACCACACAGTCTGAACTGTAGACGTCACATCATATTAAGGAACTAGCTACAACGCC
Organism: Spodoptera frugiperda; assembly: GCF_023101765.2. Lineage (NCBI taxonomy): Eukaryota > Metazoa > Arthropoda > Insecta > Lepidoptera > Noctuidae > Spodoptera > Spodoptera frugiperda. The sequence continues at coordinate 12,567,953 of NC_064223.1, read as the reverse complement.
AGCGAGCGAGGGAAACTATGATGAAGCTGTAGATTAGGTACGTTATTGTGTGAATCAAGTGATGACCCTGAGTGACCCTTTTTTTAAACATGCTTGTTTGCTGCTAGCAGGGTTTTCTAGCATTCGAAAGACAAGCATTTTATTCCGAAGAATATTTTCAAAAGGGCTTCAACTGTAGCATAAAGTCATTCATTTTGCACACAGCGACAGACAACAACAGAAATGTTGGACGACTTGTTTATTTACCACGAGACATTGATGACAGTAAAATCCTCTTTCCTCATAATATAGGTACATTACTTTAGTATTTGTGACTTCAAACTAGCTAATACTGAAAAGCTACTAAAACCCGAATCGCTCGCTCTGTGGTGTGGCCGACACTTTACGTTGGGAAACAAACCGAATGTTTCAGTACCGTAACATTTATATCGCAGTTCCATGTGTTATGGCGTCGTAAAGACATTAGTAACGACTCGCTGATAGCTGCTGGTGGTTGCTGATTGTTGCTGATTGTTGCTGATTGTCAGCATATTTGTTTGTGTTGTTTATTTCGGTTTATGCGTTTAGTAATAACTATTATAAATGGTGTGTCTTCTTTAATGTATGGGTAGACTTGTAAAAATTCCGATACATATGAATCGAACTCAGGACAGCAACATTTTTGCTCGAAATCTTATTTTGTTTTATTCTTTTATCTTATTATTCTTTTTATTTACAGTAAGTAACTCTATTTAGGCCCTTGAAAACGACCACCATTTTGGTGTTAGATTACAAACGATTTCCAAACTTATTTACAACAATTTGTTAACCATTGCCCTAGACTTTGGGAAACAAAACACCGTCAAGTTATTTATCAAAGGCATTCCTAATTAATTTGTCGATAAAAGGAAAATTACTGAACCGTTTTATACCATAGATACTTTTACTTGCTGAAAAATTCTTTAGAATAAACTTCGTAATGAATTTATTTATTCCAATAACTGTGAAGTTCACTCATTTAAATATAAATCTTATTAAGAAAGTAAGAAGGTTGCTGATTCAAAGAATATGGAGTAATGAGCGAGTTGGTTCATTTGCCAGTACCTACCATTTGGCGCCCAGCCATACACTCTTAAGGAACGTTATAACTGGCAACTGCTTAATATTAATATACCAAGTAACTATAAGTACTGAGGTAGTTAAGCATAGATTTTATCTAAGTGATATCCCTTCGATAAATGCTGTAACTTTCAATGAGTGTTTAGTATTGACTTATTGTGAAATCACACGTGTCAAGACACCCCTTTTTCTTTTATTCCAAGATATTGTGGGTGTCTAACTATCCCGTGTATCAAATCCAGAATCCCACGATGTCTCGTTTATGACCTCTAACTGTTAACATTTACTCCAGTTTAATATCACACAGTAACTATTATATTACGCTCGTATTTCCTACTTTATAGTGCTTTGAAATGTCACAATCCCATCTACTATATCCAAGCTGTATTTCCAGTACTAACTGCCGTATAAAATGGTACATTTACTGTTAATTAGGACATGTCAACCACATTAGGCCCACGCCTCCTCGCGCCCCATCGTTTATTAGCGTGTAATAGCCTAAAACTACAACATAAATGGTATCATTGTTAAACAAAATGATACTAGTTCATAATCGTGTTCAAAATTTTTTAAGTCATCTACGTAATCTACCGAAAGCAGCCTCTGCAGGACAAATATCTCTTCTGGCCACTACCAACACTAATCCAATCATCAGAACTAAAGTCGTTCTATCTAATCTTATCTAGAATAGCAGCCTCACATTACATTACAATAATCAAACAAACATAACGGGGAGCAATCTGCATGTAAGTGATCCACAACTCACAAAGCTTCAGACGTGAAACCCATACACCCATAATAAAAGGTAATGGGTTTATTGGCCTGAACACGGCGACAGGTAATGGCCTGTCACGCTGAACAAACTGTAGCGTGATGGAAATGGATCGAGCTACATACACTGCCACTTACTGCCTGAAGTCTAGACCTGCAGGGACTCTATTAAACTGACATTAAAATATAGATGCTTTTGTTTCTACGCTCGCTGGCAGACTAAATTCTAATTGAAATTTTATGTATTTTGCCTCGAGGGACTCATTTACGTAACGACGATCGCCCGTAGGTAAGACTAAATAAACATCGTACAAGTTTTATTATGTTGGGACTGCAATGTCACTCACTGTCATCAAAATGTAATAAAAAATCATTAAAACCGAACCTTTTTATAACAAGCTCTCAGGTAAGCCAAGCCATCAACTCTTGTTTGTTGTAATTATGCCCGACAGTTGTAGAAACATTAATGTTGCCCTGTACTCTGTGGCGATCACTTTAATGGAGAAAGACATTTTTGTTCAACAGAGAACATGTCTAGATAATCCCTTCCCCGGCTATCTATTGTAGGGGTAATGGATTTACCCGCAAGAAGGATAACGAAACATTCAGCAGAGTTGATGAAATACGGATAAAAATATCTTATGTACATTAACATCTTATGTACAAAAATATATTATGTTACAAAAATATTGAAAGATAGTCATTAATATAGGGTCATTGGAGAAGAAGATTCAGCGACGAGCTTGTATAACCAGATATATGATTAGAAAGTATTTATACACCGACGTACTGTCACATGTATGAAGTTGTAAGCACGCATTTTGGTAACGCGTGCTTAACGCTTGCTATATTATTATGAATATAGGTTAATTCAACCATCGCCTAAGTTTTATTAATTTCCTCACGCCTCCTATTACCATACCATAAGTTTGGGTCAATAACCGTACGTTTGATATATTTATTATTGTTAATGTTCACGTCATTGGGTACCATGACCCCATGGAAAGGCTCAGAGACAAACATATATAAATATATAAACTTATTTTTAGAATACACTGTTTTGTCTCCATTTCATTCAATTTATAGTTCAAAAGAAATTCGTAATGAGTGTTTTTAATAACAGGACTTTTATATTGCCTTTTTTTAATAAATTATCTAGAATAAACAATATATGTATTTCAATTTATAATACAACAGTTTAAAAGCTAATAATGCTTTGAATCTATTTTGATTAGTCACAATGTGTTAATGCTTGAATGGACCTAGTTATTACCTTATAATTACCAAAACATTTATTTGAACAAAGTTTAAAAAAGCAAGCACTAGAACGAATGTCAATACTACAAATATTAACGTTAAGGATAATTATTCGCTCTCAAAACCTGACGCTGTCTCAATCGGACAGTTCAAACGAATCAAAGACATTTTGTATACCACAGACCACAGACCTGCAGATATCGAGGAATACTTCGTTAGTTGCAACAAGAGACACTGATTGTGAAAGGGAACAGCAGTAGCAGAGCATTTATTTTGATATACATAAGAGAAGTATACATACATAAAGTCTTCGAAGAAAGTTTTAGTTATAAATACTATGATACACATACACGTACATATCGTCACGTCTGTCCCCAGAGACGCTAAATGATACTCATTCTGGTATACTACTTTCGCTTAATAAAGGATATAGTATCTTAAAAGACAGTTAATTTATTTTCCCAGATTTTCTCCTCAATATCAAAACTTAACACAACTTCAAGTTGTGCATTCATTAAGTACTTCAAGTTATTGTTATACAGAGCTTTCTTGTTATACAAATTATTCAATTAACGTAATTGTAATGTAATGAATGCCTAACAATGGACTTTGTTGTGGGAAATTAAAATTCATTCATTAAACACAATGAGTCGGTCAGCTAATGAGTTATTCAATTACCAAAGTTCAAGCTGCTGGAACATTGAAAGCATAGCTTTTATTCATATTATAAAAAAATAACATCAGGTTCACTTTAGGTAATTTTCCAATAATGTATCCCATTCACGGAAGAACTTGATAAATATTGTTTTAGGTAAACATTAACCCAAAAATGTTTGTAGCTTTAAACAATAACAATATAGTCACAGAAATATTGTATTCATAACCAAATACTAAGTAAAAATAAAAATAATTTATTTCATCTAACTTACCGTTCTCGAAGAAAACTTGCAAAGTTTCCGACACAAACGGTAATCACGCACGTTCTACGGCGTAGCAGCGTAGCGGCGTAGCACGGGCGGGCGGCGCGCGGGTCTACGGCGGACTGGGCTTGCCGCGCTACGAACAGCTTTCATGGGTGGCTCAAGCAACAAAATATAAGCGACGTGTACATATTAAACGCTGTAATTAATATTTTAAATCACGTCGTAAAATCAGGTCAATGCCATGTCTACTAATTGGAACATTATAAGTACAGATTATAGTTTAAATTCTTTACGTTGTTTGAAAGTGTAAAATTAATGTAGAACACGTATTTTAATGTTTGTTATTTGAATATAGTTTTAAACTTTATTTCCAAGTAGGTATTTGCGACACCAATTGAACTAAATTTTAAATAGTTTTCAGACTTTTAAAATTAAATTAATATCTTAAAAAAGTATCTATTGTTTCAATACTACATTATTATTTATCAACTAGCAACTGGAGTACCTATGTAGTCCTACATACATAGACATACACAGGCAATCCTACCGCAACATAACTTAAGCTGTGATAAGTATGTATTCTACTTAGTAATTAGCTCACATAAGCTTGTTGCTAAATACTCGACTGCTTCTAGAAGTGGTGTATGTGCAGTGTGTTGATTCCAGTATCAGACGTCTCATATTAAGCCTTTCTTAATACTTGATCAAGCATCACATTGCTTGTATCATATGTAGGTATTGGTTGAAACCCATTAAGTACCTATTTACCTTACTTTTTTTCAGCTACTTTATTTTCTAGTAAATATCGCAATATTTTATCATTAAAACATTATTATAATGATAAAAGAGTTTTTAAGCAGCAACAGCACATAATGTTTAGTATCATGTATCACATTAGTACGATGATAATGTAATTATTTCACTAAGAATTTCATAAGTGCTGCCTTACCGAGACATAATAGAGTACTTAGAGGTATAATTTCCAAGGTCACGGTAATTGCAACTTGGTCGCAGATAAGTGGCAGATACGTGTAGTGTAGTGAGTGAGTGAGTGAATGAGTGAGCACAATTAGTGAGTGACTCAGCTGTTTCTCTCACGAGTACATATCATGCTGTTTCATGATATCCTGTGATTACATTAATGTGATAAAATCTGACTAATAAATGACTAAGGACTATTGTCGTGGTGGCCCGCAGGTTTAAGACGCCCACTTCTCATGCATGAGGGTGCGGGTTTGAAACCTACCAACAGGAATTACTAATATGACTGATTCACTACTTAATATAATCCAAGCACCTTCCCAGCCAAAATTTTCCACAAATGTTGTCGTTTTTATAAACTTCTACTCATAAAATTCTACTGTGTATTCTAGTAATGATAATTTTATTATCATTTGAAACCACATGAGACTATTTTATGAGCAATTACGGATTAAGTACATATTAAAACCCTACTTTTAATGAATTACTTAAAATATCTGTAGATAGGTAGTAGGTACTGTCAGTTATATCCAATCAGTAAATGTAGTAACTTCATCTTTTACCAGACTCGTGACATTTTTTACAAAACAGGCGCCATAATTTACTTAACCATACGATTTATGACGTCATTACTTTTTGTTCCCAGTAATTACAAAACGTTCGTTAATGTTCGGGTCAATGTCAAACCCTAATCTTTGGTTAACGAAATTTATAGACATTAATATAGGTCACTTGTATTCGTTCTAGATTTTTCCTTGTTCTAAACCTTTTCAAGGGTAGATCTCACTGATAGTGGTAGGGTTCATAAAGTGTTTGAATTGAAAATGTAATTACTAAGGCAGTTAACCAATTGATGTGCAAATCCAATAGAAGTTGAAATATTTGCAATTTATTCCATTCTATAACTGCATTTATTCGCTTGTAAAATCCAATTTTCTATCGTTGCCGAGCGGTCTAATCGGATTATACTAAATTCTCGAACTTTCCAACCTCCACGCAAAATTCCCGCATCTCATAAAAATAAAAAATAACATCAAATTTTGTTCGTGATCGCTTCAAAATGCATTGTTTTGATTATTTTCAGTTTTATTCATAGTGACGCATTTTGGTATGTTTTCAGTGGGCGTGTTAACACAACAAACAGCTTCATTTTAAAACATAACTTATTTAGCAAATGTCAGTAAAATGTATGCGCTGTTTTTGAACACTATTTAACGAGAAAATAAAAACCTTTGTTTTATACAAGGCGAGCGTACGGTTTGACACTGACTTGTAGGTGTTCGAGGAACCAACGACATCAGCTTACATAATATTTACAACGAAGAGTTGATCATTTTATATTCGAAAATGTTGATATTTACTAGATTAAATTCAAGGGCCATAATATGCAAAAGCTTTTCAGTAATTTATTTAGTTAGGTTAGTTATTATTTTTATGGTATAAGCCAGTAAAAGATCAAACGGATCACCTGATGGTAAGCAATCGCCGCCCATGGACACCCGAAACACTAGAGGCATTACAAATGCGTTGCCGGCCTTTTGGGGATTAGGAATTTAAGGGTTGTTGGCGAATCGGGGATTGGGAAGATTGAGTAAGGGGTTAATTGGGCCTCCGGTAACCTCACTCACATAACGAAACATAACGCAAGCGTTGTTTCACGTTAGTTTTCTGTGAGGTCATGGTATCACTCCAGTCGAGTCGGCCCATGGCTCTCCCACACTTAAATTTAAGTAAGTAGTAAGTACTTAATGTTCTAACAGTGTACCCACAGGAGGGCTTAATGTATAAATGTCACAGGTGACCGCTGACATGGCTCATAAAACTTATAACTCAGCTCTTAAACTAAGCTCCAAAACAAAACAGTTCAGAAATATATCACGATGACGATGTGAATGACTTCGACTTTTACTACCCACTGTTAAGTCTTACATTACTTCCATACTCCCTAGTGGAAACTCTTTTATAACAAGAAATATTTGTGTGGACATGACAAGTTATGGGTCCCGCATGTAATGTCAGTGGCGAAGTTAACAAAGATCGTAGTTCGCTATCCTCTGGGATTACAATGATCGATCGAGTGGTACAGAATATCCTGCTAACACCAACGTTAAATTATTGTACCCACGGTTGCACATCAAGCTGTGCAAAACCAGTATAAATTGACCGTCGAATGAGCGGAAAGATCATACAAAGCGAGACCATGATAAACTAGATAAATAGCTAGATGTGCAAAAAAGCTGAAGTAAGTTTACAGTAAAGAAAATTAATGATTTTATTTTTCTTGTGCTAATTGTATCTCTGCTAAAAGTTAACAAAAATAGATTAGACTCCATTTGTTTTCATTCCGTTATAATACAAGAAAAGCTCGTTGATGACGTATTTTAGAGGACAATGACAGCAGGAGGCAATAACTGCGCGGTATCTCGGAGGACATTACATTACGAGGCCGGCCAGGAGCGGCGCGACATCACCCGCCATATTGCCACCACGAGGATATTATTATTATTTACTCAGCACAGAAAGCCTTCTAAACACACTCACTTAAATTATAATTAATGTTTGTTTTTGCCAGTAGCTGTAAAATGTAAAGCTACGGATTCTGAAAATTGGTACCTACATGCATAAGTGTTATGAAATTATGTTTGGCTTATGTTTAATTTATCATTTGATTTAGTAATAGGATAGGGTATGTAATATACAGGGTATTATAACAGCGTAAAATAGTAAATTAACAACCACAACTATAACCACATTTTAATTTAAAATTGTACCCATAATTGTACACCTTGCTATCCTATTAAAGCAAATGACTTCCAAACAAAACAAAGTTGACCCAAAAATAATCAGAGACCACCCAAACAGCACTATATAATAAAAAACACACTATAATATGAAATAATAACCAAAGTTAGGTCAAGTTATTTACAAGCATTACTGGAGTATTTAGCATTCTATCCATTAGTAAATCTAGCTTCTATAATTCTAACATTGAATAACAAATCAAAAGAATTATAAAATTCTCTTACAGATGAATGAACAAACCTTTTCCATTCTTTCATAAAACTTTGTCATTAATATTAATACGTACGGAGCTCCAATCAGAGCCAAGGTCAAGTAATAAATAGTAAAGGACTTATAAATAAACAAATAGGCCGATACACAGGAAAATGTTATATTTGTGAGCAGTTGTTGTTATTTGTTACACGTAACGTTCGCACCCTTGGCCTCAAAAACGCACGCGTTCTTACTAAGCGCGCCGTGATCCAGTGTAATCAGATACCGACGAATTTTAAGTACTTTACTTATTTAATGTAAAGCAAGGGGGAATGTATTGTTTTGTTTGTTAATTTCTTTCGTGTGTTAACTTTTCGTGGTGAGTGGTAGTCACGCAGTGTGATTGCATTTCATGACACAAAGCGCTGATTAGTAAATACTACATACAACACCATACAAATATGAAGCTCAGAAATATTTTTAAAAGGACTGTAAGCCAGTAAGGTATAATTATTTGCTCTACCGAATCAATACAGGCATGTGATCATACTTTTTTTGAGGGAGGAAAATCTTGTCCAGTGACTTCTGTTCCTGTTCTCACCTTGGGTGAGGCAAGGAGTGTCAGACTCTTACTGACTAGGTAGTCTACAGCTCCGAGTCTGGCATCAGCTCTACTTGGTCTCATCTGCGCTGCGGAACACGACGACCATGATCATACCTACTATCTAAAGTAACTATACTTATATATACTTATAAGGCATTTGCCTTCAATTAAATCCTTATTGAATCGTCTTCAATTAAATTACAACAATATTCTCAAATCAAAAGTAATGTCGGACAATGTACATAATAATGTTGGATTAATATTCTTTGTGTGTTGTACAAACAGCTCGTCCGTGTCACCCTCAGAGTTCAATGACCGCAAAGATGAAGCTAAATAAAAGTTTTCCGAAAACAATGGAAGCAGGCTGAACAAATAACTAACTCACTTCCACCCTTGGAATAATATTAAGATAGTAGGAAATTGGTAGATTGCCTTCTTGGTCGAGTTATCGTGAGATACGCACGAGGTCAGGAGTTCAGGTCTCGTAGCCCCGATATATGGCAATAGGCACTCCCTCCAATACAACAGGATTGATAACTTAATTGGATTAATACCTCTATAAGACATTAGACGTACTAGACAACTAGACAGACTATGGCTAAATAAGATCCCAGATGACTCGGAAAACTAAACTGCACTGAGAGTTCGCTACCCTCATACCGTTATAGTAACTGCAGACGAAAATATATACAATATAAATATATTATTATTTACTTAAAAGCTATTATTATCTAGACACACGGCAGTGTGTCCGCCAAGTTCGAGCAAAAAAACCGACACACCGGCCGTGGGTTATATTACACGAACCATTTCGGTGTTCGACCCACCTATAACTCAAAATCTATTTTATCTACGCTATGAAATTTCTAGTATCTGTCGAGATCTACTTACTTATCTAAAATACAAAATTTCATTAATGTACCTATTGTAGGTCTTGAGATATTGCGTCAGAAAATCGCTATTTTTACTATACACTCACTGACTGACTCACTCATCAAAAACCTAGACCACTTCCAATGGTCGTATTGACTTGAAATTTGGCATGGAGGTAGGTCTTTAGGTCAAGGTAAAGGAAAAAATCTGAAAATGGCCAAGTGTGAGTCGGTTTTAAAAATAATGAAGGTGTAAATTCATACCCCGGAACTAAAACAAAAAAATATCTTCCAATGGTCGTACCGACCTAAAATTCGTTACGAAGGTTTGATTTAGTCAAAATAAAGTAAAATAAGAAAAAAAGAAAATAAACCTTACAAAAATAAATGAAATCCCACCCAAAACATAAATGTGAAAGGCTGCCAAGTTCGATAATATTGGAATGCTTCGCCTATAAAAGAAGTGAGATCTAAATAAGTACCAAGTTCCATACACAGACCTCAGTTAAAAATGATATAACTTGGCAAGTTTTAATAGAAAATTATATACTTGACTCATTGCGTTTAGTAGGTTTATAACAAAGTGTGTGAAAACTTGCCAACTTGTTATATCATTTTTAACTGAGGTCTGTGTATGGAACTTGGTACTTATTTAGATCTCACTTCTTTTATAGGCGAAGCATTCCAATATTATCGAACTTGGCAGCCTTTCACATTTATGTTTTGGGTGGGATTATTTTAACAGGAGAAACTTCGAGTTAACTCAACTAAAATTAACAGACTTTGAAGAATTTCGCTAAAACGTCTCGTCATACTTCAAACTGCCAGAAGTTTGTAACGAAATCATTAGACGTTTAACTAATTAATTAGACAATGTAAACGTTTTGCATATAAAGTAGCTTAAAAATAGGAACTCCGTCTTTTCTTGACTATCAACAACAATTTTGTGTCTTGTACGAAATTAAAGATTGAAATCGTCATCTTTAGTTTCATCAACTAACATTCTTATGAATTTGAATTTGAAATTAAAACATTTAAATTAAATTTTGTTCAAATCAATGAATGAAAGTGTAATTTTATCTGAAGATGATTACAAAGTTTGACAGCGCAGCAGTAGCAGTTGAAATATTACGAATTACAATATCATTTCTCAGTAAGTCGCGAAGCGTGAAGTATTCAGATATTGTACCGATCTATCTCGACTGCAGATTGACTTCAGACGTGTCCTGCTTGTGAACTAGTCTGCTGAATAATGGACCTCTTAACCAAATTGTTCACAGAATTCTAATAATTTTGTATTATGCGTTAACATAGTTAATAATGTACTTTTTTAATGTCGTGCATTAGAATGTAGATATGATTATCTGTTACTTAACAACAATATAGCAGAAATGTTGAGCTGAGAAATAAGCAAAGATGAATTTCGAAGTCCATGGCAGTTCAACTAGAACATAATATATAAAAACAATTATTAATGCAAAAAGTAGATAACAATCTCGGCTGTTTAGTATACATATCCAGCATTTAACGCTACGATTGTTACATTTACTCAAAGCATAAATAAAAAAGTAAATATACACATAAACAGTGCACGGTAATTATGAATTTTTCGCTCGGCAGAGTGCGATGCGGCCGTGCACGGGCGGGCACGGGCGGGCTCGGCCGCGATGTCACGAGGCGAGCCCCGTGCCTGCACCTGCAGTACACTATCACTTCTAGATTATAACATTATACTAGGCATACAATTAGGTGACGAGTCAACGGTACTACTACTACACATTTGACAGAGATCGAGTAGCAGCGTCTGATAAACCTGAACCGTACTGCAATCTCCGACCTGCAAGCCAAACGCAGGGTTTATGATAAATCTATCCTATTATAATTATGTAGAAAAAGGCATTAGTCTATCAATGGACTGCCACACTAGTCTTACTTGTGTAGTGTTTAAAACTTGTAGATAAATCATCGAATCTTTCATCGATGAAGTTCGCAATTTTATTGATGTGTATCTGTTTCTGTATTGAAACATCCGCCAAAACTAACATTGTCGTGTGTATTTATGAGTCCAACAAAGAAATTAGAAAAACATGCAACATATTGAACACACACATGTAATGTTATATCACGATTATTTATACTGATGATTTCACTGCGGTTCACTCCTCATTGTGTGGAGGTTTACATTTCCAGTGTCTCTCTGTAAGTCACCTTCTGTTTTAGATACTTTTGTCTAGTACATAATAGACGAATGGTGATGGAACGAATTGTTTGCAGTTGAACAAACTGGAAACTACTTTGTCTTGTCACATGATGTCTAATAGATGTCATCATGCTTTGATTATGCAAATTAACGTCTTTGAAGACATTAAAGTAGAGAAGTAACCGACGTGGCGGTTAATGTGTTAAGGAGAGAATATCCTGATTAGCAACTTTGTCAATATTAAACACATAATATTACTATAAGCAGAAACAATCAAATGGCCATGTATTGTACAATTCCAATCGTCCATACTGACATGACATCAAAACTCGAGAAAATTGCCATGATTCATGTCAGACTCTAATCTTTTTCCTTCATATTAGCTAGGTACACTATACATAGACTAATCTAGACCTCACTGTTTATACAGCTCGATACTCATAACCCCAGATCAGCAACATGTAACATAGTAGGTACAGTGTGCCCACATTTTATTGTTTTATTAGGGTTCCGTAGCCAAATGGCAAAAAACGGAACCCTTATAGATTCGTCATGTCTGTCTGTCTGTCCGTCTGTCCGTCTGTCCGTCTGTCCGTCTGTCCGTCTGTCCGTCCGTCCGTCCGTCCGTCCGTCCGTATGTCACAGCCATTTATTTCCGAAACTGTTGGGCCTACATAGTTGAAACTTTGTAAGATGATGTATTTCGGTAACCGCTATTAGAATTTTGAATAAAAATTAATAAATTTAAAAATTAAAGGGGGGCACTCCATACATGGAACTGATTAAAAAAAAATTTTTTTTCAGCTTACATATCCGTGATGGGTGTCTATGGATAGGTCTTTAAAAAAGACATTAAGGTTTCTAAAACCACTTTTCGTCAAAATCAATCGTTTAAAAGTTAGACGCTTCCAAAGTGGAAAAATGTGTGTCCCCCCCCCTCTAACTTTTAAAATAAGAGAGTGAGAAAACTGAAAAAAATATATGCTGTAGATTTCAATGAAAACTAACAACGAAAATTGGTTTGAACGAGATATCATTATTAGTTTTTAAGAAATAAAACATTTTCAAAAACCGCAAATATAACTTTGTCGTTCATACAAACACTATGTAAAACCAAGTTATTTTACAACTTTTATATTATGTCATCTACTTGCTGTTACGGAACCCTTCATGAGCGAGTCCGACTCGCACTTGTTTTATAGCCAATGTAACCAGCGTGAAATCATCAATCAATGAGACGTTGTAAAACATATTTTCTTCTACGTTTACGAGTGTCTCAAGGTCAAAGGTCATGGGAGAGCGATGCGTGATCTCGTTTTATGAGATTATAAATAAAATCGGAACCAGTCGAGAGTAACATGAATGAGTTTTATTTTAACTGAGTTTTATGTTTAACTAGCTGTTATCAGAATTTGGGATTTTGGTTATTTTCTAAAATAAAACTAGCTTAACATTAACTACCTAACTGCTCAAAATCGGTGCTACCAATCTGAGATTAGCCAGAACAAATAGACAGACAGAAAAATTAATGTATTGTGGTGTATGTGTCGTATGTAAATATATTCATATGCATGCAGTAAAAAGCGGATAATTTAATATTACAAACAGACACTCCAAAAAAATGTATGACACGGAACACGGATCAAGAGTCCGTGGAGATCATAAATAGAATTTGAAAAAAAACCAAACACTTAAATATTTTTAATTATTCTACACTAACTACATCTACATATACATGTAGATAGAATCGTTGGGTTCAATCACATTAAAAATTAAATCATGCTTTCTTGAAGGCTCCTTCAAATAGCAACATATGAAAAATCCTTGTTTAAACCACGACTTATGGACTAATGATGTCCACAAGCTTGTAACATTGATATTGGCCTGGGTTCGAAATTCCCTCACGTTTTTAATTTCCCTTCCTTCGAGAACGGCTGCACGGTTGGTGTGGTGGCTGGGCAACGTGTAGCGGGTTCGATTCCCGGAAGGACCAATTCTTTGTGTGATCCACAAATTGTTGTGTCTGGTCAGGTTTTTATGTGTATGTGAATTTATATGTTTGTAAACTCACCCACGAGACTATGCAGAAAATTCAAGTATGACCATGGTTTAAAAAAATCTGTCTCTATGAACACAATACAAGCGACCACGCGAGCAGTGGGCAGTGACCTCTCACATCATCTAATTCGTGACCCATTTTTATAACAACGTCGACCTCATTCCGTCGCAGGGTTAAGGTGATGACAGCACGCACTAACACGACTACCGGGAGAGTGCGCATGTGTGCGTGCGTGTGTGTATATGTTGTCACGTGCGCGACCGCAGCTCCACCTGTGCTCCTTGACATGCAATATGGCGGAGCTGACACGTTAGTTTGAAACTAGTGCTATATACTTTAAGATTTATTACTATTACTAGATAGTAAATAGTAATTAGTTTTTTATGGTATGGGCTGGTAAACGAGCAGACGGATCACCTGATGGTAAACAATCGCCGCCGCCTATGGACATCCGAACTCATCCCTTCTCGAAAACAATTTAACGCCTTGAAAACAATCGGGTGTCCTCGAAAACGATCGAGCAATTACGATAACTTTCCAACATTCTCGAAAACGATAGAGCGTCGTCGAAAACGATTGAGGGTCGTCGAAATCAACCGAGCGTACTCGAAATCAATAAATCTTACAGTTTTCTTAAAACAATAATAAATTAGTTCTCCGTCCAACCGTTTGTGTGGCACTGCGCAGGTATAACACGCACGGGCGACCGGCACGTGATCGGAGACCACTCGCCTCCTAGTAGCTAGATAATCTCCTTAATAACAGTCTTCAGCATGAGTCAGTTCAGATTTGTCATGATGTGGTGGTGCGCTGGGAAACTGCTATCACAATTAAGTACAGGAAACGAAGTATTAGCTGCCTACTTAAACATTTATAAGGAAAACGAAAATGAAACGTGGTTTATCTGAGGAAAACTACAGAAGAAAGAAGGAAATTATGTAAATAAAAAATTGTGTGATTCATTATGTTTCTCAACCTAATGCAAATATTTAAGATATGTATGCCTAAATAACAATTTATTGCTTGGCAATACGAAGTCCACGGTCGTATTTGTTGGTAAATAAACAACAAATAGGTACAGGTGTACGTCCCACGCGGTCGGGGATAGTGCGCAGGCGCGGACAGGAACTCGTCCATTGCGAGTGCGTCCGCGCAGCTATTCTTAGCACACTGACATCCTTCCCTTCATTATCCAATCTGGGCAGTTGACGGGTAAAATGCCGCATGTAAGTACGTACTTACGTATGTACATACATGAAGCATGCAGTAACAAATAGGCATGCAGTAGTGCTTACTTATACCTAATTATCAACTTTATTTCTTTTTCAGGTTTTTTTTTCTTAAGATAATTCTTAAAACTGGGACAGATAGGTGATAAAGTACTACGTGTACCACGTGTGTGCTACGTGCAGGTATTAATAAACTCAGTATAAATATAAATAATTCAAACAAACGGGTTTATTAATTACTTATAGATTATATTACTCTTGATTACGTGCAAACGAGTATATCTACAAGCGACATATTAATGGCTGCGTACTACGCAAAAAGTCATAAGTGGTGTGTTGACTGTCCCTCGGGAACATTCTCTTTAGGCCGCCTGCACACAACACCAGTGACTAGTTACAATGTAACATAATCATGTTCTACGAAGACAGAGATATTTTAATAGTTCAATAAACATTGTTTCTGTATCCGGGAAGCTTTAACATTGTTTCGTGTCCTATTATTACAAACTTTATGCGTGTAGGAATTTAAAGAATGGGATTTCTCTAACATACGAGTATACTAGTAGACTAACCGCTGCACTCAGTCATTTAATAGTTTCTTAACCTAGTTCTTAGCAATTGTTTTCGATGTAAAATCGTTACTAAGGAATAGTTAAAGTAATCATTAAATGTATCTATGTGTGGCAGCAATATGACTCATTAAGTTACAATTCTCTTACACAATTTTTACAAAATAGAAAATTTTCCTTAACGAAATATAAACGTCAGTTTAGTAACCACAAATCTAATGTACATAACAACATTAGACTCATAACACAATCCACACTTATCAGTAACTAAGCTAACAGTCAAAGATACATATAGCATGATACCAAGTGTACTCGTTTGCACCAAACCTTTCATTGACAAAATAGGTTACCACTTGATGCTAATGACTCCATGTCACTGCTTCTGGAAACATCTTCCGGGAAGCTTGACATTACGTCTGTGGCTGGTAATCACCTTGACTGGTATTGCGTCTGAGTCTAGCTCCAATGTAGGCTGCCTCGATTACATGGAGATTATCTAATAGACTGCGATGGTAAGGGAATACACGTAATGAGGACTAAGTCATGTAAACAAAAACAAATACGTATCGATCGATATTTCTGAAATAATTTCCTAAAAACTTTATTCTTCTTTAAATATTTTTACAGAGGAACATAGCAGATGGTAAGGGAAGCTGTGACCGCCTCTAATACAAATACGGCCGCCTCGACGTGACCGCGACCATTGCCAAAGGCAAATTAACAAGAAGATATTTAGTGGCTATATACAGGCTGTACATACGCTTACATCATTGTAATACATAGTCTATGAAGTTTATAATTTTAGCAGACAGCGACTAAGTAAGTGACAAAGGTTTGTATTGTCCACAGCATGTCATGAGCTCAGTAGCTGGAAGGTGGGCATTGTGTTGCTATCTGCTGGACCCTCGTCTCGTGTGACACGAGCTGACTGACACCTCACGCACCTGTCTCTGAGACATCACATTCGTACTTGAATGGACGCACTTACGGCGAAGGCCTATACAGTTTTCAGAAACTGTAAGTAAATATATGAATGTGAAGTGTTTATTAATAATATGTAAAAATGTGAACGTTTGCAAAATTCTAATCATTATATGGTCCTATTTTCTATATCCTTTAAACTTTAGTATTTGTTTTGTTTATGCAAATGTAGCAGAATGAATACAATGCCACTAATTCATTGAAATCACCGACTATTGCAATAAAATAACGGTCTGTGGTCTCCCGCTATGTTGCGGATATTAAATTAGCGTGGCGTGCTCGGTAAAATAGTATTAATAAATATGTAAACAATATAATAAACACATTACCTATATCAGTCCTCTTTTATTTTCCCGTAGAGTTTAAGAAGAAAATTATAACATTATACTATTGCACCCTTAGAATGAAAGTGACCAAATCCAAAAACTGGCAAGTTGTGCGACACACTGAGCCAGAAACCTCTCAAACGCAATTAGTCTAGTATATGAATTTTCATTAAAACTTGCCAAGTTATATCATACGTACTGACATACTGTGTATGGATTTTGGTACTAGATTTATGGATTCAGTTCTTTATAGGCGAAGAGTCCATATTATCGAATAACCTTTCCAGTTTATGATTTGGGTCTGATTTCAGAAATTTTTGTAAGGTTAATTCTCTTTCATTCTAATTTTGCGTTATTTGACTAGAAGAACACACACTTCGTACAAATTTTAGGTCGGTACCTACTACTTGTACAGATACTGGATTTTACAATGTTTTAACTGTAATGGTCATGAATTCATCAGCCCTCATTAGTGGCATGCAACAGACGTCCACAGACTTGGCGACACTTTCAGATCTATTATCCTTTACGAGCTCTAAAACTTACCTCCATTCCAAATTTCAGAGCGTGAAGATAAGACCATTGGAACCGTGGCTGACCCAGTGGTCTTAGCATGAGTGGAGCGCCAGTCGTGAGTGTAATACCTACTTCAACAATATCGATTGCGGCCTGCACAGGTCTAAATATTCTATTCTATGCTACGACACCAGCAATGCGTTTTACATAATACATGTTTACTGTTATGATAGACATTAGCAGATAATCTGTTGATAGTAACACAGGTGTTACAGCTAACCACGCCCAATAAAATGTTTGTTGAAACAATTGTTGATGTTTATTGTTTATCGGCTTACTCACGTAACTGTTTGATGAAGAACTCGACTCGTTTAAAGACATGCTAGAGGCTCATATCCATATGCAGCTTTCAAGCGACACACGACGCAGCGATTATTGCGCTGAAGTACTTGTTTGCTGATGTGCAACAAGCCCGTAACCGTAGGGATTGTCTTTTACAATTAACTGTAATGTCATAATTCATCAGCCCTCTTGGAGTGGCATGCAACAGACATCCAGCAGACAGGCGACACTGCGTCTATTATCCACGAGCTCTACTTACCCGGTTCGGTTACAGAGCGTGAAGATAAGGGTCCATAGAACCGGGCTGACCCAGTGGTCTGTAGCGCGAAGTGGAGCGCCAGCCGTGACACAAATACCTACTTCAACAATATCGATTGCGGCCTGCACAGGTCTAAATATTGTACTCTATGCTACTACACCAGCAATGCGTTTTACATAATACATGTTTACTGTTATGATAGACATTAGCAGCTAATCTGTTGATAGTAACACAGGTGTTACAGATAAAACCGCTTTTAAAATGTTTGTTGAAACAATTGTTGATGTTTATTGCATTTTATCGGCTGGACTCACGTAACTGCTAGACGAAGGCTCGACTAGTTTCAAGCCATGCTAGAGGCTCATATAACATAATCAGCAGTCCGCGACACTTGACGCGGCGGACATCGCGCTTGAGTTGACTTGTTTGCTGATGTGCTGCCCAGATTGTCTTAAATTTTTCTAATTCAAGTACTCAACGCGCAGTGATGCCTATGGATGGTGCCTAAAACAGCTAAATGACCAGCTTACATCAACGACCCGTAACTTGCTTACTAAACCATACAATTATCAAAGCTAACCCAAATATAAAACAATCTACACGAGTTACATAATTGAAAAGACTTTACATCGGTCATGGGTTTGTCCTAGAACCCATATCACATCTGTCACGATTGTAACTAGGTTTAGTCGACCGTTCTCAATGGCATATGTAAAGATAGCTCACAGACCTACTCTTTGGCTGGACTGACGAAGATATCTCGGTTTTTTTTTCTGAATAAATAATTTCATCAGCATCTTTAATAAGACATCATAAATGACTGGACATATGCGTCACGGTCCGTCGGTAGCGAGACCATTCTAAGACGCACTTTCTACAGCTGACCGCTATCCGCCATCATGAAATGTGATGCACTTATGCATGCAGTGTGTTCTAGTCATGTTTGAGAATATTCGAGAGAAAGTCCCCTGTCTATATCCTGTTCTGTAACAAGTACCTATCTATGTCTAATAATTATTATTTTAATACAGTGAAACTTGGTTAAGTGGGACCTGGATAAGTGAGAAACCTCCACAAATGGAACTCATACTGAGGTCCCTACCCATTGGCACTGAATTACCTCTATTAGTGGGACAAACAAACCTCTTTATCTGGGATTCGTTCTTTTGATTTATCATCTTAGTTACCTCTATAACTGAGACAGCAAGTGAATTTTAATGCATAAACCTCAGTAAATGAGACAACATCGTTTTGTTTGTTGATTTTTTTTTTTTTTTTATTTTACACTTTATGTACATTATACACAGGAGGACTTAATGCCAATTTGGCATTCTCTACCAGTCAACCTTGATTTACTTATTCTTATTCATTTATAATGTGCACATAACACATTGTTTTATTTAAGAATTACCCCTCTTTATCTGAAATAACCCGTATGTTCACCTCCATTAATGAAACCCTCTGTAAATGAGACAAATGTTTATTTATACCTGATTATCTGAGACACTAGGTTAGTGGAATACCTCTATAAGTGATACCAATTTGAAGGTCCCTTGATGGTCTCACTTAATGAGGTTTCACTGTAATATACCTCGTAGTCCACATCGTAATGGTGGCATCCAAGCGCACTACTCTAACAACAATATTTTATGATTATTCCTAATTCTACCTGGATATATAGATCACTAAATACAGGTATTAGAACCTATAGATAACCCATAAACGTAGGTTCTTAGTATGTTTTTATTGCCTTTAAGTCACTGACCATCAAAACATAGAAAACAAAACACAAACAACAACAAAAAAAATAATATTTACTACTTAGATTTAATCCTAACAACGTCATGTACCTACTGCAAGTCACTGACTGTTTTCAGTGCAACATGTTGTTAAAAACATCAGAGATTTGCAAGTAAACATACATTAGCAACTATAAACAATCACATGGAGATGCACGTGGCCACGCTCGGTCACATGCGATGTGTGATGAGACCGGCCAATTACAATCACTACCTCTTACTTATTATAATAATATATTATGTGCTACGAGATGCTATCTGCTTACCTGCGAACCTCATTGTTAAAATGGTCGTACGATGGTAATCATTATGTAAAATTAACATCGGACGCAGATAACATCTGCTGATCTGTTATTATTGCCTATTATTTGCGCAATTCACACATTTTGTCTGCAGTTAAATAGTTACAATTGTATGAAATGCAGTCTTAGAATTTATCAACATACCTAAATAAAAAGTAGCAACAAAATAAGTATAAAATCTCAATTTCGCATAAAAACGCTGTTCGTTCATGGTTAGTATTACTAGAAGAATTAAGTTATTACCTACTCAGCATGTTTTTAGCATAGAATATTCCATCCATTTTTCTAAAGTAGACAAACAACAATACCTACCTATCTATCTAAACATTGTCGCAGAAAACAATGGTGAAACATGGAATATTCCATATGGGCACCATGACATCGCGAGATGATGGGCATTACATGATTGCACTAACAATGGCTGCTGTTATGGTGAAACCGATGATGGTGTAAACTGTGTGTTTACGACACTCGGACACTTTGTGGTGCATGCCAGTTTTATGGGCAGTCGTATAGTGCAGCGATATTGTGTTAAATACAAGTTAAACGTAGTAAATCGTAACCACTACCTACCTACGTAAAGGCTATGCACCGTAAACAATATGTAGAGTAACGTTTTTTTGGGTGGTCTAACAATATTTAAACGCTGTGTTCATAAAATCTCCGCAGATTCATAATAAACTCGTAACAAAGTTTAGTTAGGTTTATATTTTTACCTTTCCATCGAAGCCGACTCCCATGAAGTAGCATGAATTTAGATTTATTACCAAGTTAAACTGGTATCGGGTACATATTAATACAGAATACTGGTTCACAGATTGGTTCGGTAGATTTTGCAAATATTTTTACATAGAACCTACATCTATTTCACGTCAACAGAATTTTGTAGAATTCCTCGCACATTCCAGTCCGCTGTCCTCCGTGTCCTTCATTAACATTCAGAATTGACGCGAGATATCGTCATACCAGACATTTTTCTACTTTCATAGTATTGGCGTGGTGATCGGGATACAAAATATGTCTAGATATTTCATTATTTAGGTAGAACCTAAACATTTATACTTTGTTTACAGTCTGTAAGTATAATTTACAAAATGATAAGCGATCGGTTAATGAAATCTCAGATGCGCCGGCGCTGTATCGGGTGCAGGCGCGGCAGTGCCACGCGGCGCGCGCACGTGCCTGCCGCTGCCGCGCCGCAACGTGCCGCCGTGCTGCGGTTTGTGGTAGCACTCGCACAGGTGTTGGATTATAGGAAGTTGTTCGATGTTTCTAAAAATATTTCTAGCTCTAGACTTATTATTGTAGATAAACTGCATACAGTACGTACTTACTAAATAAACACACACGACTGCTTGTCCCATGACTGAAATGAAAGTAGTCCTAGTCTTTACAGCGGCACCGGCAGCGGCGGAAGAAATGGTGGCGCCACTTACTGAAATTTCTTAGCCTCCACGAGTAGAACATACGAGCATGCCGGTACCGTATCGGAAATCTCTTCGAAAACCCCAAACTTGAAAATATTGACGAGTTTAACTACAACGATGATAACGATGCCTTTGTTGTTGTAGTCTTAGCTTGTTAGCCAATAAATAACTGCAGTTAGCAGTGGCTAGCCTAGGCACTGGCTGCTACGCGCTACACAAGTTTACACAACGTATCACGGGTTTGATTGCAACACGATATTTTTTTGTGGAATAGTTATGCTCCAGGTTAAAGGTGATGTACTAGAAATTGTATGTTTGTATGTGCACCCATTTAATATAACTGTCACAAGAGAGAAATCCTTTCACGAATTAGGTTTATCATGTCTAAATTTACAGAAGCCGGACATTTGAAACTAAAAGCCGGACTTCGCTTTGCAAAACGCCTCACGTTTGGCCGGATGTCGGCGTCCAGTCTAATCAATTCGATGTAAGAGGTGATTCTATACTTTTGCTCCCAAGTCTACAATTAAGTATTCATACAACACTCAGGAGAATCGCCTAGTAATAAATATTAAGATTTTCTTGATTATTTCTAATGGGTAATATTTGTCTGGAATTAGTAGAGGTGAGGTAGAGGAGATGGTAGCGTCAGAGGCGTGAAATTTTGCTAGAAAAAATCAGTAGTTCATTTATGAATGAGTGTGATTATTTTTGAATATTTTATTGTATTGAAAAGTTGTAATAATTTATTTTTGACCCAGTCATCATCCCTATTATCAGAATGTGATTTGTGTGCAAAATATTAAAGTAACAAAACTTTACCAATTCATTGTGTATGGGTTACATTAGGTTACACAGGACCATACACCAACACAGATTTTTTAAATTCAAACTAATTATTGTCTTCTGCAAACAAACAACTGGCTACAAGTAGTTGATATTTACTGTTCCGGGGTTCTTTTGAGCCCACATTCAGGCTCAGGATGTTATTGTAAATAAAAAGCAGAGTAAATTTTTTTGGGTTTTATTTTATGCTTATATTACTTAACAGGAAGAGTCTTAGATCCTGGAGGGATACAACATCTGGAACAAAGATAAATTACATGTTAATTACGATGCTAATAACAAGCAGTAGTTAAAGACATAGAATTAATGTTCTCAGTAAATTTTTGTCCACATTAAGTTCAGGTTTCAAATGTCTAAGCATCATTGAAGTAGCTTTAGTAAGCAAGATTTCTAGTATTGATTCTCTACACTTTGAATTAGACTAATTTAATTTGATGGAATTAAAAAATTGGTAAATTAATAATAAAAAGAAATCTGAATGTTTTATTTAAAAGAAAGAATAATATACTGACCACGCGTATCCTGTGTCCCATAGCCTGCGCGGGCAGGTTGGAGCGGAAGCGAGCACGCACTCCACCGGAGTTGCCGTGTGGTCTGGTCACCTTGCCCCAGATGGCGCGCAGCTTGGTCTTCTTGCCACGGGGTCCACCAGCGATGGGCGTCCTCTTCTTGGCGCGGTATACATATACACAACGCTTGCCTGCGTAGAAGTCTGCGTCTTCACGGCTCTTTGCTCCCTCGATCTGGAAGTATAATTAATACTATTTAATTTTGAAGATTCTAATTGTGATAGGCAGTATTTTCTAAGCATGTATCAGTAACACTTTGTCCACATTAAGATTCAGGTTTCAAATGTCTAGGCATCATTTAAAATTAGAAAAATTGTTAAGTATATTGCACTATTTAGAGTTGCATATTTGTAATACAAAACTTATGAAGAATTCACAAAAAACTACAACAAGAAGTTACTTTTTAGTTCCTGATAATGAGTTTAAAAATTATAGATTTATAAATTATTCTACAATGCAAAAAACAGAGGTGAATAATGTCATTCTTGATATTACTTTGATGTAATTATTGGTATTGAAGTTACTGAGCAACCAAGATTTATATCACTAGCTACCATGAGTTTTGTGAAATGTTAGAATGTTATTATTGTTAGAATCATGAAGATTAGATTTTTTTTTGAGGTTATGTTCAAACAAAACATTGCAGGGTAAATGAATACTTTTTAAATTTAAATCCTCATTGCAGATTTAACTCTTCTCATATAAAGTAACTACAAACTGAGGTAAAGAAAGCATTGCATAAAACTACTTATATTCAGCTAAATTTGACTAATCTCACATTACCATGTTCAGGGAAACCAGCATAAAACTGGTAAGCTATAATTCATAGGTTATTGCGGATACCACATTGATGGTACGTATAAGTTCTTAATAATAAATCTTATGATGACATGATGATATGACATACCTTCAGGAGAGCTGTGTTCTCGTGCTGGTTGCGCAGACCACGTTTGTAGCCTGTGAACACGGCCTTGGCGTACAGCCTGCCGTGACGGGGCTTCGATGACACTTTGCGCACCGCCTTTGGAGGCTCTGCGGGCGCCGCAGGGGCAGCCTTGGCGGCCTTCTCTTTGGGTGCCTTAGTTTTAGGCACTTTCGCCTTAGGCGCTGTCGATGGCGCTGCGTCAGCCATTCCTAAAACACCAAGTAATCAAGATATAGAAACGATATACTTGCTTCAACCACGAACTCCTAAACATAGGTTATGTTGACAACAGACACTAATCTAAATCTATCTCCGTGAATAAAATTAATCACACATTTTTTAAAGCTCCAGAGGATGCAAACATCATTGTTTCATTTAGTTTATCACTTATTTTCCATCCATACCGTATATAATTAGAAATTTTCAACAAATTTTAGCACACTAACCGTTTGTTATTTTCCTTTGGAAATGAAAGAACGGGTCCAGGTGTTGCCAGTTAAGAACTTCAAAACGTTCCCGAAAAAACTATAGTAATTTTCTGACTATTTGTTTTCTTGCAAAGAATTTTAGATGTACTTTCAGTGAGGTGTAGAAATAATTAAAATAATACTTTACTATTTTAAATTGTGATATTATATTTTAATTATCTTATTATAAATAAAAAGCATTTTGATTTGTTTATTAATGGTAGAAAGTTTTGGTGAACTTCAAATAGCAACACATTATTTCGTTCGGAAATTAGAAAATCGCTTAGTGTCACAAAAATTTGGTAAATGGATAAAATAAAAACAAAAGTTACATATAAAATAACGTTAGTTATATTTTTTATAATTTAAACAAGAACAAATATTTAATTATTTACGAAAAGTAACTACTTCACTGACATATGTGATATTTTATTTAGATCTGTGGAATTCTTGTTGTCTGATTTGGACCAATCAGAAGAAACCACGAAAAGAGACGAACGAAAGATGGATTGTGGCTCTGTCAAATAATTATTTTGTATTGAAATTGAATTGTTGTGAATTAGCTATAAAGACTGCTGTAATTAAATTATAGTTTAATAATGGACTACTTAGTGAATATTAACTGGAACAAAATCACGCCATGCCTTGTCTTATTAGTGCTAGAAGTAATGTTAGAATGTGTGTATTTTTACGAATTTAACCTGCATATTAGCAGATTTTCTTGTTGTTTTTTGTGTGAAAGTACGTGTTTTGAGTAGTTGGTGTGTAGTTTCAGAGTGTGCGACGCCGGCGGAGGTTAACAAACACCTGGAGCTGGGCCGCGACTTCTTGGCTCGGGGTCAGCTATCAGATGCTCTGACACACTATCACGCCGCCGTCGGTGAGTGTCTACTTGTCTACATCCACTACATACGTGTACTAATTGTACTATCATATCTGCAACGCATGCTACGGGTGTGATTAAACGCTTACTAATCAAAAAAGCTCATATAACTAACAACTTTTATGCACTGCAGGGCATCAGGCAATAAAACGGTCTAGCCACTAAATTAGGTGTTGGAATTTGCTTATGATCTCAAGGTGAACTAACAAGAGTCAAGAGACTAACTTGAAGCTTTAACAAATTGTCACAGATATATTGATTGCCTTTATTATGTATGATAACTTATCAGATAAACATAATAATACTTAAAGGCTGCAATATAATTGAAAAAAATATTTTATTTTGTTATATGATTAGACCACTAAACTGTACCTAATTAACTTCAAAGTTATGTGTGATAACTTGTAACAGTTTATACCCAAATTACATAAGTTAACAGCAAATAATAAATCAAATAGTTAATTCAATGCAATAACAAAGAGCTTGTATCTCTACACCTGTGCCTGTCATCCACACATAAAGACTCATTTTGGCACTTTACCCAATGTTCATTATGTATGGCATTCTGTAATAATGTGTATATATTTGCAGAGGGGGACCCACACAACTACCTCACATACTTCAAGCGCGGCACAGTGTACTATGCTCTTGGGAAAGCTAAGTTTGCTCTACAAGACTTCACTAAGGTAAAGCACACAACATTCATTGGAAGTAAACCTACACATCTATACATATTCATCCACATTTGTGCCAGATGTTTTGCTTTGTAGATCTTCTGCTTAAATTTTCATTTAATTTATACAAAGAAAACTGTAAAATTGTGTTAAATAATTCATGAGCAAATTAAGTAAATTTTTAAACTCATGGCCATCATAATTTTAATACTCCCACTTTTTGCCAGTTGTGATGTATGATAATAGGTTCGTTACTAAAGGTAATTTCAAAATTTTGTATGTTACCTAATTGCCATTCCCTGAAACACATGACGTTTAACAATATTCAATTTCATTTTCAATAAACATAGGTACAATCAGTTTCTCGAAGTACATTAAAATTCTGTTGGAGTGTGTTATACATGGATTGTATATTAACTTTACTACTAATATACATTAGTAAAACATTATGTTTTTATGTTTAAACTATGTACCAAACCCGTGTATATTTGTTCCCAGGTATTGGAGATTAAGTCTGACTTCACAGCAGCGCGCCTGCACCGAGCTAATGTGTACCTGAAACTGGCTCAGTATGTTGATGCCAAAGAAGACTTCTTACAAGTTGTGAGTACAACATCTTATCTTCTACAGGTCACAGGCCAAATGTACTCTAACAGAGACATTGTATTCTGTGACTTAATATTACACTGCCACCTATCACAACAATAATCTTTTCATTATTACGGTAGTTTACTAAGTACCTATTACAAAGTGATTTGTTGAGTGTGTAATCACTGATAACATTACATTAATTGCAAATATACTGTCGGATTATGGCTATTCCAAAAGTCTTGTTTACAAAGCAAAGCTAAAGTATAATTATTGTTTTTTTATAAATTAAAATGTTATATTATAAAGTAACCAATACCAAATGCAACAATTACAGAGATTTGAAAACAAATGTGCTTTCTGCAAAGACACGTTTTATTTTTCTCATAAATACAGCTTCTCTTATTGTACGTTATTATTTGACCGCGACATTAAATATTCTTTCCATGAGTCGTAACTCTCGCTTCACTGACTTCACGACCCAAAGTCAATACCGGCCGAAGTTATCAAGCTGCAGCATTGACGCGGAATTAAAAATATTAAACAATACATAGGTATTGTAATTGTAGCCAAGTGTAAGGTTGTTGCAACATTACGTGTTCCTACGGTGGCGCGGTGGCTGTGGCGAATGTGTGTTGTTGCTCAATTATTCATGTTGCAACACTAAATTCACCAAGGGTATCGCAACACCCACGTGTCTTACTTTTACATTACATCATTACTTTTACTAACAGATAAAAAATACAATTTCCCTTCCATTGATAGTTATTTGAATTTGTACAAACAGATTCACACCAACTTCTCCTTTTCTCGCCAATATATTACACTTTATTGATTTGCTATAAGAACGAAAATCGATTGCAGCAAGACTGTGACATTGGAGTAGTAGGTCAATCTACTGGTGTCTTTAAAATGACATCAATGCACAGCTGCTGCACATGCCATTGAAATATAGGTGCTACAGTTAGTTTTATACTGCATGTTGTTGATTATTGTATCACTATGTACTGTTTCCCTTTGTTTACGTAGTACAACGCTGTACAAGTTGATCAGCTGCTCGCTGGCACGTGACGACCTTGACATTCAGCGCTTTTGTTATATTATTTTTTACGCTGACAATGCACTAACTGCCGTTATTGAGCGTTACATTATCGTTATAAAAAGATCGAATTATAACTTTGGTACAAGGTTACAATTACTTAACAGGATTTTTAAATAATATGATTTGTACTTATTTGTGAAATATCGCACGAAATAGTTAAGTGTGGACGTAAGCGCGACGTACACGTGCCGCCATTAATTCGTTATTCACTGTAAATCGCATACTCAACTTAACATTGCTTACATTAATAGAACCTCGACATAACAGTAATATAATGAGCATGTCTGTGTATGCAGGTTTTTACATACGTAATAGTTTTCAATTCACTGTAATTTAAACTCCACACATTATCACGTCGTTGAACGTACTCACATTCCCCGGCTCTAACGATTGATAAATATTACTAAATTACTGTTTTTAACACTATTATTCTGATAACTGTCAATCAATGCTCGCACTATCTATTATTTAAACAAATTACATTAACGTTTTGTTTTGATAAACCTATCATGAAAAATTCCCTTAACTTAGTCAATATTTCATACGGCTAAATACGAGAATATCCGATTAGTTTTGGGTAGAACCTGAGCCCCTACTGAATAAGGCATATATCAGGCAATCTTATAGAAAAAAAGAACTTAAATTAGTTAATGTAACTATTCCTACCGGGTTTTTGATTTAATTAATAAGACTTGCCTTTTATACTTTAGTATACTCCCTTGTTAGATCTCTTGTAAAACTAGTAATTTGTCGGCAGACATATGCAGAACCGTACAACGAGGAGGCGATCAGCCAGTACCACAAGATCGACGCGTACATCGAGGACCTGCAGCTGGTGGAGGCGTACTACCGCGGCGGGGACTACCGCGCCGCCGCCGACCTCGCCACCGCGCTGCTCGACACCTCGCCCTGGTCCGCGCATCTGCGCCAGCTCAGGGCCGAGTGCTATATTGGACTGGTACGTAAACTGATGTCAATCACCAAATAACTCGAGTCTAGGCACTGTAGCGACCATCTACTCTCTAGACCTCTAAATGGTCCACACCATGTCGTTTCTCATAAATAAAATTATTCAATGAGTGAGCTACAATTTACTTATCTGTGTATTTTGTTTCCAGAACGATCTGTTCTCAGCGGTGTCAGACATTAGGTCAGTGAACAGACTGCAGCAAGACTCCACAGACGGGTACTACAGACTGGCCACCTTGTTGTACCAGCTCGGACATGTCAACGATGCTCTTAAGGTATACATGCTTTTCATTAAACATTGTTTTCGTAAACGCTGCAAATAGACTTGTTGGTTTCCTTTTTATAAAAAACACTTAGTTACATTTCCTTTACCAGAAAACTAAAGTTAATATTTGTTTTGTGATGTTACTTTAAAGTTTAGTACATTTTATGTCAAACCAAATAAACTTTACTAAATACGAACTTGTACCAAAAAGTGTTAAGTTACAGTTTGCGGGTACAATGAAACATTTGTAATCCAGTTTTAAAGAATTTTAAAGATGATGATTTGGAATGTATTTAAGAAAGTTCAAATATTCCGCGACTATATTTTCTTTAACAATATTATTTATCTTTCCACAGGAAATCCGAGAATGTCTGAAGCTAGACCCGGAGCACAAGAAATGCTTCCCGTTCTACAAGAAGGTGAAGAAGGTGGA
This sequence comes from Spodoptera frugiperda, assembly GCF_023101765.2. Lineage (NCBI taxonomy): Eukaryota > Metazoa > Arthropoda > Insecta > Lepidoptera > Noctuidae > Spodoptera > Spodoptera frugiperda. The sequence goes on along the minus strand of NC_064223.1, from coordinate 12,538,723 downwards.
CAAGTTCCTGCTGGACTGCGAGCAGGCCAGCGAGGCGCGGGACTACGCCACTTGTGTCGCCAACGCCAACAAACTGCTGCGGGCCGAGCAAGAGGTCACGCTGGTTGTCTTCGACGGCCGGAGGTGGCTCTGTAGCTGTCTTACTAAGGTAACTTGGCTTATTGTGTAGTATACTTACTGAAGGTACGTTATGTCGTGAATTGTTTGTAATGTTATGTATATCTGCTGTCCCCAGGACGAGCAATGGACGGAGGCGCTGTCAGCGTGTGGGTCGGCGCTAGAGTTGCAGCGCGACGCGCGCGTCCTGTGTGACCGCGGGGACGCACTGCTCGGACTCGACATGTTCGACGACGGTACGGACACTCATATACTAGTCACAACACACCATGTAGTTTGGACAGTAGTCAATTTTAAAATTAAAAATTTCCTTGCCTTTGCAATAAGTTTAATCCAACATTGTTTTCAGTTATGTATAAAACCGACACTGATCTATAATATGTTTTGAACCGTTAAGGCAGTGTCTTGTTCAAATATAATTTACACAACAAAACCCTCTCGTACAATGCAAAAAAAAAACTATTACTTAAATATGTCATTCATAATGTTTTCCTCCCTGCAGCTATCCAGTCATTTAAAGAAGCATTAGAGTTAGAAGAAGGACTGCAACGAGCGAAGGATGGACTGAGTCGCGCGCAGAAGTTGCAGAAAATGTCAGAACAGAGAGATTACTATAAGATATTAGGAGTTAAGAGGTAAGGCCCATCATTCCGTTAACCAAAGATAGTATCTCTGTGTGTTCCTGAAGTGGTAATAATAAGTGGTGTTGTTGTAGGTCTGCGAGTAAGCAGGAAATAATTAAGGCGTACCGCAAGGCGGCGCAGAAGTGGCACCCGGACAACTTCCAGGGAGACGAGAAGAAACTCGCTGAGAAGAAGTTCATCGACATCGCAGCCGCTAAGGAGGTACGATCACTCATGATATGCAGTATTATTCAAATACGATTGTATCATTAATCTAAACTCTGAATAAGCAGTAGTTGTGGATCTATTGCTGATATTTTGAGGAAGAATCCTCGATACAAGTTTTTTCGTAAATTTCTATGGCGGCCCAATCCTTTTTACTGCCAATAGAATGCCTGTCAAATGTGATGTGTACTTACTGGTCCTATAACCCGTCTGTATATCCGCAGGTGCTGACGGACCCGGAGAAGCGCGCCCAGTTCGACGCGGGCAGCGACCCGCTGGACCCGGAGTCGCAGCGCGGCGGCGGTGGACCCTTCCACAACCCCTTCCACCACTTCCAGCACGGCTCGCCCTTCCAGTTCAAGTTCCACTTTAACTGAACCCCTACTCACTACCTGGACCTGTGACGTCACGTACTCGGCCGGAACCAAACAACCACTCTGTGTATACCACGCCGGCTCTCTGTACACACGGCTACATATCTAATTATGCAAAACCAGTATAAACTGACCCCCGAATATGCGGGAAGATCACACAAAATGCGACCATGATAAACTGGTTTAGCATAGCTCGATATGTAGTCGTGTGTAGTAAATAATGTCACACGTACATTCTCTCCTACTTGCCCTACTTGAGACAGACACCATAAAGTACTATATTTACAATACACCTACTTGTTACTGTGATAAAGTCCAATATACATTGTTATAACTTGTTCAGATCAAAACAAAAGTTCTGTCGTCCACCGAATGTACATATTGTATAATTCAATTATAGCTAATTAATAAATTATGAGTTTTTTAGTATCAAGGAACTAATCGTCAATACAGTTGGGTGAAGCTGAGCCACCCAAGAGAATTGGTTTTGTCGTGAAATAACATTACAACGCGCTGTACTGTAATGGCCAGGTTGCTCCAAGCAAGTATCAGGTCAGTTTACAACATAGGAACTATATTAATGTCAATAAGTTGGGAGCAACGATTGTTATTACTACATTTTGATCTCCAAATATTTAAAAAAATAATTTAGCACAATTTACATCGCTAGATATAATTTGAGAGAGAGAAATTATACTTTTGGCCCAATCTTGGAATGCTTTGAAGTTACTGCGTATTAATTATTTGTCAAAAGTGAAATTGGAATGTTTTCATACTAACTGCTTTTAACACTAAGTACAAAACGTGCATTATAATACAGTTTAATTTGATCGTCGAAGGGTTTGTAATACAGACTTGTACAAGTCTGCATGTTGTTTCTGTCGCTACGCATACGTCAACATACAAAGTGTTTGTTCGTATACAAATATACACACGTTAGTTATTGCGGTCCGTGGTGTTGGAGCCATTCATTGTACGGATGGATGCGAACTCCGCAGGGACTACAAATATTTGTACATACTGTAGCGAAAAAAATATGTTCTAATTATCGCCTATTTTTTTCGCTGGTAGACAATATTATTGTTTGTAAATGAGAAACTTAGCTGTGGTCAGTGTAAGGTACCAATGTATCGTCCAAAGTCACTACAAACAGTTACAAGTGAGATGTTTACAAACGTTGTTTCAATACGAATGATATGGAACTCTACTGCGTCATGTGGTCGATAAATAAATATTTATTTATTAATAAGTTATTTTGTTGTGATTTCTATAACTTTGTAAATATTACAGGAATATAATAATGTAAAACGTTGTTTTTCTTTATTTATTGTATCCAAATGTTTAAAATTCGTATACAAATTCGTTTAATATAAAATAAATAAGTAATATTAAATAGTAGTAAATCCTAAAGCTACGAGTTAAATAGTAGGTAGGTATAAATATCCCGTGGTATATAGCTCGCCTACGGCTCGTGATCAGTCCATAAAATCTTTGGTTTCCTTCCTTCCCTCAAGCTCCTGGCGATCCTCTCGACCTCGTTGCTTAACTTCTCTGGATCCTCCTCCTTCTCGCATATGTACCGGTGTCGCAGCGCGCAGTCCTGTCCTCTATACACGTACTGGTTCCGCGCGGGGTCGTGCACCCAGGCGAGGCAGCGTCCGTCGCCGGGCACTGCCGCCGACGTACTGTTGCCAAGCACGGGCCGCGCCGAGTGCGACCAGATCCACAGCAGGCCGGGGTTCAGCCCGCCCGTCCAGAAGTCCACGCCTGCACTCACACGAAACATGTTTACATATTAATACATTTTTACTAGTAATCGGGTCAATCACTGTTCAGGGAAACAGGGTAGGACTAATAACTTGGTTATACTTACGGCATCAAATCCACTCATGAATACATTGTCAGTTAGTCTGAATGTGCGGACTTGTTAAATATGCCTGGCGAGACTTCGACTCGTCGCTCGTGACCTTTCCTCACAAATACGTTACAACCAGCCAACATCCAGCTCGTACCTATACTATGGGTTGTGGCACAACGTGTAGCCCTCATATACACGGGCACGGAATACTTTAGTTATGTATTTAAATTACTATTATTACGTTTAATGATTATGAATTACGATTACAAAAGTGACACGTTTCTACTTATAGTCCAATATTGTTAGGTATAATGTTCAAAAATGCTGATAGATACTAAGGTAGGATGTATAATTTGGATGCTAAGTACGTTATGAATATTATTGTGATGTCTTAAATTATGATTTGTGTTTATTTGCTGACATCGGAAAGAGTGAATAAGACAGTTGCATGCTCTTCGCCCAGCCGAGTGAGATCTTAGCGAGCCTGCCGGTGAGCTTGCCGTTTGGGATACGTCTAGAGAGCAAGCGGATCAAGCTGTAGAAGAATGAGCCAGTCATGAGGACGGCCAGGGCTCGGATGTGCTTGTACAGCCAGACACATTTAACAAGCAAACACATGCGAGGCATGTATTTAGTGTGGCCAGGTCCCCTAGTGTTAGGGACGTCTCCTTTGGCAGCAGAAAATAAAGAAATGATGTGTATTAAATGAATACAGTTAGTTAACGACCATTTAAAGTTTAGAACAACATGCTACGTGTTACAAGGTACGAGACCGGCCTACCTTTGTATCTCTTGTCGGTGAAGAGTGCGGAGGTGAGCTGGTCGCGTTCCTGGTCGCTCTCTATCTCCAACATGTTCCCCTTCATGCGCCGGCAGCCGTAGCTGGCTCCCTTCCAGTTGGCGACCTCGGACGACACGTGGTAGCAGCCACTACCCACGCGAGTGAAATTCTTCGGACACGGCTCTGCCTTATTACCTACAGAGTAGATAGGAGTTCATATAATATTACACACGACTTTCTCTTGTACGGCTGGCGAAAGTTCAAAATTATAATATTTTGTAAGCACGTAGGATACAATCTCTTAACATTGGATGGAATGGCATTGTGTTATAACTAGGTACTCGTGATATTATACCACATTATAAAACAAAATTAGGTAGGTACTATCTAAGCACCTAAACCATATTTAGGCCATTTAAAGTTATAGCTTACCGAGTTTAGCGTCCAGTCCTGCAATGAGGGAGTGTACTGTCTCCTCCATCTTCCGGAGCCGCTTCTCAAAAAGATCAGCTCGGTAGACCAGCTTCTCGATGGCGCCGAGTAAATACAGGTCGGTCTCGGAAACCTGCTTCTGTGGGGTCACTTTGCTCTCGTCCACTCTGTCCAGCGCTTGGCTATGCACAGGGATCGGTTGGTTCTGGATAGGTGCCGGCTGTAATAGAGTGAGGCGGTTCATTAGTACAATCATTCCTACATAGTACTGTAGGTACATACTCGGGAATACGTAGGTAATTTGTACAACTCACATAGCTGGGCTTGAACTTGTCCTTGTATGGGTTTGGTGGCCGGTTGACGATCTTGCCAGTGTTGGGGGGCAGAGGAGGCGAGTGTTGCCATTCATCATACGGACGGGCGCCGGGGGGCAGCTGCTGGCTGGAGTGGCTGGGGTGGTTGGCCTGCTTCACTGGAGCCGGCGGGGGTGGTGGGGGCGGGGACAGGTAGGGCCTGTCCACGCGGTCCGTCACGTAGTAGCCTTGTGCAGGCGGGAGAGCCATTATGCGTCCTGTAATCCAAAGATGTTACTTAATCGCTGATACCTATTGTAAGGAATACCTACTAAAACTAAAAGCACAAACTAAGTAGAAGTGTAATTCTACAAACAGCTATTTAGCAATTCTACTAAACACCAAACAGCAGTAATTCGTAATAGCCTGACGAGGAGACGAAGAGCACATACGAGAGGTGCAACAGGTGAAGGTACCTTGTCTCCCGTTGTGGTCGGAGCCGGTGAGCGCCCACTGCTGCACCATGGCCATCCAAGGCCCGTCGTCCTCGTACAGTCCGCAGGTGGTTTGCTCGGCACTGCACCACCGTGGCTGCTCCGCTACTGTGCTGTTGTGCTCCGCCGTGTAGGCGGGGCCTGCCAGGCACAGCAGCGCTACCGCCGCTACTGGGAGCCACATCTGGAACACAACGTCATCATCATCAGCTGGAAGACCATTATTTCTGAGCCGAGGGGTTCCCTTTAGCTCTTGTCCTTGGTTTATTTCACCAATTGGTTTAAAAAAGAGTTGACATATTACAGGATGTGCAATGTGCATTTTCCCAAAGTCCCAGTAGCGTAACATTTCATCTGACTAAAGCCGGATCGGTTGACGGTAAATAAAAAAATAAAAAAAACATTATTGATGTTGCTATGTTGCGGTCTGTCTCTCGCCGACTGGTAGACCGGTGTTCATTACATTACATTATGTTTTGACTGTGGCTAATTAGTCATACCTATCTACCTACTTTGAAACGATGCTTGCAATATCCGTTTACTCTAATGGCCCAGATTGATTTCTTCAAACAGTGTTAGTCATCACAAGCGTGCCGCGCGGGATGTCCATAATATTATTACGTGCGGGGTCAGGCCGGGTTCACGAGCGGCCATCGATTACGCAAGCGCATCGCAGCGCAGGTGAAAGCGCCGCGCCCGCCGCACGCCCGCCGCACGCCGCGCCGGACGGCACCACCTCCGCGCTGCGCCGCCAGGTAAACAAGGATTGCATCGATCGCCGGCCTTTCCCAATTGCAACCAATCACGACCAGGATACGACTGCACTCGATACGATTCACTTAATTGAAATAATTATCAAGTGCCTGCCTGCCTACATTGTATTATTGGATGCGTCTATGTGCTAATGCTAAGTAACTATAGCTGTCCAAGTATTAACTACGTTACTTTCTACAAAGAAAACTAAAGTGGTATGCAAGGATCGTATAGTATGTGATAAGTACCGACTGCAGTGTCTGCCCAACCCCATGGGACAGAGGAATCTATATAAGTAAGTAGGTACCTATGTATAACAATAAAATACACACACTAACATAATAACACGAGACGCCGACAACATGGACATAGCCCGGCTTGTGTGAGCACGTGGTTTTGGTAAATTGATCACCGCGGTAACTCTAATAATTATTTAGTCTTCTAACTAAGTAATAATTTCCAAGTAGGTATTGTGCAATTATTATGAGGAAAGTATGTAATCTCGCTCATCTAGGTATTATACTAAGTAGCATAGTAGAGTAGACAGAATAGCTAATTAGCATATATAGAAATTAAATGTGGGTACTTAGCATGGATAACCCACAGAGGATGCAAGTTGCTTTTGTTTTTAGCATGTGCTCAGACTAGGATTCTCTCTTGTATATCGTAGCCGTGGTGAGCATTTATGTAAAAATATAAATATTGTCACACACAAATAACACCCTGATTTAATTTAACAATTTACCGAAGTATTTAAAAGAGTTATTCAACAAAAATCACTGGGATCTAGTGGCACTTCCAGAAGACTTAAACTTGCACTGAAAATTAAATGCGGGTAGGTATAGACAACACAGCATTCGGCAACGGTCCGGTCTAGGGCGCAGGGCGCAGGGATGCAGCATATATTTACTACATAGGTATACAACTATACATAGATATAGCCGGTATATAATAATATGTAATCACAGAGTACGACTATGAATCTTCGTGAAATGAAACCCTCGTGAAAATATGCAATTAGATTTGAAAACAAAACAAACGAAGAAATAAATAAAAATACTAACTCTACACGTGAACTTTCTTTTCGTTAGGCATGCTTTATTAATTACCAAACGAGTGTCGCAGAAACGTCCAGAATTGGAAAGTGACATACCTTGTTTCCTTAATGTGTTGTGTGAGCACTGTTAATATTTGGCGATAAATATCACTTTTACTGCCCGTGGGCGACGTACGTGCGTCGCTGACTGGAGGTTGCCGGAGACTACACACGGCTAGACTGGGTAAAGCTCTGCGCAGGTATCGATCCGGTGTCTGCGAGCCGCGCACTGCTTCGCACACGAAGAGAAATTGCCGCGTATGACACGAGATGAGTGGGGACCGTTGCATGTGTTGTACTGTACATTATGTACTAGTCGGCTACTGCCGGCACTGATGGATCGTGGCGGACTTACTGCACTTGGCATTGACATCGTAAAGAATCATTAGCGTCACCTCCGGGCTCTGCTGTAACATTATGTAAATGCATCTTGACCGAGTATGACTCATTGTTAAGTTCTCTTTTACTTTTTAACATGACATACAAACGTCTCTCTTTGCGCTTGTTATGTATCAGTAGACAAAGCAGAAGAATAAAGTTAGCGTGCCTAGTCAAGTACCCACTATTCATTAATTAAGTACCTAGCTTGAAAATTTTGTCTCAGGGGATAAACCTATCAATATTATTTGCATATGTATATGCCAATTACAGTTAATAGACTCAGTAAAATTCAAATTTAAATACCTACCTAATAATAATTCAAAACAGATTAATGCTTAGACAGCTAAGGCTAATACTTAAGCTCTGGAGAAAGTTACAACCTACATTACTAGAACAATATCATTATGTAAGAAGGTACTTGTTTACAAAATAGAAATAGATACTCTAGTACTCACGTAGGTACTGGTTGCACAGAAGGAGGCCACAAGGTAACATAACATCATAACATCATGTTACCTAACGCAGACGTCACCGGCCACTGCTCCTTTGCATCACAATGCTACGGACCTCGTTTGATGCGCAACTTTCCTTGTATGTGGTTCTACCAGTCGAGTGAAGAGATCTGATGGTGTATAGTTGCAAGATTAGGATCCTGTATCTACTTACTTGATACTTAGACAGGTATACCTTGTTTACAGACAACACAGTGCTTTCTTTTTCGACAGTCATACCCAACAAGGTTTCTCCGTTTCTCCCCATAAAATGAAAGTTTGGAGAAGTCGTTTAATATAAAGTTAATGTTTCCTGCAATCTCCGAGTCTGTTATGCACTTTAAATAACTTACTTGTATGCATTTTTACACTCTCTATTTCAAACGGAAACAAAGATGGGATGGAAAGGAGTTATTTTTAAAGTTATTGAATGCGATGCGCGACTGTACATACCCGCTATACTTTTCGTCGCTCAGTTACTGCACCATTGGACCAACATACACATGCCAATAGAAGTAAAATAGAAGTAAATGAAACAAGTCAATTAAACAAATCTTTATAATAACAATTCGTACATCAAGGTACTATTTATAAATTGGAACTACATAATAACTTTAATAATAAATATTGTAACACAATCTGCGTCCGTCACACGTCAGTATACAAACAGAAGGAAGCGGTCATTTCATAACTTCTATCAGACAACTAATCAATTTGCTAGAAGGCAAATATTCCTACTTTTATTTTCGTATAAAACTACTTAACTTACATCATATATTTTAGTATTTACAATTAATTACAGTTCGTAAGTTTAAAGTTCATAATGAATAATGTTATCGATCAGTTTAACTGATCACTATACAAAGGAGTTGAGTACAAAATGTAATCTAACAAACAATGAAATAATCACAACACTTACACACATAGTTCTCATATCGATACTACTAGCTACTTGTATTTATTTGGTAAATGGTACTCTACACCCACAGCCTGTAGCTTATTCTTTAGTTTCACAGTGTCCCAATACACCAAGACATCAACCAACTTGTTCATTTTGTAAATCGTAAGGGGCAACGTCAACGTTGTATCCCCCAAGGGGTAGGCAGAGGTGCACATTACGGCATTTTTCGTAAGTGGCATCACTGTAATAAAGCTTTTGTCGTCCATCGCAAAAACCACGATAATGTAAGACGATATAAAAGAACCTATAAGTATAATAAAGTTGAACATATTTGGCTAACGTTTATAACTGACCAGATTGTCACGCGCGGCTCCCAGCGCCGAGTGCTGTCACAACAACTGGTACTGGCGGTTGTTGGACACCGCGCCCCTCTTGAACACCGCGGGCCTGATGTGCATGGCGCGCAGCTTCTTCGGGTCTATGGTGGCGTACGCGGGGGGCAGGCTGCTGGCACACAGGGGGGCTGGATCTTCCTCCAGTAGCATCGGGGCAGAGGGGGGAGTACTGTAGTGAGTGCCCGTTATGGTGGATATTGGCTCGTTCTGCTTCGTTGGTGCATGCCCTGCTGCCGGGTGGCGCACGTGACTAGTTGGCATTGGTGCAGCGTAATTAGAAGTTGGATGAAATAAAGCAGACTGGCTCGTAGATTGCACAGGAAACGTTACAGGAGTCAGTATAGTTACTGGTTTAGTTTTAAGTTTACTATTAGATGGAGGCTTAAGGTGCTTCGTACGCTTATTTTTACTAGCTGTGACCAAGATGTGAGTGGGAATCGGACGGTTTCTCGGTGGTCTCGACTCATTATCGAAAACGATAGCGTGACTCGGATGTCCAGGATGTGGCATGAGCATGGTCGGATAGTTGGATGGTGAAGAAGGTTCACTTAAACCAGGGATGTAGTAGTGCGCCGGGTCATGGTGGCTGGCGAATAAATAACTCTCAGGTACCGGGTTGCTGTACACCGGCACTCCGACAGTGTTGAGAGCGGCCGTGAGTGGGTCAGTTTTAGCAGGACTCGCTGGATAGTAATGTTTGGTTGTAGACCCTGGTAGTGGGACATTGTTCATACTTGCGACGTTCGACGAAGTCATGGCGTTACCAATGTTACTCTTATGTTCACTTTCTGCGTATCTGTCGTGCAAAACTTTTTTCTCTGATTTACTGTCATTATCTCCTTGATTATATTTACAGGAGTCTTGAGCCGGCTTGGTATCACTCATCTCCGGGTACGTCTTGGTCCCTGCATCGTGATCCGATGTCGCGTCAGTCGGCGGCGCGGCGCCGGTCAGAAGTAGACGGTGAGGTTCATGTGGTCGGCCACCGCGGGGTTGGTCGCGTCCGTCAGCTCTTCCCCTCTGTCCTGGAAATGTATCTCTATTATACACATTTTACTGTCCTACCTGCAGCTTTAGAAGGGGTTAGTATACAGGGAGTTGAAAATTAACATTTCTGGTTTTCACCGAAGACTGTAGAATAGGGAAAGGTAACGCTGCAGTTTTTTAGAAATCTAGTTATTTAGAGATCTCCTGAGTAGACTTCTAGCTATTGTGAATGAACGTATGGAGTGAAACGCAATCGTGGCGCCATCTAGTAAATGCAAAAATGAAAAGTCATGTCGTAGATTGTTGGTAAGTGTGATGCGAGCATTATCGTACGCACGTGTGTGTGTGCGGGCGCGGCGTCGTCCCAGCTGAGCTTCTTGACCCGCGCGGGGATGGTGGCGGCCGGCCACGCCACGCCCGACCGCCCGCCCGCCGCGCGCGCGCACAGGTGGTCGCTCATCTGCGACACCGCCGCCGCTGGGGACACGCGCGCCCGCCCGCCGCGACCCGACTGACGGCCTGACGACACGCCTGGGGATGGTACATCAGTGTCACTCACAGCACTTATTTCAACTATCTATACCTAAGACACTTTATTTCTCGTTTAAAACTCACTATTCGGCTGTGCTCCTTGCGTAGCATTCTGTTGCTCTTGTTGTAAGTCCAGACTGGAGGTAGAGTTGGCAAGTATAGTGCTAGCCCCCGCACTCACACTCAGCAGTGAGCCGGACGACCCCGCGGGCCGCAGCGCCCCCGTACTCCCGCTGGTGGGTAGGGTCCCCGCCGCCCCTGTGGCCCCAGTAGACCCGGCCACGTGTGTGTTGCTGGCGGCACTGGTTGGGTGTGATGTAGGGGTGATAGGATCTGCCAGTGGCTTTTCATGCGTCACATAACCAGGGCCAGAGCCACCCGCACTGCGCTTCGATCGACGGCGCCTGCAATGTAACCATTTATTCAATTTCACACCTGCCGGTGATATTTCGCATTAGATGGATATGGATAGGTCCAGTAATAGACTTACACTCTGTAAATGTACCCGAGCAGTGCGCACACCAGCAGTGCGAGCGCGGCCAGTGCGCAGGCGAACACGGCCATGACGGGCCCCGCGCCGCCCGCACTGGCCACGCTGCCGGCTCCCCCGCCCGCCTGCAGCAAGCGCTCGCTCAGGTGCACCGTTACCGGCACCGAAGTCTAGAAACAAATACCAATTTACAAAAACTTCCGGACATGATAGTGAAAATACCTCCGGTTCCAAGTCGATATGAGTGCAATGTTCACCTGTCTGGGTGGTGCGCCCGAGTCCACGGCGGTGGCGACGACGTGCAGCACGGACGAGTTGAGCGAGCGCAGCGCGGCGCCGCGCAGGAACATGTCGCCCGACGCGTTCACGTACAGCATGCTGCAACACCAACACCGCAACGTGTAGCATGCCATTACACCGCCCACCTTGACCCGTGGTGAAGGGGACCGCTACTCAGTATCAGCTACTCACTCAGCCCCGGAGCCCCGCAGCGACAGCGTGACAGTGTCGCGCTTGTCTCCGTCGAACACGTCCAGTTTCCCGACCGGCAGCAGCTCGACGTCGTCCTGCGGATCCTCCTCCACTCGGAACTCGTACTGCGGGTATCGGAACCTCGGCTCCCATTCATTCACGTTCAGTACTGTAATGTTTATTGATGCCGTGTCGTTCTGCAACAAAAGTATTATTATAGTAGTAGAAGAGTCGCTAGTGATAGAACAAAGTGGCGAACAATTGGGAGGCCTATGTCCAGCAGTGGACTGCTATAGGCTGATGATGATGATGATGATTGAAGTTGTAGCAAACCTATTACAGACTTACCTTTGACTTAAGAAATATGTAAAAAGAAGTGTCTATCATTTCGATACTATTTTGAAGTTCTTACCGAGACACCATCGGTCACCATGACTTGGTAATGATAAGAGTCCGCAGTCTCATAGTCGAGCGGGCGGCGCAGCACCACCTCGCCTGCGCTGTTGATGGCAAACTTGTCGAGGAAGGAGCGGTCCGACACGTAGAACTGGAGGTTATTCTGAAATTGCAGAATTTGACTCTTGAACACCAGAAATCCATATGAGAAGCAAATGAAGTAAGGAAATGATGTGATATAAAGCAGCGTACGTGCGTGAGGTGTGCGGGCGGCGGCGCGGTGTGCAGCGTGAGCAGCGTGTGTCCGGGCGGCGCGGCCTCGCTGACGGCGGCGCTGTACTGCCGCCGCCGGAACCGCACGCCGCCGCCGCGCGCCACCGCACGCGCCACGCTCAGCGTCGCCAGCGCGTAGCGGTCCGAGTTGTCCACTTGTGTCGCCTGCAACAACATATTGTATTTAGATACCGTTCCACAACAATATCAACTTTCCAAAATGTCCACTAGTTTTATCAACTGAAAATACCTTAATAACAATGGTAATAGGTTGGCTTAGCTCCTCGATGAGTTGCTTGGTGGCAGTGACCTGTCCTGTATCTTTGTCCACCACCAGCAGTCGTCCATTGTCCCCGGTGGCGGAGTACTGCAGCGGTGCGTTGATACCCACGTCTTGGTCTGCGGCTGATATCGGTCCTGGTGATGTTTCTAGTATCGTGCCCTGTAAAAGAAGAAAGGAAATCATATTACGGTACCTTATAAGTTATAACCATAATTGTGACTGGTGTGGACCAGTAACATTAGAGTAATGTTTGATTCGTACTGACCTCTTTAGCATCTTCAGGTAGTGTAGCGGTGTAGTGTTCATGTGTGAACTTGGGGTTTTGGTCGTCAGCATCCAGCACTTGTACTTGCAGGACAGTGTCGTTGTGTAGTGGAGGAGTGCCAGCGTCCTGCGCGCGCAGCGTGACCGTGAAGTTGTTCAGAGTCTCGTAGTCCAACGGCTTCTTCACTACCAACACGCTGTCCAACTCATTGGAGAACCCCAAGTACTCCTGCAGAAGAAGATAGAGTTTTATATTTAGGACTTTTTGCATCTTTTCGCCATCGACCTACACGACTGTACTTCGATCCCCATCATATAGATTGTTGGCAGGCCACAACTTTCTCTCGAAACTTACTGCGTCGTACAGCAAAACAATGGAATGAGCTGGCGTCGGCGGTATTTCCGAACAGATACGACCTTCAAGAAAAGAGCGTGTTCCTATTCAACAGACTCCTCTGGTAATGTGGGTGTCCATGTGTGGCGCTGATCGCTTACCATCCGTCTGCTCGATTGCTCCCAATTCCATAAAAACGCTAAAAATCATTTCCTTTCCCTTTTACTCAGCGAAAACGAAAAATTTTATTTCTACTGCATCTTTAAAAGACCTATAGATGCTCACATGGTTGGGTCCGGGCAGCACGGAGTAGTGTATGGTGGCGTGCGGGCCGGGCTGGTCGGCGTCGAGCGCGCGCGCGCCCACCGCCACGCGCGTGCCCGGCGCCGTCAGCTCGGACAGGCGCACGCGGTACGGCGCGCCCACCCACTGCGGCGCGTTGTCGTTCACGTCCCACACGCGCACCGACACCGGGATTATGAAGCTCTGGAACGGAACAACACACTCTGTCAGAACTGCACCAAACATAACTTGTAATTTTATTATGTGCTTATAAATAAAACCAAAACAATAAATATATGAATTATTCGTAACCACGAATTAATCACGAAGCAAAAGTTACTGGTGCTCCGGAGTCTCGTCTCGAGTTACTTCAACCAACTTAATTCAAGTGTTTAACCTGCAAGTTTAATTTTAGATTAGATGCACTGCGTTAAAAGGCCCCATTGATACTGAAGTTACATGGAGCACGTCCAGAGATTATTCCAATGACCAGAATGCTCTGTCTTCCGCGACATGATAGCATAACTACTCAATTACAAAGTAGGTTTGTGTAACAGAACAATTGAACATAACTAACGGGGTCAGTGGTTCGTCTCCTGTCGCAGCGCACGTTCACGTACACGTTGGAGGGCCCGCGCTTCTCCTCGCGGTCGAGCGCGCGCAGCAGCGTCAGGTTCTTGGTGCCGGCCGCGATGCCCACGGCCGCGCCCTTCTCCTGCAGCCGCAGCGATATGTCGCCCTGCTCCTCTGCCGGGTCGCCATTCACACTGAGAGTACCTGAAACATTGAGTTTGATACATGAGCCTCGCACTGCTTGTTTACGACAACTTTACCATACATGTGTAGTTATACAATTATGGTATTTACCAATGACGCTGCCGACTGGTGTATCCTCGCTAATGAAGAAGCTCTCGACAGCCCCGCCATTCATCAGGTAGCAGCGACTGTCCTGGATAGCTGCAACACAACATCACGTTCGTTAGGAAACTATCTGACAGAACGAAGCTTGGCCGTCGCTGCATGCAAGTACATACTGGATTACCTCCGAGCCTCTCTGTGTGCGCTGCACAAACAAATGAACACACGTTTGTTATTAACACTCAGTACACACAAGTTTCGTGGTGGGTAAAGTGAGAACACGTTTCAGTTCAATACATTACCTAAATATAGAAAGCGTATGATTAATGACGAGTATATGGGCCATCAGGTATGTAAGGTCAGTGAAGTATTTAGTCAGTGTCAGTGCTGGAGGTGTATCGATGAATCTATCGGATCCAGGTCGCGGTCCCCGTCCACTTATCTATCCAGGACAGAGGGAGGAGGGCGAGGGAGGTCACTTCCTCCCTCACTACACAACGTTTACCGCCACCTTATAGATTACTTATTGACTTAAATAAATAGATATGCAAATCGTTTCGCCGTTGGACGGGGGGTTCCGGTAGTTTATGGAGGGATTTGGAACATCTACTTGACTATATGAGTCAAGTAGATATTTTGGTTCTTTTTGAGTAAGTAGGAACGTATTTAATTCTTTAAATAGTCTCTCTATTCATATCGAATGTAACGTGACCTAGTTGTTGATATAATAATATTGATCATACGTTAGATTGATATTGAACATTAGTGACTGGACGACCAAGGTCTACTCGACAAACAAATATAATATGACACCCGTGATGTAACTCTACGACTACGATGATGATTAGATCCACTCATCAAGCGATGTCTTATCAACCCTTTGATGAGTTGTCTCAAAACTCAGCAAGTATTGTATGTAAATGATTCTTACAGAATGAGTATATTGTGCAAGTGAAACACGTCGAATTTTGTGCGCAGCGAAGCATGTGATTGGTAGAGGTACTTACATTAAATACTTGATTTACATCCAAGTCAGTGCTAGCGAGGATGTTTCAGTTGGTTTCGTAACTTCCTTACACATGTGTCACGTAAGTATCGCATTCAACAAGTTCATTAGACACCGTGTTAGCGGTGTAGTACAAGAAAAAAGTGCGGATGGTATAAAAAGTGTAATGTGTGGAGGCGCCGCGCGGCGGAGCGTGGCGGCCGAGGTATACTCGGCGAGCTGGAGGACCGAGACACGAGGCGTGAGTCACCTGTACTGTACCACACGATGCACTACGCCTGGCTATACCAGCTGTACTACAGACTAGACATTTACTGAGCAATTAGGTACGTTTCTCATTGAAAAATAAGATTTGCTATCTTTCATTCGAGATGTAAATTCCAAGATATTTTTTTCGTCCGTATCACAATAATATTGAAGTTTCTATCTAAGTACTTAATGGCTCTAGAAAAAAATACTTTGGAACAATCTCGTTCCACAGCAATCAGTGTATCGCCGTATGGGTACGTACTTTCGCAGAGCATGATAATTTCCCCAGTTATTACGTTTTATATGCGACCTATCACGAATGTAACCTGTGGCACGCACTCTGCCCATAAACCACATCTTGCCTTAGTACCAGCACCTCGGACACATCCGCCGCACATCACACAATATCATTACGAACAACGCAGACTGACGCTCGCAGTAACGACCGGACAGTGAAAGTGACGCGAGAGCCGGACTAACGAGACATATTCATTTATTGTAACATTTCATTAAATTAATTGAAACAATTACACGTGCGATACGCGAGATAATGGGACCGCCATGTTGGTAAAAAGTTTTGTTTTGTAAGTGGAACTTATTGTTGCAGACTTGACGATGCCTTTCTTAATGACGAGAGAAACCCTCGAAAGGCTTTTGGGGGTAAACATTGTGGAATTCTTAACGCACTAACTACTACGATAATAAATAGACCTCGCGATGGCATCTGAATATGCACCAGAACAAAATAGATCATACCTGAATTTCATTACAAATGTAATAAATATGAAACCCAGACGTAACAATGACTACGTATGTACTACGTACAAATATCTAAATATGTAAGAAAGGCGTTTGCAATTATGGTTTTATGGCCGTGAACAGTACGTCACCTACCGAGTGACGATGTGACAAGGGTCAACGACCGACCTAGGTACTGGGTAGTTTAGCACAGCACACCATGGCGACTGCCAGTGCATCACTAGTAGGTGATGATATCAGCTGCACACCCAATTAAATTATGATGACACCTATTTAACTGCACTTATGGAATTATATTGTTTGTTTGGCCACACCTCCCGAAAGTGAATATTCGGACGTGACCACGGAACAGATACAGGATGTAATCCATTAGGTACGTGTCCCGCAGTTGAGGAAGGTTATGGTCTGTTCAATATTATGGTACGAGATAAATATCTCGTAAATGATAATGATAATGGTTATGATAATTGTACTATGATTGTATTTGTGACCACCAATGGTGCTAAATTATAATAAATATTCCAACGTGTGCGAACCTGTAATGAAACTAAGTGTAAGTGCAGTGAAACATTACGTCGGTCCGTACTACGAGCTACGGTACTGTGTACTGTGTACTACGTACTACAGCTAACTACATCGTGTGGTGCTGGCAGCCGCAGTCCTGCTCACTCACCGCGGGACTTGATCGACAGCGCTATGGCGGCGACAGTGGCGGCCGGCGCAGGCGCAGCGCTCGGCTCGCCCTCGCCCACGCGCCACGAGAGCCGCCCTGTACGGCAGTCAGTACAGTAACATGTCTACTAGTCCACAATGTCTACCAAATGTTTTATAATTATAGTAGTAGTACTGTTACATTCCACGTCAGCACCACAATACCGACACAAGTATTTCAGTAACAGCAAACAAAAAATGTGTAGCGACAGCGAACATGTTAATTCCCACGGCTGGCGCTGTCCAAACAAAATAGTGAAACAAAACGATCACAGATAAAGTACCGGCGGGCAGTGTAAGCTAATGAAACGTTTTCATGGCAGGTGCGCACGCGGCAGAGACAACTGGAGCACCGGAAGGTGGCCGCGCAATAAATCCCCCTCGCCACTTCCGGCGGGGTCGAACCAACCCGCCGCGGGGTTATACTCACTGCTCACTGATGTGGGTCGACCCCGCCAACCCCCGCCACACAGATTAACCATTGATGATTATATTAAAGTATTGACCACTATAAAATAAAGAGGTTAATGTAATTCTGTATTAAGTTATTATAGTGCGCACTTCAAATCATCACACACTACAGTCGCTCAATACACTTTGTCATAATTATATGTTGATGGACTAAGTGGATATGCGGCTATTATAATTAAGATCGCATGCAGAGGTACTTCGAACTATAATTATTATTTTAGAAGTTATTTTTTATAGTATAAGGTATAAGCCGGTAGGTAGGCGGTAGGCGCCTAGCTTCACTGACAGACAGACTGCCGGACAATTCAATTTGACGTTTCAAAAGTGCCTTATTTAGGATTAATTGAAATAAATGCCTTTGGCTTTGACTTTGAGGTCATCCAGCAGACGGATAGTTGTTGTTGTGGCTCAAATGTGTGATCAAATGTTGTTGTAGCTTTATACAATGTTCACGTACGAAGTTGTGCGAAACAATTACATGAATGTTGTGGACCGCTGGACACTGACGGAGTGACGGTTGTCCAATAAATCTTGAGTGATAGAAATCTATTAATAACTACTATTATTTACTCAAGAAAGAAAGTGTATGCGTTTTATTTTGTACTTGTTTCTCTTATTGGATCACGCTGTACTTATATTGGTACTTAACTTTCTTGGAGCAATGTATGAAATTGTGAGCACGCTCGTGCATGTTTGCATTGCCTGCACAATGACAGTGTATTCAAACTGTATGATGACTGGTAATAACGATTAATTACTATATAAGTAAGAAGTAAGCTCTGATGGGCAGATGCTCGCTTCGAGTCATTGAGGAACACCTATATTGGTTCAACTGATGATAACGAAGTACGCACAGAAAATATTTAAACTTATCTACGGCAATTACTAATCTGAACAGAATAAGTATCAGCGTTATTCATAAGATGGGTTCTTGCAGATTGACTATTTGTGGGTGAGACACATTTTCACTTACTACTGAATGTCTTTGCAGTTTCCAATAATTTCAAGGACAATTTATTGTATAAACGACGTGGACGTGACGGCACCGCGGGGAAAGGCGGACGCGGTCTCATCGAGAGATGCTATCTGGCGAATTACAGCGATTACGAGCTGGCGATAGTTTCCGATCTGATTCGTCATCTCCTGCGCCGCCGTTACTACATTAAGCGCCTTATTACCAGATAATGGACACTTGAACGTCGTATCTTTACTTTCTTCTCACAACTATTATAATCAGTTACAAACTGCCAGCCTAGTGGTATTGTTGTTGATATAGAAACTGTCTCCCTACACATACAGTCTCTATAGTCGAGTGATGTTTTAAGTTTCCGTTCGGTGTCATCTTCGCTTAAATTGTAAAATCTCCTTGCTAGGCGTGTGGAGGTGCGTGGCAAGTGGCGACGGCGGAAGCACGCATGGCGGCACTCGACCCCACCGTGCACCGGCCGCCGGCCACCGCGCCGTGCACCGCGCGCTGCGCATGCGATCCCCGGACTATTGTCACAAATTATCGAACTTTATAATACCTGATGATGCATTAAAATTTAAATAATACATATAAACTAGGTACCTAATAGTGGTACACAACACAAAACTCAATATGATCCCATTGTCCAAACTTCTCCCCATGAAAAGCTCAGTTAAATGAGTGATGCAACGTCCGAGTGTTTGCGTGCATTATTACTTTTCTCGTCAGTCCATTGCTGCGTTTATCCGTGACATGATTTTATAAATAACATGTACAAATCAATTGTGTACGCTGTCTTTTTGTAATCAACGAGAACTCATAACCGCGAAACTTATTACAAATAATTCTCCGCTCTACATTTACTAATGAAACGTCAATTAACTGCAAATAGCTGTCGCGTCTCCACCATGGATGTACAACCGTACTGCGGAGAGAGAGTGATGCGCCGGCGCACCGCGTTCGTTATGTAACGGTAATGTCAATTCAAATTAAGTTCAGAACGGATTAAGGAATTAATTTCGATTAGACATTAGTTTTGGTGTTGAACTGAATCAATTAGAGTTTAGCAATGCATTGTTTACTTAGGAAATAATAAATGTAACTGTTTACGAGAAATCATTTGAGAAATATTATCGTTTCGTACAGTGTGTCTCCAGCCTCTACGATGTGTACTCCGCTCACATAGGCGCAGGCCCAGGGTTTCTACAGCCTTGTAGTGCTGTACGGGCGTCATTACTTGTGGCCATTACTTTAAATCGCTTTAGAAACAAAAGGAAGAGTGCGTTTTGTTAGAAGCAGAATATTAACGATTTGGAGAACAATGCATTTCCGACAGCTCACTGGATGTACCGCACCTTGCTTCACCAATAATGTTACTTCAAGTACATATGTAATTGTATACATACATACATACACGCCTACCCAACTGCGTATTATGTTTACCTAGACTTAAATATTGTAAGTATGTATTTGAGTTGTTATGCGTCTCAGTGCATTTGGGATAAGCCTATGGCCTTATAACTATGCTAAACTTACTACTTCTAATTTATTAGTTGTTACCGAGAATCCTGGGCTAAAACCACTCACACAAATATTAAAATCTTTGTTACATCTGTATTTGTCATTTCATTCTAAAAAAATACGATGATCGAAATCCCGATGTACGCTATTCGATCTGGGAACCGAATTCCAGAGCATTTGTTCGACAATTACGCTCGATATCTGTTGGGGTAGTGTAATCTAATAACCTGGCCAATTAAAGTAAGTATAGGTTTAAGTATGAACAGTGAACAGTCCTCGCGTGTGTTCACTCAACGCCAGTGTATATATGTGTGTGTGTGTGTATACTTGCAGTCGAGGGAGGCTCATGAAAGTATTACGTGGTAACTTATGCAAAAATATTTTCACAACATAAATATTACAGTAGGTACCTACTAAGTAGATAGTCATTCTACTTGTCCACATAACTCACGCGCTATGTCTCCAGCTATCCTCACACACATTTTCATAAAAATTTACATAAGAGGCAGATACGTTAGTTTGTATTCTTTTCAATACCTACATGTAAACATACGCTGTACATATGTGGTGGGTGTACGTATAATTATAGCCTACATTTTGTAGTAACACCTCCACCGACCCCGTGACACACAACACCGAGCGAACACTTCGACAACATGCCCCAATTGTGACCGAAGTGGCGTGCGATCTTACTGGTATTAAACGATTTAATCGTTTCAGGAATTTAATAGTTTAACCGATAACCCGCGGTACTACTCGCCTGACCTATGTGAACTTAATTGAAGCAAGTAAACAAACCTCGCATGTTCCTCGTGTGCTGAAGTAAAGCGGTTACAGCGGGATTATTTCAGCAACCATTTGTTTTACCAATTTATGTAGAATTGCATGATGGCTGCAGATCACGCCAAGTATTAATTACAATCGCAGCGCTCTTACAAAATGACATTTACAAGTATTTAGCAAATGGCCGTAGAACAAACGATTAATTACACGTTTACATAACGTTGCAACAAATTCCGAGCATGAAGCGAGTTGCGATATTTCCCGTGGCCTGTCTTGTCGCCGTTACTCCACAAAGTGTGACTCGGGAGGAAGTCGCGGCCCGGACTACGAACAATGGACCACCGCGACTGATCGGCCGCTCGCCTACTACCCGCTCGCCGCAATGTTGCCACTTACTGTGACCACTGTCGTCTTGACTATTTGCTATGTGTGGGTGCAAGTGCACCTTCTTCGTAGGATATTGATATCTTAACTAAGCTTAGTAGTAGCAACGCTATGTTTCATTTTCGTACTCGAAATTATGTATAATGCTATGAAACCGCACTGAAGTTATGTTGCAAAAAAAATGCTCCACTATTATAGTCCGTAATAAGCAGAGGCAGTGGCATACATTGTCAGGAACAATTAAGTTAAACCCTTTAATTTACGTAAATTGTGTGTTCGAGGATCCGGTGTTGAGTCACCGCGGCGAACTGTTGCTGCAACTGTCACGGAGTGAACTAACTGTTACTGACGCAACAACAATTAGCCATTGTCCCGGTATATCACAACTGGTGGAACAGTTTCGTGCAGCGTGTGTCGTGTTCAAGGTTCACGCCTTTCTCCCAAACGAGCTCCATTAAAGAAGTACCAAGTCTTGGAGGTACTTCAAGTTTTAGGAGAAATTACTTTGAGACACGTTAACATTATAATCGACACGCACTTTTAGACAGAATAGGTCAATCAGTACCATAGTGACCCGTGGCAATTAGAAAGGGCTACTAAGACATTGTCGAGTTTCACTTAGATGATAATGTAACAATTAATGAACAATAGTAGTGTGGAGAATAACACTGAGCGTGCGGTCAACGACCCCGGCAGCAGGGAGTACCGGGCAGCACGCGACACTACACCACGGGGCCAGTCATTGCTGATACAGATTAGCGATAACACAAGCAGGAAGACGCCTGTCACCTGTACTGCAGCACTCCAGCTACTGAATCGTGTGCTGAACATCATCAGGATATGGCTTTGTCTTCTACTCTCTCTCTTACACTGCATCATTAATCATATGTACCTACCTACTTCTTCCATTTACCAATATCACACGTCATCGAGTTACAAATTCTTTCATTCAAATCATCATCATCGTCTTTCCTTCGTGTCATCAACTCATGAGTCTCGTTATGATAGATCGAGATTAATATTTTGTTTCCTAATCGATCAATTTAGATTAATTACAGTGCTAATCTGGAACTATTTTAGTACACTGTAGTGATGTAACGAATGTCATGTTTAGACATTAGCGAATGCAGTAGGGACATATTACTTACTTGCTCACCACCTACATACTTAATAGAGATATTTTGAGGAGGTATATTTCTATTACATTGAATGGTGACCTACAAACTACACGAAGCTTTCTCGCTTTTACCTGAATAATATTTTAACTTCAATTTATCCACCAATTTAAACTTTCTTTCATAAAGATTTTCTTCGCAACAAATCATGATAATGAATGAAAGGACCATTGTGTTTCGTAGCACATGTGAATAGGCAGTAAAAATAATACAATTAAATAAATGAGTTACATGACGTGCAGTAATTACAGTCCTGGACGTTGCTACGGCAGTGCTACGACGTTGCTACGTGTGTTTATCACGCGGCGCCGTAGCCTCGTAGCCGTAGTGGCCGCGGGTGGCCGGGGTCGCGGGCCGGTCAGCGAACGCGCGCCCCTCGCCAAATAAAACAACAACCCTGCACTTGTTTGAGCG
This sequence comes from Spodoptera frugiperda, assembly GCF_023101765.2. Lineage (NCBI taxonomy): Eukaryota > Metazoa > Arthropoda > Insecta > Lepidoptera > Noctuidae > Spodoptera > Spodoptera frugiperda. Next base: position 12,515,900 of record NC_064223.1, on the reverse strand, counting down.
GCCTCGTTTGCACGCCGGGGATTTCTTTGTCCGACACACTTCACTAATAACTTATGCATGAGTACGAGCAACACTACTCACTCACTGCAATCAGTGTGATTTGTTGGAACTCTACCTGAATATTGTACGAGTTGTACGGGAACCTACCAAATATCACTGTAACATTATAATTTTGGTTTCTGCGAAGGGTAAGCAGAGGTGTAGAATGTGGTTTTGTTGATGGCGACAACGTCAGTAACACCATGATATAATTTTCATAGGAAACAAAAACCATTCAGACAGAGTCCGAGCGAGACACTAGTGGGCAGATAGTTGTATAGATACATTCATCTTATACATACGTTCTGAAAGTAACAGAATGTACTCGCATTGTAAGCGAACACCTCGCCGGCGAGCTACATTAGAATGTGATTGCAAAAGTATGCAGCGAACTATCAAACGACTTGTTTCCTAAGGATAATTTGGTGGTGAACGTTCACCCGCACTGGCGAAAACTCATCTTCGAACTCGAACTAACCGTACAAGCAACGTTGTGAAACACTACATTTCAGACATTTTCTTAGTATTATTGAGTCCTAAAAATGAAAAGATTTTTGCTTTTCCCAACATTTTCACATATTAATCTGTAGTAAAAGCAAAGCCCGGTAACAACTAGTACTATTTATTATTGTTCGATCAATGAAGCAGTTAAACGACTTATTGTAGTGTATAACATAGTTCCAAATTACCAAATTGTATAGAGCATTGTCACGTCAATGTCATCAATAGTTGACATTAAGCAATGTAACTAATGCTATAGCAGCACACAAAACGGCAGTTAAAACAGAATAGAGCAATTTATCTATCGGGTTGCGCCGACGCAAGCGCTAGGCGCCGCTCGCCCGCTCGTTCATTGGTTGCGAAACAAATGCACACATGATACTCTGCAATACTCTTATTTCTCAGTTTCGAGTATCATTACCTTGCTATCTACGGATATTAAAGTTGTATATGTTATACCTACATAGTATTTATATTCTCTAGTGGATACTCTTTAACTGTAAGTACAATGTAAACGATTAAATAATTTTCTTCCAAATAGGAAGTTGGAGAAATAATTTCACGCGGCTGCGCTCGCACTAAACTGCAATAAAATTATTTTTCAATTTTAAAACAAATCGATTCCGTTATAACGATAGTTAACTGGTATTCGTAAGATGGTGAGTGAGGTAATATTATGTACAGGGCATCGTACTAGAGGACACTAGTACCTGTCTAGTCGTCTGAAGATCGACGGTGGGCAACAACACTCTCTAACAAAATTTTCGGTGCCTACTTATCTTGCGGATTTTATCCTTACTCTCTTTGTAAGAAGGTCGCCTTTACATTGTACAACATTAGTGTCTTTCAGCTGCTGTATAAGTGTGTACTCCACGTATTAAGATGGTACGAACCTTGTGCGTGTCCATGGTGCGCCAGTGAGAGCAGCGCGAGGCACAGGGTGAGCGCGCGCATGCTGCCGCTACCGCTGCGGAGGCATGCCCGCAGCCCCGCACACACGCTGTATACAAGGGACACATAATTAGTCAAACATGTACACACTATATTTGTAAGGAAATATTATATTACTTGCTGTACACCTTGTAGCAATACAAGGTGTACGGATCACAAAAAATATCAGTTACTGAAATTAATTAGGTAGATTCTTAATTTTAACGCACACATACTTATTATTTTTATTGCAGTTTCTAGTATTCTTTAATAAAGAAAATGTAATCGTCTAAGTAATTATGTTTTATGTGATACCAATCAGTCGGGCAATTAAACTCATGCATGTGACAGACAAGATCAAATAATTTCTGGTGACTGCAGGCACTTTCGACTTGATGATGTTCCAGCTAACGCGTGACAGTACAGTATCTACGTTAGTACCTGCCTATTGTAGAAAACTGACTGCTTAACGAGCATGCCACACATACATCGTGAAAATATGCTCCTAATGGTAACACAATAACTATAAAATGGTCGCTTTATTTCATAATCTGCAAACACGTAATGATATAACAGTGTTATCCTACTTCGTAACGCGTTCCATCGCTATCTGGCATCAACTTACAATAAATATAAATTATGTATACAGTTCGCGAGCCGAACCTCTCGGGGCTTTATTTAGAAAGCGGAAAAAAACAGCAGCATCAGTGCAACCATTGCTGGCACATTTCGCTTTCTTCAACCGTTGCTACATTTACATGTTATGTGATGCGCACATTGTTTTGGGCCTCGCACTACTGCTACACGTAGTACTCATGTACCTACCAGCCCTAATAGGCTGTCTATAGACAGCGTGTTGTCCCCTCCCTGTAACTACTGTCAAACATAGCCGCGGAATTCGAATATCATTTACCGCCTGATTACGACTGCTCATTTCATGGTGAGATTGTATCGATAAATCAGGAGAAAGCAATTTTATTAAATAGAAACTAATTGTCTTTGACTTTTGACATATCTACTACAACCATTACAGAGATCAAGAAGATTAGTTTAGTGAAAATTATATCAATTTATGATGCTTATCTTGTAGAGTATCTATGGTTAATCCAATTCTGTCGACCCGTGTCGCGTGAAAGTCCTGTTATGCCGAGAGAGTATTACGGCAGTCTCGTAACATTGAGCCTGTTATCAGCGCTGCACTTATGATGCAGCCAGCCGCGTGAGCTGGGAGCGCGGGGTCTTTGTTACTGTTAGTGACATGACACCTACTGTGTCACTGGGACATGCGCCGTGATGCGCTCGTACTAACATCATCAGTAGCTGTAGAGTTTATGGCTCATCACTAATAAGTAAAGAACCCACACTGAAACCAACTCGAGCCTTGTAGTGGCTCTAACCACTTTTAGATATTACGATACTATAGGGATGTATCAAAACGATGCGTCCATTTGAATACTGACACTTCGATTGAAATTGGTATCTACGTAATACAACAAAACTACCAAACTAATTTATAAGGTAATAAACCATTGTTGTTTAATTTAGCTGTTTGTAAAGAAGGTAGATAAAGGTACTCGTACAACAATGCCGTATCATAACCGGGTCTACAGTCTGGTGCTGGCGTCCGCTGCTCCAGTAGTCGCCGATATTATGTAAGTCAAGGGTTGCGGGGTCGAATTACACGTGAAGTTTAACTTTGTAGCATGACAATAACAAAACCTGTTGCAGGTCACACATGAGCGGGCGCAGGCGATCAAGTGACGAGGGGCGAGGTGGACAACAACTCTATCAAGCGAACAGGAATTCATTCACATAACACTTCATTACTATTGATTAATAAATAGTAGTAGTAAGTGGTGTGCTCTATGATATTAGCATGAGCACGTCAGTTAAGGTAACAGTGTTTCCGCGCGGGCTGGCACTCGCCACGCGGCATCGGTGCGCAACGCGGTCGCGACACCGCGCGGTCTTCTCGAGAGCTTATACATAATACAACAAGTGCCACTTCTACCATTATTGTTGTGTCTTAATATTCCACCTAACGTAAACTAACCTACGCCAAATGAACTAAAGCCAACAAAAAAACGAAACAAAATGAACTTTCGGGGTTGCTCGACTGACGATTAGTTTCGATTCAAAAGGGGGACCTCGACAGTCGCAGGCTGCCCCAAATTAGTACGTATAAGCAGATGAAATAGTTTAAGTTTGAGTATGTTTTTCTTCTTCTTGTGTTTTCATCGTATTAAAGTGTTGCTGGCGCTGGTCATCTGCAACCTATCCTAACTGATGAATGCGTGTGTGACGCGCGTGCTCGAACTGGGTCTGTCCGTTGCACGGCGCCGCCGTCACGGTGCTGCAGCTTGTACCCACCACTATCGCAGAGTTGTACAACTGTATGTCTATTGTCTGCTACCATAATACAATCAAACGTAAATACATTATGTTTTACCAATATGGGCATTGCTTCTCGATCACTCGATGCTCGTATTTTCATTAATAGGTAGGTATGTTATATGGCATTTATTTATTTGTGATTCCAACTAGGAATGTGCTTATTGACAACTGCCACTAGTTACAATTCCCGTGATGCTTTTGGAATTAATAATAATATTGCAGTTTATCAGTAACTACATAAAAAATACAATTAACTGTTTATGGTTGGTGTTACACAGGACAATATTAGGTAAAATATAAACGTAATTAATATTCACAGTCCACTTGTTATGATAAAGCAAAGTGACCCTGGTCTGGTCCATTCACAAGTGTAAGTTTCATACGAATAAGTTCTACACGTTGATTATAAAATTACTCAGACAGCGCAATACTGTTGCAATCGGAAACTATGGAACTAGAAAAGTCTCATAGGAAATGATGTTCGGAACAAAATAGCTAACGTTCGTAGTCTATTAAAGTAAGACAATCAACGGACAACATCCTTTCGACTTCACAATTAGCTAAACAATCGTACTAAGTTAAGTATGAGTAATTAAAACTACTGTAAAAGGACCTCCTTTCGTGAGTGTGATAGTGATTTGCTAACGACAGTAGGTCACCCACAAATAATGCTACTGCTCGACCCTCAGGAATGTTTAAGATAGTTCCAGGGTTACCCAGGATTGGTAGATGAGTAGGAGAAAGGATGTTAATCAATCAAAACTGATTGATTGGTGGCCAAGGTTTGAACAAAGATGCCATTGAGCCAAGATCATCCAAAAATGCGTTGGGTGTGTGATATCGTCAAAATCTCTAAAGGTAGGTAGTATACACATGGGTTAAGAATGGAAAATCGAGAAGTATGGTAGGAAAAGGGAGAGCTGTGTATCCAGGTTAAGGATAATACAAGAGGCTTTCAAATTAGGTAGATAAGACATTGCATTGTGGTTACTCGTAAGGTGCATGCAGTGTACAGGTAGGTGTAGGTAGGGTAGTGCGGATGCATGCCCCCTCACCGCTGCTCAAGCGTGTCTGTTTCTACTGTTCGAAGTCGTAACGGACTCCAAGGGGACAGTGAATGACTCCATCATCAAGTTACTTACTCCACGGTAGTCACTTTTGAACTCAAAACACAACTGTCAAATATTTGCACCCTTGCCTACTTCGGGGATCACAAGGCGTGACGTTACGTTGCTTAGTTTAGAAACAATTCCATCTTTTTTTTTATTATAACACAATCTTTCTCGACCGACAACTTGTTTACCACAGTGGCTTATTATACATTTTCTAAATAGTTAGTAAGAAAAATAAAAGCATAATTATGTCTAGCGGTGTGACTACTGATACCTAGTAATGAGATGATGTAGGTATTAGCTAGCGGATAAGTCTCTTAATTTTGGATAAACTGAAAACGTGCAATGATGGCCCCAACCAGGAATCAATCCCGAGAACAGTCGAGCTTGCGACTAGTCGAACAATGAGCTACAGTTTTATAAACTTATCTTGTTTTTGTTCTTGGAACCTGGCGGGTAAGTCCAACCTACTTAGTTTGGGACTCTACCGCATGTAATTAATTTAATAGATGCTTAAACTTTAGGTACGTCGTCGTAGTTAAAGATAGATATCTCAAATACATAAGGTATAATTTACTTACACGCGTTTCAAAATGTGAAGAAACAGTGCAATTTTTACGTTAGTCGGTAACTAATTACCAAACTTGAAACGAGTCACTTTACTTGAACTTCACTAATAAGTCGGATTCACAACAGGAACCTGAGATCCACAGATGTAAAGTAGTTTCAGTATATTTCAAACTTAGATGTACACACAGAGAACGCAAACGGTTGCGTTACGCGTGAGTTCGCAAGTGTCGAGCGTGGTGGCGCGGGGCACCGGCAGTGAGGTCGTGAGTAGACTGGGGCTGCACGCTCCACGACGCGGCCGCGGCAGACGGGGCGCACGCCGCGTGGGGGTGGGGACCCGCCACGGCCCGATGCCCACTTCGCGGTCTATACATCGACGTGCATCATACAATACCCAATGGTTGCATTAATCTAATTACTAATTTAATATTTTATTTCCACTGCTGCTGTTGCTACCTACTACAAAAGAAAAAGAAAATTTAATAAACAAGACAGTGTTTGTTTGTTCACACATATTAATACAGCTAGCATATTTAAAAGAAGTATCTTGACCGCCTTATTGCTTTTGGTCTTGTGGACGTAAGTTACTTACGCTGAGCGTAAAGTTCCAGGTTCCATGTTCCAGTTGACTTCCGATTTTCAGTTGTTTTATTTTTTGCTATTAGTTGTTATAATTAATTATCTTTGTGGGTCGATCAAGTAATGCACGGAAGAAAGTACATATTATTTAGGTGCTCTCTATTTTTGAAACATGTTGTGCTTTAAAGATAATGCGTATAAAGAATTTTCTACTTCTTATTTTCCCACAGTTGTCAAAAAGTCATTTGACAATTTGTCACTGTCATATGTCAACGGGAAAATAACTTCAGCTTTGCTGGAAAATGTCATTCGCCTTGTATGCATTTTGTTTTTCTTTTGTAATAAATATTAATTGGCTTGCTAAAAACAAGTAATGAGAAAAAATTAGTTCATCCTTTCAGGCAAAGTTTTTTGTAGTTAAACGTAATGTAGAAGTGGATAACAATAAATTGTATAGAGGACAAATTGGATGTGTTATAGAAATGGCCGAAACGAGTACAATGAACTCCGATAATAAAGTGGAGCAGAACGAGAAGAAACAATCCATGGAGGACATTAAGACCGAGTCGGAGGTGCAGGTGAAGCACGAGCAGTTGGAATGTGTGACGTGCGCGAGCCGCAGCCACGACTGTGTGGATATTTACTCGACGAGAACCCTCGCGTCCGGTGCCAAACTCACCACCTTCCTGCACAAGTATACGCAGACTGACCTGGCCAGCCTGCAGGCCTGCTCCAAGTACATGTGCAAGACTTGCTACGATCTCATCAACGTACTTGAGCAGGCCGAGTTAGAATACTTCAAGCTTAAGGAAACGTTCGAAGCTATCATTAGCAAGAACCCATTGTTCGAGTCGCACGGAGCCCAGCCGGTCAAGCTGACCGCCGTGAAAGCAGAGTTCGAGTGTGATGACGACGATGATGACTATGTGTGCGACAATTTGGATGGAGATGATTCAGACGACGAACCACTGGCCACACAGAGCAAACGAAAGAGATACAAACTCGAAAAGAAAAAGAAAAAAGTATCTTCAAACAAACGTAAAAGTAAAGCTAACAGTGACAGGTAACTTGATATACATATCTCCTGAACTTGAGAAACTGGGATTTTAGTGACAAGTGGTAAACATGAACCATTCCATCAATGTTACTCCAGTTTCTAGACAGCATTAGTGTGGAAACTAACATGTTTGTTGTTGATATGTGACAGATTGATAATATTGTATTAGGGAATAGTAGTGGAAAATGTTCTGTAATAGAGATGTCAGTACTTGTTAAGTGGTGCAATACAATTGGTTATACAGTGTGTCATCTTCCTGTTCCAGCTGGAAGTGTGATGAGTGTGGAGTGAAGGGATCGTCCGGAGGAGAGGTGGGGCTGGCCGCGCACAAGTTGGCCGTGCACACACTGGACGACACCGCCACCGTGCTGCCTGAGGTCAAGATTGAGAACTCTGCTGAAGGGTAGGCAAATTAATCCCAATTTGAATTACAGTAAAACAAGCATCATTTTATTAAATACAATTTAAGAATAGAAATAACTTAAATCTATAGTTTTGTAAGAAGATTCTCATACAAATGTCTAACTTTTTAACATGATTTAGTTAACATACAAGTAACTGTGTAATGTTGTTTTCAGATCACAAAGTCCTTTGTATAACAATGGCTACGGGAACTGCCTCAAAGTGGAGATAGACAACTGTGATGACTATAGTTTAGCTGTGGATGACCTTAGCAATGACGCACAACCTGTGAAGAAGAAACTCCTTGGACGGCCGGTCAAGACAAAAATGAAAACTGCACAAACAAGGAGTAAAAAGGTGAAAGTCATCCACCAGTGTGACCAGTGTGATGCTAAGTATTCTTCATTAGGTGAGTTCTGATCTTAATCTTTTTTAAAAACGTCCTCCCTCATCCTTCTCCTTACATAGTGGATTCATTTGCAAACATGAGCATTACTAATGTTGCCTAAAAGTTTGTGAAACTATTTTGGTGTCTATCAGTTAACAGGGAAAGGCTATTCTACCTATATGTTATGAATTACTAAGTCACTATGCATAGAACTTGTTGTGTTTGTTTGCACAGCTCGGTTGGAGCAACATAAACAGAAGCACGACGGGTCGAAGCCGCCGTACATCTGTGAGGTCTGCGGCGCGCACTACAAGCACAAGCGGGCCTGCGACATACACATCGCATTACATAAAGGTAACTTTATAAAATTCTATTCTTTCCACTCATATTTTGTTTGTTGTTTTGTCTCTTCATTCCACTGTTCTCTAGGACTGTTTAAGTTTCTTGTTCGAATAATTGTAATTCATAACAAGTGCTTGAGAAATATTTAGAATAGTTATTTTATTTTGTTGTTAGATAAGGACATAACATTGTGTTATATTGAATAGCGCATTTCTGAGATTAGAAAAGTACATTCGACAAAATTGAATCATGACCCATTCAAATTGACCAAATGTGGTTTGTGTGGTCTGCATTAAATTTTAATTTTCTTGTCTTGCTTAATTTCAGGTATAAGTGATTGGAAATGTGAAGAGTGCAATAAGTTGTTCCCGTCCAAGAATGCGCTGCAGAGGCATAATAATATACACACTGGCAAGTTGAACTATCAGGTAGGTGCAGACTCCCCGATGTTAGAGGTAGTGTCGATGGTACAAGCCAGGTGAAGCAATGTGTGTGTTTGTGTTCCAGTGCGACCTGTGCGGGAAGTCGTTCATCCACACGTCGTCGTTCAAGATGCACAAGTTGTCCCACTCGGGGCTGAAGCCTCACGCGTGCGACGTGTGTGGTCTGGCCCTGATGACCCGCTCGCACCTGAAGCGCCACAAGCGCGTGCACAGCGGGGAGAAGCGCCACGAGTGCGCCGTCTGCGGCAAGCGCTTCTCCGAGCGATACAACCTCGCCGCGCACAGCAAGTCGCACGACGCCAGCGACACCGCGCCCGCCGCGCCGCGCAGACATCTCTTCCGCTGCCCCTACTGTCCCGAGAGATTCGAACGACGGTCAGTATTCGGAACTTTCTTTAACATTTCCTGAAACCTTTACTCAAACCTAAACATTGTTATTTGCGACCAATAAAAAAACACCTAACCGCAAATTCAAAAACAATTCAGTCGCTATTAGTGTAAACATACTTAATGATGATGTGATGACGAACTACTCGTCGTCAAAATGGGTCATGAATCAATTTTGTTGAATGTACTTCAACCGCTCCGTACTCAGGCGTGACTGTTCAAGGGAGTCTCGATACATGTATCGAATGAACTATGTGTAGGCTGATCGCAACTATGTCACGTACGTTCACGCTGAGATCTTTGAATCATGTTCATATAGGTACTTTTAACAAATATATGATGATGATATAATGAAGCATCAATAAACACGTAATTGTTATGTTTACATCGAAATTCAAAGTCAGCATAACACAAATGGCATACGGTGCAAGGTTACGTGAGCCAGCTGACTTTTTGTTGACTTTTTCGCTGACAACAGGGAAACATCGGTCAACAACTCCGGTTACGTCACGATATCAAACTACCTATGAACTACCTACAGACGTGACCTACGGAATGAGTCACTGACGAAGAATGTCTTGTTTATAAGTTGTGTGTGAAATGCAAAAGTGTATTAAATACACTGTTTGTTTTTCATTTGTTTATCTTTCATTCACGTGACTGACGTCGCGAGTCGCGTGTATAGCGATTTTATAGGTAGCTATGGTAATGGTATTATTTTCGTTTATAAGATAGATAGGAGGCTGGAGTATGTTTCTTATATGGTCGGTATTGAATAACAACGCGGTTGTCCCCGTGCAGCTACATGTTGGAGCGCCACGTGTCGTGCGTGCACGGGCGGACCCTGGAGCGTCCCCCGCCGACGCCGCGCAACACCATGAGCAAACTGCTGAAGGCGCAGGCACAGCGCGCACTGCCGCATCACGCGCCCGTCGCCACCGCGGCGCTCGCCAACGGACAGAGTAACTATTGCATTATTTACTCATATACCTGTTACTGCTTATACACATTATTCCCTTTCGCATAAGTAACGTATGTAGATTGGTTGGTCAAGAGTTCTTATCAAAATGTAATAGCATAACATGATGCTACCACATAAAGTTGAAAGCGTCTGTTATATTTTAATTTTATGGTTTGTGCAGATGCCGATACGAAAGACGATCGAAGCTCAGACTCCCGGACGACACCCATCACTCCTCAAAAACTAATCGCACAATTATGTAAGTATTTGGTAATTTGATACAAGCTAATGAAAATGGATATTAGTTCGCAGTGTTAATGTATGCGTGTAATGTTCCAGCGTCGACTAGCTCGGTGGTGGGCGGCGCGTGGGGCAGTACGTACGCGGCCGAGTTCCTGCGACACGAGTACCCACACTGACACACGCACACACACACACCTGTACATCACACACACATCACTTCTGTGTAGCAATATCTAACAGTTGTCAGCTACTGGGACATGTACCCGTTCTTGATTATAGGTAACTCACAACAATTCGCCCATCTGTTACTTAGGTAGGATTGGATATGAATAATATGTAAATGGATCAAAGTGCAGTATTCTCACAAAGAATAAAGAGATTAAAAATAAAAATACTGCAACCGTCAGTAAGTGTTATGTTACAGGAGATCCGGTGTCTGAACTATGTAGTAGTTGCACAAACATGTAATTAATTATATGCTATGCAGTGTTAGCATCACAAGTATATAGTTTGCCCTAAACATTCAATGATGACTGATAGAATCTCCATTAGGTAATGACTTGTACTGAACAATTTACTATATTTACACATGTAGGTACACAACTAGAACAAATGAGATAATTTAAACAAATTCTTCCAGTTAACTCAAGTCTTGCATGAAATGATATAATATCCAAATGTAAATACTTAGTATAGCCAACCTAAACACAACTAGACTAGACAAATATTATTTACCTTTAACATATTATATTGTAAAAATATTATAAATATATTACTGTTTAAGTATATTGTACTATAATGTTATAAAAATATTTTTATACTAAACACACCCTGGATTAGTTTCATATAAGCAAAAGCATTGTATTGTCATCAGATTTACTTTAAACTAAGCATTTGTATTATATTTAATTAATATACTTACTTACAGTTAATTAACTGGATTGTTTTTTTTTTATTGTGTTTACAATTGGTGTACGTGTTACGTTTTGATAAGGCAGCCTACTCCTTGACTCCTTCAAACAATAAGAAGCGTTATACTGTTACGTTTCCTCATAGAGTTAGAGCGAGGTCCAGGCACCAGGGTTGCGACGACGTACGACGTCGTAGCTGCGTCTGAGGTACAAACGTGATTATTGTCAGTCGATGCAACGCATCACACCTTAACTATCTCCCGATTGGTTTCTTGTCCATCGATCCGTTGAATTGCGATGTCGCACCTATGTATAGGGCATGCCATAAAAATATATAGAAAATAACGATGCGAAACAACGAGACGACAGAACGCAACGCTCGCTCTTTTACATTCTCAAACATTTTAAAGCCAAAAACATTTTCAATCTTTTTCGCATGGGTCCTCGCTCGGTCCACGAGCACTAGCGCCACTTTGACAGTTAAGGACCGTATTTGATTTGACAAATGATAAATTTGACAATGAACGATATTTTTTTAAATCAGCTGATCTAAAATATGAATGATTATATTCTGTCATCTTAAAGTGATGAGCTAAGCTTAAAAATTATAAATACCCCGCATTCAGTATTAGCTGCATTTACATTTTGATTGAAGAAGAATAAGGTCGCACGCTGTTTCTTTAAATCCTCAAAAGTATATTTTCTAAATACCTAGCCTACTTACTTATCAGTTTCTGACTAGGTTATCATTAGCTGCAGTGCTTAGACATGGCTGAAAAATACAGAGAAGATGAATTACACATCCGGGAAGCAAAGAAAGAGGATATGACTGCTGTCGCTGAGATGATCCAAGTGAGTACCGAATACTACTACTGCTTTATATTTAGAACATGAGGCAGAATAGGTAAAAGGAATTCTCTCTGAATTGGTAGAAACTGGGACTGAGGTAGTTCAATTGCTGCGGTCAATTATTTAACTCTCCACATACCACCTGCCACTGTTTAAACCATTTTTAAACATTAGCATAACATTAACTTTATTTTCCAGGAACTTGCTGATTTCGAAAAAATGTCTGATGGACCTAAAATGTCAGTCTCTGGTAGGTAAACATAAACTGGTTGATATTTAAGTACCCCCATAACTTTTTTGTTGTTATTAAACCTATAAATTTGATTACCTATCATAATACCTATTTCATTTTTACAATGATATAGGCACATAATATGTAACTTTCCTCATGAAATAAATGATATGTTAATTTATTGTGCCATTGTAATGGTTGCAATAATATTTCAGATCTGGAACGTGATGGTTTTGAGAGACAGCCACCTGCGTTCTACTGTAAGATAGCGGAGGTGAAGCGTCCCGGCGCTGAGGCTGTGGCAGGTTATGCACTATACTTCCCTACATACTCCACATGGGAGGGACGTTCCATGATGCTTGAAGATTTATATGTACGCTCTAGTCAGAGACGCTTGGGAGTTGGCAAGAGGTTGTTCGAAGCAGTAGCTAAAGTAAGTAGAAATAAGGAGAACAACTGTTATTGTTAATATTATTAGGTATGATCATAATCCATTTTGCTTCCAGGAAGCATCAACTGGAGGATGTAGCCGCCTTGATTTCCATGTCCTGGAGTGGAACCCGGCGCGCTCCTTCTATGAGCACAAGGGTGCGGTCAACCTGACCAACAAGGAGCAGTGGTGTTACTACAGGCTGGCTGGAGAGGCTCTGAAGAAATTTTCCTAAGAGTGTATGAGCTAACAAGGCAGAAAGAAAACACAGTGTTGTGCACTCACTTATATGTATTTTGTAATATATTATACAACAGACTCCTTTTTGTACACATATTTCTAATTTATATTTATTTCAAAGTTGAGATGTGTTAAGGTATAGAAACATTTCGCCAATTTTACTTAATTCCAGTTGTTTTAATAAAAAGCTTGTCCCAACCTAGTGTGACCAGGCTGGGAGAAACATTGTCTCTATAAGGCTTAACTTAGATATAACATAATTATACCAAACACTCTGTGATACAATGTTTGTTGAACCATAAAGAATAAACAATTTTAATATAAATTTCGAATATTTAATTTCTAGCTAATATGTACAGATATTGTAAATGCCATTTATTCGAACTTATAATTAAACTAAGTCACATTATTGTGTCAGGTTGCCTCACAGGTGCTCACTTCACTTCATGTGTTAATTGGCTAGTAGTCACGTAATCAGGGCAGGGGTCAAGCACAACACATTAACACTTGATGTTCAAGATTTGTAACAAGGAATATTACCCTACATCAATCACCAATGTGTAATGTCACAAAAGAGAGAACATTTTTCTATCGGGTACATAATATTTTTGATTTACCGCCTGCCCTTGATTAGTTTATATAAACATTATAAAACCTACTTACAACAAATACGATCGACTTGTGGCTCACAAATATTCCTTACATGTAGGTATAATAAAAATATTTCCCGCCGGTAGTTGCATACCTGCGGGAAACATACGAAGTTGAAGCGCAATGTTTACGTGGAATAATGTGAATACTGTTTCACTTATTGACTAACAACATAATTATACATCTAAATGGCTTTATTTACACTGAGAAGCTAAGGTACCCCAGGCTAGCACGCTACACCACGCACAATGACGTGGCCACGCACCGGCCTGAAAGCTACCTCCTAAAATATCAACGGTATCTGTATTCAACTCCTGAAACATTTCTAATAAACAATCATTAGACTAGTTTTTGAGATTACGATTGTCATGGAACGTTAAAGTAGATATTTAAATAGTTAATACTTGCGTTACCATTGTGTCAGTCAGCATGGCAAGATGCCTCGGAGCGACTAGGTACAGGCCGCCGCGCCTCGCTACCTGCGGCCTCGGCATTACGTTACACAAACTACTCTGCTTACCTACTTAAAGTTAAAGGTTACAACTAAACTATGTACATTCGATTGGTCGGAACTCAAATACAATAATCTAATTACATTACTTTGTCGATTATTTTTAACTAATGGAAGTTGACATTGCTGGTTTCGATAAATAGGTACCTACTAATAGACTCAGGGTAAACACAATTAGGTATGTACCCAAACTGCCGTAAGTCCGTCTCCTGAAGGTGAGGGAGGAAGACACCACATATAGCGGATTGTGGTATTCTGTTGGGCACTCGAAGGTCGCGGTAATCACAATCATAAAGTGAACAATTCGATCACAGCTTTAGTCCACAGCAGGAACGATCACTTCGAGGTGTCTGCTAGCTAGCAGCGGGGCCCGGCGGGGCGAGTCCGCCGGGTACAGCGGGGCACTCAGCGCGCGCCGCGGCGCTGCTACGTGGACGCCATCAGCTTGGCGTGCGCCGTCACATTGCGCTGGTGTAAGAAGCCACTGCCTTCCTCTTCCTCGCTGTTGCTGAGACCATACTGGAAACGAAAATCAGTATATTAGAGCACTAGCACTAGATGCGGTAATGTTACATTAGTAACCAGAAAGTGGTCAGAGGAACGGTGCTGGGTGTAAGTACCGACCTGTAGCGCGTGCAGATAGTGTTGCTGCGAGTGGTAGTGCGGGCCGGAGTGCGAGGGGTAGGACTCGTAGCCGTTGGCGTTGCTGGGCTCGCTCTTGATGTTGAACAGCGACGGGTTGGACAGGAAGGGCGCGGCCGGCAGCCCCAGCGGGTACTGCGCGTGCGCGTGGCCGGGCTGCGCCTGCGCGTGCGCGTGCGCCTGCGAGTGTCCCAGCGCGTGCGCATGCGCGGCGTGCGCGTGGGGCGAGGTCTCGGGCGTGGCGTGCTCGCGCGGCTTGGACGCGCCGTGACTAGACATGGACTGCGTCAGCGGCAGCGGCACCTCCGGGAGACTTTGTTTGCTGTCTGTAAATACGAAATGTATTGTGAGTGTTATATTCAGAGTTATGCATCCGATAAATCCACAACAAAACTAAATCAAATAAAGAGAAAGTAGTACCACTAGTAGGTACCTAAATGACAACGTGTGCCGGGTTCTTTTCAGATGGATAAATACTTTATATGCTCCACAAATTGTCTGAGTCTGTAGTAAAGTACCTAAGTAACGAGTACGTACCGTCCAGCCCCGGAGAGTTGTGATCATCTTTCTTGTTGGCATCCTGCGGGGGCTTGGCTCCATTGCCAGACTTCTTCGGTTTACGCTTTCGCGTCTGAATTCCATCTTTTCGCATGGCTAGAGGTCTGTGAACAGTACATTGCAAATGAGTATTTATTGGAGAATAAATAATGCATTTATTACATAGCTATGCTCAGTACTCGCTGCATAAATACATACCGGTTGATTCCGTGCAGCTTGTAGTAGAGTCCGCACGCGTTGCAGACCGGCTCGCCGTCGTTGTTGCGCCGCCACAGCGTCGTGTTGCGCGAGCCGCAGTTGGTGCAACACTGGCCGTGTCGCCGCGCCGCCGACTGCACACACATAACACAACGTGGTCACAACATGACCCTCGACAGAGCGTCTCTAAGTAATGTATCATCCACCTCCAGAGCACACCAAAACCATTACAGCTACAGGCCAATTTCAATAACCTCGTCGCCGGTAGATATGGCTATAAGAGAATAGTCAATCCATACAAAAAGGGTTAAAATTCTACCTCTTATTGCAAGCCGAATCTATCCACAACTAGGTGATTAAAACTGGCCGTTAATGTATAATGCAATATCTACTACCTACGTATGTATTCATGCAAAAAGAAAGATATCATGATTAAAAGGTTCTACGTTTTCATTTAGGAAGGTAGACCATTGAAATATAATTCGCGTGCAATGTAGGACACACGGTTACAATATTGGTACCTGTAGACAACATACGTGTACCTAGAACACTGAATAACATTATACCACAGTGACCTTGTTACTTTAATTTCCAAAACAATGTTTGTCGAACGTTTTACATATTTATGACCCTCATTAGGTTAGATAGTCTCGTTGCAGGCAGCTACCTGCTCAGTTTGAAACTTAATTATTAAGAACTACTCACAATAGGTAAGTACACAATTAGTTTATGTAAATACCATTACTTACTTATGTACTTGTATAATAAGTACGAATGTGTACATAGACAGGTACATTTACAATCTACACAATGAACTGTGAATAAAGTGTTCTATGTAATTAAAAGTAGGTGCAGTAGGTACATGCAGATAATCTATGTGGTATAGTGTTATTCAGGATCCAGAGTTAAGGTAACGCTAGGCTACAATTACATACATAATATGTGGGTATTTACAAGTGTAGGGATATTCTTATGGGGCACTTATAAACAGAGTTATGACTTATGATTGAAAATTAAAAGAAAGTAGGTAAATACATTATATACATAGGTAGTAGATATTATTATCTGTAAGGAGAGCACCAAAACCAAGGAAAGACCAAAACACCCAGAAACTTTACATGCAAGACGGACATTCACCACAACCGCGCGACTACGTAGGAACAACAAGCGATAGACGTGTGACTAGGTACTCGTCCAGTGCGTCTGGTCGGCAGTGACAGCGGTGCGGCTGGCGGCCCGCCATCTTGTGCTTACCACGAGATAGCACTTAGCGAGCGCCGGCGTGAGCCACGAGTTGCATCGCTCGCGGCGCGCGTGGCGCAGGCGGAGCCGCCGCTCATTGGCCGAGTACCTGTCCCTATCGCAGCGGGCGAGATAACTAGCCGACACTGTCGCTAGACTCCGACACACGCGCGCTATCTGCGCCTTAACTGTCGGCGAGACGCGCGACATCTAAACATTGTGACGGCGCGACGGCGACACTGCTCGTTACGGCGTGACGTCACCCTGCCGTGCCGGTTGCTCCCGCGCACACGCCGCTATGCTCACATGCAATTATCGATCGATTAGTTATCTCGGCTCGCTGTCTTTATCTAATTTCATCGTCAATAACGGCAGCAGTGGTCGGTTCGGGAAGTGTATACGGGGTAAAGAACAATGTAACGGTGAAAGCGGAGTGCTACAAAGCGGGGCACCTGAAGTAGGGAGCGGTAGCGTGTAGTTTCCTAACACTCGCCAAAGCCCAAAAAGTAAGGAGTTATCTAAAGGAACCGCGTGCGTGCGACGTCGCGCGGGCGGCGGGGCGACCGCGGGGCGGTAGGATGCATGCACTAGTCTACACGCCACCGACTCACCTTCTTCATGCCCCTGGCCATGCCCTCCACACTCATCCATCTCTGCACGGTGCCCTCCTTATAGAAGCGGGTGAGTAGGTCTGCGTCGGCACCTGTTCGCAAACAGAGCGCGTTACTATGGTCGTGGGACACTCACCAGCCGCTTGCTCGGCTTCACGAGCGGGCGGTTCACGCCGTTGATCTTGTGGTAGAGGCCGCACGCGTTGCACAGGTAGTGGCCCGTGGCGTCGCGCCGCCACAGCGGCGTGTTGTTGGCGCCGCAGTTGACGCACTCGCGGCCCTCCTCGTACATCTCCAGCACTCCATCTGTTCGCACGCTCATGTCAGTGGGACATCTCCTACGACGTGACGGAGCCAGCTCGTCACGTCCACCTCAAGCTCTTAGTACTCACCAGCAAGCGTAACACTTAAATGGGATATGTAAGGGCGATACATAAGCGGCTAATAAAAGCTATATAAGTAGAAACACAATGGATAATATAATCGACATCCTACAGATACCGGAAAAGACAATGTTAACAATTTTATCGGAGGCTATCAGAGTATCAGTTCCCGCAAGCAGGTCAGACGGCGGCACACGTCGGTATAGCGGGTGCCTACTGCCGTGCCGACTATGTGTGGTATCGGCCGCGGCGCGGGTTCTGGGAAGGTGGAACAATAACAATACAGTTGTGGCGATACTGAGCGACACTCGGGTACCGCGCGCCGCGACCCGCTAGCTGCGGAGTTACATGTAGCTACAATGTAACATGAGATGTCGCACATACTTGTAACTTGTACATTGTACACTAGGGTAGGGAGAACACTTATACGACCATCACTTAAATATATTTGAATTACTACTTTTTGATCAATTTACTCTGTTGTAAAGTATGTAATGACATCGGCATCAGTCCCTAATAGCAAGTGTCGTGTACCTACCTACGGAGTACAGTAACAGTTATTAGGCGGGTCCGCCGCGGCCGCGAACATCGGCGTTATCACTATCCGGTGATAAGGCCGCAGCCCTCACATCTGTGCGCTAACCCTGATACATTCGTTTACTGGCGACGCTAATTAAGCACGACTTGTTGTTCGCTCGATAATTCATTACACTCACCAATTAAATGCTTGGGTAAACAGAGTCGCTCAATATTTACGAATTCCGTTTACTATCGTACGGCTGTCGTTGTAATCAGTTACGAATAGATACAAGAAACCGAACAGTACGACAGAATGTAAGAAGGACCTAGATTCCGATTTTCACTATTTTCAAAAAATATGCTACGTAAAAAGTGCAAACGTGCTACGCTCGTAGCTACAGCCGTAGCCGACGCACCGCTACGCGTGGTCCCTATATACATCAATAACAATAAATTTGAACAAAGGGATAATTCTAACTATAAATATACGTCTACATAACTTTCTCTACGCTGTTACTTCGGTATGTTTAATGTCTAGATTATAAAATATGTATTAAGGAAAATACAATGTGTCAGAATGTACAAATATGAACAAATAAGTCAAACTGTACATATACGTTAACAATAAAGGCAATGCCAATTTCGCAGTATTCCCAATCTGGAATCGCCTAATATAGGCTTAGCACCTTCCTGAACTAACCTACCTAGTATCATTTTCCTACATTGTATACGATTGGGTTGTGAAGCTATCAGTGCCTCGGTGGGACCTATCTAGACACAGATATCTGTGAATATTTGTGAATAGATCAGCAACACATATATGATTGATTAGTAATAAAATGAGTGTGTACTGGTTCGATGCGCGCGTGATTCAGCGAGTTATCGGCCGCGCTGACGTCAAGCCTCCATGTTATTGTCTCCTGTGATGAACTAAGCTGATCACATTCACTAAATATAGGTCGACTACCTACTCCATTCATAAGCAGACACTTATAAGTACAATTTATTAAAAACACGTTGAATTACTTATCGTATCATACAGAGAAATGCCAAGTGATATTAGAATTATAGAAATTAAGATTTCTGGGAATACCTAATGATTTTATTGGACGAGTTCAATTGAATCGTTTGAATAATCTTTGATAGAGAATTTATTCGAATAAACATTTCAGTGGTTATTTACGAATAGTAATTGTTATGATTGTAAACATTTTATATTCCTCAGTCCAAAAGAAAATAATAAGTTGGCCAGACAAACAACACAAAAAAGCAATATTTTAGCGTAGTATCTATACTGTCTACTTAGCTATTTAGTTAGCATTTGTACTTTTATTGCTTTTCCAATAATCTAATATTTAACTGCTGCTTGCGGTGAGTGTGGCTTGTATTATAATCGTAATTGTATCGATCCTTCCTATCCTTTCTTATAATAAAGTTTGTTAAACGCTTCGACTACTGACAGAAAATCATTAAGGGTAAATTTTCCGCACGGGCGCCGTCCGCCGGCCGCACGCCGCCGGTAACGGGCTACCACCATAGTACCATATGGTAGTAGTAAATTGAATCAGCAGTAAGAAATACTAATAATTTAAATAAAGTGTGTTTCGATAAGTGTACAATCGTTTGTGAGGTAAGCAAGTATATACATACACCATGTCTCCCTACACCTAGTTATATGTTACGTTTCCTTAACACTTGTTTGTGGGCAGAAGCATCTTGGTCCCTATATACACGAAATAACAAACAGCTAAACAGGCTATGGCAGGTAATGTGCAAGTAAATCAAAGCGTATAATAATATTAGATGAACAATGATAACGGTGCAATTAGTCACATTTGATTACATCGGGAGCTGACGAAGTCGGTAGTTAAAGTATGCCTTCGTCAGCCCCTTCAGGGTGCAATAGAGAGTAAGTAGTGAGGGAGGTTACCGTATGCGGTGGGTCTCTGCAGCGCGTCGTAGGGCGCGCACCACGAGCCCATCACCATGTTCTGCGAGTAGAGCCCGCCCGCCACGCCGCCCACGCCGCTCACCGCGCCGCCGCCCGCTGCACAACAACCACACTGTTTACACACCACCGCCAACACATGGCTTCAGCAGTCTACCAGACTGCTGACTATACAATGTACGAATGTGCCTCGACTGAGAGCTTGAAGATCCGATAACATTTCTGATCGAAACAGGAAAAGAAACAACAAGACAAGGCGATCTCTTTGCATGGTTTAACATCTCAAGCTAAGGAGACCACTTCACTATCGATGTCAAACTCCGTGGTGCCTATCTTCAGAATCAAAGTAGATAAATACATTGCAGACGTTATAGTGAACGATATGATGGACGGACCTGCAAGCAGCGCCATGTTCTGCAACCAGTTGACGGGCAGTTGCATCGCGTCCATTGTCTAGGAGATACGTCGTCCGCTCGATAACACTTGATTACTTAGTGCGGTGATTGATGCGAGGTGAGTGTCGCGACCTGCGCGGTCAGAGGTCACGCTAGGACTGAGTGCTGCGCGCGCGCCGCCCGTGTCACCCGCCGCACGCGCTTATCTTCGCTGATTCACGGCAACCTTCTGCTGGCTACGGTGGCCGACAGGTCAATCCATAAACTTTCAGCGCGGCACGTATGTTATGTTCAGTGTTTTCCTGTTGTTTTGTTGTTGATTACAATTGCTGAACCAGCTATACATAGGTACCTTATATTGCACTCTATCTCAGTCGTTAAGTATACATTATGTTGTTAGGTATGTGCCTATACTTCGAAAGTAGGGATGAGTGATGATCACAATATAAAGATGCAAGACGTTGTGCCTTCGGAGGATGTTCAGTTGCGATCATGTTTCAGTTAATTTACATGAGTTTTCTTCAATTATGTAATTCTGCTGCCACTGCAGTGTGAAGATATTCCGCAATCTTGGTAATGAGAAAATGGTCTTTTCGTTTGGTTTATTTTTCTTTGCTAATGGCGTATATAATTGGGATCGCTGTCTCTCCTGGCTCGGGGCACAGGCTGCTCCCGATCAAACAAAAACAAGTGTTTATCCTGTATAGGGGAAAATCATATCGGAATAAGCTCACGATACTGAATCATTCTGCGGTTACGGACTTCGCGCAAATACTGATTGTGACGGACGCACGCAGCGCCTTGCGATACAGGACAAATGTCCACTGTTTTGTAAGTCTACGGTACCTAAATATACCATCGCATTATGTCACCACTCATATTGTAAGAAAATAACTACATAATACACTTTGAATTAGGTACCTATGATGGCAGCGATCATTTATTTAAACACAGCGCCCTGGCTGGGGCTGCGATAAGATACCACAATTATGTTAAATATATGACTGATAACAAACGTATCTGACAATACGCCGCTATCGAATATTTTGTAATTACCATTTTATCTCTGTTCGTAATTCATTTGTTAATTCCTCAAGTAGCCACGAATACAACGTACAACATGCCTACACCGGCCTTTGTTACTATTTATACAATCACGTAAATATAAGTAGATAAAGATATAATGTAATTGTATACGTTCAATAATAATGCACCTTATATACCCATACAGTATACATATGAAAAGGTAAATTTAGTATATTAGGTGGAATACCATGGTAGGTACTTATTGGTTACGGGGAAGCGAATCTTTGTAAACACGATATTACAATGAAGTACCAAATTCATAGTATTCATTCATAGTGCGGCGTGCGCCCTCGGTGGGGAGTACAGCGTACAGTACGTACAGTACATACGTGGCTGCTTCTGTACGCGGGTAAATCCCATCTTGGATCACTGAACCAATTATCCTCCCGAGTCAATCGCGCGCCAGTTAGGAATTACGGCATTAATTATAGAATTTTAGTTATTGTTAACTCGCTGATAGGGAAAATTCTCGGTAACAGTTGTTATTCAGTTTTTTCCTATAACGTTTTGTTTTGTATGAATTACTGCTTTGTTAGTGGTTTACGGTGCCGTGCGAGCGAGATGGCAACAATATTGTAGTGTTGTTTCATGATTTATGTTTTCAGGAAGAAAGCACAATCTAGTGGTTAATAATTATTATATCGGCGATAGTGAGTGTTCATTTACCGGGTAGGATACTGATATACCTAATTAAATCAAACACGTACATAAATGTTATTTTGTTTCCTATTTGATCTGTAACACAGGGTCTAGTATGGAAGAGGTGCCGGAGTACCTCACAAAGTATTGCCACAACAATGTACTACCTATGTAATAAGAAGCTACGAGAAGAGAGAAATATTTCAATAGCAATTTCCCCGAGTGTTCGTGACATGTAGCCAGTCCTGTAGGTATCTGTTCTTGTTGTTGTTGTTCAGACAGAATTAACGATGACACTATCATTTCGTTTGACTAATTTCATTGTCTCTTCGGTCACACTTTCAGGGAACACACTACTCATAGGTACAACATTAAAATAGCAGCCGTATCATCATTGTACCAGTGTGTGTGTGTCCACTGTCACATACCGCGAGGAGTAGACGAGCATCACACACATGTCGTGTAAGCACAGAGCACACACCTCTCTTCATCTATCTTTTAATGGAAACGAGATGAAGATATAATTTCATGGTTTTCATCAATCGCAAGACATCCTCTGTTAGTTAAACGAAGGATGTCTTAAAAGAGGGCTCAGTTTCCTTAAAAGGGGGATTTTCCATAATCTTATTGCGGTTCGTAGTTGTTGTGTTCTAGAACCACCGCGCGGAGATACTACCTTTTGCGGCTTGGTTTCTTTTTCCCCAATTTTTATTTTTGTATCCCAAATATTCCAGCATTCCCTTTAAATTCCCTCTAAATCCTTCCCCATTCTCTTATCGTATCATTCCATTCTCGCATCATAATTATGCGTAGGTTTTGGCTAATTATTAGCTACAGTTTGATTCCTCATTAGTCTATTTCGCATGTCTATGTAACCGCGCACAAGTAACGAGACAAAGGCAGTGATTGCTCGCGGCTCCATGCGAATTCCACAGTTATCTGTGGAACACAACGATACGGAGCGGTGACTCATCATAGTTTACTTGTTATTTATACAGCGCCGTTATCGACACATCACTCATCGCTCCATTTGTCTCCGCGTAGGTACTAATTGATTGCTTGTTATGACAATAAACGTCGATTAATTGTATATTTAGCACGCGACGCGATATGACATGTAACATTTAGCGGCTCAACTCTTGCTTCGGCTTCATAGAAGACCGGCGAGTAACGTTAGTCTTGTGTTTCGGCATTTGTATGGTATCAAGTTATCAGCTGGCAACGCACTCGTCACTCGTCTCTGGTGTTCCTAGGTGTCCATGCGCGGTGTCGATGGCTTACCATCAGGTGTCTGCTCCTCAACCCCAGCAATAACAACTCGCACGCTCGATTACAGTGCACCCATAGTATGTTCGCTTCAACATGGTGCGTCCGTGGTTCCCGTAGGTGACGCCACACCCTTATGTTTGCATAATTTGCATGATGCTAAACTCATAGTGCTAGTTCATCCAAATTGCAATTGTAGCGATTGCTACAGGGTCCTATCCTCGCAAAAGAGACCAAACTAGTAAGAACAATGGATTTTGCTACGAGTCCCACATGCCGTAGCAGTGGCGCTGTAGTATGGTAGTGTACTGACCGTAGGTGTCGTGGTGCGTGGGGTGGTGGTGGTGCCAGACGTTCTGGTGCGGCGCGAAGTGCGCGGCGTACTGCTGCAGGCGGCCGCCGCCCGCCACGTAGCCCAGCCCGTACCCGTCGGCGCAGTCGCCGCCGCCGCCGTTGTACCCGCCGCCCACGCCGCCGCTGCCTCCGAACATGCTGAGCTGCGCCTCAGCGCGCGCGCATCACACGAACACCTGTAACACAACATTTCATTAGTAACTGAAACAATTTATTGGAAAAATATGGTCAATCCTTGATCCAGGACAGCTAATACATCGTAATTATAAACATAATAACAACGTCGTCGAGTAAAAAATAGTTACAGAATGTAACAATATCTTCTACATGGATTGTGTGTAAAGGATAGTTATGCATTTTAGTTCTCAAATACCTATATGACCTGAGATGGTGAATCACATAATTAAATAGGTACGTGAACACGAGGATAAGTAACTATGTATTCCAAAAGTAATTATGGTGCTGCCAGCCACCACGCTATCGTATAGTTATAAATATCAGTGTCGAGTATAACGGTTTAGGCAAGTCAAGTTATCCTAATTGGGAATTTCAGTTACTAAATAATAATTCTCAATCGGTAATCACGTAAATTGTCCTAATAAGTAGATATATGCCTACGCTGTGCATGTACAGTAGAGACATAAATACCAGCAGTTAAAGACATTATAACTACAGTTTTCCTTTCCACTGGCGTGGTTATGTATTTATTAGGTAACAATAAACTTTATACGTAACATTAATTTGTTTATTTGTGTTTATTGACGTAAGTTAAACTAATAAGTTGTTTAATTCAATGTTAATGTCAGGAGATGTTGATCCCCATGTCTGTCTCCTGAAGGAGGGTGCTAGTGTTCCTAATGGCATGTACTTAATGTCATTACAACTGCTTAATTTGGAGGTAAATGGTGTAAGAACTAACTCCTTGGTTGATTGCCATCGTCAGTGGGCTGCAGTACAGGCCTCGCCATTGTGAGGAGGGAACTAAAGTAATTGCGGTAAATGCTCAATTAACCGATATCTTACTTTAAAGAAATACCACATTGTAATGCGCCGCGCCGTCAGATAGTGTTTCAACAACAACATTTTGACGTCAGCCCGTCGTATCGGGACACAAATTGACGCAAGTAGCCAGACTTACATTCTATAAACTAATATACTTAATTCCATTAATTTTATTACCACAAGTTCAATATATAGGGAATATATTGCATGGGGTATTTACAAACACAACTATTCGCTTTGTTTACTCCCTAGTAGCCCTAGTACTTGAATAGTCAAGTTATTGAGCTTCATGCCGTTTGACAGGAGCACTACAGACTAGTCATCGTGTTATTCTCTCTACACTAACAGAGTATGTAGTCTTGGTTATAATAAATGTGTTTGTGTGTATGTTTGTTACTCAACCACGTCAAAACGGCAGAATACATCAGGATGAAATGTGGACAGGGGTAAATTAAGGTCTGGAGTTACACATAGCCTACTTTTTGTCTTTCGCGACCACACACGGAGACACTGGCAGAAGTTGGTATACTTATGTACATAATGTTCGTATATGTACATAATGTAATTAGGAATGAGTACTAAAGGCTACCGTAGCGTAAATCAAAAATATAATAAATTAACTTTATAGCGAGTTTGTACGAGAAACGCAAAACGTGAACAAGTTAATTACTTTGTTGGAATTAACAACCGACTTGTGTCGTTAATTTTAATAAAGTAATTAAGGATAAGCACGGGACGCGGCGAGGTAGATAGCAAGCGAAGGTTAGATATATATGTACCTAGTGTTGTAGGACATCGGTTAGCTATTTAGCACGTACTAGAGGAGGTATCAGGTCGACACGCGATACTGTATTGTGTAGACGGTATTTCGTGAGCGGATAGTGCGCCTGCGCCGCTTGATACATCGCATCGATAGCCGCGCGCCGCAACTGCTGATACGACACGTAATTATAACAGCGTCGCATGTCGCCGCCGACACGCGTGCCACTGCAACCTGCACCTTATTGCAACGTACTGCGAGTGCCGCTGTACTTGCTGCACCGCAACACCTAATGTTGCCGAGATTATGGTGTTGCACAGTGACTCCGTTACTTAACATCGCGGTGTGTATTAAAACACTATCGTTGCGACAAAACTGTGTCAGTAATGACAATGCTTCGTAATTAACGATTACATACAAATTAAAGGAAAACACGAAATGCTAGCCACGTGAATACGCGGGACATGTACAGCTAGCACTGATTACATTATTGGGACTGTAACAATGTGTAACTATATGGCTTGAGAATGTGAGGTAACAATAGTGTATTCCTAGTGTTCTCCGACTATAGCTAAGTATCAGATAAAGATGAATTGCTATTTACGGAAAATTTCAGGATTTTTCCTTATATGACATACCAATATAGAATATAGAAACCGAAAGTAGGCAACGTGGACCCTAACATACAAACGGAGTAAATTACTAAATTCTTGGTAAAATGCAAAGTGACTGAAATATTTCCATGCGTATTGTAATATTTTGTTTGGTATTTAAACATAAATATGTCGATGGACAGGGCGACTGACGTCATCCGAAGGAATCCGAGAATAGTGAGTGTATGGCACAAGTGTCGGTCATAATGGCAGGGCACGCAGCCGCGGCCTACGCGGCGGGGCTCGCACGGCGCAGGCGCGGGCGCTCGGCGCGGACATAAACATCACAAGCCGGTACATATTATTGTACATTTTTAGCGTGTTCGCTAATGTTGCAAGGAGGACGGAGTGCCGGCGGTGATGGGATTTGCATGTAAAGTGCGGCGCCCGCGCCGTCTGTCGCGCACTTTATTGTGACTCACCGCTGCACCACTACCGAACCACAACAGTGCGTGCGCGCAGAAGATCCGCTGCATACGATTACACTCCACAACAATGCATTACATTTGTGAAAGCTTCCGTAATCAATCTGGTTGAGTTGTAAAGTAAAAAGCAGCGAGTGACTATTGAGGAACGAGCTGTGTCCTTAACCATGCAAGAAAATATGGAGTTCCTCATGGACTTTTCCGCTTTATAAATTTTGTACATGGTAACACAAGAATTAGTCTGAGGATTAATTGTGCAAGATGTTTTGTCCCCAGGCTACCAGTCGCTTATACAGTACTTGTGTCGTTACGCCGTGGGTTGTGTCGGCCACTGCACTGCTCTGCCTACGTGTCGCCGTGGATGGATCATAATGTCCCGGTTTATGAGGCGAGTGCCTCGTAACCAACACTATCGGACGGCGCCGGGACACTGGACTCTACTGGACACTCACACCACTACCTATAGGAGACGGCAACATACAATGTACGTTACAGGAACGCGTACGCAGCATACGTGAGCTGTGGTTAACGCAGCTAGGTATATTAATTACACGTATGCCATTTTCCAAATCGATACATGACCTAACTGGTTACTGGTGACTAAGTAACAAATAAGTTGTGAAAAGTGGAAATTGAGTACCCTCTGAATTATGTAGGTTTCAAGGCAAACGAAAAAAGAGGTTATAATACGCTTACAACGTAATGGGAAAATGTTAGTATATGGTTACTATAGAATATAGTATACTTAGTAAGGGTGTTGTCTATGCCAGCATGCGTTTAAGTTATATTTATACACGAGTTTGATGAATGGTCCTACTTTGTAACTAGGCACGTAAGTCATAATTTGTCGACATCGCGCCAGTCATGTTATATTTCGTCGCTGTTGTTAATTATGACAAATAGCTAGTAATTAAGGCACGTGTGGTACTGGGAGCGTCCCACATGTCGGCTCGGGTTGCATTAGCCGCGCGCCGCCACGCCGGCGCAGATTTATGCGCGGTCGGCGCGGCGCGATCCACTCCTGCGCAATTTATAGCGGTCGCCGTCAATTAGGCGCACCATACACACTCCGCCTGTGCCTCCAACCTGCTAAGTAGTACTATTTGCGTCAGATTACGTAGTGCCCTGCGCATGCGCCAGCCACACCAGGCATACCATCACACATTCCTCAATATTCGGAGATGTATTTACAGGAGACTCGGTACTTGTGCCTACTGCGGTGTACCAGGTCTCAGTGGAATAAGGTATTAATACGTCGATGTGTGCAGCGCTGCGGCTGCTAGCTCACGAATGTAACATGCAAGAGAGGCCACAAAGTATTGAAGTGGCGGTTGTTAACAATGTTTATGGCTCAATCGCTCCATGAAGTTGTTCGCGCGCGTGTACCGCTCGCACATAAACTGCGCGGACACGCCGCCGCCGCCGGCCCACGCCCGCGACACCACCACACATTCCACACATACACACTTACTGCGCTCTCTGCATTTATGGCACATAAACGAAATACTTTTTCTACACCTTAGCACAGGAAGGTGAGCTGCAAGAGCCTAACACTCCCTCTCGCCTCGCCCAAGTCGGGAGAAGACATGGGATCATTTCCCCCCTCAAAAAAAGCACAGGGAGGTAGGTAAATTTAGGTACCTGGGATGTTGGATGTTGTCATGCTGAACTTCATTCACTGAAGCTGGATATAAATTAGATAATCTGAGAGAGTATTATGAGTAGTTGAATGATGAGATTGCAGCAACTTTGCACCAAGTAGTTGTAGGGCGGGCGGCGGCGCCTAGCTGCACATTCCCGGCGTGCCGCGCATGCGCAGCACGTGCTCGCACTACATGTGTGCCCGGAATGTGCGCACACGTCGCACGTCGCCATAACACCGCGCTCACGTTACACCCCCAACTACTCACGTTTACTGCATGGCCATAGTAACGTAAGCAAGTAACATTTAATATTAAGTTCCGGGTCCTACACAACTGGCACAATAGCAACAAGCAAACGTATTTAGCTTGTAGAAGTTTTGCATCAACAAGTAAATGTTTTGGTCTCTGTCACTAGCAACCATTGTCCCTGTACATATATATTGTGTACATCTACATACCTACCTACTGAAAGTTAATACAGAGTGTTTAGAGTTTCGCTCGTGTCATTTGTTTTTTTCCTAAACATATTCATTTGTTTCAGACAATGTGTTGTTTAAAAATGTTTAATTAAATAATATTTAAAGATAATTTGGCGGATAACAGTAACCGACGTAGATAGGTGGTAATAAGCAGCTTTACGTGAGACATCAGCTGATGTCCTCGGCTGTGTGTGTGTGTGTGTATGTGTAGTGTGTTATCTCTGCTCGTCCTGTATTCATTAGCTCGTCATTAGGCGCGAGCGCACCGACATCGTCCCCCGGTGTACATCATAGATACCACACTCCTGCGCTGGAGCCATTGCCCTTGAACTACGCTACGAATGTTCCTCACTAAACTAATTACATTGCACACCACGCACTAATATCCTACCTAACAGAGTGGGAATAGAATCCACATTGGCCCGGCCGGTGTCGGGGCGGCCGGTCGGCTCGCGGCTGATTTACGCGATACATTAGCGTCCGTCCGGACGGACGGCCGCGCGCTATATTCGCGTCGATTTATAGCCGACTCTGAAAAATTATGCATCGAATTTATATTGCTTTCCTGTGGTCCGGCAGGCGGCGGCCGGAGGGCGGCGCCGGCGCAGGCCGCGCGGGGCGTGCCCTTGTAACCGCTACGGCGCCGTAGCACAGAGCTGCGGCAGCTGCGCGCGCGCAGTGCTGTGCAGCGCCAACTGTCGCGGTAACTCACTCGGAGGTAATCAGTGCCTGCGACGCAATTATTTAGCCGATACTTTACTGCGGCATTAACTGCTGAGATTGTACAGTTATCCGTCGGTTAGATAGCTGCGACTATTGGACAATTAATGTCATTCACTAGTTCCGTTTACGAGGTACTCGATGCCTATTCACATTCACATAAATCATGCCGTGCTACTTATGTACATATAATATCTCAGATACATAAACAAGTTCTTATTTTACATATGTGGCCATTAAAATAATCTCTCTCTTTTCCTCTCTCACTGTTTTTCTGTTGGCCGTTTCCTAATATTTTATTTTTTATATGGACTCTAACTGAAATTTGGATTGAATCTTAGTTTGCTGACGTGGTAGATGGCGTGAAGCCATAGTGTCATCTCCACTAAGGGTGATACTCAATGGGTATAATTTTAGATCCATTTCCAAGTTATTGAGGCTTTTGATTAACAATAAAGATTGTCACAGACGTAGATGTTTGTATGACAACTTTTGTATCACTATTAAAGAGCCAGAAGACGTCCACTGCGGAACGTAGGCCTCCCGCAATGACATCCAGATCGGATAGTTACTTAAATATACCTAACAAAGACAGTGACAATCAAAAATACCTATATAGAACAACATGAATTACACCATGCGAGTTTGAAATACTTGGATTTTTTTTAATATCTAATCATCCAAATAAATATTTTGTTTTGTTCTTCATACATCACTACATTATGTACAACTTTGAGAACCAATAAACTATTTTTCATTTACATTTTCATATCTACTCGTAAGAACAAAATGATCTATTTTGTAATATGGTGAAAACAACTGTGATATCGTTACACAGTAATAACTGTATGATTATAAATTTCCAAAAAGTAGATTATTCAATAAAATGCACGCAATAATTATAGATTTATAGACTCGTAGTCTAAACGAATTCTAGATGTTATCATAATGACTAGGTGTCACAGATTGGTTTCGATAACATTCACCGCGAGTAGGTATGACGCCGACACCTGATACTTATGATAATCCATATATTAGCTGCCAACATCCTCATACATATTATATTTAGAAAACGAGATGTAATTGAATCCTCGAGAGTTATAAATATCTGGTAATAAGATGTTTTATTTTGTCTTGTTGTTCTCACGATTGTATTATTTGAGTGTTTGTCGCGTCGGTGTCGGCGTCACGTGTTCTCACTCGAGACCAGAGGGAGCCACTTGTCAGCACGCTCTAGGTTACCGATGTTACTAGTCTAATATAATAAGAATAGTAATCTAACCCGTTTTAATTCCACGATTTTGTTGTTTGTTTTATTTCACAACTACTTCTGCCCGCGACTTCGTCCGCGGAAAATTTCTTGTTTTAACATAAGATTACACTCGGCGCTCTTGTAGCTTCCTAGTAAAACAATTTTTGGAATCGGATCAGTAATTTCGAAGATTACCGAAATTCTCTTGTTTGCTCAAGGCTAGTCCCTTAGTCGCCTTTTACGGCACCTTCAGGTTGAAATGGTATGATGATGTAATTAAATAATTTATGTCACATATCAATCAATTACAATATTTACCGATTACTCATAGATCTAAACACCCTATCCCGCGCCCACTTCGCAACGGGCCGTGCAGCTCGTAATATTTTAATTTCACCACAACTTCAAAACCAAACGTCCAATTTTAATCATTCAAAGACCAAATATTATCAAAATAAACTGTTCTTATTGATTAAATAATTTATTTTGATAAGGATTAATAGCATGAGTAAAATAAACGCGTTTAAATGTAGTTCAAAAAAAATTCAAGATTTTTAAATAAAAATGTGGTTGTTGTGCCTCACTCGGCATAGATAGGTATAGTGTGCCGCGGACTTTTTTGTAGATATTTATAAGATCTACAATTAATTATAACATTTTATGGTTCTATCTTTTGTAGTTTAGGCAGCGTACGCAAAATAGGTAACTTCTTTGGTTGATTTTTTCAGTTTGTGTCCCAAAAATTCAAATATGTCACGGAACCCTATTTTTTTCCAAAATAAAATATAGCCTATGTTACTCGTGGATAATGTAGCTTTCGAATGGTGAAAGAATTTTTAAAATCGGTCTAGTAGTTTTTGAGCTTATTCATTACAACCAAACAAACAAAGTTTTCCTCTTTATAATATTAGTGTAGATAGATATGATTAGGCATTTACTGTCGTTTACAGCAATTGTTTTCGTATGTTACTAAATGAATGTTTTATGTTACTTAAAGTATTCACTTTAAGTAAGTTTGGCCATTAAATGGAAAGCGCTCAGCGTTTTATAATGACGACAGTCGTAAATCACTGTAAATATTAAAGCCTTAGTAGCAGAGCGAGATATTTGTTTGTAACAAGTGCAGCTCTTGCATTGTCCGTGTTGTGTACATGAAGAATAATGTGTTGTATCGTTCCCTATAGCTGCTGCGCCTAGACCACGACACGACCGAAATACTCGCGTACTCGTACTATCCACCGATGTTACTTGACCTTTACTGCTGCACCCTTAATGCATAGTAAGCCCATTAGATGATATATTGTAGCTTAGATTACAATCACTACAGTTTCATGTGTTTGGCGACTCGCCCAGCAGCAGCAGCGCATCGAAATATAAAGCTTTCCAAGGTATTACATGTAGAACATTATCTTTTGTCAATGAGCCAGCAGTGAGCATCGCGCCGCATCAGTCGGGATCTGGTGGATGTCCGACCTAGGCCAACCGGCGCGCGCGGCGACCGTTATAGAAGCACTCGAGCCGTCTGGCGCCGCACTCGCACTCGATAATCAATCAATGTTCATTACGTGGCTATTACCGACCACTACCCCCCCTCCCCCCTCTATTACACGTTACATCTGGTTTGTATATTGTGTGACTGGATGCATTCGTCTATTTCCGTTTGATGTTTCGCTAAGTAATGCGATATTGTTTCCATCTCTATGACCACTCCGTACGCCGAGTTGTACTGGCGCTGCGGCCTTGGGCACAAGATATTCATGGGAATTGTAATATCTTCATTAGCATCGATAATATCGCAGCAATGTTTGTTATCTAAATAAGATCAGATAAAATTAACTAAAATCGATACGGCGAAGGTTGCGCGAAACTAAAATACTTTAATGGCCATCGGACAGCCTTGTGTAACCGCTACTCATGTAATATGCATACATAACGTATTAGAGACAAACAAACAACTCGATATATTTGTAAACTTGACAGGCTGTAGACAAACGGCCACAGTGACCAGTCACCAGGATATACTGAGTTATACATGGAACTACACGCGCACTGCGGCTGATGATTGATGCCTCGCTTCACTGAATTATTGATAAGTTCCTCAGTCAAAGCACTTACTTAACTAATGTATGATTGCAATCAATACAGCATTAACAATAATGACATGTTACACTGATATTTTGAGACATTCTATAATAATAAAATGTCGGCGTGTTTTTTAACAAATATATGTTTGTGCCAGTGCTTTGAAGAGTTGAAAAGACGACAAGTGTACAAAAAGTGCGGTCTGTCTGAAACGTTCAGTAACGGTTCCCAGTGGTTCCCAGGGCGGCGCCATGTGGCCTCAAGTGGGCGCAAGTGCTGCCACCTGCACGCACTCAGCGCCGCCGCTTTTACACGCAGCACAAAAAACGCAGCGACCCTCACATGTGCAGAATATTGCACTCACTGATCGTTTACATCAGTCCGCCGCCGGCGGGTACCGTACACCCACTCGTGTGGCAGTCAGCAAGCACATATAGAGGGCCTAGTTATGCGAATAAATAAAGAAATACATTTTATACGTGTTGTAGATATTGACTTTTATCTATGTATTTTACACTGTAGAACGTGAATCTAATTTAACCTGAACACCACTGTTTCTGTACTGACTGAATGTTACATTGCTTGACCTCTGAGTTTGTTTTGATTTCATCTCAGAGTAAGTATCTAAATGCCAAACTTGTCTGATTTTTTATTTGGAATACATATGAACATAATGATATATTGACATAATGGCCATGGGACAAATGCGTGAGATTACATATGTATAATGTATCACATTAAATTATCGTGTTTGCAGATTACTAGGTACCTATAGGTACCTACTATGTTTATTTATTTTCTTAAGTTTAGGTTTTTAATCTCCTCAACGAAGGGGAGTAGTAGTGTTTTTGTACAGAGAAAGAGCGGGTATACAGTACATATTAGTAAATAGTATAGATTGATAATTTTAAATAGTAAAAAAACATTCATTTATGGAGAAATGTTTTGTTGCTACCAGCAATGTAGAGGGCAGTTGGGCAGACAAATACAATTATATTTTATCGTCAAGCCAGTTAATCACCAGATTGATACGTTTGTGTACGGCGGCGACCCATTAAATATCGACATGTTTCCGTCATTAGAGTGGCGCTGCCATTCGCTGCCACTCGCTGCCATTCGCTGGCCGATAGAGTGGGACACGAAATAATTAGGAGCACGTTATCTATTGCCTTCGACTTATCTCCGCATCATCGGAGCCTCGCGATACACGCATTAATAGGTGTCGGCAAAAAGCGGCGCGTGCGCAGCTCTGCGTCATTAGCGACATCTGTCGGAGACGCAGCTATTATAGGGGGCACCTCTCTCGCTAGATAACGCGCTGAAATATTAGTGACATTGGTTCGGCAGGTCAGGCCTCGTCTCTGTGTCGGTCTGGTTCGATACAACATAACTGACAAAACGAACCAATCTGAATTAGGTGCATGGGTACCTTTAGTCATGAAAGTTATCAATATTGTGATAATAATTAATACGTTAACAGTCTGAGAGCTATAGTTGAGTACGATGAGCACAGTGGCGGATATATTAAGCAACGGACCGTTAGTGGAATCTTTCTGTACCTATAAGAAAATGTTTCATGTCCCTGGAAAAATGAATTAAACTAACAGGAATATAGGAAAAGTCAGTCTCAATTTTTATTTTATAGGCTCTGAGGCCTATTTATATGTTTCAGTGAATAAATCTAAGGCGGAGATGAGTTCGGTAATGCGCAAGTCGCGTAGCGCAGCGTAGAGCGGAGCGCACAGCTACGTGGTAACCACTCAACTGACTATCAGAGAATTCTAGTTATTGTTACTAATTTGTTCATATAAATAGTTAGGTATGCCTACTCAGACGTAGGCATTTAACGAGGAACTGAGTAGGAATGTAGTCATTACAAAGTGCATTGACATTTTCCTCACACACGAGACGCGCCTACAACGCGGCTGTATTGTTCACTAATTACGTTTATATCTACTTGATGGCCAGTCAATGATTACCTACGTAATTATCTAGGTAGGTACGGATATGATTTATACATGACAAGCTGCTTGATTTATAGTTCGATTAAAGTACACATTAATTCACTGTGTGTGTTCTCAGTGTCGTACAGGGAGTGAGTGGGGCGGGGAGGCTTCATTTAAAACATTTCATTTTCAGGAACAAGGTTCTTGTGCTAGGTAAATATTTTATAAAAGAAACAATACAATACGATACTAGATACTTATCTACTCAGTATTTTTAAAGTGCCTTTTTAACCTAGGTTGTATAAGAATCCCCAAGATTATTTCTATATGTATGTATAGGTGACTTATATCTGATTGCTCCAAGTTAGAAAGACATCATTGAATGTTGGGCTACAAAGAAACAAGTAATTGGCTTGTATAAAAACATTCCCGACGCTAATGACGGTGTAGTGGCGCTCGACATTTAAGCTCCCAATTACAAAACCAAAATAAAACTGTAAACTACTTCGACATCCCAAACGAGCAAAAGGAAAACACGTTAGTGGGGAGGAGAGCACGGCGCGCCGCCCCTGGAGCGCCCCGCCCAGACACACGCCCCGCCCCGCGCACAGCCTGCCCGGTCAGTGCACGGAGCTCACGTGCACAGCACAGGCTAGCTAATTACGAGCGGCAATGATCGCAGGACGAACACAAACAACGCAACCCTCCATTAACATCACTAACGTGGGACGTGTGTACGCAGTGTAGCGGTACCAACTACCTACATACGTACAGCACCGCCAGCCAGTAGTTGTGTACTTGTGCCAGTACGGCGCGCTAGATAAATGTTTATGGAGAGTGTATCTAGTGATTACAGGGAGTATGCGATGTAACCGGTTCGTGACAGTCGCCCGTGGTCAGTGACTGCGCGCCGCGGCCAATGGAGAGCCCCGCGTTACGCAACGCCGTGCAGCACGGCTGTGATTGGACGCCGCGACCTGCTCGAGCACGACACCATGTCCGAGCTCTGCTCGTGTCTATTGCCCTCTCTACACACTTGTACATATGCTCAGCTTATAATGTTTCAAAAGGCTCAGCTCGAAGTCGTAGCTCTTAACATTTTATTTGGTTAATTGAATTCAGACATGTTACGTAGTACGTAGAGCGCGCAGCGTATAACAAAGACATCGTTTCGCATGCGCGCTCACATTATGCGCATATTAACGCGCAGCGCGCCGGAGACACTCCTCCACATCACATTACACACACAACATGGCGCGTGTCCGCCGCCCGCCGCCATTACACGCGGACATCACTACACCGCTACAGTACTTGTATTGTGGCTACTACTCACTATGTAATGACACACTCGACGCTCCACTCCAGGGGCTTGTGTCTATTACTCCCTACCGATCGGTCAAAACAATAGTTATCAATCAATTGGTTGAGCCTCAAATATTTAAGCAGCAATAGATATTTAGTTCCTTTTTTTCGCTCTTTGCTTGGAATCTTATTGTCTACATGGTCTGTGTTGTTGTATTTTACACGTCTATTTACGCTTAATATCTTTTTAAATTGGTATCTAGTACTCACACATTGTATTTTTTTCCAAAATTGTAAACGTAACGACTGGTAATTGGCTGAATGATACTTGCGCTTTTTGTTATTTTTATCTGTTTTAAAAAAATATATGAATATCTTGGTGAACCCATAAACATACTTCCATTAGGAGCTAGTTAGTCTGGTGACTGAATGATTTATACATAACAACAACAGTTAAAAGTACAGTACATAGCAAATACTACATCGAATCACACCAACAGCCTGTAAGTGACCACTGCTGAACAAAGGCCTCTTCTCGAACAAAAAAGGGTTTGAGCATTAATCACCACGCTTGCTCATTGCAGGTTGGCGATTACAAACTTATAATAAGAAATTATAAGCCCAGGTTTCCTTATGATGTTTTCCTTCACAGTTTGTCAATGGTGTCTAAATAATTTTAGAAAGTGTCGAAAGTGTAATCCGTCCGTAAGTTTCGAACCCGCACCCTCATGCATGAGAAGCGATATCTTAGTACTACACAAACTGTAATGTGGCAAAATTTCAAGAAAAATCTTACTTGGTAAGATTGCTAACAAATAATATCCTGACATTTTAATTGGCTTCTATTAAAATAAATACTTATAATTAAGAAACTGGAAAATAATCGTGTGTCGCGTGACCTTCCAAGTGTAGTTAGTTTATCAACGTCCTAGTTGTGCTCTGTATATTGTATGGTAGCCGGTGAAGCATGAAACAGTTCCAAGGCTCATTCAGTCGGTGCCTCATTGTATTGCTCATTGGCAGATATTTGGACAACTACTTGCATCAACTACATGTTTCAGTCATTGGTTTTGTAATGTTAGAAACTAAGCAGTGAAGCACTAAACACCACGACAGCGATATATAGCTAAACAAGTACGTCCATACTAGCAGGTTGCTAGCACTAGGCCATAGTGGTGACACGCAAGGCAATACTTCTTTAAGCTAATAGGTAGGTACTAAGTGGGGGGTTGCGTGAACTTTATAAAATCTTGTAGCAACCATTAGCCTAGGCTAAACCTAGGCTTTTGATCGAAACAATGAAGTTCTTTGCATGATTGCTTTCCTTCATGCGAATTTACATTTTGGAACGAACTCTTAACTTCACTGATGGACAGACTGAGAGAAATCAGGGTTTTATTTGCCGCGTGAGCCTGAATGTGGTCTAATTGAAATAAAGGCTTTAACTTCCAGTCCAACACGGAGCTGGTGAAATGAGCAGTAATGTACGCCAACGTAACTTTTTAAATATTTAATTATAGTTAACAATATCATTATCCTAGTCTCCGGACTTTAAATTATGGAAAACTTAATTGTTGATATAATAAAGTTAAATGTACAATAAATGATAAATGAAAAATGATATTTATTTCTGTAAATAGGTTATAAAATAACACTTTTACACGTCAATATTTCAAATAGCTAGATGAGGCCGATGAGGCTACATAAGTCTTAGTTTTCAATTTAGAATTCTTTCTAGAATAACCCAAGAATTAAAAAAAACCTTATTAATTTATCCTTGATGTCGTAACTAATTGAAAAATTGTGAATATAAAAAACGGTTTATTGATATTCATGTAATATCTACGTCTATTTAATATCAACGTCTTAGACGTTTACTTATTTGCTGTTCAATAATAATTTGTTTGCGTAACTAATATGTATAATCAATTCTTAGAAAGTGGCGGCTCATGAAAACTAGTGTAGTGGCTTTCGGACTACTTCCAGGACAATTGTTTGTAATGATTGATACGGTCTACACTGCCCGGTCTCCCGGTCAAGATTATCATAAAAACTCTTGCACTTGAGATATAAGATGTAACCAAACATCGTTTATTACTTGTATGTTTTTTGCTTACAAGTTTTAACATTTTTACTAGCGGTAGAGTAATTACCAAACTTTTAAAAAAATATATCTGCAATCCATTCCGAATGACACCTCAACCATAAATTTATGACACTGCGGTTTCAGCAAAAAAGTGGAGCAAAAAAGCACTCGTTGTCTAGGTGTGCTTTATTAGAGGTTTTGAACCATATGTTGTGGTGTGAATACCATACTATGTATGTGCGTAAGTACATAGATCTAGTCTCTAGTATATCCCTGGACTAGTCTGTATACACTGTATGGCCCGTATTTAGACATGTGTGTTTGTAGTGATGTAACTAGACGATACATGTGTGGAAGTGTGACCGCGACACACTGCGCATGACTGTGCTCACGGCTATTGCCTCTGCTGGGCACATCTTCAGTAACTTGTGGGTACATCACACACCTACAGATACACCTTACCACAAAGAAACGATAACCACAGCTTTCCCTTGTACAGGAATGTTCTACCTCGCTATGTTAGCTCACAGTATGTAATAGGTGTTCAGTTGTTCAGTTAAATGTTAACCAGTGTTATTTGGGGCCATTAATGGCGGTTGTAAACCGACAGCACATGCCATAAACTTGTTATCCCGCGCACCACGAGCGGAGCGGAGGCGGGAGCGAGGCGCGGTCAGCTATCGCAGCGCCGGAACTGCACTTAACTCGTTATTCATAGAAGTTCATTAGAAGCTTCACATCCACGTATTAGTGGCGAGAGGCGGCTGATAACTCGGGTTTTATTATTCGTTGATGTGATAAGAGTGGATAGTGAGAGAGGATTCGGATGGGAGGCGATGGGGACAGTTTCCCATGCGCGTGCGTCGAGTGGCGCCTGTCCCGCACCCCGCCACCCGCGCCCCGCGGCCCCGCGCCGCGCCCTCAGCCCGGACCCTGTCTCTGGCGCCGCAGCTCTTAAGCCGCGACAAGTTTCGTTTTTTTGTGGCTCTCGATGTAGAGGTAATTAATTAGGCCGCGGCCGCTCTGTGAGAAAGCGACGCGGACACTTGGCGACAGATTTGCGAGCGACACTCGCGACACTCGCGGCTCGCTGCGTGAGTTGCGTGCCCTACCCGTAGCCCGCACTACTTGAACATTATGTTCGCATGAATATTGCATTTCGAGAGTTTGTGAACTAACAATAAATTAGGTTCTTGTTCCTACTTATTTGAGATTCAGAACGTTACCTTGTTTATTTCTTAGAGTCTACAGTCGGTCATCAGTCAAATATGTACAAAGAGGTTAGTTATCGCTGGGCAGACGGTGGTAAGTAAACTATGTCCGGAATGCTTTTGTGACAAACGTGCAGAGTATTAGCGGAGTGTAGCACGGAGTGTGCCGAGGTGGCGCCCCGTCGCGGCATTATGCGCGCCTGTCCCATTGCGCAACGAGCCCTTACTAATGACTCACCCAAATAGTGGAGATGTGCCGATAAGGTGGCAGTGGCGGTGGCTCGGACCGGGCCGCGGTGGTGGCGGAGCGAGACGGACGCCGTTTGTTGGCTATTAATAACAGAGGAACAAGGCGATCTGAGTGGATTAACACATTAACAGTCCCGCGTCGCACGAATAAAAGCATTCCCGCCGTGTGTCGCTAAGAAAAAACTGAGAGAGCGGCGCAGGCGCAGCAATTAGTAGTCGATGTAGCGCCACGACCGACGACCGTGTATAGTTTCTACTAAAAAATGGCTAATTCTTAATGTTTTGCATTTACGCTAAAAGGTCATACTTCTTTAATGTTCCAACTTGCCGGTAGGTAATCTCGAAGTACAATTTGTATTTCAATTTACCCTTCAGTTGTTAATTAGTTTCAGCGGATATTAATCGGAAGAAGAATTTAGCAAAAAATAGAAGCTTGTAAAAAGCTGCAGCTACATAGTATCGAGAGATTATTCCTATTCCTACTCAACGTCGCGAATGTTTAGGTGCAGGCTCATGAGCCCGCGGTCACTGACCCGCACCGCTGCTACACTCCGACACTGTATCTGCCAGACTGACACACACAGACAACGTGCGCGTGTCACTGCGACACACGCGGGGATGACACGACTGAGCTGCAGTTTCATGAGTACGGATCGAAACTCTTGCAACAGTCGTGTAGGCATATGAGACACAATAGAAAACACATTATGTCTCGCGTATATCTGCGCTCCCGGCATACTACAGGTTAAAATAAATTTACTCTTCTACGTGAGACTGATTGACTGCACGGATGGCGCGGTGGCTGCCATTCAACACATACATCCATACATAACATCACGCCTGTCTTCCATGGGGGTAGGCAGAGACAATGGAACGCCAATTGTTTACCTCATCAATAGTCATCAGTCTTTCCATGCTTGCTCGTCGGTAAAGGGCACTTTTAATTTGGCCCTTCTTTAGTATATTGTCAATGTGCTCTCTAGATGTCAGTCCAGAGTGCCCTCTATCGACGGTTCCATTTATATTCGCCTTGTATATTTTTTTCGTAAATCTGCTTTTATCCATCCTTTCTAGAAGTCCAAACCATCGTAACAATTCCTTTTCAATGCTTGTCTATTCAAGGAGCCGCAAATTTGATTCCCGAATGTTGTTCCAAGTCTGGGTGTCACCCGCGATACAGGAAGAAATTCTAGTGTGGGCCGAAGTATTTTATTGAGTAATAAGAATATGTATTTTAATAACCCATTGCTATGCCATTCAAGCATCCTCGAGGAAAATAGATATTATTAATTTGAGAGCAATTGAGTTGATACAAATTAGTGTTGAGGTAAAGTGAACACTTTCCGCTAAATATTTCGAGTTGTGTACTCGCCGCGAGTCCCACTCGATTGATTCATCGGTTATCACAGACTGCTACTCACTGAGCATTTCGTGGAATTTGATTTATTTGACGAGGAAAACTGGTTCATCCATGTTCTTATTTATTTTGTTTGTTATCCTTGTAACGGTCACTATTGTTATGAATTAGGTAATTAGCTGCGTACGCGCATTGAAGGGGACACGTACTCATACCGATGTACTGATGTGAGTGTTATATGATTTGTTGATATTGGTTAGATAAGTACTGCACGCATGGGCGCAGTGGCTGAACAGCAGGCAGCTCCATAAGTATAGAGAGATGATTTTCTTTAGAGAGAAAACTGATATGTAATTTTCATATCTAGATATGTGGTGAAACAGTATTTAATCTTCTATCGTTCGTCAAGTTTGCGTGGACTAACTTGTAGTAGCCACAACATCAGCGTCAGATCTCGAGGAACATCAATAATGGTCCTCAGAGTAGAGCTCATTTGCACCATTAAAAATGGAACCTCTCTTGCAGCCACAACTATGCACGTAAAGTACGCGGTAACAATCTGGAGTCCCGAGTGGTTCAAGGTCCAACTGTGAGTTACTTAGTCGCGACTGTGGTCATTTGATTAAGTTTGGAAAGGAGAAGGGGACTTTCCATACATTTCTGGCCCAGGTGTTAACTGAATCAAACTAGCCTTATTTGTAAGAGGATATAATAACAAGGCCTCACTGAAAATTTGGTGAAATTTGGCTATCCAGGAATCAAGTTATATGTACCTAATGTAGTAAAAGTGAGGTTATATTATAACATTGCAGTTTTTATGTGTTTTTTACGAAATACTTTTGAATAGTTTTGGTTGTGTTATGGTTTTAAGCAAGGAGCGTGTCTGTATCGCTACACACGCGCGTCAGGTGTGCAAAGGTCTACAGGCTGCGTCTAACTTGCGTGCGTATCGCGTCTGTATCGCTACAAACGGCGTCGACGGCGCGTTTAAAAACGTGGTGTGCATAGGCCCTTAGACGCAGTAGGCACTAATTTTTAAAAACTAAAAAAGGGACAGGAGGATACATAAATAAAACACCAATATTAGTATAAAATATGTATTATTCATCTTCAATAATTAGGAGAATGTCATCTAAGAATTGTGTAGGGGGCGGGGTACGATATTTTCTTGATCTTTCCCAATTGAGATAATGGTAACCATATTATACAGGCTGAGATGCACGCCACTGACGAATAACTGATAAAATCGCCACTTCTTCCAAGACTCTTCTGCCAATAGAGTTACTGCGACCAGTCGCAATCGTACAATTATTTACACAGCGATCCATGTCGTCAATATCCGATTGATAGGCTTAAACAGTTGTCCAAAATAGAGAGTCAGGTAATTTAGAGATGCAAGATCCGTCAAAAGTCCTTTATAAAGCCGAGGTCGTGGGGTTTAACAATAAAACATGGAAAATACGTGCGCACTCAGAACGAAACACAACGAACGAGTGTCATCTGTCAATCGGTGACTGACTGATGTCAGACAGAAGTGTTTTAAGAAGTTTAAATCACAGAGTACGTTATACATACATTATTTTACATACATTATTACACAACTTAATTTAGGTTTTCTCGCTTCCTAGATAGAAACAAGGTACCATATTTTGTGATTTCCTTTAGAAAAATATGACGGTTTTTTTAATATACATTTCAACTAGTTAACTGCTGGGCCCAAAAGTCCCCTTCTCCTTTATCGGCGAGTTTAATTGCGGCGGCGGCGGGCAGCGGCGGGTGACGGGCGGGGGCGCGGGCGCGCGGGGGCGGGGAGCGGTACACGGAAAGGCTTTTGAGCCGGCGCTTCAGAGACACCGCGTGCCGCCGAGACACACCGCGCCCCGGACACACGGACTCGAACCTACTCGACTGACTACTCAACCTGGGCCTAGCACCTACTGAATTTGTTACGAGCCAATTTCATACACAAATATTAATATCATGATATCCATAATCTAATGCCCATACATTAAATGTATCTAATTCTATTATTTTGAGTATGAATCTGAATCCAGAATGCTAACTGGCGTGGACAATACTGGGAGTA
This sequence comes from Spodoptera frugiperda, assembly GCF_023101765.2. Taxonomy (NCBI): domain Eukaryota; kingdom Metazoa; phylum Arthropoda; class Insecta; order Lepidoptera; family Noctuidae; genus Spodoptera; species Spodoptera frugiperda. Next base: position 12,472,634 of record NC_064223.1, on the reverse strand, counting down.
AGGAACGAGGTTCCTCTAGGTAGGCAATACGTGTTGGTGTGACCAGGAGGAATGTGTGCGTGTGTCACGCGTGTGACGTAGCGCCGGCGCCGGCCGCGCCTGTGACACACGGAATTGATATTGCTCTTAAATTAGGAGCCGGGACGGTGCGCCGATGGGACACGCAGATAACGCTAATGTACTTGTAGTACAAATGTGTCGGCTCTCACACCCGCCGGCGCAGCGCTGTCACTGCGCCTAGCACTGCGCAGTGTGACGACCATTGTCCGGAACATTAGTACAAAATGTTTGAACAACAAGTTATGCAATATTTAGTACCTAAGCACTGATTGTTTTATTGTGAGAATCTTCTTGTAATGAAATCACGGCACTAATCTAGCTATGATCTAGTTTAACAAAACTGCCATCGTCAGTGTCTGCATAACAAATTCTGACACATTACCATCACTATCGGGATAGAGAGTACGGCTGGAGTCAGTACTCGCCGCGACACGACGTGCAGCACACAGTCACGGTCGCGGTGACGTCACGCCACAATCCGCCAGATACTCGCTTAGTTTGGAACATAATTAATTCTTCAATCATTTTAATTCGTTTGCCAATAATATAATACGTTTTCTAAAAGCCCTTTGCCCAGCCAACTATACCTCGACATCCCCGGTTTAATCATGCTGAGATGAGCAGACGACAGGGTGTGACGTATTTTAGGCTTCGTTCAGAACATATTAGGTTTAGGTTTAGAATATATTTATTTTTCACGAGAAATATTTACAAACATAATTCGCTTACTGAGAAAAAGGGTTTGTCATAAAAGCAATTTAGAGCGCACAGTAGTATGTATGTACACAAATAACAATAATAACACAAAACGCAGTTCCTTAACTAAAAACTAAAAGCCAAAGTTAATGTCGTAGTTGGGATATTATGTCAAATACAAAATTCGGATAATTATACTCATTAATATTATTTTCTTCACAGCTATGCATCTTTATGTATGAGTTGGAGCATTTTATTTATAGTATGAGTTTGGCATCGGGATGACATAGTTAATTATTGAAAACTTTGTGTCATAACAAAGCTTCATAAATTAGAATATGCTTGATCAGTTAGTACTACAGCTACGGCGCGTAGTCACTGCGTCGTAGCACGCTCGTAGCCACGTAGCAACTCTACGACTGTAAACGGCTTTGCTAGTTTTGACGAAAATATATATTTTTTTAACCAAATTGTTCATACTTGTTATAAAACAATGATGTTGTCAATATTGTTTTATGGACAAAGTATAAGTGACTCCATGTCTCCAATGGTATCATGTATAGCATATATCGTAATCACTGTAAAAATCTGATATATTTTTTGGTTGTCATTGATATCTGTAATTTTTTTTTGTTTTTGAACTGTGTCTTGTTTCTAGAAGATAAATTCCCATTAGGAAACTATAATAACATATACGTAAGATGTTTATTTGAATGTAATGCTTTTGAGGAATTTTGATTAAAATGACTTTAGTTCATTGTCACTCTAGAATATTTTACAATTCGGTACGGTACCGTACTGGGATATGACACCTCTGATTCAATTGTTGCCGTTGCAAAGTGTGCAGTGGTAACACGAATGTTTGAAGCTATTTCTGGCTATTAGTATATTTATGGCTATGTTTGTGGCTATTTCTATAGTAATAAATTGAAGCCTTCTCCGTTTACCCGTTATTTAACAGCAGATTTACGTACATATGTATTTTATTGCTGTTATATTTAATACAGTTTACGAATTAATATTCAGCGTTGTGTTGTTTGCTTCTTCCAGTAACAACTGTATACATAATACTAGATGAAAGGCGTGTCCTATAGCCGAAGCTTATAAAAAGCTACAAAAATGTTACGGATCATTAATTTCGTATTCAAACACGAATGTTCCAGTGAGACAAATCGCGAAAACATGTCGTAGGTATCATTAAAACATTCCGAACAAACAAATATATTTAACGATTGAATTAGGAATTAGGCCTACAGCTGTTAATATGAGGACCGAGTGCTATTGAAGGCCGCGCGGCCCGCGACGCCCGTAACCGCACACATCCACACTCGTATCGTTATCATTACCGCGCAGATAAGATTAGATGCGGCTGATTAGATCGCCATCTCTCGCGGAATTAATAACTCCGACCGAGCAACAAGACAAATTGTCTCACGCGTGTCTGTGTGCACACACACACACACACACACACATGCACACGTTGCTGAACATAATCTGTCATGTGTGTGATGCACGTGTTCCCCAGTGCTGTGTAGTTACGTCACGACATACAACTGCTCGCTAATGTTAAATGTCAGCCAGTTGTTGGAAATGCGAAAACTGTTCGTTTGTAACGATCTCACGGTCGAACTGAGACTGATCTGACTGATCAGTGGTGACGATGCTTTACACGGAAAACATTAGTAAACTAGGTGAGGATAGCTGCTTTGTTTTTTTTTTGTGGTCGTTGAAGACTGAAAGACATGAAACGAGTATTTTTACAGCTACATGTGTAATGTTCATTGCATTACTTATATGCTGGCTGTTATAATAGGTACTAGCTGCTGCCAGGGGCTTTACCCACGTTCCCGTGGGATACGAGTAGCCGATATGTTATTCCAGACCATAATCTACTCCTATTCCTTTCATCCGGATCCCTTCAGCCGTTTTGGCATCATTGTAACATATGATAGTGTTAATTACTCTCTTATTTACTTGAGAACATATTGTACAAAAATAATATCTATACGGTCAATATCACCATCTTCATCCGGAAGCCATGTCATACCCGCACGTCGAATTACAACTTGCCGCTGTGTATCTAATGTCTCCCCGCGAGTCGGCGGATCGTCGGTCCATCTAACCACTTATAATAATTGTGCAATAATGTGCAATGTGCTGTTCTTACGGCTTTAAATTATGTTTACCTATTTAAAATAGCAGTCTATGTTCATAAATATTTATTAAACTTTTTTCAAAATTGAAAATTGCTTCTACAATCAACCGTACAATATTCGAGGTGGAGTCGGAATGATGAAGTGGTCCTTATCTGGTGTTAGATCGTTATCAAAATGTCAGCAGTGACCTGTCCACAGCGACCGGTGGCTGGGACAGAGCTGTACTATAAGAAATTATGAATGATTCATGTCGCAAATTGTCAGCCTCACCGATATCACGGGAACCTCCACACCACAACACGTGACCAGCACCTCCTCACTCCTTCACCATCACAACATCCGGAGCCCGAGGGACAACATTTAGAATTGATAAATCCGACTTTCAAATAATTTTAAATTTTCTTTAAAATGTCCATTTATTTAATTCACAGGCAGCTGGTGTTATTGTCGATAAATAAAAATTCACGAACTTATTTAATGATAGAATTAGCATTCATCGGTTGAATATTAAATAACTAGTTTATGGAATATTTACTTTGGAAACTGCATCTTAAGTGACATTAATATTTTAAATAAATAATTTTCCCACGAGAACGTCGAATATGTCAAGTGTATATTTATATTGGAACCTTTATTTTATGATTGTTTTATAGGTATCATAGGAATGTAGGCACTGTGGTGGTGCGACACATAATGGCCAGTTTCTCTATTTTATTGACACGATCGTTGTATCGTAGCAACGGGAAACAGGTGTATGGATATAATTATGTTGATTTCTATGAATGAATGCTATATTAATATTTATTCTTTTGTTTCCACCCGAAGAATAAAAAAGCAATGGATTTAAGGAGAAAGGAATGCCATCTCATGTCAGTGACATGTTATGACGTCACGTGTATTGTTGACATCAGCTTGTTATAAATAGAAAGTACAGTCGGTAACATTGTGCCGGTCCACGGGCCTGCCTCACGTGAATCTCAATTATTGCATACCTACGCCAATATTTATAAATATTTATCAGGTGTAGGTAGTATAATGTAGGTAGTATACTGATTATACCTACTGTTTCCACTTGTCATACGTATCTATTATTATCTTGCCGTTAATTTATTTGATGCACGGTTGATAATATGATCGAATGAGGAAAGGTATTTTATAACATGTATACCGTTTAATATACATGTGTAATTCATAATTTATTATGAATTTAACCTTATGGATGAAACTGCAGGCGGAAAGCTAGTCACATTACGGGTGCACAATGTGCACATCATGAAATGTTTACTTTTGTGTGTAATGATAATATTGTCACTTTTCACCATTTGTGTTATAATTCCCATGTAATAGGGGGTGAGTCTATTACCATATATTGAGTACAATTTCAGGCTCCGTGCTACTACTGAGAAATTTATGAATATCCGACAAAACCCAGCAATAGTTTACCTGACCCGGGAATCGAATCCGAGACCCCGACGAGGCATTTTTCGATAATATTGCCTAAGTTTTACACATAAGAACTTCACTCGGAGCTAGACTGACAGAGAAAGCCTGCATCGTGGCATGTACTGCAAACAAGACTGTGGGTTTAGTGGTTTTATCACAACACGTGGCTAAAACGTGCAGTCTAATTCTATTATTGTATAATAAAGTCATATATACTATACTTATATATATACTAATAGTCCATGTAAAGAATTATCTATGACGCAACCACATCCGTTCCACAACGCACATTACTATACAATGCGACGTTACTATATTCATACATAACGCAGGCATTATTATAATAAGCTAAGAAATAAAGTCGACAATGACATTTTGAATTTTTGGAATAAAGTCGATTTGAATTTCACTTATTTGAATAAATTACAATTTATATGGTAAACAGTAACAGTCGGCGAATTCATTATAAACTGTGAAGGTAAGTAGAACGGCTTATCTGATAATTAATATAAATGTGTAACTTTAGCTGCTTATTATTCAGGCTGCGACGGGCTCAAACTATTTTAGATTTTTCATGAAAAGAAACGAGAATATTTAACGAATCAAATAAAAAAATGTGGCAAGTATTTGATGTAAATTGGCACAGGTCAGTTGTCACGTTATAAAGACATCAACGCGCTGCCAGCGTCGTCGGGACTTCCTCGTAACATAATATGTATGATTACGGCCATTACGAATGAACAAAATATGGTATTGTTTGTAATATCAGTATTCAATAATGTGTTTAGCCCATAATTGTTAATTTATGATTCATATTTATTTTTCTACATTAATTTACTAACTAGTGGTCTATGGTCTCCTACAGGTTCATAATCTACACACTCCGGGGAGTTTCAGTCGCGCATTATTTGTCAGTTACTAGTAATAAACGAGGAAATTTCTACACATTAAATAATTTCACATCTATCTATCTATCTGTCTAATGACTTCAGTCCAACGAGTGATGATGTAACAGAAATATTTCAATGCACAGTTTTGGTTATCGTATATACAGCTTTATAATTATCGCCATCTATTAATATTATAATATTAATAATATATTTATAGACGTCATACGGCTCTTTATCTTAATATTTTAAATACTTCTGTCAGTCGATCAGATATGGCAACATTTGACACTTGCAATGATTCATAATCACAGAACAGTGTGTCGTCTCGGCGCCGGCGCAGGTTCCCACGCTCGTGTCTACTAATTATCTATTATGTATTGTAATGAGAACTTGCAGCGGCTGCGACCCCGGGCCCTGCTGCCTGCAGTCGACTAAGCGCTATTGTTCCTGCAGTATCAGCGTTATCAGTGCCGGCAGTGGCCGCACAATGCCCGCTTTGTTCCCGGGCGAGACATCGCGCGCTGCTTGCGGTTACAGCCGCGCCACAGTTCCCGTCAGCGTCGTCACACGGCGTGGTGATTGTCTGTTGCTAGGTCCAGCCAGTTCCGACCTGAGTAGGTACCCGCTGAGACTATACGGAACATTGGTGGGAACCACCGCGGTGGAATACTTGATCAGGTCATCCTGGGGGTAACTCCAAAATAATGGCACAAGTTTCAATGTTTCATGTAGGAGATGTTGTAGTAGCATTATAATCGATGTAGCATTATGCATGTTTTATTGAGTTGTAAGTCATTAGTATTGTAATGTTAACTAATATTTGTACAAAACAAATAAACTGTTTGAAATATAACAGCACAACAGACGCGATTATATGCAGATATGAAAATTGTATAAATACAAAGATGTCTATGTTATATCAGAATGAATCAAAACGCAACTTCGCAAGTGAAGGGTTTTAACTTTTCTATTTCTAAAGCGGGAAGAACATTACCGGTGTCAATACTTGTCATCGGTTTATTCAGATATCGTGATCAACTTCCGACCATGACATTGTACAAAGTACACTTTGTTTCCGCCAATTCACTGGACACTCATTTACATCAGTTTACACACAACACACCTTAATGGTAACTGTTGTCCGTCTGTCACATTTCCAGGTATTATCTGTATGTAACAAGTTGTATATGTTTATGTTTGCTAATTTCAGCAACTGTTGACTACACATTGTATTAGCACATTAAGATTTCTTGTAGATAATATAATCATCGAACCGTGAAACCAGTGCAATGTTAGGTAACTACTCAATACTTATATCAATACTCTTTACTACCTACAGCGACAACAATTATACAATTAATAAATAAACACATGCGGTAGTTCCGCATCACCCGCGCGTGTCACAAGTATTAGTGTATAATAAGTGCTTTGAAGAAAGGGTAACGAGATGTGAACATTGTACTGAGAAAAAAAACATGTTTGTCCCTAAAATGGCACAGCACGAGCCACTCGGAGACATTGTGCAAACGTCCCGAGCCCCGCGCCGTCAGCGCGCCAGGTATTGTGCGCGGCTTTATTGAGCTATCTGACAGGCGGGGCTCAGCTAATTGTCTGAGCGAGTGAGACCGCCATACATCTGGACGTGAGTGTGACAAGAACGCAGCACAACCCTATTAATCCCCCTATAAATAACCCGGCTTCTAATGTCGAGGCGCCACGCTTTTTTATGTGGACTACGGCCGAAGTGACTTGATACTTACGTCCAGTATTGGCTCCACTCAGTGGCTGATAACGCAACGATAAGTGGATTAAACAATGAATGCCAGTGAGTAGTCCGACTGCACGACCGACCGCTAGGTACTACTTTAATGGAACTTTATACATTTTATACATGTGTCGCGTTCTTAACAGCTTCGCGTCCCAAGTGAACAACTAAACTAGTTTTCTATAGTTTTTTTATGACTGCGTGAAATATTTACTGGAGAGTACCACAGCATAATACCACTGGAGCCGGTCCACCGCATACCTATTCAACTATCTTGTATATACTTCACATAGTACAGCTACGATACACCGATGTAGTTATCGCTATACGATGTAACAGCCGCTAGACAGGACTCGGTGTCCACAATGGCGGCGACTAATTTGCCGATATTTCATTTAGTTGATAGCAGTCATTTGTCAACATATCAAGACGGATGGCGGAGGGTGGCCACTAAGTGCGAAATGTTCCCGGCCGCTCCACAGCTTTTTGTTCGGTTACGGTGAGCCTAATCCGGAGACGACGGAGGACAAAAAACCCGGCTAATGGTCCGCGCTGATGTATCAATGACAGTGGCGACCCCGTCCCGCCCCGCCCCGCCCCGCCCCGCCCGCGCACCGGGTGTGCGTGCCAACAAACAAACAAACATATCATGACACTCCGGTGACGTGTGTAATGGACTCGAGTGGCCGCGGCTTTGTGTTACTGCAGCGAGCGGTGGCTCGCCACTATGCGTTGTATCTCTACTTATAGTTCAGTACATTTAACAGGGGGTTTATAATTATTTATATTTTCATAAATAACTTTGCTCTTGTTATATCAATGTGGTACTTACAAGGGCTATTTTTTTTAAAACCCAATTATTTGTGGAATCCCTCTTTTAATGGAGGAATGGAGGACAGCTCCCCGAAAATGAGGTTTCAATGAAATAAGATTCTACATCAGCAACGCACTTGTGATGCCTCGGGTGTTGCAGATGTGCTTGTGTTACAGTGACCGCCTGTCATTGTTACGTTGTATAATATAAACTACATCTACGGTAAAAATATTACTTTTTTCTGTTTTGTGACAGAATCGTCTAAATTGCATTCCTGGACGTTTTTTGCGAGTCTATTAGTGGCCGGAACTGAGCGATGTCATAAATTGGTGCAATGTCCGAGTGTCCCAATGTTTTGCGTTTTTTCCAGCAGAGTTACCTGCGCCGGCGCCGGCGACACGTCACCGCGTGTTTATTGCCGTCTGACGTCTGTAAGTAGGTCAGAAGGGTTGCAGGTAGCAGCAGGCTGGCGCTGGACGGAGCTGACATGGCATAGTACTGCTAGTCCATACACCACACATAGTACTGCTGGACCATACTCCACACTATTGCTTGCCGACTGACCAGACTTCCTTAATTCGGATCAACACACATGTTGATGAAACGTCCCCAGTAGTCCAATCACACATTGTAAAAGTCTTGTTTCATAGCCCGTAGCTTGATACTATTTTGTATCGCTCAAATATATTTACTGTAATATTTCTGTTCATTTCTATTTCTTTTCAAGACCTGTGTAATTTATTCAATTTTATGTAAGTACTTATAGTTCATATATTGTAGATAGACGTAGTAATATGTTTCAGAAATATACGATATAAGAGGTGCAACTTTGTATAGTATCAATAACTACAGCAAAGTTAGTAATATCTGTAAAGTTAGGCGTATTATTGCGCGCAACTGGGCGCTGCGCGCGCCGCGTCGGCTAGTCCATGCGCAGGCACATGTAGTACTTAATTTATATTACTGCAGCATTTTTTATAAAATGCTTGTCGTAGGAAAGAAGAATCGCTAATGTTAACTCATAGAGTCCGTAGCTATATAATGGAAGACTATTTTAATGGAGGAGAGTGTCGCGGTGATGCTGAAGTTGGGTTTAACTTTATAATCCAATATTTAGATAGAACTGTTCTGCCTACTGCTTCGCTCGCATGTAAAGAGGAAACACTTAATTGTAAAGTAAAAAAGATAAATAAAATCATTTTAATATAAACTAGATATGAAAGTGTCAACGTGAAATTTGAAGCAAACCAAAAAATACAATTAAAATGAGTATTTGTATAAAATACAAACGTTTTACTAAAGGCGTACCGCGTAGGTTACAAGTAAACTAACCGAAGTGATATAGCGTCTAATATTCATAAACTGTTTGTTTATTTGTGCGACATTAACTATAACGGGATGAGTGCGCGTGCGCAACAGTCCAGTTATAATGCAATGTGCGTGTAATGTGCGGGCATTGTGTTCGACTGCTGAAAGTTTCAGTGTCCAATGGCACATAGTACCCGTGCTATCAGATAAGCGATGAGACAGCGCTAGGAATGCAGCGGTGGCGCCGCTCGATGGGCTGCGCCGGCGCCGCGTACGGTATACTTCGCAAACGTCCTTTGTCTACTGTTAGTCACTGCTATGTTATGTGGGGTGAGCAGTATTGCAACGTTACCGGTACTACACACCGCATACTAGACACCGCATCGATGTGTAACTGAGTAAAAGAACACTGGGACACAAACAGTGCTCTGATATTTGGCTGAATGTTTTACATTTGTTCACAGTGATTCAGTTACTACCATACTTTATCCTCTGCGACGCATACCAAAATAATGCAAAGTACCTACTAATCCTTCATTTAACCCGCTGTCGAATATTTTAGGCTTTTGTATTACTAGTACTTAGTATCTATGGAAGCAGATGTTTATCCGGATTGGTTGATCAGAATATAACTTGACTAAGTTAGAAAGAATAATTGCATATTTTTACTTTGCGGAGGTCAACGTACACATTATAAAGCATTTTTATAAATTTAACTTCGTGGGTAAATGAATTTATTGCGCCATGCAATGATCGGACCCGGCTGCAGTATAGTTACACGGCTGCCTACCCCCGAGTGTGACGTGCAGACGTGTGTACATTGTATGTACACCGACAGTGTGTACTGCGCCGCTATCAGCTATTAGCGCGTAACGGAGCGGAACACTTTTTGCGCGATCTGCTGCAATTACTCGCTGATTTATTGCTGCATGCACATACACACACACACACATAGATACACATTACGTCATTATAATCTATAGAAGAATAACAATAGCAAGTGTGAACTTATATGTCGACTGTGTTAGTAGGCAGTAACGTTTCAGTCACAATTGCGCTGTGAGGGTAGGCCTGTTTACTGAGTGTACCGTTCGGCCCGTGTGTGGCGGGCGGGTCGTTTATATTGATATCAATTACCGGCGGGAGAATGTGTAATTATGTGTAGTGTCAGTGGTACCCAAACTATATGCCGTCGGCAACGTATCTACAAGTGTGTTTGCTAAGAAAATGAACGAGATAACTACACGATGTTTATCCTAAATATATCCTCGCGAATGGTGCAGTAAGGCATTGATTACAATAAATAAAATACACTGTCATCACCTCACTACTAATCAATAATCACCAGACTTCGTATAGCAGACAAGTACGTGCTGCCGAGCGGTGCTGGTGAGACGACACATGACAACAAGAGGAGATATAGAACTGCTCGTCCACTTGTAAGTTCCTTCTCAGAAACTACTATAAAGTATTCGTAAAACGATATAAGTTAGTACTTACGTAAAATGGGGTAATTCCTGCGCGTGCAACGTATAGCTGTAGCAGTGCTGCTTGGTGTCCGCTGCGACTGGCCTACTATATCACTGACACTGGCACGAGCTGAGGAGGAGCACTGAGGATCACTGCGAACGAAACCGTGCGGCACGTCGACGCGTGTACACTTGCCGGAGAGCGCGCGCCCACTGGCGGCGGGAGGCGGCGGCGGGCGCGCGCAGCCTCCGCCCCGGGGCGGGGCGGGGCGCGCCCAGCACGCGAGGGAAATGCGCTTTTCCATAAATTGCAGCGCACATGATGAACGCGCACGTAACGCGTCACTCGCGGCGCGGGCGAGCGCGGGGCGCGGTGGGGCGCGGCGGGGGGCGCGGGCTGCGGTGGGCGGCCGCTATCGCGAGTAATGGGCGCCGCGCGGAGATTTATAGAGGGGTTAGTTTTCGGGCCCTAATGGAATTAGTACTGCGTTTTTGTTTATACTCACGGCGTCGCAATCAATCGTGCGAGTGTTCGTAGGCCCCCTCCTCCCCCTCCGCCACCCCGCACCCGCACTGGCCGCGCCAGCAGTTTGCTAATTAATCGCTAGCACTCAGTAGCGGTCGATCAGTGGATGTTAATTGAACAGCGACGTTTACTGGTGCTCTTACAACACAGTAACACGCCACGGAGCCACTCGAACTACTGCCGAGTACATTAAGGCTTTAGATAGGAAACCACTGCATTGTGCTGGTCATTAAATATTACCTACAACTAGGCTGCGTGATACAGCCGCGTCGCACGCGACTTATATTCACAACCGAGTTTTATGTTTTTACATTAAAACACCGACCATTCTACTTATGACATTCTGTTATCTATGTCGGTGTAAGCTTCTTACATCTCTATAAAGACTAGATCTGCTCCTCATTACTTTATTTACTTAAATTAAATTAAAATGCAAGTTAACTGCGAGAGCCAAAACATTACATTTTAGTATACAAATAAACTTAAACCTACTACAGTATTGATTACTTACATACCGAAACAACAATTTTCGAAAATTGTACATGTATGTAAACATTAATTTACGTATGACTACGACATGTCGTGAAACACATCTGATCTCGTAGTTTTTAGTTATTTACAAACGTATCTTCAGTTACTTTAACTGCATACATCCTGTTTGTATCACAACACCAATAAATGTCCTCGCCCGGTGTCCGCCGCGACGGACTCCATGGAGCACTGGAGCACGCCCCCTACATACGAGTACACACACAGTATTTAACTTCCATCACATCCACACATCTAATCTGCAAGCACACCGATTGAGTAAGACTAATACCCGAATACTGAAACGCTACACAATTTTAAGTTGTACTTAAATATCGTGCTATCTCTTTCGGTTTATAAAGAATTTGTAGTGATAGAACTATTTTTGGGAGCATCTTAAAATTGAGTGACGTTTGAGTATTTGACCATAAGACTACTACATCCCGAACCTGGTACTGTAACTATCTGGCTCTTTGGTCCACCGCAGCGGCCGCTGGTGCAACTACCGAGCGAGGGATGTCTATCCCTAACCGTTCGCCCCCTCATACAAGGGACTCATAAATAACATTGTATAATATGTTCCCCGCTGTCTATCTCTTGAGGGGTGAGAAGGCGTGATATTATGTTATATCAATCAATAAGATGATAAAATCAATGAATTAAAGTCACAAGGACCCGCTGGATGCAGGCCGCAACCGGACGAGCTGGAAGTCATCGGGGGAGGCGTGGACATCTCGTGGCTGTTATGATGACCACGGAGGTGAACCACAGTGGGTACAGGACTTTAGGAACACGACCGTGGAGGTGTGCGCTGCTGGCGGTTCCCACGGGGCGCATGCGCACAATGGCTCGCACTCTGCTACTCGCTTCCATTCAGTAACTGGGCCGTGTTATCACTTGCCTTGAAGTCGACCGCAAGCACTTCCCTGGAACAGAGCATTATTACCACTTACTAATTGTTCACAGATAACTCAGTAATGAGGACTCTTTTTCTAATATTACCATTTCTGGCGTGATCCCGTGGGAACAAATATACTTCATTATTTTTATTACAATTTTAATATTGACATGACAACATTAAGCATTTTGTATAATTTATTCCAAAATTCTATCTCAGCTACAATATAAAAAAACGTTAATTTGTTTATTCAACTCTTTAATCTTTATCTACTCAACCAATTCTGTTTATTTCTTTTTCATACATACTCGTAGAGTCAGACCGAGTACAGAAGAGTAAAGGTTCGAGGAAAGACATTTTGTAAGTTAATTTTACTAACGAATGTCGCTGGAATAACTACACAACAAGAAACATATGATTGTGATGTTGTGTAGGGTGTCTGTATGCTCGGTGAGGGGGATACAATTACTATACTCTTTCTACGTAAAGACAAATATGTAAGTACTTACATATCATAGAGATAACCAGTGTTTGTACTAATTTAATTGATAAGTACATAATTATGTAAAAAAAATTCTTAGTATTGGCACGGAAGCCACAATGATGACCAATATATGGCAATGCCCTTCCAAGGGACTAACAAAATTACTGGCCAAAAGGTAGTATCACCCACATATGACGACGTTATACACAAATTGCAATTGTTCGTAGCATTCCGTAGCACGGCGTAGCGCGGCGTAGCATTGCGTAGCTGCTATAAACTGATATTTGTTTGGCTATAAAGTGCCAACAATAAAGAAGGTAAAGAATTGTAGCATATGAATCATCGTGTCGGTATATTGGCAAGATGCTCAGTGTGATAAGTAATCCTATTGTGCAGAGATAACGAGTCATTAGTGCTGGACGCGCACAATGGTAGAACAATTGCTAGTGCTCCGGCGTTGAGTGACCAGTCAATAGTTTGGCGAGTAAGCTGCGTGGGACGAGTGGCAGCCGTGTGACGTCACCCGCGCTGACACCGTGGCGACTCTATGTAGGTATTGTTGCACCGGCACCTCGTTGTAAGGGTGCTTTTGAAGTAGCATAGTGTACTTTGATTCATTATAGTATTACCAAAGCCATTTAAGTTGCATTGTTACAAGTATTTATGACTTAGCTTCGTTTATTATTTTCCAAATTGGCGGAGGGAGGCAGAGGTTTAAGTATTTGTAGTGCCTTAATTAGTACCTACTCTGTTACTGTTATACTGTTAGTAGTAGTAGTAGAATATCCACAAAAATCTGAATTATGATGCAACGTCACGCCTTTTATCCCCGAGAGGGAGAGGGGTAGGCAGACGTACACATTACGGCACTTAATGCCGCTATACAATGTACACTTACATTTCACTATTTGTGTTATAAGTCCTATGTAATAGGGGGTGAGCCTATTGCCATATACTGGGCACAATTTCAGAATCCGTGCTACAACTGAGACATTTTCGAAAATCCGAAAAAGGCCCAGTAATACTTGGCCGACCCAGGAATCGAACCCGGGACCCCGTGTCCGGAAGTCGCTCTTGCGACCACTCAACCAACGAGACTGGAAAGACTGAAATATTCGTTCTAAAATAAAAATAAATAAAATACCAGTATTTATACTGTACTCAGGTATTTTTACAAATGGATATTAATGGCTATAATATTAATCGAAAATCTATGAATCAATTGTGATAAAACTTCAATGGGACTAATGGCAACAATCAATATTAATCCAAAGACAATAGCTTGATCAGAATAGCTTAAGTTCAGTGGTTAATGTCGAGTGTTTGTTAACTACACTATATTATAATGTACAAATACTTCATTACCATGGTAACAAATAGATATACATTCCTGGCACTTTGTTCATACAACTATGCGTAAAGGAGCTAGACGCGAGACAATGTGTGGAGTGTGCGACAACAATATGAGCGCAAGACTCGTGGTTTATTCAACGAGGACTATTTTTCAGAGCAATTTTCCAAACACCACCGTACAGTATAACAGGGTGAATAGAAATCGAGGGGTAATAAAGGCACAGGAACGAGATGAATAAATGTTCCTTGGTTTCTATTCACCTCGTTTTATGGGACCCTAGTACATTGCTAACGCCTATACGTCAGGAAAATAACATGGTCACATGGATTGAACACCACACACTGATTTTGAACTTTATACCAAGTATAATTCAAACTGATTTTGTATAATTTGTGTGGAATGTGAAACTAAGTATGTAGGTTTAGTACAAAAATGATATGAAGTTCAAATGTACACGAAATAAGTGTAAGTAGAAGTAACCAATCGATACATCTTCCTTCGAGAGCTACAATACATTACACATTACATTATTAAACTTCTAAAATTTTTAAAACCTTTTCCATATGACTCGATTTAAGATCATATTTTGAGTTCATTAACTTTTACGAGTAGTTTTCTTATTTTTTACTGCCTCATTGGTGAAGTAAATTCCGGGCAAGGGATCTTGGGTTCGATTCCTGAGTCACGCAAAGTATTTAAGAGTGTTTACGGTTTTTTTAGGAAAAAGGACAGAGCCTAGAAATTGTTCACAGGGACAGGTTACATGCTCCCCTCTAATACATTGGACTCCTAACGATACTAAAGAAACATGGATGTTATATTGTATAACTGTGTACAACTCTGGCTTTATATGGATTATAAATTAATGTCATAATTCGACTTTACAATGTCAGCATCGGACAGTATCCTACGGGCGTGCATACCTACTTTCTAGATGGTTCAAAATAAGTTTTTTACAACGAGTATAGTGACAACCGACACTTTTTGCGTTGAGTTTGGAGTTAGATGTTATCATCACTCCCCACCATGTGGTGCTCCTGATTTTTTTAACTAGAGGAACTTCACATCGCGAGTCTATGCTTCGCTCTATTTACACCTGAGTTGTAGGATAGTTAGCTTATGAACTAGCATGTATATTGTATAGCAAGCATTGGGACAGCGCGGGATGTACAGGTGTTTGGTATAAATATAATTATTGATTTAACTCCAAGATAGAAACAATTGTTTGGCTACTAAATCAACCAATAATGTTAAATTATAATATAGTCGACCCTTATTCATTCGAAACTGGAGGGACTCTAAATTTCCAATTACCGAATGTTCAATTAATCAAATAGTCCGAAATTTGAACTAGCCTTGAAATATTGAATTTGTCTCAGCAAGTTCTGCAATCTTTCTGTCTCTTTCTTTGTGCAATTTCGAATTGTAAAGCGTTTAACCCCGATAACTTGAAATTAAGAAGTCATTTGGTTACGTTGCAATGACATTTTATTACCAAGTGTATAGAAATGTATTAATTTAGTTTGAAATATAAAGAGACTTCACCGGGACCTCGTGATAACTTTGTATTACCGAGAGCGATCTATCAAGGGCTTCAATACCGAGAGTCAGCTGTATATTATGGTTTAGCTACATTTTTTATTTCGCAATATGTTTGCTCCTTGCATCTACCGTCATTGGCATGGTCACCTTTTGTACATGATGTCTGATGTCTGTGAATATAGCGTTGTAAAGAAATAAATAAATTATGACTTAATTAAAAACCATAATTATACTTTAGTGTAACAACAGCTACCGTCTCAGGTCTGAGTTAATCCTTATTTTCTTAATTGATATACAGTTACTGGACAGACTGCGTACGTATCATGAGGATATATATTTGTAGTTGTATGTCTATTCTTCGCTTTTGCTTAATTTCATTTTCGTTCTTCTTACGATGAGGAGGCCCACAGTCCAGCAGTGGACTCTTGTTACCTTGGATTTCGTGCTCAACTGAATAAATGCTTGCAATAACTGACCCAGACCATCCCGGGCCGTCAACTGATCCGAAAGTCAACCACCACTCGGATCAATTCTATGAGTTGTTCTATTAGGTGTAAGTCTCCCAAAACAAAATTGATTCAAGTTAGTACATTTAAATAAATAAAACTACCAAGCGCCGGTATAACATGGCTGGCTGCATTACAACTTGAAGTGTAGTGATAAGCGACCCGCGCCGCTGTCCGGACGGGGGGGAGGGGGGAGCGGCGGCTGCTTTGTACCTATTCTATTATTTCATGATCCGATAAAAAAGGAATAAAGGCTCGCGACCTAAACGCAGGAATGTTGTAGATTTTGTGTTAGGCGGGCGCCGGCGCCGGCCGCATTAGTGCGGCGAGCCCGCGACAACGGTTACACATTAGTCCCTCGCGCCCACTCGCCGCGCTCCACACCGGCCTAACTACCAGCGCTGCTAACGATACTTGAACCTTAACTCGTTAGTAATAGAGCTCATTTCCTTGTTGATATTTATGATATTATCACATTTAACTACTTCGAAGTCATCGTGATAGCTTCGTACGTAAGGACTGAACTGCATTCCGGGTCCTGGCTCTTTGGTCCGTATCGTGAAGAGATAAAGTCGGAATTGCAATGCGAGGATTGAGTCACAAGTGGAGCGCTGCCGGTTGCGTCTCACGCCCACTTATCGATCGGACAATTTAACCGATACGTGTATAAGTGTAATATATCAATTGTGGTTGCGCGGCTGCTGTCCGTCCGTCCGTCCGTCGCGACTGCTAATGAATTTCGTTCGTTGATTGCGTCCCGGTGCGTGCGCGCATACCTCCGCGGCCCCTCCTCGCACATAACTTATTGACAACTAGGTGAGCAGATAGCGGCGCGCACTTTATTACGCGCGCTCTCCGCGCCGCGCTAATTACTACAATTGTTATCTCCACACGTCATTACCCATACAAAGTTTTTGCACAAGA
This sequence comes from Spodoptera frugiperda, assembly GCF_023101765.2. NCBI lineage: Eukaryota > Metazoa > Arthropoda > Insecta > Lepidoptera > Noctuidae > Spodoptera > Spodoptera frugiperda. The sequence goes on along the minus strand of NC_064223.1, from coordinate 12,455,271 downwards.
CCTTTACGTTGCTCTGTTTCCATACAACTGTACACTGTATTGTATAATTACTCGCACACATCGTACGTGTATGGTAAACAGTGCTTAACTCGCAATATGCTCGTTAAGCACTTGTTTTAAATGACCTTCTCTAAACTGATCGATTCCTGAGTTCGGCAATATTTCTGTTCATATTCGAACCTTCCCTCAGTTTACAAAGGTCAATTTCCAAAATAGACCACACCTGTTTACAAACATACATGTGTATCTATGAGTACTTATATGTAACCGATTCATGTTACAGTGAAATGTTTCAGTTTGTTTGAACAGATATGTGGCCCATGTGGCGGTATTCCAGACTATAATCTACTTCTGTTCCAAATTTCATCCCGATTGTTTCAGCCGTTTTGACGTGATTGAGTAACAAACATACACACGAATACACAAACTCACAAACTTTCACATTTATAATATTAGTAAGAATAAGCTGAACTGATTTCCTTCACAAAACGTAAATGCTAGAGACATAGAGTTTCTTAGAGGATTATACCAACACACTAGATGCACTTTTCACTGAAAAAGTGTTTCAAAAGGATTCAAAATCGTGTATTACAAGTTTTTTGAAAATTTCCACCACGATCAGACCGGCGGCTGACGCGGGCCGCCTTCAGGAGGATCTTGATAGACTGGATCTTGATGATTAAATAATTTAATCTGCACCATAACAGGCACCTGCTGGCTAGACTAAATTCGGTTCGTGATCCGGGTGTTGTACAAGATTCGAAATTCCTCGATTCGACGAGGATATTGAAATAATTATCGCAAACGTATCTAAATTATTGGGTTTCATTATGAGATCGAAATTTAAGAATGCAAAGACTTTTAAAACTGTTATTCAGTAAGAAGCATCCTTGAATACGGATCGCAAGTATGGAATCCCCGATTTCATAAATACATATGTTACAAGAATTGAAATGTTCCTGTGCTATCGGTTGGGGATTCCTACTTAAACTGGATATGAGAACTACATCAAACTCAGCAAGCAATTCCACTTTCATCCACTTTATTAACGTCGCGAGATAATAGCTGATATTACCTGTATCCTATTCATAGCGTAATGGTAGGGTTGATTGCCACGTACTCCTTGAAAGGTTGTCTCTCGGTCTTCCCTTGAAGTCCATTAGGAGACACTCACCTCTTAGTACTCCAGCGGCAAGTAGAAACTACAGACAAGATTCATTCCTGTGTCGAGCTGGCTGTAAATGATAAATGATAAATGATATTTATTTCTGTAAATAGGTCATAAAATAACACTTTTACACGTCAATATTTCAAATAGCTAGATGAGGCCGGCATTTCCTATCTGACTACTCTGAGAAGAAATGCCGAAACAAACTCAGAGGTCACAGTCTCTTTTAAAGTCCAGACAATGAAATAGAGGATAATGTGAGAGAACCGTGCAAGTTGGTTCTGTAGTGGTCTTTAGAGGAAAGAACCACAACAGTATGAGCGGACCTGTTCAGATGGCCGTACGCATGTGTCAGTTTACAATCAGCTCAGCTAACGGCTGTTGCTGAATGATCCGACGAACAATACCAACCAAAAGAACATTTGGGTAGGTCTCGTAAATGCTCACACTGTCAGAATATAATTAACTAAAAGTGAAATAACTAAGCAAACTCTCACACGGTCCTCAGACTAACAATTTTAAAAATAATATGATAAAAATAAAAATAAAAAATATCGAATGATATTAATGTATATCATGTCAAATTGTATAAAAATGTAACTTGTGTTACAAACATGTCAACATGACCTGTGTGGACATTATAACGGCTCACTCCCAAGCCTGACTATCATCTAAGTAGTCTTTAATTTTATAAAAAGCTTTACTATACAGTTTTTCTTTAATAACATTTTTAAATTTATTCAGGCTCAAACTTTGAATATCGCTGGGAATTTTATTGTAAAAGCGTATACATTGACATCTGAACGAACCACTTATTTTCTTAAGTCTAGTAGTGGGAACTATATATTTGTTTTTACTTCTAGTGTTTATATTATGTATATCACAATACTTTTTGAATAAATTAATGTTTTTGTGAGCATACACTACATTTTCATAAATGTATTGAGAGGGAACAGTCAATATATTAATTTCTTTAAATAGTTCCCTAAGAGAGTGCCTCGGACTAAGATTATAAATTGATCGAATGGCTCTTTTCTGCAGCACAAAGACAGACTGAATGTCAGCAGCATTTCCCCACAGGAGAATACCATATGACATGATACTATGAAAATAACTAAAGTATACTAATCGCGCTGTATTTACATCGGTCAAATTTCTAATTTTTTTAACGGCATATGCTGCAGAGCTGAGCCTTTTCGATAACTTATCTACGTGTGGAGCCCACTGTAGCTTAGCGTCCAGGGTTATACCTAAAAAGACAGTTGAATCTACAGGGTCCAACTCCTCGCCCTTGATTAGCACGCTGGTTTTCACATGTCTAACATTTGGTGTTGTGAATCTAATGCATTTAGTTTTTGATTCATTAAGTAACAAATTATTGGCACCAAACCAGCGAACTATTTTTGAGAGAGCACTATTTACATGATCACTGACTAATTGTCCACGTTTGAGTTTAAACAATAAAGATGTATCATCAGCAAACAGTACTATCCCATGGTTATCCTTCACAAGGTAAGGTAAATCATTAATATAAATAAGAAAGAGAAACGGGCCGAGAATTGACCCCTGCGGAACACCCATCCTAACAATAGACCCGGAGGAAACTTTTCCGTTAATGTCGACTCTCTGAATCCTATTACTCAAGTATGAGTTAAGAAGATCCAGAGAGCTGCCCCGCATTCCATAATGGGATAGCTTCCTGATCAGTGTTTCATGAGGGACACAATCGAACGCCTTGGATAAGTCACAAAAATACCCAATGCGTCGGCCGAGTCCTCCCATGCATCATAAATGTGATTAAGAAGTTCAACACCGGCATCAGTTGTTGAACGACCCCTTGTAAAACCAAACTGATTTCCATGTAATAATTTATTTCTATTAAAGAATCTTTGCAACTGATGTAGAATAATTTTTTCAAAAATTTTACTGAATGTAGGTAGTACTGAAATAGGTCTAAAGTTAGTGGGGTCAGAAGTACTACCCGATTTAAATAACGGAGTTATTTTACTATTCTTCATGAGATCAGGAAACACCCCACGATCGACACAGTTATTAAAGATTAGAGCTAATACGGGTGCTACAATATCTATTACAGAGCCGGTAATGTACACAGAATTACCCCACAGATCTGCAGTCTTTTTCTTGTTCAAGGTATGGAACGTTTTGACTATATCTGTATAATCTATGTGTTCGAAAGAGAAGCCTAAATTGCAAGCTGCAACATTTTCTTTTAGTAAAGATTCTGCAACTGTGGGAGATGAGTTCAAAGACTTAGTAGTGGACACAGGAACGTCCGAAAAGAAGTTTTCAAATGCAGCTGCGACTTCTGCATCCGATTTAATTACATTATTATCAATTATAAGACTAAATTCACTACTCTTCTCTTTAGACCTCCCTGTTTCACTGTTAATAATACTCCAGGTCGCTTTAATTACATTGTTACTGTTTTTTATTTTAGAGCTCAAGTATAACGATTTTGCAATTGAGCAAACTTTTTTAAATAATTTAGAATATTTCTTTACATATTCACTAAATTCAGTTGTATTAATATATGTCCTCTCGTTATAAAGCTCATATAGGCGTTTCCTACTCTTATAGATACCAGTAGTTGCCCATTGATTGAAAGACGCATTGCCATGAGCTGGTATGGTTTTAGGTGTGAAGGTGGACTTAAACTCGGTATGGTAAATGTTAAAAAATTCATCACACAAGTTATTAGAATTTTTATTCCTTAATAATAAAGGTATTTTGTCAGTGAGTTTAGATTTGAAAGTTTCAATGCGTCTTTCAGTCTTTGGGTTAACAATAATAAGTGGTTTCGACACTTTATTTACTTTATTTGTTATTGAAATTAATTGTCCACAATGATCTGAATCAAGCAATGATATAATTTGTTTATTAGTTGGTACAATATCAGTATAAATATTATCTAGGCAAGTGGCACTAGTAGGAGTTATCCTAGTGGGCTCCAGAAACAGGTTCGTGAGGTTAAATGAGGCAAATAAACTTACAATTTTTGTACTTAAACTAGAATTTTCTAACAAATTTACATTAAAATCGCCACAAGTAATAATGAATTTATTTGAACTACTGAGTTTATTTAACACTTCATCTAATACTGTTTCAAAACAGTCATACAAACCAGTAGGTGGTCTATACACACTTAAAACAATAAACCGCTCTAATTCCACACAGGCTATTTCAACAGTACGCTCAACAGAGTAACTAACTATATCCTTGCGTTCTTTAAATTTAAGTTTGTTATTTAGTAAAATTAGTGAACCACCATGTATAGCGTTCTCCCTGCTGAACGAGCTACCAATCTGATGATTACCAAAATTGAACATTAGCTGATGTGATTTCAGCCAATGCTCAGTAATACACAAAATGTCAACATTATTACAGTTTAAAAATAATTATATTTCTAATTCTTTACTCATAAATCCTTGAATATTTTGGTGTACCAGATTGATATTACTGTTAAATATGCAAGAGGATGTCTCCATTGTCTTGCGTTTTAATTTAAATTATTACAGATATCAACATTTAATGTTACATTATTAAAGTCAATACTAGAAGGTTGCTCAATAGGAGCAACCTGTTTAGCCAAGTTCTTGGCTGTGATTTTAATAAAATATGATAGCGACACTGCTATTCGTCTTAAATAATAACGAGAAAGATAGTACCTATCTTTCGTCATATATACATTTTTACCAACGTAATTGTTGGTATCAATAATATTAATATTAATATTTGAATTATTGCATAACTGATACATTGCAATATTAAGTTTATATCTAAGGTTGTTTTCTTCCTGTGGCAAGCTATTACTGTAAGGCAATGTAAACAAAATGATCTGCTTTAATTTAAGTTCTGTAATTGAACTATGAAATTTGGATAAACTATTTTTATTTAAACTACCTCTATTACCACAAATAATAATGAGGGTAGAATCTTTGTCAAAATTGTAATTAATAATTTTCTCAGAAATTTTAGTAAAAGTACAGCCGGGCATACAGTGATTTATTATTGTTTGTCCTGGGTAACTATTTGTCAATAAAGAACCTAAGTTCTTTCCAATCTCATCACTGAAGATTACAACACTGTTATTACAACTATTATTACTGTTACATTGGGTAGGAAACACTAAACTGGCACCATGAGGCAAGGTGGTATCACACGTTGGCACAGTACAAGCAGGCAGCACATTAATAGAATCACATTTTTCACATGGGTTTTCCTGTGACTGTGACCGCACTAACTCATCCATAGCCAACATGTATTCCCTCATTTGTTTTTCTGATGCACTGTATTTGTTGGTCATTGTGTGCAACTTGGCTGTTAAGTGGTCTATTTCTAGTTGTAAGTTCTGTGTGTCAGTTTCATATTTCCTATTCCTTTGATTTAATTTGTTAGAATAAATATTTAGTTGATTTAAAAGCCGGAACCGTTCTTTGTTTAATTTTACATTTTTTATGAAAAACTTTTGTCTTTTCACCAATCTGTTAGTCTTTGTTATGAATTTATTTATTTTAATATACTTCTTTAGTTTTTTGTTACTGTAACAAAGAGTTCTTGAGGAATGACATGAATCACTTTCACAAGTTAAGTCTATAGTCAATGGATTCAAGTCTATATGTTGTGTTTGAGAAGCACGGGCTGATACCAACTCGCTGAAGGTACTGTTAATTAGACTGGCCGTGATGTTGTGGTTAATCATTTCAAGGTGGCTAATTTGAATATTGGCCTCATGTAGCTGATGTTCTAGAAGAGCTTTGTCATTTAAATTTTGTTCGTACTCACTGCTACACTGACTGAATCCGTCCACAACAAATTGGAGCCTATCCCGAGCCTCAATGGCTTCAGTGTGTTGAGTATGTAACTGAGCCATTTCACATTTCAATTTCTTATTACAACTTAAAACGTCTAAGAATTCCTTCTCATTGTCATCTCTTTCCTTCAACAGTTGATCACACAACTCCTTTGAAGCCCTTAGTTCGCTCAAAGCCAGGTTGAGTTTTGACTCCTCTTGGCGAGCATGGGCTTTGCGAGTTAGAATCATATTGATAGTTAGAGAAGGAGACAGTAAGATGGAAGTTATGTTAATAATATGAGAAATTGAAGTTGATTTAGTCAAGAAAACTGCTAGAAAAGTTAAGTAGTTTTAAACAAAGGAGTTGTGTCAACAAACTCGAAGAGGTTATGTTTATTAATATTATTAACTTATACGGCCTAATACTTAAGCTATATTTACTGGTTTCTTTGTAAACACAAGTATTATGACGCAAAAAAGCCGATTTCGCTAAAATAATGCTATATTTTACCTGATATCGAGATGACAATTTAGCAATCCTTAACGCCGGTAACCGTGAATTTATCAACTTCACTAATTTCACAAGTAGTTTTCTGTAGTTTAACGACATCAGTACAAAAAATATACATCAGTAACAAGCATGATACCGATATCTTTTGTACAAGCCCACGAAAGGACAAATTGATGCTAAGTCAAAAAAAATTGATACGTAAAATATTTGTATTACATATAATCTTAGCTGTTAACGAATTATTTACTCGTACTATTCGTGTGAATCTGTAAATGGCTCAGTGTATGTAACTATAATTTCTGTTAAATGTATAATGTAGCTGTTGAACTTCAAAGAAATAAAAAAGTGAGATTATTAGGTTTATTTTCTCCCACCGGAACACTTGCTGAAGTCGCTTCTAATTAAATTTACCAAATTTGTCAGAAGAAGATGAAAATAATAAGAAAAAATTGTCCATCACTTAGTGTGTCTATAGTCGCGATGCTAGGAGCCAGTCGTTGGACTCGCTCGCACTGTGCTATAACTTAAAGTTAGACCAGACTTAACTATCGCTCTAACAGTAAAAGTATTACCTACGTAGGAACCTACGCTTTTTTTTGAGGGGGTAAAATCATTAAATGACTTCTCCCGCCCTTGGGCGAGGCGAGAGGGAGTGTCAGACTCTTACTGACTAAAAAACCACCCCGTTCCTACTTCTCCGCTGCGTCTTAATATTAACTTCTAACACACGTGTGTATTTGTGTAAGTAGTTATAAGTCTTGTTAGATGCAACTACACACCCTTCGCCACTTACGTCAACACTAGTTCTATGTACTATGACAAGAGAATTATTAATGAAATATCTACATCCACAGCCCGTGATTAGCCTCCTCGTGAACCATAGACCTCTTATACATAATGTAGTTATGTGGGGGGCTTTACTACAGTTTATAAGTAAAGTAATTGTTGTTCGCTTCAGTAATACATATTATTTTAATTAAAAAAAGTCGAATTATACGTGAGTTGAACCAACAGAAATGGAACAATACACGCTGCTACGCTGCGCACTGAGACACAGACGGTTATTGATTCAGACGTCCAAGTTACTCAGCCGCGGCTCAGTTACATTCTCATACTATTTTAAATGGATATCTCTATAAGTCAAAACAATCTCAGTCAAAAACAACTTCAAATTAAATAAATAAATAACTAAGCCTTGTACATAGGTAGATACCAAAAGAACAAAATAAATAAACCGATTCATTTACGTATTTCATTAGCTTAAAGTACATTAAGTAATTGCTATTGTAATATAAAAGCGATTGATTGTAAATAAACAGAGAGGTGAGTGCACGTACACCTGCGAATTAGAGGAGTTGCAAGCGCGTTGCCGACCTGTTTACAGAGTTGTACCTACCTTCCATCACCAGTGCTACATGGGATGAATTCAGCACCTACGAACTCCTCCTACTTGTAAAAGTTGTCTAGAAATAGTTTTGTCGGTTAAACGTTGTTATTGACATTCGACCATAGATAGGTACATAAATATGTCAAAGCTCATGAGCCCTTCAATTCATTTTATTCATAAACTTATTGGGTCATTTGTCAGGGGGAGGAGGTCAAATTGAAATTTTCAATTGTTTTTTATCCGACAATTACTCATTATAATCTGACTTTGTGGTTATATCATATAAGTCTCCTAAATAATATTACATGAGCCCGTTCTCGTTTCGGTTCACGAACGATTAAGCATTGCATCATGTCCCAACGATCCGAAAGAGTGTGTAGATACTTTTTAATCAAACTTGTCATTGTAATAGGATTTTTTTTATTAGTGCGTAGTTAGTTATGATGGCAAGCAGTAGCGTAACTATACCGTTTGGGGCCCGTGGCAAATACATTGGCTTAGCCCCTGTTCCCGATATAAAAAAGAATAGTTCAGATGAGAATTTTTCAATTGCGGCCCCTTTCGTCTCGGGGCCCGTGGCATTTTGCCAGCTTGCCACCCTGTAGTTACGCCACTGATGGCAAGGCAGGACTCCATCACTAAGAGTCGTCGCGTCTTGTCGCGGGGGGAGCTGACCCTTACACGTTACAACGAACTTGCATTGATCGTGCTCGATCTATTTAGTTTATTTACCAACTACCAACTATACACTGAAGATCTGCAGTTACTTTCAAATGCAGGATCTTTCTAGCTTCAGGTCAGGTTTGAACATTTGTATGGGTTTCTTTAAATTAAAATTGTTTCCATTGGCTAGACATTTGAACGAGTATCGGCTTTTTTAAATATGTATTACATATTATAAATGCGAACATTAGTGAGGTTCTACTAGTGACTGCGCCCTGCAGCGTGTTGCAAACTGGGTCCAGAGTCCAGACTGCAATCTATCTCTGAGCCACGTTCAGAACCGTTCAGTTTTATTTGTAGAAATGGGAAGAAATAAATAAATGAGTAGACATGTATCCTTTTGTGTCCAACTTCACCTGACGGCTTTAAATTTTTAAAGGATATTCTTTTAATACTCTAGGCACAGGTAAATCTTTACTACCTGTCTTTAATACTGTATTAGAAAAATCAAGAGATTGACATAGTAACCTAAACGAATGAAAGATCGACATTTGGCTACTTTACTGTAAGAGATAACATATTTCCCAAATAAAACACCTGCTGTCGAGTGATGGCTGGATGGATGGTACAAAGTGCGAGCTGGTCTAGGTAGAGGTGCTCTATTCTGAAATAATTACAACTGTAGGGACTTTTAATTGGAATAAACCGGTAAATGAGCAGACGGTGATCCGTCTGCTGATGGTAAGCAATCGCCGCCACCCATAGACACTTAAACACCAGAGACGTTATGAGTGCGTTGCCGGCCTTTTGGGGTTAAGAATTTAAGGGTTGGGTTGGTGGTGGAATGGTTGGGGAATCGGGGATTAGGAAAGGGGTAATTGGGCCTCCGGTAACCTCACTCACACAACGAAATACAACGAAAACGTTGTTTCACGTCGGTTTTCTGTGAAGCCATTTCGGTCGTGCCGGAGCATGGCTCTCCGACACTTAAAGGTGTGTACATAGGTAAATTATTAACACAAGCAAAACATTTACATCATGTACTCTTTTTAACCGACTTTCTAAAAAGAAGGAGTTAATTGAACCTTTTTAAAAAGTCGATACCTATGTTATTTTTCTCTGTAAACAAGAGAAGTGAACAAGATCACATGCGTTTCAACGACGACGCTTTACACCGTAACTGTTAACCTGGATACAGAGAGAATAAAATGCATCATGTACATTACATGATGCATTTTATTCCCCGGACGAGTAGGCAGAAGGACGAGTAACAGTAATAGGGTAAGGACGTTGCCGCAATAGGTCCTTTGCCCAACCAACCAAACCAAACCGAAATATTATGTACCCTCTTAGGTTTACTTCACTTATATTGGAATTGAATACGAATCCTCGCGCTCAACAGTCAACTGTCAGTATTGCTGCTAATCGATCACCAAGACAGATAAACGTACAGGTACTTTGTGTTGTCCATAATAATACCTTTTCGGTAACTGACCACATTGCATCGTTTGACGAATGCATGCATCCTTAACAAGCAATAGACGGCCTACAAATATCAAACGACGCGACGTGGACAGCAGGCCTTAGCACGACGTGTTGTAAGTATTGTAACGGGCGGCATTAGTTTTTATAAAATTGTTGTTGTTCAACGAATACCGACAGAGATGCACCCAGCGCCATCTACCACGCGCGCGAGTAATGTGCTCGGCACACTAGTGGCGCCGCCTGGTGCGTGATAAGCACATCACGGTAGAGTTGCCACAATTATCCGCATGGCGCATGGCGCGCCGAGACTAAACCTTTTTTTTCTGAAGATAATTATTTATTAGTTGTGAATTTACTGTCTAAAATGGAAACATTTTATTTATTTAATTATTGGCCGTGTCTATTTTGAATGTGGTTGAGTAGGTGCAGTGTGGTCAGTGAGACACTGAGACGCGGCAACATTATTGTGTTTATATTGCACTACCATAACTACTGCAATTATAACTATATTTTTAGTTGTCAATAACTGTATGTCACTTGACACGCATCAGGCACAGTAGTACTAATAATGACATATAAACAACTATAATATTTGTCAAGCACTAGTTGTCCTATTTCTTCATACGTATTAGTTTCGGCCGTAACCGTTAGATGGCGCTACAATGGCTTAGATATCCAATGTAATTGTAAAGTTTTGTGTAACTTCCTAATATTTGACTATGTAGGGCCCGCTGGCGGCGTGGCTGCACTCATCGTAACAATGATAATTTTAACCATAATTTATTATTTAAGGTACATTAGGTACTTCAATACATAACTACGTAAGTACCTGTGTTACTTATATACTTACTTAAACAAATGTAGGTAATGCACAATTGTTCATGCTTAGTTACATTAATTACATTTCCAAACAGGCGGGTCTATACCTGGACATGGAGAAGAACATCAAATGTCCACGTAACCACGTTGCACCAGCGCCGGACGTCGTTGGGGACGGTATCCTCCAAGTTGGACACCATACATACCGTGGACAGATTATGTTACACCGTGGACATATCAGCAACGGAGTATATAGTACTACTGTCAACTCTACTGTTCCCTTCGTATAGATAACGCCATAGAGTAGAGTACAAGTATAGGAGAACATCATATACTTGTACTCCAATGTTTCACTTTTCTAAGTCTGTGTCACATTGACTCGAGAGGCGCCCGATCAGAGACAGAGACCGGCTACTAAACCAAGTAGGTACCGGCTTTATGCTGGTCCTGACCTACGCACTCGTGATAATAATCATGTGAATCGATAGTATGTGAACATTTGTAAATATATCAAAAACGATAATTTTCTTTTTTGTGTGTAGATACAAGATTATACGTTATGACGTCATGATTTGCGTCACCGTCAGCCTTTGTAGGTACTTATTAATATTAATCATAAATTCCTTAGAAAAGTACTTACGAAAGTCAAGCAACTACCTACGAGTATGTCAACCTCGAATAGGTAACATTAATATTAAATTTTTCTACAGGATTGTTTATTAAGGTCCTAACTGTGAAATAGAATACATACTTTGACTTTTATACCACATAATTTTACAAGCGGATATTTTGATTCCGATGGTAAGCTGACGTCGTAGTGTACTAGCAGTGTGTCACTGGCTGGCTTTGTTGTTGGGTTGAACTCAATGGCCATGCATTTTGATAAATGGTAGTTTGTTACTCTTTCTATGCAGTTGATTCGCTAGGTGAGTCCACAATTTTCCGTCTATGAGATAAATAACGTGCTACATGCTACGAGCTACGTGCTACGTACTACGAGCTACGAGCTACGTGCTACGTACTACGAGCTACAGCTGTGGTATTTCATTGCAACTTTAGTGTATGGCTGGGTATGTAGGGTTAGAAACGTAGTCTACATGAAATCTGATTACATTTCGACAATGCGAACTGCATGGTCTCGTCTTGATTTCATACGAAAATGTTATTGTGAGATAATATGTATTTACTGGGGCATGATGGTATTCATTTAGCGAGCTTGGCTTCTTCCGAGTTATATGCACTACATATATCCTAAAGTAAAAAAGAAATGTTCGTCTAGGTGCTGCCACCACTAGGCACGGCAATGGCGCCAACCTCGCCTGCGGCGCAATGACAACAGCTAAACTCGCAACAATAATTTTATTTTGTCGCATATTTTGTAAACTCTTATATCGTAACAGTTCAAACAGTTTTATCAAAATATAAATATGTAAGCCTAATTAGCTGAACAAACTGAGACACACTAGCACACACTCGCGCACGCGCACGCACACACACACACATACCTATACATTTATAAGATATAGTAAATTCGTCGTGAGTTACATCTAAAGTTAACAAATTACGTAAGTACACGGTACACGCTGCGCAGTCCACACTCCGCACTGTCACTGCACTGTCACTGAGTCCCCGACACCCGCCCCGCGTCCACTCTCCACTCCCCTCAACCAGCTCGCTGGGCTCCCGTAGCCATGTTTCTGAACCTCACCTTCCTGCCGGTTCACGGCCATCACCGCCCGGCGATGTGGTTATGTTTGATTTCAACTCCAAACTCTTGGTGTCGATGACCTGCTCCTGCTGCCTTTTGTTTGATGAGCATCATTAGCGACATGTCTTTGTAAACGCATGACATGACATCGTGACACTTGAATTGTAGATATCGAAGAGTTGTCTTTCTCACGTTGTGTGCAGAGGAACCAGTCGGGCGCTAAGGGCACGGGGCGCAGTGGGCGCCCAGGGCGCGGGGCGCCGGGGCGCGCGGGGCGCACGTGTCATGTTACGGCGGCCGGTAGTGCTGCGCGCTGCGATCTAGCGCTGGTACCCTGCAATACAATGCCTGTGTCAGTACCACATAACTTGTCTTGTTTGTGGGAAATACTATTGAATCTACTAGAAGCCTGTGGTACACGTACAGAAATTATACTATTAACTATCATCTGTGGCAAAATCGCACTTAACCTTGAGATAACGTAATGCAAACGTAAATAACGATATTTATAAGATTTCAAGTAAACTGTCATCATCCGTCCAGGAGAAATGCAAAATGTGATGAATTTTGTCGACTGCTATATAATAGCATTTTTCATCATCACACTACATTACATAATTATGTAGTAGCTAACATCAGGGAAATATTATCAAAGTGTCCTAACGTTCAGTGCATATTGGGTGATTGAATAAAACACATTAGCGGGTGCGAGAAGTCAATGTGCAGAACTAAGGAACAAGAAATCAAAACTAGAAGACGAGTGAAAGAGAAAGCGAGTAAGCAAAGAGTGCAATGGACAGGAGCAGAAGTGCAGTGCAGGAGACACGGGACGGAGCACGGCAGCGAGGCCATGTAGACGCGGGGACAGGAGCCGGCGAGCCAGTCCGCGCGAGGAAGGCTGCGGGAAGAAGTGAAGCCAAGTCCTGCGCCGAGGGTCGCCCGCAGTACTCACATGTCGGCCGCGTGGCGCGCCGCGGGCAGCAGCAGCAGCGGAGCGGGTGCCGCGCCCCCCGCGCCCCCGCCCGCGCCCGCGCCCCCCGCGCCCTCCACGGCCGCGTACAGCGGGGGCAGCACCTTGTGCGAGTGTGCGTCCACTGCGGACCACAGGTCGGTTAGTCGCGACACGAGTCCAGGCCGCGCGGCCACGAGCTCACGTACTCACCCGCCAGCGGCCCGGCCCCGGGGCGCGCCACTCCGCCGTGCCCGCTCCCCATGCTCTTGGGCTTCCGCTTCCTCGTCTGGATGCCGTCCTTCTTCATGCTGAGCGGCCGGTTCACCTGTACAAGTACGTCATCACAGTCAGACGAGGGAACTCCTCATAATCTGTCGCCGAGCGGGCCTATCATCCTTTAAACAAGCGTATCTACTCGCGAGGAGATAATTGATAAAAGATTATTTATCTCATTATGAATATTCGTGGTCGCGCGATGATAATACTCTATCAGTCGGTAGCCCCGCGTTTTATCTCACGAGATTAGATGAGACCCTGTGTTTTGATTTTTATACAGACCCAATATTTGCCGAGGAGTTCCCTGATAACTGGCTGCAGCGGCGGCGATTAGATACCTGCGCGGAGTCTAATCAGCATAACCGCTGTAATCGATGCACAGTCGTGCGATACGGTAACTGTAGAGCAGCTCCGTGCTCCGTACTCACATTGTGCAGCTTGTAGTAGAGTCCGCACGCGTTGCAGACGGGCTCGCCGTTGTTGTTGCGCCGCCACAGCGTCGTGTTGGACGTGCGACAGTTGGCGCACGTCACGCCCACGCGCCGGTTCCCGTTTGTCGGCTGCAACATACACGCGCATTACACAACCGTCACACTCTGCAACTACGGCAGGAGCAAAAGGAGACAACTCCAACATTGGAGGTGGTGGTGCGATGTTGTCACTTACCAAAGCTTGCTGTGGCTTGGCCTTTTGTCCCTTGAGCGGCGGTCGGTTGACGCCGTTGATGCGCGTGTAGAGGCCGCACGCGTTGCACAGGTAGTGGCCGGTGCCGTCGCGCCGCCACAGCGGGGTGGTGGCGGCGGCGCAGTTGACGCACTCCTTCACCTCGCCCATGCCTGCCATACCTGACACAAGTACTCCAGTTAGCTGGCTCACTCTGCTGAACCTCGAAGTACGGATTTAAAACAAAACCCTTTCTACAGTCGGGTATTAAATCTATTAATTATTAAATAAAACTATATACTTCAATAAGCCTTAATGTATCTCTGTCTTACCCTCCCATACAATTAGTTATGTTCCACAGAAATCTTACTTTTGAACCCTTGGTATGTGTAGTTTATCATTTTTGCCTTGCAAGAAAGGTTGATCAACTCTTCTAGCCTTAAAGGAATCACCAGAACGAAAAGGAGTTCTAGGAACTATAGCTGAGGTTGAGGTTGTATTTAATTAGTGAACCACTCAATAATGAATGAAAGCGTCTTCTAATAAATAATTAACGTACTGGGATCAAAGCCGTCGTCGATGGGTAGAAGGTTGTGTGCTGGCCAGGCCTGTGCGGGCGCGGGGTAGCCCTCCACCAGCAGCCCCCCCTCGTACCCCGACACTGGCACGTACTCCACGCCGCCGCCCTGGCCCAGGTAGTGCTCCCCTCCCACTTTGTACTGCACCGTGTTGCCGTGCGTGTACAGCGTCACCTGTTCATACATTACATTCAGTATTTATTATACCTGCTGTATATTTCAGATACTATGCTAATGCATACGACATGTACCTGTTGTGAGTTGGGGCTGGGCGGCGTCTCATACACGGCCTGGGACTGCGGCACCACGGAGCCGTACACGACGTGCGTGCCGCGCGCCAGCGACGAGGACGACAGCGTGGGGTCGCTGCGGTACAGCAGCTGTCCCGGCGGGGACTCGTCCCCCCGCGCCCCCGCCGCGCCCCCCGCCGTGGCCGGCCCGCCGCCGTACAGAGTCAGCAGTTCCTTGCTGCCCCCGGCGGCGTACGCGCCGTATCCTCCGCCGGCGTACTGAGGGCTCTGGCCCGCGTACGCGTATCCCCCGTGTACTGACGTGACTGGCTGCAGGCTCGCGTAAGTAGTCGGCCGAGGCTCTCCTTCTCCCCGCGCCTCGTACTTCACTTGCTGATATGCGACTCCGACCGATTGCTGGTTGTTCAGAGCCGTAGTCTGGATCATTTCTAGAGTGGAAGCACCTTGGTCGCTCAGTACGGCAGCATACTGTCGGTTGTCAGTTGAGCTAGCTTCGCCACTCGCGTACGCCTGGAGTTGTTCCTTTTCCTTGTGTAAAAAAGCATCGTGCGCGGCCTCCTCGGCCTCACCTTCCTGTGCTACGATCACGTGATGCGGGGCGCCGTACCGCAGCGCCAGCCCGCGGCCGTACGGCGGCCGCTGCGGCGGACGCACGTACTGCGGCGGCGCGCGCTTGTCGCTGGGCGAGGACAGTGCGCGGTACGGCTCCTGTTTAAAGGCGAGGTATCGTGAGGTTTCTGCTTCAGCGAGGCGCAGGCGCTCCTCGTCATAGTGCTGCTGCTCTCGGGCCTCAGCGTCCTCCAGCTTCGCGGCGGCGTAGTGCTGCGCTTGTAACTGTTGCTCGTCAAGCGGAGGCTGTTCTGGCGGCTCATCCTTGACGCCTTCGTCGTTTGCGAGTTCCCCGGGTTCATCCGTGGTGATGTGGCCCGCGGCGGTGATGGTGCGCACAGCTCGGCGCGAGGTGATGACCGAGTGGGAGTGCGCGGGAGGGGAGGATTCACGCAGAGTGGCAGGGCCCGTCTGGTCGTGCAGGGCCCCGGGCCCCGCCTGGTCGTGCAGCTCGGGTGCCGCGTCGGTGGCGTTAGAATTCTCCGGGGCCTGTTCCTGCTCGGAGCGCGCCTCGTTCTTCACCAGCTCGAGAGCCTCCGCCGAGGCGTGCACGTCGGGCTGCTCCATCTGAGCCACGTTCTCCATTGATACCTGCGATACAGTTTATTCAGTTACTCACTTGCACATACAAAGGAAGAGTTTACCAAAACAATAGCTAGGATGTTGCAAGTAGAGCGCGCCTTGTTTGAGGGCAGACGTCTGAGTAAACGAGGAGGATTCGTTTTGGGAGCGGAAGAGCGACAGCGGATGTATGCGACTAATAGGGAACAAGCTCGTGCGCCGGCGCCGACCTCGCGCTCTCTGGTGGCCTGCGCGCGAGTACTTGTGTGACTTGTGGCTCGCTATATAGTTGGATTGAACAGGAACCGGAGCGTGTTCTAATAATATTATTTCGTTGGATTTACATTTGTTTCTTTTTGTTATTTAACTTCGCATACATACAAGGTGTAAACGGAACGCTTCCTAAGAACGCTACAAAATTTTATTGTTTTTATAATTTTAATCGTTTTTGTTTTCGTGTTATGTATGCTTTAAGCAGTTGAGTACAACTTTAACATAAAATAAACATTGAATTCCTTAATTTTTCGAAAATAAGACTCGCCTTTTATCCTCCTCTGTTTGCAGCGTTTGGAAGCGTTCCGTTGACATCCTGTATTTATACAAGGCAGGAGCTATTTCACACTAGTATCCGCAACGATACAACTTACGGCCGCTGGTTGCGAGCGTTCAGCACAGCGGTAGTCATTCACAGTGCCATGCTGCACACGTAGGAAACTATTTGATTTCGAAACTTTATTGAAGATAAAATTCTCACAATATTCCAGTCAGTAACTGGATTTTCTTTAAAATGTAAAAGTTGGATGTGGAGCTGAGGTCCCGGAGGAAGTAATATTTCAAACGTTTACGATGTATGTTTTATGATAAGAACATTAATTATATCGAGGCATATTGGGCGCACGCAGACGGCGGCGGGTCGCGAGCAAACATTCGCGCCCCTACACGCACAGTTTACTCTGCGCCTGCGCCACAGGCGCGCCGTGTGTCGAGCGCTGTGTGTTCACATTGTGTGACACTGTGCCAGCCGCGCGGTCCCTCCGCCGCAGCACTTCCATGTCGCACACGAAGTGACGAACACTGACTTCTCGGATGATTGCAGCCGTGCACGCAGCACGAGTACACCATGTACATTGTACGTGCCAGAACTAAACTCACTGCGTACATATATTTACTAGGAGTTATTCAGTTGCACCACATTATGTGCAAGTAAGGAAGAAGGTACTGGTAGATGCAGTCTCGACAATATTCCGCCCCTAAGGCTACCCACTGACCCACCCGGCAGGTATTATAGTGAGCTGGATCATGTCCGATTTGCGAAGTTACTCAAATTTTCTTTTTGGTTGGTACTTATAGTAGGGGGCTATATTATTAGGTATTAGGAGTTATTCAGCCAGAGTGCTAGTTGTAGTGGTAGCTTCATACCGAATCGATTATATGGACATTGAACATAAACGTAGGGCGTTATCCGACAGAGGAACCACGACCACCACCTCGCAGGTTTAAATGTTATTTATTTATTTTTTGTATTATTTATTAATTTCAAGCGCCTGACGCCAGTGTCGAAATGAATGCATAATGACATGATATAAAATGATGACAATGAATAACTACTGTACTCTGGGACTACGAACCGGATGCAATTTTCATTGTATTTTATGAAACCTTTCCTTTTCAGAATGGTTTTATAGGTAATCCCAGCCACTTCTAGGTAATATTAATGTATAAACGTGTATATGTGCTGTTTTCTAGTCTATTTACCTGATTAAGTATTATTTAATTTGCAAGCTGTGGCCAGTTTATTATTTTTTTTAATTTACATTTTGACGGGTAGGTCTGTGGTTAGTCAGATAGGGATTGCCTCTTATCTAAAATGAATCCCAATTTCCAATGGATACTGCAGCACATGTGTACGGTTGGACAGATTTAATTCTCTTTTGTTGTATTTGCTGCGGCGAGGAAAACGTATTCAAAGTAAACTTTAGAAGAGCCGCCGGGAAAATTAGGAACAAGCAATCACAATCACAAACAATGTCACGGCGCAGAAGCTCGCCTATAAAACAAATGACTGACACCGGCTAGTTGAGTTGAAGGGAGATGCATGCGTGGTAGTGTACACTTCACCGTGTTGCTTTATTCACAACATCCGACTTAACAAGCCCCAATGGAAACATAATTTTATTTTTAACTAGGTGACCCGGTAAAATTCGTACCGCCTCAAGCATTTTTTCTTCTCACCTTTTAAACCTTCCATGGACTTCCACAAATAATTCAAGACCAAAATTAGCCAAATCGGTCCACCTGTTCTCGAGTTTTAGTGAGACTAACGAACAGCAATTGATTTTTATATATATTTTTAACATTTCTACGCCGCAATAATGTTTTCTCCCCCGGAGAGATCCTCACATATAATTGTATGTCTGAGCATTCTAGCAACAATTCAACATGGAAGTAAGTATTGACGGTAATTCCATGACAATAACATTTTGTATTAAAGTGAATAAATGTAGTGTTCCACACAAACAGGTCTCGGGCCGACGGACGGCAGCACTGACTGCGTTTACATAAGTCAACCTGAAGGCAGTGCTGAAGTCTGCGCAGTGTACTGCCGCGTTACCAAGCGACGTGCCGTCGGCAACATGTCGGCGACGCCGCGCGTTACTGCCAGCGACAGAAACAATGGCCCCAGAAGAGTATCAGCCCACAGCGGCAGGTCTCACACGTTCACGCAAATGTTGGAACATCTTGAGACAGATTGTTTCAATGTACCAATTTATCATAATCATTAATGAGCTCATAAACTGATCCACTGCGGCGTCCACAGGACTCTTCCTGCACGAAGAAGAAATGCGCATTGATTGACACGTTCTGATCAGTTCGGATTTGCTATTCCGAGTTTATATTTTAATTATAGTGTCCTCTCGATTGTTTTCTTCTCTGGAAGTCTGAGTCTTAAAATAAACTTGGAAATTTCATATAACTTGTAAAATGTCCCACAGACAGGTACCTGGCAGGTTTCAGAGCCATTGGGGTTTGTAAAACTGGTTCACGTTCCAGCAGTGCTGTCTCCCGACCACCAGCACCGCCGCTACGACGCGATGTTTGTTGATTGTTGCCTACTCATATCTCTAGAGAACAAATGTTTTTCTATCCTCATGATTTTCACTGACGGACGGATTTGTATTTATTATAACATTCATAAATTTCATTAATATATATGCGTTAGACACTACAGTATCACAATTGTTCATTTCGCCGAAGTGCTGTGCACCATGATGAATAATTATAATTTTCTAAATCCACGTAGCACTGTATTCACTAAGTACGCACAATTTTCAGAAATATACACAGTAGTGAACTATAATCTAGTATTTTCGTCATGTTATTGTTACGGAAAATAATCAGGCGTATGTATGATATATATACTCTCCAGGTTCTCACTGTTACGATCCACTATTAATCAATAAGAAACGTATCGGAAAATGTTCACACGATCGCGATAATGATTCAACGATAGTCTTCGAATGTTCATCTCAATTGTGCGAGGCGGCGGGAACGGTGCGTGCAGGGAGTGAGGGAGTGGTGGAAGGGTTTAGTTCAGAAAGGTTGTTAGTGTTGTCCGGCGAGGAGTACGGGGTGTTCCAGTGTGGAGTGTGCACTGTGTGGTACTCACCGTGCGCCGGGCGCGGTGGCGGGCTGCGTGCAGAGTGCAGTGCTGGCCCCGGGCAGAGCTCGGCGCGGGCAAGTACGGGCGCGAGAGTCGCGGGCGACGGAGTGTGGCGGCGCTCGGCGCTCACCTCGTCTGCAGCGCTCCAGGTGAGAGGCGAGCTTTCCGAGTGGGCCGGTCCGTGCGCGTGTGTGCGTGCGAGGGCGCGCTGCCATTGGCCGGCGGCCGCGCGCCGCGCCCCGCCGCCTCACCGCGCGGGAACTGTCTCCATGCCCGGCGACGAGCGCTGCGCAGAGCGCGGGCTGCGCGCTGCCGCTACCGCGCTGATGCTGAGACGGTTGCCTCTAACAGCGAATGCACTATCTGACTATCACGTTGATAACTTAACTAATCAAAACAGATATCCAAGTAAATGCTATTCTTGTTTTAAACACCTCTGTTAGTTGTTCAATGATATCCGATTGAGATAGTTTCAAAGTAACAGGTAGCAGTACTTCTGTATTGGTGTACGGCTATCTGACAAGCTATCTACATTCATACGATACTTCGTGGAGGAGGCACACTGGAGAGCAGAGTGTGGACACGTCCTGGGAGGGATCGTGTCGAGTGGAGCGGGACAGCCCCATCAGTAATGTTCACGCAGACTACAACTAGCCACTGGTCAAATCTGACTGAGCGAGAGGGGCAGTATGGTGGCAGGGAGCTGGGAGCACGGTGGAGGTGGCCGGGAGGGCGCAGCGTGTGACGTGACCTCCGCCGCGCGGTAATAATCCTCTCTTATCCCCGAATTTATGTCACTATAATATTAGTAGGTATAAGGTGCGCTTTAAACAATAATTATTGTATTTACGATACGTATCTTAACAATAAAAAGTCGATAAGAGTAATGCGTCGCGATATCTTATCAATTAGAGGCTTACTTGAGACATCGATCATCGGTCTAATTACCTGCGATAATAGTAATCATGGGATAGCGCCTCACGTCCTCCTCCCGTGCCGCCCTGTCGCCCTGTAGCCCTCTCGCTCTGTCACTCTGTCGCCCTGTCGCTCTGTCACTCTGTCGCCCTGTCGCTCTGTCGCACGTTGCGTGTGAAGCCAGCAGGGAACGACGTGGTGTCACCTGTAGTCACAAACCGAACAGATTCTATTGTCCAATAGACTCCGTGTATTTGTACAACCAAACAATAACTGGAAGATGCGTTGAGACTGTCTTTATAAAACTGCATCACAAACGCTGGTTGGAGGTCGCAAAGGAGGTGTAAATAGTTGATCGCTGGCGCCCCCAGTCACAGGTACAAGTCCTTGTTCATCATGCGACTGTTATGGCACCCGTGTGATGAGTATGGATTGTGACAACATTGTAATTGACTCTGTACTATACTGACGATGAAACATTGTCTAGGTATTTAAATAATTTTTGAAAAAGTAAACATACGTAGCAATTCCTTTAGTCTCGACCTACCACGCAACACTTGTCCAATTTTATCAGGTTCAGAGTAGTTGGCCATCCGCCGAATACATTACACCTTGCAGACTGTCACAAATATTGGAATATGCAGTTGATGTTCATTTTGAACGGACGCAATCCAATGTTAGTAACGTTTTACCAGAGAATATTACGTCACTAGCGACACGTCAGCACACATTAGTTGGCGGAGCACAAAGTGTAAATAATACTATAATACTATTAATGAATAGGTCGGTAAACAATCCACGCCGCCCACACAATTACGGAATTCCTCTAGTGTTGTGGGTAGCCATAACATGCAGATTGATATTAGGAAATTGGATATTGAGGGGGGGGGGGGGGAATAGTAAACCCCCAGTAAACTCAATCGAACGGCGAAACAAATTGTTATTTCACGTCAAATGCTTGCGCCGTGGTGTCACTCAGGTCGAGCCGCTGCATTCATAACCGAGGCACGTTAAGCATGGGATTAATGACAGTGTTAGCAGCTACAACTTCACCGTATAGCGTGAGCATACGCTGAGGTTGCACTAGAGGATGTGTCCTCAGTGTCAGTCACCTCAGTAGCCCGCAACAGCAGCCAGTGGGTTGGTAAGTAGTGTTGTGATTATTACATAACGACTTCATAGAGAACTAGCTCAAAGTCTAACTCCTGAGTGTAACGGCGGATTCAGAAGTTACCAAAACACATTGTAAGTCCGTTGGTGAATAAGAATGATTTCCTACATGATTTACTTGCCTCACAACATTCACGTGCACTCGCATGCCCCGGCAGTGCACTGGGCGGTGGCACACAGGACTCGACTGCTTTATATGCAATGCGAGGTATGGGATTGGAATGGGGTTTCCCGCCTCCACGCTACTAATGATAACATTGTTAGAAAAACCTGTTTACATTACTTGTCCACCAGTAAATGACCAAAAATACACAGTAATTATATTATTTATTGTTACAATTATTTAGAAGTTAAGATCGCGTTCGTGGGTACATAGTCTTTCGTAGCCGCGCGTAGTAGCGCGTAGTACTGCGTAGTAATGCTACGAGCACCGTAGCCAATATTTTTTTTTTTTTTTTTTTTATGGAATAGGAGGCAAACGAGCAAACGAGTCACCTGATGGTAAGCGATCAGCGCCGCCCATGGACACCCGCAACACCAGAGGAGTCACAGGTGCGTTGCCGGCCTTTGTTTTTTAAAAAGGAGTATGCTCTTTTCTTGAAGGTTTGAAGGTCGTATCGGTTCGGAAATACCGCCGACGACAGCTCATTCCACAGTTTTGCTGTGCGAGGCAGAAAGTTGCGCGAGAAGCGCACAGTTGTGGCCTGCCAACCATCTATATGGTGGGGATGGAAATGCTGTCGTGTGGGTCGATGGCGAATATTGCCACATTAAATTACACAACAGTAAATACTTGCTGTGTTTGGTTTTTCTATGACCTAGTTGTATCTATCAGGCAGGTACGAGTGCTCTAATTCTAAAAAGAGGCATTAATGTTGGTAGATGGATGTTATCAGTCCGAAATATAACATTATCTAAATACCAACCAAAAATAGTTTATGTAAGTTCACCATACTCATGTAGCCAACGATAATTTGGCGATGTAAGCAAACAACCGCATGTAAGTGCTGGGATGACGCGGCGCTGGCGAGCGCATGACACACGCGCCTAATACAGGCTTCGTGGTAAGCGGCCGTGACTCAGCGAGGACCTGCTGCGGCGCTGCTCTGTCGAGAACGTTCTATGCACGATCTCGTCACAGCTGTTGCGTTGGGTATGCCGAAGTCCAGCTCGGATTAGAGCCGACCAGGCGACCACCGACCTACGCAGTCTGCTAAGGTCTGTTAAGTCAGAGGTTAAGGATTCTGCTTTGTGAAGACCAGGTTCCCTCCCAGCACCTACATGTTGTGGTGCAAAGTGCAGTGCTCGCTCGCTGGCTGCAGCGCGGACTCGCGCGGCGCGGTGCGCGGTGGAGGAGCACACAGCGCTTGTCTTATCTGCGCACTTGACGGCACTGATAGTGGCTGCGTGCGTGTGTGTGTGCGTGTGTGTGTGTGTGTAGGTACGTGTGATTACCTATCGTGGTATGTCGTCCTCGACGCTGAAT
Source organism: Spodoptera frugiperda (assembly GCF_023101765.2). Taxonomy (NCBI): domain Eukaryota; kingdom Metazoa; phylum Arthropoda; class Insecta; order Lepidoptera; family Noctuidae; genus Spodoptera; species Spodoptera frugiperda. Next base: position 12,431,595 of record NC_064223.1, on the reverse strand, counting down.
GATTCAGCCGTTATTGCTAGATCACTTACTTATTTGCGCAATAACAAACCACCTTGTTATTATTGAACTGTGACTTTCACCTCTACATGGGGTTTGAAATTCAGGGCTTTAAAGAAGTCCTTACTTAGAGGGCAGCACCTCAGTCGTAACCCCCTGAATCTGTACACACAGTAATTAGTACCTGACTAAACCCGCATCAGGTACATTGAATGTATAGTTGAAGTCAACGCTACTAGAATATTGTCTGAAGTTTTGTTAGAGAGTCTATTTAATGGCACACTGCTGTAGCTCTCGGACAATGAGTGGCCACAGAAACAGACTGATGCGGAGCAGTACTGATGATCATATCTGATAGTGGAAACTATCCCGAACAACTGGTCACGAGAATTATGTAAGCAAAAGTCCTTGTAAAGATATGTTTATTTTTTGTTATACTTCATACATTCTCAAATAAAATTCTTGCCTCTAGGCTGTAGACCAGATGCAGATGGCTGTGCAAAGCTGAAAATACTGTTATGACGAATGTTACGGTTTCTTGCTTACAATCCAAGTATTGCACTAGCTGTTGATGCAGCAGGGCACGGTATCTAGACATCGATTTGAACTCGGTTTGTTTGTCTCGTCCAACTACAGCGAGATGCGATCACCGAATCTTGAGAGACGTCAATTTGTCAAAACATTAATCTGACGGTGCTCGTAGCGAGCTGTCGAAGATGATTCACGTCGCGTGTCACACTGTGTCGCCGAGATGTCGTTATCTTGTCAAGACAGCGGCTGCTTATGTAACCACGGAGCTGTACTTCGACACCTTGCTGAACTTACCAGCGCCACGCGCTGGTGCTGCAGGTACCGCTGGGGAACTTCTTCTAGTCTTACTGTAGCAGTAATGAAATACAACCAACCACGAAGTGGGCTACACAGAGCTAAGCACAGAGAACTATGGAAAGCTTTAAGCCGAATGGGGTCCGTGCAAAGTAATTAAATCAAGTAATTATCTAAATATAAAATTATAAATTAGGTTTATATTAATGTGATAATTTAATTTCAGTATTGTAAGATACCTACAAAGTTACTAATTGTTTTCATTTGTTACGTATTATGAATGGAATTAAATAATTAATAATCAATTAAAGCTGTATTATTATTATTTACATATTACATTTTAATACTACTTATAAAATATAAGAAGTCGGGTAAAAAGGAGCCCACCAGTAGTTAAGCTACCGGTGGTTGAGGCTCCAGAGACACAGGAGGAGGTTTCCTCTATCAGGCCCTTGATCCATGTGCCCAACGCCAGCCTCCCAAGGTGGTCGTCGAGGCTGTTTGTATTGGCCGACACGACTATCGGCACAATGATAGCCGATTCCACATTCCACATGTCGACAGCCTCGTGAGCCAAGTCAACATAGTCTAGTATTGCTTAATATGGGTTAGAGCAGAGAGAGCACAGAGTGTGTCGCGGAGGCTCGCTATCGCACCTGTCACGGACTCGTCAATGTGGCAGATAGCGGCTGGTTCTCACGCCGCCGCCGACTGGAGCACGATCCTCGCATCGAGCCGCACTGGCACACTAGCGCCCCCAGCACAGGCTCACATCTCACAACTTCTGCACAATGGTGCAGGTTCGAAATCTCACAATTATCTAGCAACGTGACCTTTTTCGAGTTATATGTACCTACTATTATTCTATATGTCTAAGAATATTTAGACACCTATGACATACGGTGAAGGAAAACATTATAAGGAAACCCGAACTTATAATCTTATATTATAAGCTTGAAATCGCCAACCCCTCCTTGAGCGTTGATGAATCGCTCAAACCTTCTTCTGTGTGAGCAGTGGACACATTATATCTACTGATGACGATGGTGGTGGTGAATGGGTGTTCATTTTTATGTCGAATGGTATGGAAGTCGTTTCTAGTTTCTGTTGTGTTCATCCGTTACATACAATATTGGTATGGTTCAATTTCAAAGCGAGAGCTGAAGCAAGTTCCAAGCTCGACTGACTTCAGTAAGCTGACCCACTCACTGAACATTCCTTACTTTACATGTCGTCTGTTTCTGTGACGGAATCTTGCATACTAATACTACTAAAAAAATAAGTATGAAGTGAGTGCTGGGTGGTTATGTTGAGAAGATGGCCCGAGAGTTGCACAATGTGTCAGTATGTGGGCCGCTTGCGACACGGGAGCGGAGGAGCGCGTCCGCGGCCGCCGCCCTGTAATCCAATCCCACATACTTCCATGGGAGGTGCGATACTGGTATCTAGCGTGTGTGTGTGTACAGTGCATCGACCCCATTGATACACCACTTAGTATCGCGCCTTTCTTTAGATATGCAAATTGTTATCTCGTTTATCTTAACTAGGCGCTAATGTGAGACCGGTTATCTTAAAGTTTTGATAATCGTATCTAACAGATACTGTATCTAGCTGAACAGCTGTTGTTACTACATAGTATGCATGCGAGCCGGCGCGATGCACGCGTGCGGCGGCCGGTCCGGTCCGTCGCCGGACATCGCCGGCACTGCCAGTGCTGCATGTAGTGGAAACTAATGGCAGGGAAGTGAACCGACGCCGAGTGCCGCGGCCGGCTGCGACTCGGGCCGCGTTGTGCAAGCGAGGGGACGCCTGGGTGTGTTCGCGTGACGTGATAACGTCGGCAAACAAGCGCCGAGCGACGAGCGCGGGCAAATATTTGTAGGGAACGTCGCCAAGTGCCGGCGCAGCGACACCCCGCGGCCGCGCGCCCCGCAGGAGCCTCGTATCTGGAGCCGAGATACCGCGATACCATCCCTGATACCGAGTAATTATCAGATAGAAGGCCTACAGATTTGATTAGGAGAGCACGCGCATGCTGCTCATTACAGTCGGCTCGGCGCCCGCGACCTGGCGCTCGGTAGGTGTCGCAGCGCTCGGTAGGTAGGTCGCCGTAATCCCCGCTCCGGATCTGATAGCCGATACATCGACGGATTATTGATGGGCGCCGCTCGACCTCATCGCGATCTTATCAGTTGTTTTTTTCGTCGAATATTTTCCGTGAAAAGCTAATAAAGAGCGGTGTCGCGGGGGCGCGGGCGGAGTGCGCGGGGAGACACGCACGTGACGCGATGCTCGCTGATAAGCCGCCATATTGTTTCAGTGTATCACCCCCCGTCCCCCGCGCCCCGCGCCCCCTGAAGCACTCGTCGCCGTCGCTCCCTGTAAGTATGTGTACATGTGTGCGTTGTATATTTTGTCACGTACTCCACGCGCTAGCCGAAGTTAGCAAACAACATACCTACCTAGTACCGACACGGCATGTACTCACTGCTGAGTGAGAGACTCGGCGGTGCGAAGGACACGTTGTGGGTAGGACGTGTGACAGCAGCTACTGTGCGGCACACATTGAACAACGCACTCTTTGCACGTGCAGTTATTTATGCAAGTTACAAAATATCTGCACACAAACGCCATCTTCCATCTTGGACTTGTAAAGTCTTAAATATGGTACTGTTTTACCTGAATACCTGGTGTAATGCTGTACCACCAACCGACGCGGCGAGACGAGCTGCTGCTGCGGGAGTAGGGAGTGGGGCGCTCAATGAAAGTAGTCGTCAGTTTCAATTGACCTTTAATTCAAGGTGTACTTGTTGTCACTTACATAATATTTACACAGATACAGGATATAACTAGGACTCTCCGCCAACGCATAAATATCTATAACATCACATCATTACTCTTACATTATGTATCGAGACAGTAACATTCGGCGACGGGTCAGAACTTGTACGTACCGACGGACAGCCACACCTCCTCATATAGCTACTTCAACTTTATCATTATATATTACTTTCTATCAACATGCAACAATAGTCGACATTATATAAAAAACATAATTACAAATAACTAATTGATTTAAACACTATTATTATATTATAATTCGGATTAATGCGGTAGAGAGGTACTTCAGATCTTTGCGTTACTAGAGCCGGGCAGCGGCCGCGGCCAGTGCTCACTTACTTCAGTACCAGACACACACACACACACACACACACACACACACACACATCTACTACCACAGCCCATGTGCGATACTTAATGTAGGGACACTTTCATTTCTTTACAATATTATAATAAGATCATTTTATTTATAATCAGTACATATTACAGATCAGTAGGAAAAGTGTCTACATTAAATATTAAAAAAAAGTGATAGGGAAACAGTTAAGAGAAAAATTTGATAAATATTTTATATCTGTTTGTATGTTTGTTTGCATTTACATACACTAATAATCTCCAGGTATAATGGACGGATATTAATTATTATTCGTTGTGTAACTAATGAAGCCGGCAACAAATAGGGTATAATTGATTTTGTGAACTAAAATCGCGACGGAAACAGGATTTACAAGGAAAAGGAGAGCGCGCCGGGCGTGTGGGTACAGGCAGACGTGGACATCGACGTGGCGTGGACGTGGCGTGGCCTGTGTGTGTCAGTCATTCATGGAATGCTTGTCGAAGTCATGGAGTTGACGATTATATGCCTAAGCGACATTAATGTCGCTAGCGAGCGGCGCGCGCTGACACGGCTCGTATTATGCGCAGTACTCGGCCGAGCTGTGCGCCGAGCTGGCGACTCTAACAAAGCGCCGTGTCAGTGCACACCTCTGCTAAATATTTATAAAAATATAAATTGTATAGATCAACATAAAATAAAATTTACTTACGAAACATTCAATACAGCCTCTTCAGAACACTATATAATATAATTATATGTAAATAAGAAGCTATCTATATCTACCTAGGAATGCAGCGCTAGGAACGCCGGGAATGATTCAGCAGATACAGTCTCATCGCTTATTATTACATCATTATTATTTGGTAACAGTGGGAACACGACTGCGCGCTGCAGCCGGTACACTCACTACGAGCTAAGAGTGCGAGTGCGCGCTATGTACTAAGTAACGTAACGTATCTAAACAAGTGAGATTCTATAGACGCGGGCGGCCCCCGGCTCAGCTGCCCATGGACACGACGGTGGGCCGCTCCAGGCGCTCGTCGGCCGCGCGCCGGTACTCCTCGTCGTACAGCGCGGCGTGCGCGTGTGTGTGCGCGTGCGTGTGTGCGTGCGAGTGCGCGTGCTGCGCAGGCGCGGCGTGCGCATGCGCGGGCGGCGGCTCCTCCACCTTCAGCGCGTGCTGCACGTAGTAGTTCAGCGCCAGCGGGGACCGCGCGCCGCTGCCCGCGCCCGCCCCGCTCTCCACTGCACGGGGGAACATTCGTTAGCCACGCTACACAAACAAGCTGTCGCGCACAGCCTACGTGTCTTCTCAACAAACATGGGTATTTTTTTACAACTTTCGTAAGACATAAGCAACTTAATTATTATGTTATCGGCTTACCTGAGTAGCTACCTGAGTAGCAGTGCGACAATCGCCGCGTCGTGTGTCGCGTAATGCTGCTCATGAATATGAGCCTCTAGCATGGCTTGAAACTAGTCGAGTTCCTCGTCAAAACACTACGTGAGTAAGCCGATAACATAATAATTAATTTAGTATGTCTCACGAAAGTTACAATAAAATCATAAGCAACTTGACTAGTTTCAAGACATGCTAGAGGCTCATATTCATGAGCAGCATTCCGCGACTCACGACGCGGCGATTGTCGCGCTGATACTCTAGTAGCTCATGAATATAAGCGTCTAGCATGGCAATTTATAATATTAGTAAGATACTTGTGATAGTTATTTTGTATCAAGAGTAGTTTTGTCTTTGGGCTTTACTAATGGCAACATAATAAATCGTATGACAATTTACGTGACAATGCGTAGTAAGTTGCGAAGTACAGCATAGTATTGCGTGGCCCGGCGTAGCACTGCGTAGTACAGCGTAGCACTGCGCAGTACAGCGTAGCACTGCGCAGTACAGCGTAGCACCGCGTAGTACAGCGTAGCACTGCGCGCAGTACAGCGTAGCACTGCGCAGTACAGCGTAGCACTGCGCAGTACCGCGTAATGCTGCGTAGCAATGTGTAGTACCGTGTAGCACTGCGTAGTACTGCGTAGTATAGCGTAGTACTACGTAGCACAACGTAGCACTGCGTAGTACAGCGTAGCACTGCGTAGTACAGCGTAGCACTGCGTAGTACTGCGTAGTATAGCGTAGTACTGCGTAGCACAGCGTAGCACTGCGTAGTACAGCGTAGCACTGCGAAGTACAGCATAGTATTGCGTGGCCCGGCGTAGCACTGCGTAGTACAGCGTAGCACTGCGCAGTACAGCGTAGCACTGCGCAGTACAGCGTAGCACTGCGCAGTACAGCGTAGCACCGCGTAGTACAGCGTAGCACTGCGCAGTACAGCGTAGCACCGCGTAGTACAGCGTAGCACTGCGCGCAGTACAGCGTAATGCTGCGTAGCAATGTGTAGTACCGTGTAGCACTGCGTAGCACTGCGTAGTACAGCGTAGCACTACGTAGTACAGCGTAGCACTGCGTAGTACAGCGTAGCACTGCGTAGTACAGCGTAGCACTGCGTAGTACAGCGTAGCACTGCGTAGTACAGCGTAGCACTGCGTAGTACAGCGTAGCACTGCGTAGTACAGCGTAGCACTGCGCAGTACCGCGTAATGCTGCGTAGCAATGTGTAGTACCGTGTAGCACTGCGTAGTACTGCGTAGTATAGCGTAGTACTACGTAGTACAGCGTAGCACTGCGTAGTACAGCGTAGCACTGCGTAGTACAGCGTAGCACTGCGTAGTACAGCGTAGCACTGCGTAGTACAGCGTAGCACTGCGCAGTACAGCAGCACTGTGTTAGCACGGGGTCAGGCAATCCTAAGCTTCTATATTATAGGTACACTACGTACACGCACTACAATATTACCACCACGCAACTCTTTGGATCGGTACGATCGGTCGAAGGCATTGCTTATTCATTTCGATCATGGTATTACTTAAGTCGAATAATCGCAATATTATTATGTGCTCAAAGCCAGAACCTAATATGTGTTGCCTCTGTTTTCTGTTGTTTTCTCCAGGAAAAGTGCCTAAGTTTAGGACATTGTAACTCAGAAATGTTTAATGCACATTTCAAAGTTATAAGCCAAGTTTATGTATATTACAGTCTGCATGTGATGTTTGATGCATATTTTAATAATTTTCTTTCATATTTTGATGCCTCTGTCTAATCTCACACGTAATAATTCCGGAATCAGAACTACCTGGCGGTTTGTAAGGGAGTCAAACGTTTAAGATTCAGCCTCGAGTGACAGGAGTGCAATAAAGAAGTTTTGGGCTCAATTCCCGTTTCAGGCATTATAATATGATTGAGTACATTCATTCATTCATTCATTCAGAAAACTTTAACTAGTGTCACGCTCCGCACTGCACGGCCGCGGCGTATGGTACTCACACAAGTTCTCTATCTTCACTCCCGACGCGACGGTGCGCTGCACTGCTGCCTTTATACTTCGTTCCGTTTTTATACTGTTTTTGGGTTTTCTCTTTCGAGTCTGAAAAATACACAAATTATTGTTACAAAGAACATGCGTTGGCAAGCTGCTGGACTTCGGACTCATATTCATTTACAGAGTCTGTAAATCGAGGCCAATACTTAGGAGATAAACGGCATATTTGACTTTTAATTTTTGAATGTACATAAACAGCTTCTAAGTGGCTACTGCTGACTAAAGGCCTATTCTCGCATGGAGAAGGTGTCAGCGTTAGTCACCACGATTGCTCAATGCGGGTTGGCGATTTCAAAGTTATAATCAGAAATTATAAGCCCAGGTTTCAGGTATTCTGTTTGTCAGTGGTGTATAAAAAGTCACATTGGTACTTGCTGTTGGTAGGTTTCGAACCCACACGCTCATCCGCGAGAAGCAGACTTCTTAACATTTTGAATTTTAATGAACACTTAATTGACTTTCTAAGTTGCATTTCATGTGAAACTAAAATAATTTCCATAATATTCTGTTGACGTGGCTTATAATAATAATTAAATAAAATAATATTATGTTGATTTAAGTGATCTGTGAAACGTTTCTAGGCAGGTCACTCAAGTTGTGTGTGTGTGTGTGTACCTGTATAGAGTCCTTCTTCATGGCGAGCGGGCGGTTGATGTTGTGCAGCTTGTAGTAGAGGCCGCACGCGTTGCACACGGTCTCGCCGAGCGAGTTGCGGCGCCACAGCGACGTCGTCGTGGTCTGGCAGTTGGTGCACGACATGCCCGGCCGCTTCGTGCCCATCTGTGTGCACACGCGGCTCGTTACTTCCTCTACTCTACTGGCGCTACCATCGAACTTTGCATGCATGACCAAGTACAACATTAAAACGGTGATGTTAGATAGAGAAGCGATGGATGTTAGTGGGCGGGCGTTAGGTGAGGGTGCGGGTCGGGGTGTGGGGCGGGGCAGTGGGGCGGGGCACGTACCCCTTTCTTCTGTTTGTAGTCAGAGGGGGTGGAGGGCTGGTGCGCGGGGTGCGCGAGCGGCGCGGGCGCGGGCAGCGCGTGCGCGTGCGACGTCGCCATGCCGTTAAACAGGAAGCCCTTGTAGAAATCCGCGCCCGGCGGGGCCCCTCCGCGGCCACTGCAACCAGAACAAGGGTGACTGAGCGCTGAGCGGAGCGCAAGCGAGCAGTAGGAGTGGACGCTCGGCGGGCGCGGATCTCACGGGCGCGGGGGCGCGGGGCGGGATACGCGGGGTTAGTGAGCACATGTTGCGTACGTCGTGCGGGGGCGCGTGGGGCGCGGCGAGGCGCTGACGTACCAGCCGCCGCGGCTGCTTCAGCGGCCGGTTCATGCCGTTCATCTTGTTGTAGAGGCCGCACGCGTTGCACAGGTAGTGGCCGGTGCCGTCGCGCCGCCACAGCGGCGTGTGGATGGCGCCGCAGTTCACACACTCGCGCCCCTCCGTGAAAAACTCCGCCGCCATGTCGACTGCGCAACACACGCTAGTTACAAGTCACTCGCACCTGCGACTGCCGACTGCCGAGCGTCCAAACCTTACTACTCAACACACACTAGTTCGTCTCCTGTTGGGAGATTGAACAGGTCCTACATTCTGCTGATCTCACATCTAATATCCTGCTGCCAAGCATTTGATATCTTGTACTGGGCCTGCTCCTCGCCTATGTGTTATATCTCAGTATACTATGCTCGTGCCTAACTATGTACTATTGCTATTCTAAATATATTCTTAGCATTGTAATAGACTTAATCTAAGTAAAACTGAATAACTTTCTACAGAGTACATGCAATCCTACACACATAAGTACCGACTCGATGAAGCAGGCTCGGGCCGCACTGCGGGTTGTTAATGTACCGTTGACTGTTCGAAATTAAACAACAAATAAATATTAGGTACACAGAACAACATTTCACTATAACACCCAATACTTGTCCTTTGCCCAAAGCAGTAACCAGCCTTCAGCAGATAAATGTCATTACACAACGGATAATGTGATTACTGCGAACATTTCTACCAAAAAGGCCTGCACTACGACATGCCTATGGCGCCCAAGGCTGGAGTCTAAATCATCTCAATGATAATGATGGGATGAACAAAAGGTGGGTCAATGAATTAAAGAAACCGACTGCAATACAAAACATAGCGCTCTCCAACACAGCCTGCGTTGGAGGAGGGCAATGCGTTAACGGGGAGATCTCCCAATGACTATCACCATAAACATAACAACTAACATTATTGATGCGAAAGTTTGTGTGTTTGTGTGTATGTTTGTTACTCAATCACGTCAAAACGGTTGAAGGGTTCGGGATGAAATTTGGAACAGGGGTAGATATTAGTCTGGAATAAAACATAGGCTATTATTTATTCCACGGGAACGCCGACGAAACCGCTAAGCGCAAATCTCGAGAACTGTTAAACTTTATTGTTAGGTGTGTTATTGTTAGGAGAAGATTCTTAGGTAAGTATAGTTAACCATTATGCGCAGAAAAAAATCTTAGACGACACAATGCTCGCGGGTTCCGGTAGTAAATAAAAAAAAAGTACCGGCCGAATTGAGAACCTCCTTCTTTTTGGAAAGTCAGTTAATAAATAAGACTTATGTGTAAAGTCTCTAATTTATCAAGCTCTATTAGGTCCCATGTAACTTTCGGCTCCATCATCAGATGGACACCAGACATTTATTTATAGTACTGCTGTACTTGTCTACTACGTGTCTGCTGTCTGCTCTACACAACTACACGCATTTTGTACAGCCGATAGTCTAAGTATACCTATGTAGGTATGTACCTATAGTATCGGATGGATAGTGGTACATAAGCAATGCGCCAGTAGATGTGACTGTAAAGAAAACAAAAGAATGGTATATGGCGTGTCGCGGCCTTGGCAGTGACAGCGCCGCGGCGCGCCGTGACTCAGCGAGAGATGCGCGTGTGCGCACGTGCGCGCGCGAGCTGACACAGCAGCGCGGCGCAAGGACGCGTGACGTCACACGCCGCCCGCCGACCGCCGGCCCGACATCTGACCCGACCATTGTTCCACTGCCACCGATGCTTCCTCGAGCCCGCGACCGCGCCACTCCGCGCCCGATACTCTCTCAATGAATATTGGCAGTACAAGAACAACAAACATTGCCGCTAGCACTTAAGCTTACCTACTAAATAACTGCGCTGTTGGTAGACCACTACTGCTGAGACAAGAAAAAGCATATCACCTAAATCAAGAAACTCCTCTTTTTTTGGAAAATCGGTTAAATTATACATTTTGCAAAAAAGTGTAATCAATAAATTATATATTTGTTGATGAAATTACAGGGCGGTGACGTCAGTGCTTTGAAGTCAGTCACCTACAAGACGTGGTCGATGATGAGGCCAGGCCGACTGGCTACTGGGAAAAATAGTTACTGGGTTACTGGGTTCGATTCCTGCACGGAACAGGTTTAATAGTGCGGTTAAATGGTGTTGTTCCGGGTTCGGGTGCGATACGACAAAGGTCGTTTGTCATTTGTTCGTAAGAGTTACGTTCAGTACGCAGGGCCCTCACTACACTCAACCATCTGAATCTAATAACAATAACACCCACTGGCACGTCCGAGATTATTAGTATTTAAATTTTCGAGATCCTAGCAAAGTCGGCAAACGTGTCACGATGTTCTTTTCCTTTTAGGTTTCATTGAAATGAAGCCTGCAAGACATATCCAGAAACGAGATCACTCGTATAATTTATACTACAAGTAGTGCTCGTTCACAGAAGCATAATACAACTATATTTCAACGAAAACAGAAAATTAAATAAAAATATTTTAAAAATATATGAAATTAATAAATTATTAAATTCTGTTGCATCAGTTCCATGTTTCTTGACCACAGAAGAGCTGTAATAGTGTAGATAGTCTAGGAATGTTACGGACATGCAGCGCCGCTAATATTATGCCGTATTTGTTATATATGTCGCAGCGATATGATAAAAACAGGGATTTGGCCAAATCTCTAAGGGATTAGATCAAACCACGGAGGATGTCAAAATAACAACACGATTTTATCATTTCCCTAAACAAAACTGGTGACTTGACAAATCCTTAAATTGATTCAGTGAAATGATAATGCTAGTGAAGTGTCAGAACCGAATCGCTGCAAAAACCGATTGTACGTAGTCTTGTCTGCCCTATCCCTAGAGAGTAATTTAAATTCGCGTGGCCAGCGAAGCCGGCCAACAAGACGAAGCTACGGGGGTGAGCGAGAGCCGTCTGCGACGATTAGCGCGCATGGGACCGCCGGAGCCCCGCAGCACCGGAGCCGTGGCAGAAACCATGCCTGCTGCATGTTGCATGCTTGCTTGAAAAAACCTTTAAAATACCACAGAAAAGTTAATTTATTCATTTCCCTGAACCAATTTTGGGATTTGTTCAAATCACTAGATTTCTTTAGAGGGATTTGTCAAATCACCAGATTTGTTTAGGGAAATGATAAAATCATGTTGTTATTTTGACATCTTCCTTGGTTTTTTTTTAACGTTGCCCCACATTAGGATTTTCTCCTGTGTCGTAGGTGCGTTTACAAACATACAAATTCACATGCACATAACACCCAGACCCGAAACAACAATTTGTGGATCACACAAAGAGTTGCTCCGTGCGGGAATCGAACCCGCTACCCGTTGCGCGGCAGCCAGTTGCCCAGCCACCGCACCAACCGTGCAGTCAATCCTTGTTTTTATCATATACCTGCGACATATATACTTTTTGGCTTAACTACTGGGCTTATTTTTCGTATATTGTCAGCCAAGTAATAACAAATATGTGGTTTAAATTACGTCATAAGAGGTTTCCCTTATGCGATATACATATATTTGGAATCGCTATTATACATAAATACCCTTGATATGAAACTCCCCTTGATGTGATTCCAAAAACATTTTTTGCAGTTGGGTCTAATCTTTTCTCTTTATAATATTAGTATCTAGGCAAGTACTTTAGATTCGTCAATGAATTAGAGAACACATTTGTACTTTTTCTTTTTCAAACGTACTTGTAGTTAAGTACGTTGAACAGTCAAAACAATAGTTATTTATTGTAAGGTAACATCTCAGCACTATCATCCGTTGTGTGTGTACTAGTGTGAGTGTGTGTGTAGCTTGTACATACATACATGTTGGACACCTACTTGTATTGTTTTAAAGAGCGGCGAGCTGTTTTGTAACGTCGAGCAAAGGATTACCCACAAAACGTGCACAACGGACGAAGTCTTCTTGAAATATACTTTTTAACCGACTTCACAGACATTTTGAACCGATACACAGACATTTTGAAATTACAAAATTAAGCAATCGAAATAAAAAATGTCATGAACCTGAACTGCAATAAAGAATTTAGTATGCAATAACTGCTCCCCACTCAACCAGAAGACGATGAGTGCAAGGCGGGCTCTAGGTGTGGCGCTTGCAGTAAGCAGTGCATGAGGCGGGCGTCCAGCGTCCCGCCGCCAACAATGCAACAAAGGTCGCGTCGCGCGTCGGCGTACAGTTTCCATGGAATCTCCGACCGTTACACATCCGCGCCACACATGCCTACATCCGTCACGTGACACGCGGCCACTCGGTCACACCGCACACGCACACCACTCGACAGACATTTGGCTGGAATGAATGGCGCGGTTCCGATTACTCGCAATAAGCATAAAACATGGATGTCATTAGCCGGCCATTATATTGGTGTTTGTAACGAGAGCCCGGCCATGTGCGCAGGCGCAGAGCAGCCAGCGCGCACACTCGTCACGTTATCGTTATACTTATTGATAAACGAGTCATCACAGAACAAGATGTAACTGCAGACTGCACTGCGTACCGAGTGGTGGCTGACTAGCAGTCTGCAGCGCAGCCCGGGTCGTGGGCGCCTCGGCTTACTGCGCGGACTGCAGCTCGCGGCACGAGCGACGCCTGCACTACAATATGCCATAAAAGCGCGCGAACCTCATTCCGACGAAACTATTTTAACTGTGTTCCTACTGACGTGTTTGCTTGGATCCTATTTGATTTTGTATGTTTAGCTGAATGCAACTAGGAACTAAACTGATTACTTCACGTAACATTTTTCTTCTTGACTATTTGTTGTTTCGGTTTGCTGTGGTTAGTTACAGCAGCGTCTAGTATGTTTGTAGCGGCCGGGAAGAGCTGCGTGTGACGTCACTGGCCAGCTATGTCCTAATGGTGCAGTGTCGGAACTCGGAAGGCGCTGCGCTGGTCCTGGCGCGATAACGCGCCATCTGGCGGCGCGCGCGTGATAACACGCACATTAGTGTCAGTCAGCAAATATGTGGAGACACGGCCGCGGCCCGTACGTGGCCGGCGATTGTTTTTTGTGGCCTTTGTTTGTAGCGATAGCAGGAGACTCGGCTGCGGCCGGACGCGCGACTGTTTGCGCGGCACGTGCCTTATCCGATACCATTTACGGAATGCGATTTTAATGTGCTTAAAAAGGAACGACTTCATTTTAAAACAAGACATGGTTTTTTTGGTGCGACTTATGCAAACAGTCGGAGCGGCTTGCGGCGCGACTGTGTCGTTAGTTTACAGGGCGCCGGCTCCGCTCTCCGCGGGCCTCCACATCAATGACACGACTGTACTCAACAGGAAAACCGCGAACAATACTAAAGTACTAATTAACAAGTGCTTTAGTCCGTGTTCGCGAGCCCGCTACTGTAGCACGCTACTGCAGCACGCTACCGTAGCGCGCTGCCGCTCTACTCGCCGCTGTTTTCTTTAACGAGTAGGTTTAGATGTTCAAGTAACGGAAAACAGGAATATTATTGTTAATATTAAATAGTCGTCATCTAAATAATGACCTCGACTCTGTGAATAATACGAAGCGACCATATTACTGCTATTTATAGATGTACTACAAAATACAATGCAATACACACGGCTTAGGAACTTGGAATTTTAATGATCTTTAATACTTTGGGCAGAGTCCTGCAGACGAGTCACAATCTTAGAATGTTCCAACACCAGGCCGTGGAACAGGCCAGGATCATTCTACACGCAATATAACTTTTGCTTCGAAAGTAGTCTTCTGAGCCATGTGCTAGTAATTTCATTAGCAAATTTATGAATTCTATCTCTTCTAAGTATTTGTATTCATGAACTTAAATAGTTACTTTTAACTGAAAAGTATTTTTTCCATGAAGGTGTATTCAGAGAAATAATATAAATTCGGTTGAAGGGTCACAAACAGCCATAAACTCGGATCGTCGCGGCGCGAGGACTGATGAAGGTTTAAGTGGCTGTAAATTATGACGCGGCCCGTCACTCGCACGCTCGTAAATATTGTCGGAACTGAGTTTATCGTCTCTATTTTTTGGGAATGCTTATCTATCGGTTAATGTATAAAAACATGGCGGAAGCTTAGGAGATGCGCGGGCGCAGCAGTACGAGCACCGCGGGCGCTGTAACGCGGGCTATCGCGGCGTGACCTGCCAGGCTGCCACAAAAACATGACACGTCCCCCCCGGCCCCCTCAACCCTCTCCCCGGCCCGAACCCCTCTTTTGCTATCTATGATCGTATCGGAACCATCAAAACTTTTAATTTTTTTATCGTCGCGATGTTTGTTGACAGCGACGCGCGATGCGGATAACTGTTCACATCCACATGAAGGGAACCATTTACTAACATTGTTTATCCAACGAGAACTAGTGTGAAGCAGTGAATAACTGTTTCTGCTATTAGTATTATTTCCCAGCATATTATTGAATTAATTATTTTCATGATTTTGTTCGTTCTTGTGCGAGATCAAGCGAGATATTTTACGACTAACGATCAAGAAGCATCAGCGCCGATTGTAGGCATGTCAATGTATTGTAGAGTACGCGTGAATTATGCGCGGAGTAAACTCGTCCCTAAACTTATGGGACAGATGCCTCCGATGTAAAAACGTGTTTTGTAATGTTAATGTTTATGTGCCTATTGAGGATATGATGTGTTCGAAGGTCCTATGGAATTGTTTGGACTTATGTTAGCAACTACAGTATGTACTGTGTGAGTCCGGCCGCCTGTGA